>NC_080021.1:209780820-210397904 GCF_030020395.1 Manis pentadactyla
CATTTGATCAATAAAAATGAGAGATGCCCTAACAACAACAACCAAGAAAAAGTATACACTTCCAATTGTAAAATAAATAAGCAACCGGGATGTAATGTATAGCATAAGGAATATAGTCAAAATATTGTAACAACTTGGTATGGTGATAGCTGGTACTTAGAATTATCATGTATATAAATGTTGAATCACTGTGTTGTACACCTGAAACTAATGTAATGTAATACTGTGTGTCAACTACCCTTCAATAAAAAAAAAAAAAAACTAAACCTACTGCTACCATACGATTGAGCAGTCATACTCCTTGGTCTTTACCCAAAGGAGTTGAAAATTTATGTACACAGAAACGGCTGCACACTGATGTTGATAGCAGCTTTATTCATAATTGCTAAAACCTGGAAGCAATAAAGATGTCTTTCAGTAGGTGAATGGATAAACACACTGTGGCAAATCCAGACAACGGCATTTTGCACGGTGCTAAAAATAAACGAGCTATCATGCCCAGAAAACACATGTAAGAAACTGAATGCATGCTGTTAAATTAAAGAATCCAATCTGAAAAGGCTACAGGGCATATGATTTGAACTACAAAACACTTTGGAAAAGGCAAAACTATAGAGATACTAAAAGTATCAGTGGATGGAGGGGTTAAGGTAGAAGGAAGCAAGAAGAGGCAAAGTACAGAGGAGATTCAGGTCAGTGAAACTAACTTCTGTGATGCTATCATGATGTCAATATACATTTGCCAAAATCCACAGGGGGTATACAACACTAAGGCAACCCTAATGTAAACTGTGCACCTTGGGTGATAATGTGTCACTGTAGGATCATCAGTGCCACAAACCCACTTCTCTGGTGGGAGCTGTTGAATATGGGAGAGGCTGTGCGTGTATGCAGCATGTGAAGTCTCTGTACTTGTGATCGGTCTTGCTGCTGCACTAACAAATAAAGTTTATTTAAAGGGAAAAATAGAAAAAAAAGAAAATATCCAATTCTTGTGATGACTATGACATTTATAGACAAAGACATGTGGGTTAGTGAAGCTCAATAACTTGCCCCAATTCACCCATGCAGTGACTAGAGGAATTGGGACTCAGAAGCACGTAGTCTGGCTTAAGAAATTGAAACAATAAAATGCTTAAGAAAGGCAAACAAAAAATTTAGGTTCAGAAAGGTTAAGAATTACAAAGGCTCCCGGGGCTCGGAAACTGAACTAGTCCATGTGGCTGCAGAGCTTGTACCTTAATCCCTTCCCCACAACACTACACCTGCACCTAGATACCGGCATACATGCAGGTGGAGACCTCAGGTAACAGAGGCCATCCCCTTTCTCTTCCAGTAAGATGTATAAGCCTACACACAGACATGCACAGAAGCACATGCATGTACAGAGAGCACACCTGCATGTGAACACACACATTCCTGCACATGGTCCCCAGGCCTGTGCATGAGCACACCTCCAGCCCTGCGGCTGCATGGCCTTAATCCCCTTGCCAGCTGTAAGAGGCTGCACCTCTGGGGCCAGGTTCTCCGCAGGCTTCTGGACACAATGCTCAGTGAGGGCATCAGTAATGTGCTCCTCTCCTCACCTGGGAGGACCACAGGGCCAATTCCCCAGGGCTCTGACACACAGGGAGGACAGGCCCCTGTGTCGTCTCCCTTTCTCCTTTTCTCTCAACTCCCACAGAAGTGGAGAGAAGAGTCAGCACACCGGAAGCTTCGTGCAGCCTCCTCCCTCAGACATTCAGAACCTGATCTGAACTCCCAAGCTTGATCAGGACCCTGAATCTCCTCTGCCAAGCCCCACAGGTAGGCAGGCTCAGGGGTCTTTGGGAGCAGAGACTGTGGGGCCAGCATCTTCATGTGATCCTCTCCCCTTTCCCTAATCCTGCCTTCTTTTCTCCTATATCTCAAAGGCCAGGAAACAAATGAACAAAAAAGGATAATGCAGGGTTAGAAGCACAAATTCTGGAGTCGGACTCTACCACATTCAGGCTGTGTGGTCACAGGCAAGTCACTTCCATTCCCTGAACTGCACTTTCACTACCTAGAAAAGAGGCTGTCGTAGAGATGGAATGTCTTAATGTACATAAGTTCCTACGGCAGCGTATGGCACACGTAAGCACTGCGTGATTGCCAGTTACTATGCTGCCATGACTGAGAATATCAGGGAAGGGGCTGCTGGGAAGGGAAGTGGGTGTCTCCAGGTAGTAGACATCTGCGTGGGGCATTGCCAGCTCAGCAGAGGAAGGCAAGACATTGCTTTTCAGCAAAAGTATAACACCTCTGGTCAGATGGACACCAAAGGTATGTTGAGACAGAGCAAAGCCAGTTATTCACAAAAACAATTCCATCGGGTATAGCTTAAATGTTCATTCACCTTGGAATCTAGAATGAAGCAGCTGAAAGGGCCAGGCAAAGGTCTAATCTGACATAGGAGTGAAAACTAGGCAGAAAGGAGAGATTTCAGAGAGCTGCAAAGAGAAGGTCCCAGCCTAGGAAGGGTCTGCAGAGCCCCTCAGCAGGACATACCCGTTGAAGGGGCCATCTACCTATTTGTCTTAATGCTGGCAGTGGGAAGAGGGTGGGTTTCCAAAAACCCAGGCCCAGGAGAGTCTAAGGCCAGGTGCTGATGCTGCAAAAGCACAGAGCTGCTGATGATTCTCAGAAGCTGACAGCTGAGGTCCAAAGTCCCCTCCAACCTTTCATCTCTGAAGTCAGGGAAAGGCAGAGAACCTTGGCTTTATGGAATGAGAGGAAGAAACAGGAGTAGGAAGGAAGGAAATGGAAAAGATCCCACTGAGTGGGAGCAAAGTATGAAGCAGGAGTGGGTCAGCAAGGAGGCAGTAAGAGGACTTGTGCTTGCAGAGGACATGCCAGCTTAGTTCTCTACCACGTGTGTGGTTTGGGAAAAAGGTTGATCCAGTATCTGAACACACACACTCTGAAATCATACATGACTGGGTTTCAGTCTCAGACATACAACTTACCGCCGTGTAACTCTCTGAACATCAGTCCCTTTATCTATGAAAGGGGGAATATAATGTTACTTACATTCTAGTGCCATTGTGGGATTAAATGAGACAAGTGCCAAACACAGAACCCACCCAATAAATGTTAGCTCAAGTTTTTCCCAGTTCAGTCCCTTCCGATTGTCCTTGCTCATTCAAAGGAGCAGGTGCATGGATGATGGATAGCTTTCCACTAGTGTATTACCTGGCAAGCACTTTGGTATCCTGTTGAGGAAGGGCATTCTGTGCTCTAACACTTGTTCTGTAAATGTAGAAAGAGAGGCTAAACATTTGGGGAGGGGGATACACACTTCTGAATTCTAGCACTCTTGTCTACTAACATTGCATTTCACATCAAAATCTCTGGATAAGCAAGATAAGTAATCATCCGGCACCAGATAACATGTGTGTACCTCCTCTAACTGTGTTCTGGGGGCAATAAACAAATATTGTGAGTAAGTGAAATTGACTTTCACCTATGAGACTTGTTGACCAACTACAGGCAAAGTCATTGAATTCCTTTCAGGTCTACTTTTGTGAAATATTCAGGGCCAGCCAAAGGGGCGAGCTCTGCTCACCATGATCTACATAGGTTAAGTCTGTAGATGTGCCAGGCTCTGTAGTGCTTCTTTAAAAAAAAAAAGCACCTTGATTGAGGTATAATTGATACTCAAAAAAACTGCACATACTTATTGCATACCATTTGATGTGGTGAAGCTATCGCAGTGTTATGTATAGGTCAGCCACCATTTGAGTCCCCAAATAACGGGAGGAGGCAGGGCAGAAAAGACCACCCCCATCTTATTGACTGGTATCCCGAGATGGGAGAACTGGCCAAGGACAGGAGGAAATACACAGTCTCATCTGAGTCAGCTAAATGGGAAGGGGGAGAACGACTGCACAGCCCTGAGCAATATCAGCTCAATTTGGGGAACTTTCAGGCTCAGGTCCAAAGAGGATCGGGACCTTCCTACCAGGGAAAACAATGTCCCAGGAGTGAGGCTGAAAGACACAGTGAAGGAAATGGGGAACGTGCCCACAGAGACAAGTGAACACATTGCCCAGGAGTGGGATGAAGGATAGTTACCTCGGATTGGGAGTATCTGTTAAAATAGTCAGTGTTCATAAACTCCACATCTCAGAACATATTCTATACCACAGCAACTCTCTCATGAGGGCAAAAAAAATTATATGTTTTATTTATATACACACACACACATTCTAACACTGTCTTTGGGGTAAAGGCATTATGGATGCTATGACCCCATTGTATATGAGTATAGCTAGATCTATGCAGAGAAAAAAATAACTTTAAAATATGCTCACAACCGTAGTTCTCTGGGAAGGGTAATTATGTAGAGGGAACTTTAATCTTTTTAATTAGAAAATTAATATAAAGACAGGTGTCCATTATTAACACAAAATAATGGAAAACATTAAGTAAGGAGGGAATGCCTCACTCACTCCATCTCTTAAATCTCTTAAATCCAGAAGGAAGCCCCACACACATAAATACACACACCACAACAAGCACAACCATGTAAAGATTTTTCTTTATGAAAATGAGATCATGCTCTATGCATTGTTCTGCAGCTTGCTTTGGCCACTTAAGGAAATACCAAAGACACTGGTGCAGCAGTGATGGCATAGCTCAGCAACGGACAGCTTCCAGGCTGCTACCAGACTGTGTGGGTTACACTCCCAGTTCTACTACTTACCAATTGTGGGATTTGGTAAGTTATTTAACTTTGATGAATTCTATTTTCTTACCTCTTAAATAAGAATAGCAATAGTGCCTATCTCTTCAGATTTGGAGAAAATAAAACAATAAAAGATATGCAACACACTTAGCTCAGTGTGTGGCACCTACTTAGTGCTAATAAATGTTGGGTAACATTAGCCATCTTATTTCTGTACAGACTGTGTGATACTGAGTAATGTGAATGCACTAAAATTGCTTAATAATTCATCTATTTGTGGATATTTAGAATGTTTATATGTGGATATGAGGCTGTTTCTTTACATGGTTTATTGGGTATTATAAGCAAGGCTACAAGAAAAATCTGTGTATCTTTGTTACACATATATGACTATTTTCAAAAGATAGATCTCGATAAGTGGAGTCATTGTACAAAGAGAGAGACATTTTTGATTCCGATAGAGGTGACCCAAAAGCCTATACTGATTACCCTCTCATTACTATGTATGTGAGGGTCTTTTCCCCTTTGGATAGTGTCCCCCAAAAATGTAGTGACAATCTGATAAATGAAAATGTAGTATTTTAGTCTAATTTATATTTTATGATTACCAAGGAGGTTAAACATCTTCTCATAGTTTTAGTTGGTAGATGTGTTGCAGATATTTCTTTTGAAGCAATAGTTTCCACTTTAGCTTTATTTATGGTCTCCGCTGGTGCAATTTTCACATTTTTGAGTACAGTATTTTGTCATTCTTGCCTCTACTTTTTCTAGGTTGGAATGGTATCACCATCCTGAGACCTTAAAAATAGGCCCCTTTATTTTTAGCTAAAACTTACTTTAGGGTTTGGATGTCTTCCACTTAGATTGTTCATTCTAATGGATTTTGTTACTATGTTTGGATTAGATAGAAATCTAGTATTTTTTCCTAAGGTTCAGCCAATGTCATAAACATCAAATATCCACTTATTTAATAGTCCCTCCTTTCTCCATTCCTATGAAATTGATCTTTAGTATATATTAAATTCCATACAAATTAAGATCACACACATATACAACTACAGGTATACAAGCTTCTTTACATTAGTCCACTCATTTGTCATCCTGTGTGTAACACTATTTTAATGTTACAGTGTGCCTTGGTTCTTAGTTAGAAAAGTTATCTGTCATTCTAATATTTTCAAAATGATCTTACCTTTCCTTAGCCATTGGCTTTATGGAATGAGAGGAAGAACTAGACAAATTTTAGAATGACCTGACCACGTTCACTAAAAATTCCCCTGGGGTGTTATTACAGTGTACTGAATTTTATTAACTTGAGAAGAACTGATGTTTTTATTCAACCTCGAGATATAATTGACATACAACATTGTATAAGTTTAAGGTGCACAGCATGATAATGTGACAGACATACACTATTAAATGATTACCACAATAGGTCAGTTATCACCTCCATCACCTCCCATGATTACCATTTCTTCCTTGTGATGAGAACATTTAAGAACTACTTTCTTAAGTAGAATGGTGTTACAAGGGGCTGGAGGATGGGGGAATTGAGGAGATGTTGTTGAAGGGTACAAACTCACAACTAGTACATAAATAAATCCTGCAGATTTAATGGACAACCTAGTTAGTGATTATAGAAAACACTACAGAATTATATAAAAACTCAAAGTTGCTAAGAGATCAAATTTTAATAGTTCCCACGACCACAAAAAAGATGTTAGTTAATGCTATGCCCATATTCATATGCAATATATAAATGTATCAAATCAACACCTTAAAATTACACAATGATATATCAATTATACCTCAATAACACATATATAAAATAGGCAAATGTCAAGTATATACTGCAGTACTGTTAACTTTAGTTACCATGGTGTACATTAGATCCCTAGAACTTACTGATCTTAAAACTGGAAGTGTGTACCTCTTGACTGACATCTCCCATTTCTCCCACGTTCTAGCCCCTAGCAACTATCAATCTACTCTGTTTCCTTTCTATGGGTTTTTTTTAGGTTCAGCAATGAAAAAGAAGGAAATCCTGCCATTTGCAATAACGTGGATGGATCTTGAAGTCATTGTGCTATGTGAAAGAGGCAGACAAAGACAACTGCTATATAACATCACTTATATGTGTCATCTAATAAATGACCCTTCTAAATACAAAATCTTCCTTTTTTCAGGAGGAGAGTATCTCCATTTATTCAGCTTGTCCTTTGTGCTTTGTTATAGGTTCTTAGGTCTTTCTCCTTCGATTTCCCTCTAAGCTTTATTCCTAAGTACTTTTAGACTGTCTTTGCCATTGTCAATTGAAAATATTTTTCTCCATTATATTTTTCTAAAACAGGAAAAGTATTAATATTTGTATGTTTATCTTGTATCTGGCCACTTTGGTGAAATCTTCATAGGATTAAAGTTTTCAAATGATTATCTTCGATTCTTCTACATAGACAAGCCACTTAAAAAAGTCACAATTTCAAGTTTTCTAATGTTTTTGTCTCCGATTTCTTTCATTTTGCTGTGTCACTGACTTAGGCTAACTTCAAGGCAGGCAATGTAGCTTAACAGTGGTACAGAGGACATCCTTGCCTTGCCTTTTCTATGGTGTTGGTGGAAATGGGACTCTTTAAATCAAAGTATTATAGTCCAGTAATACATGAATTTTACAATGAACACTTAATAGTTTTTAAAAGCGAAAAATTAATATATTTAAGGAATTAATCTCAATGTCACAGGCTACTCCTAGTAGAATTCCTATTTTAGGGGCATCCCTAGAAACTTATAATTTAAGTATCCAGATCATATTAGCCAAGGAGAGATGCCTAAATAAACATTAAGTAGGTCTTATCCAGAGGCTTAAGGAAATTTCATTTGAATTCTGCATTAATGGCCCACTTTTGTCTAATCACCTCTCCCACTATCACAACCTCTAGATCTAATGTAGGAGAGAATCGTGATAACAGGACCTCATTCATGGGCACCCCTGTATGACAGCACCCTAACTCAAATTGGGAGCCATATGCTACATCGCCTCAGACGGGGGAAAAAAGAGATTAAGGATTGGTCAAGTCTTTAGAGAGAGAACTGAAAAAAACAGACATATTAGGCTTCAAGGAAGTTTCTAAATATGTACGAGACCATAAACTTCTCATTTAGGAAGCAGCTTGGAACGTTCAGTTTCTCCTCGTTTTGGATTATCCTCCCTGTTCTCTGTAGTCTCTTAAACTAAATATTCTTTAAGATGCTAACAAATGCCAGTGGGATTTTTTTATAGGCTGGAGGTTAGGGAAGAAGTTATCTTGATGAATTACCCCTCACATCTCTCCCACTGCTTCTCCAAACCCTGTCCAGAAAGTCACACGCATGGAGACAAAGAACCACAGCAGCAGAACCTCGGGCTTTATCCTCCTGGGCATCTCTCCCAACCCTCAGCTGCAGAAACCCCTCTTTGCCACCTTCCTCGCCATGTACCTCGTCACCATAGTGGGGAATGTGCTCATCATCCTGGCCACGCACTCTGACTCCAGACTCCACACACCCATGTACTTTTTTCTCAGCAACCTATCCTTCATGGATACCTGCTTCACAACAGTCATTGTGCCAAAGATGCTGGTGAATTTACTATCAGAGACAAAATCCATCTCCTATGTGGACTGCCTGGCCCAGATGTACTTCTTCATGGCCTTCGGGAACACTGACAGTTACCTACTAGCCTCGATGGCCATAGACCGGCTGGTAGCCATCTGCAACCCCTTCCGTTATGACATGGTGATGAGTCCAAGGCGTTGCCTCCTCATGCTTCTGGGTTCATGTTCCATCTCCCACTTGCACTCCCTGCTCCGTGTGCTACTCATGTCCCGCCTGTCTTTCTGTGCCTCCCATGTTATTAAGCACTTTTTTTGTGATACCCAGCCTGTGCTAAAGCTCTCCTGCTCTGACACATCTTCCAGCCAGACTGTGGTCATGACTGAGACGCTGGCTGTCATCGTGACCCCCTTCCTATGCATCGTCTTCTCCTACCTGCGAATTATTTTCACTGTGCTCAGAATTCCCTCTATAGCTGGGAAGTGGAAGGCCTTCTCTACCTGTGGCTCTCACCTCACCATAGTGGCCTTGTTCTACGGGAGTGTCATCTATGTCTATTTTAGGCCCCTGTCCATGTACTCAGGGGTGAAGGACTGGGTAGCCGCACTCATATACACATTAGTGACACCCATGTTGAACCCTTTCATTTACAGCCTGAGGAACAAAGATATGAAGAGGGCTTTGAGGAAATTAAGGGACAGAATTCACTTAGAAAGAACACAATAGAATGTCATAATTGGGAGATGACCTAAGAGATGATCTGGTTATTTTTCCTGCATACCCATTTTTCAGATGGCACCCAAAGAAGTCACGAGAGGTAGTGTGAACAGCAGTAAGAGCATTGCCTGGAAGCTACAACAGTTGGTTTCTATCAATAACCTGACCAAGTAAATGTTTAATACCAGGTCTGGTACTACTGGGAATCCAGATTTTAGGAAAAATGTTTTTCTTCATAATTCTTTTGTAAGCTTGACATTGGTTAGTACTCAAAGAATTATAAAGACCTATAGTTTTAGAATAAGAACTCATAGGGATTTGGTAGGGAATTGGGAAGACACTTTAATGAATGACCTAAGATGTCCTTAAGGATGGGTTGAATTTTTTAAATTGAAATATAGTTCATATACAATATTATATTCGTTTCAAGTATACAACACAGTGGTTCAACAGTTACACACATTACTAAGCCCTCACCACAATGAGTGCAGTTACTACCTGTCAACATAAAGATGTTACAGAAGGGCTGGGTTGAATGTGGAAAGACGAAAGTTCAAAGGATAAGGAAATGGCACAGCATTTCAAACAGCAGAAAGTGTCCAGGCAATGAACACTGGAATATGTTTGAGGGACATTGAAAAACCCTGTGTGACTTGTTCAACTTGAGAGCAGGAAGAACAAACCTGGAAAGATAAAAGAATCTACAAAACAGATTTACTTCCACACCAACAGCAGTGTCATCACAGTGTGAACTGTCAGTACACTGGACCCCATTGCCCTTCCCTCTTAATTCTTCCTTTCTGCATGTGGACATAATCCTCACTGAAATGCCTTTCATATTATGAAAAGTGCGATGAGTATTAGTCAGGATAAGTTGGCTGTGTGTTGTGCTAGGTAACAAACAATCTCAAAATCTTTGGATCTTGAACCCAAAAGTTTTTTTCTTATTCCCACTGCATGTCCACCATTGAAAAGTCTAAAGGTGCTACTCACTTTAAACACTCAGGAAGCAAAGTGATGGAACGGTCGCTGCTTTAATCATTAATCATCACTGTCAGAAGCAGAGAAAAACTCAGGACTATTTTGCCCTGGCAATTAAATGCTCTGTCCAGAAGTGACTCACACCATTCTGGCCACAGCTCATTGTCCACAACTCATCGCGTGACTGCACTGAACACAGGGGGGCCAGGAGATACAATCTAGAAGGGTCTCTCTGACATGGGGAGCCAGCATTACACGATGAAGAGATCTAATGACAACTACACAGCCCCAATGACACACAAATACGGAAGTGTGAATGTATTGCTAGTCGATCCTTCCCAGATTATGATGTTGTCAATAACAATACTTATGTAAGAAATATACTCCCTTTTGAATGCTTTTCTCTCCTTTTGTTATTTCATCAGGTTTTATCAACCATCAACTTTGTTGCATCATAAGCTTGTTGATGGCAGGAGCTTAAGATGAATACAAATCTTTCGGAATTAACAACATAACAAGAGGTACACAGAGGCTTAATGGGACACAGGGAAACCTAGGGCCCAACATTAAGTGCCTGCCACTGCCATCACTATGTTCTTTTCCAGTTATCAGGAAACAAATAGCAATCCAGGAAACGAACTCAATTTCCAGTAGCCTTCCTTATTTGTACAGGCACACCTGACGTTGGGCACCGTCCCCCACCAATCACTCAGCTTTGGGGACACTGGCCTAGAAGGTCTGAGCACTTTGCACTTCCCCTGTTTACATGCCATAGTTTTCTCATGTTCAAGCAAGTACAATAAACCACTCAAGACTGCGATGAATGCCTGGCATATATAAATAAATGAGGTCATTTATTATGCCCTCCAGAAACTTATAAAGCTAATTAAGTCCTTTGGTCCCAGGAAATCTAATACATGTTCTTAGTTCTGATCTCTCTCTTCCCTCACTCTCAAACTTTTTTCCCAACAACATTAGTCACTTAAAAATCAAGATCTTTTATCTATAACCCCACAGATATGCCAACAAATTCACACCAAAGGGAATTCTAGGTAACAAAGGACCATGAGGTCACATGTTGCCCTGAAAGAGTTACTCATCAGGCCCTCAGGCAACTCTAGACTTCTCAGTCTAGACTGTTGCCTCTGCCCCAATACGAGGCAATTCTCACCTTCCAGAAGGAGTGAGTTGATGTAGGCAAGCAGGATCTGGAGACTTCAACAAAATTTCTGCTATCCAAACAAGGCAGCCCAGAAGCTAACTTGGAAATTGCTGGAAAGCATTGGTAACAATAAAATAAGGCCTTTCAGAAATTAGATACAATCAGTGGTGTACCAAATCATTACATCGTTCACCTTAAACTTACAATGTTACATGTCTATTGTACTTCAATAAAGCTGAGGAAAAATGAATTCACCCTAACCCATGATTATAAGGGAAAGAGTGTGCTATGCATTGGTAACTGTTCTGATAATGTAGACACCACAACAATAAGCTGTGGGAATAACAGGGAGAAGATAATGAGAAATAGAATAAGCTTGCTGACTACCTTTTAGTTAACTAAGAACTAAGGAGTATTATATTCAACCAGTGTCCCAGCTATCTATATGGCAGGAGAGAGACTGTCACGGTCTCTTCCAAGGACTATGGATATAGTTTTCCACCCTGGCTCCTTTGGGTGGGTTCTAATTCACTTCACCATACAAGAATAGTTTTGGTAGAATCCTACCCATGTGATTCTACCATTTCAGGATACTTTAAACCCACTGACACACAAGCACATTGCTCCTCAGATGAGACCGAGTCTCAGAGATAGACTATCTCTCCCAAAACACCAAGTGGAATATGTCACAAGCAGGCCCAGAGGTGTTTGATTTGTGACCACCATGCAATATTGTTTTATATTATATAGGCACAGATAACATAGGAAGAACCCTGCAATATTATGGTACTAAACCTGTCTGAACACTGTACACCTACTAGAAACTTAGGCAGCACATTTCTCATTTTATTTTCTTTTCCACTGAGACTAGGAAGGAGCTGAAAACAGATTAGTCAATACACACAGAGATAAACTCTTATAGAGACAATAGAGGATAAGGAGACAGAAGGGAGACAGGCTCAGCTTTCTGAAAGTTACACCTTAATAGGGGTGACAGGATATACTGTCCCTCACAGTACTATGCATCAATATACAGTAAAACAGCATGTTTGAAACACTACTCATACAATTGATTTTGCAAATAATCCAGGGACTTTTACAAATAATTCAGAAAGGAATCTTATTATAACTGCTTCCCTAAGCCCCAGTATCTCTCTGAAAAGTGACCTGTCACATCTTTACCTACCTTGCCTCCCAGTGCATACGGAGAGGTACCATGTGAATATGGACAATTTAAACCCACAAGAATTCAGGTAAGAAGTCATTTCAGGCTGAGCACATCAGTAATGCATCAGTGGAAGAGGAGAGCCTTTCTCTACGCCAGAGGTTCTCCGCCTGTGGCCTACAGACCCCTGAGCACCCCAGAAGACCAGAGCAGGGAATTCATGACTTCAAAACAGTAATACGGAAATGTCAAAGTGGTCGTCGTAAGACATAAATATGTACATTTACACAGATTAACTCAGTTTGTTTTCTGTACTTCTACTGTGATTTTATTAACTTTGTTTATACCCACTGTAATCTCTGTAACCTCTTCATCATCTAATAAATTGTTATGTTGAAATATGGTATTTTTCTTATACTTGCATGGAAATTTAGTATGAAATAAGAATTCTCTGTTATCTTGTTTTACAATATATATAAACTGCAGTATGATTAGCCTGGAAGATGCCTTAATGGCTTTCTTCTCTCATTTCCAGTCTGAAAGACTGGTAAAAACTATTTTTGGCTTTCTTATTATAGTGAAATATATATAACACAAATTTTGACTTATGACCATATTTGAAATATTTACTTCTTTTTCTTTAAACTCTGAACAACGGGACTCAAAATGATGTGGCAACTTGACTGGTGTATCAGTACCGACTAATCAACAAAGAAGACCTGGACCCTTCCCTTGACTCCATACATTCTCCCCCACAGCTTGGAAGAACGAAGTCCTAGGCTTTCTTCAGAAATGACTAGAATAACAAGTGACTAATTGTCTGAGGCTCTAGAAGAACCTCTCGCACTGAAAAGAATCCACGTCCACAGCCTTGCCCAGCTTCAGAGCCGCTTGGGTGGGGAAGGCAGAAACATGAGAAAGGTGAGGGAGGAGAAAGGCCCTCAGGCCCCGTCTGCCAGAGCAGTTCTGCTGTTAACTCGGGGTGCGATATTCCGTGACCAACTGCCCACTTACGCCTCTCCGCAACCTGATGGCATAGATTATAATTGAGGATTCGAGACTTTTCTTCACACTCGAAGCTTATCTTCAAAACTACCCTTTTCTTCAATCCTTAGAACACATGAAAGCAGATTTTTCTGGGTGAAGAGGAAAAGTCCTGGTGCTCCCGAGTCTCCCTAGTCGCACTCCACCTCACTGGCGACATGTCTGTCCTGCAGGAGTGTCAGTCGTGGGACAGAAGAAGAGGGTGGCTGGAAATCTGAAAGATGTGAGAGGGTTTGCAGCTGCGTCCTGGGGGAGGGCCTCAGGAGGCAGGAGGTGGCTGGAAATGCACACACTCAGGGAGACACGGTCACTGTCTGCAAATATCTGTAGGGTAACTTGGTATATCCTCAGCTCCGTGTCCCCGGAACTGGCATGACTGCTGGCACCCAGGGAGTGCTTGTGGAAACCTAACAAATCAACAATTCCACAAGTGCGAGAAGAGCCATGTGGCCACTGGTGATAACTGAAGTCACTTAAGACAGGGTATTAGAAGTTAGGATACTGTCCTAACCGACTTCAGCTATCACTACTGTGGGGTTTCAAATTCTTGGCTCTTGACTTTAATGCCAAATATGTAGATGTGGCTTATCATGACTCCATGGGTAAAAATTAAAAGGCAGTGAGTTCCCTGTCACTAGATGTATTCAAGCTGGATGACCACTGTCAGGGCTATTAGAGGTTTCCTGCTGTGGGTGGTGGGGCGAAAGGGATGGTCTCTGAGTTTTTTCTGGCTCTGAGATTCTTTAGGTCTGTATATATTTCTTCAGGCACTTCTTGAACACCTATGATGTGCCAGTTTCCTAAGTCCTATATACACAAATCCTTAAAATGATGTTAAAGAGCAGAAATAATTACAGCTGATGCTTATCAGGAGTTTCTCTTGCTAAATTACTGATTTACATGTGTATGGTGAGAATGCTTGTAAGTTCCTAGAGGCAGATCCTATTATAATTTATTTGTAAATAAGAAAAAACTAAGGTTTAAAGGTTAAGCAGCTTGCTCAAGCCAGTGTGCCCAAACTTGGTGAGGCTGAGACTTGAACCCAGGACTAGGGACTCAGGGCCCTCAGTCCTAGCTATGAGGCTGCACTCCGAGGAGTAGGAAACCGAGCTCCACCCAGTCACGCCCCATCCAAGCCTGAAGTCCTTTAATACTGTCCTCAGCCTCCTCTCTGCTGTCACCATTTTGCATCTTTCAGCACACACCCCATCTCTGTTGATTCTAGGCACAGCTTGAACAACAGACTCTATAGAGTTTACTTGTCTTGCTTAACTGAAACTTTATACCCGCTGGTTAGTAACCCCTCATTGCCCCTCCCCTCAGCCTCTGGCAACCACCACTCCACTCTTTGGTCCTATGAATCTGACTGTCTTAGTTATCTCATATAAGTGGAATCATCAAGTATTTGTCTTATTGTGGCTGGCTTATTTCACATAGTATAATGTCATTAAGGTATATCCACATGGTCCACAGCAGTATTTTCTTCTATTCTAATGCTGAATCATATTCCACTGCAGGTATATGCCACATTTTCTTTAACCACTCATCTGTCAGTGGACATTAAGTGTTTCCACATCTTAGCTGTTATGAATAAAGCTCCACTGAACAGAAAGGGGCGAATACCTCTTCAAGATAGTGAATTCATTTCCTTCAGCTTTATGCCCAGAAATGGAACTGCTGGATCATACGGTAATTCTGTTTTTGATTTCTGGATGAACCTCCATTCTGTTTTCCATAATGGCTGCACCAATTTACATTCCCACCAGCAGTGTGCAACTCTTGTCATTTGGTTCTTTGATAGCAGCCATTCCAACAGGTGTGAGGGGACGTCTCATTGTGGCTTTGCATTTCCATGATGATTAGTGATGTGGAGGATCTTTTCATATACCTGTTGGCCATTTGTATACCTTTCTTGGAGAAATGTCTACCCAACACCTTACCCCATTTTCTAATTGGGCTTTTTACTTTTTTACTATTGAGTAGAAATTCCATCATTTGCTTCTTAGCTTAAAACTTCTTGGGCAAAGCCCTCCGGACTACCTGAACACCCCCACACCGACACACACACACACTTCTCCTGCCCTCTTGCCTCGCCTATGCTCTTCTCAATTTCTTCCACTGTCTCAGCTCAGGAACAGCCTGCCTCACAACCAAAGAGGATGCACAGAAGTAATGATAGGAACTGGGGAGCTCTTGTCCCACATGAACAGACTTTAGAGAAAGTGAAAAACACTCGGTGAAGGAAGGTCATCGGGCTTTGCTGGCCTATCTGATACCATTATTAGTGACCCAGTTGTGGGCAGGCTGTCAGCAAATGGGGCCCCTTAATTTACACACCACTACTGCAGGAAGCTCACTGGAATCTCTGTTCCCTCCCCTTCTCTGACAGGAAATTCTACTACCTCTGGTTCTGTACCTCTCCAGCTTTGACCTTGCTCTCCTTTCAGTGACCATTCAACTACTCTCTCTCTCTCTCTCTCTCTCTCTCTCTCTCTCTCTCTCTCACACACACACACACACACACACACACACACACACTTTCTTTCTCTCTTCCTCTCTTTCTTCTCCTAACCAGCTAAGCCAGGAACTATGTATTAAATGAGGATTATTATTTTACTATATACCACTCATGTTATATATGACATATATATCTAGTACTTATCCAGCACCTACTCATTTGAAAAGCACTTTTCAGACAGTTTCATTCATTTAATGCCCACAATGGAATGGTATTGATGGAAATGGTATTATACGTCTTTCATTTTTCTTTGAGAAAAATAAATGAGACACAAAGGTTTTCCAAGTGGAATAATTGATAAGTAGCTAAACTAGGACTAAAATCCAAATCCTGGAGTATTTCCACTAATTCTCCTGATCCAAAGAATCTGACTCTGCTCTCATGTAACACACCCCAGTTATTCAAGGTGCTTCAAACTTGTCCAATCTGAGTTTCTCCTACCAGCAAATATTTAAAAGGAAGAGAGTTATGTGGTATATGGCTAAGAAGTGGGCTTTGAAGCCAAACTACTTGGGTTGGAATTACATCCACTTCCTAGTAATATAATCTGGAGCAAGTTAGTGAACACCCTATAAAAAGTTTGCAATTCAATTTCCTCATCTCTATGCTGCCAGAGTTCTTATGTGGATTCATACACTGCCTAGCACATGCTATATACTCTCAAGGTGTTCAGCATTTTTATTGGTCACCTGCTACAAGCACACAATGATGAACTGGGGAAGCAGTGTTGAACAGCCAGACCGGTTCCTGCCCTGGCAGATGTGATGTCCTGGGCCTCTCTGTGTCAATCATGTCTCATTGTGCCTCTCCTCCTAGGAGAAACCACTTCAGTCCAAAGTTCCAAGCACTTTGGGGAGAAGAAATAAGCTTCATGAACATGTGCTGCTGCATCTTAGGAAAGTGACTGAAAGATCAAAGCAGTATGGAATCTTTCCAGCAATGCAAACGATTTCACTTGAGTATTTTTAACATCAAAAATAAAAATCATTGGTACTCAGTGTCCTTGGGTTGACTTCTTCTCATTCACCTTATATCCCCTTTCTCCCTTTATCTGACAGGGTCACTGGCAGACATCTGCAGATTGTTCCCTGTGTTCTCCTCTAGAACTAACCCTGACCTAAGCAAGGTGACATTAGGAGCTCAAGTCAAGGAACACATTGAGTGACGCAGCATCATGTCACTCGGCCTGACAGCCAGGGTCTGATCTTGAGCATGAGGTCAGGTAATTGACTTCTGATCATGCTGCATGGCAGCTGACTCTCTGCCTTTTTCAATTGCTGGGCAGAGCCACAACTCCTCCCAAACTGGAATCTTGCTTTGTTGTCTGGATCTTGCTCCTCTCTGCCCATCTCAAGGATAGGAATCCAGCTCCTGAAGCCCAGAACTTGGCTATCCAATCCCCTCGGTGTTACTGGCCAGCACATCTGCACCTTGTATGAGGTTCTCATGCCCAGACGACCACCCATGACTCAATTAAACTCTAATCTACCGTGAAGACGTGCAACTATTACTTTTGTTATGGCTTCCTTAATGCCACCCACCTGCATGAAATAAAAAGTTTAGCCAAACCAGACGGATGCCCTTCTGCTGCCAGGAAGTGGTCTGCCTTCTTTGCCACAGAGTTCCAGAAAATGGTGCTGCCCCCCCTATGATAGTTTCACCTCCTGGGGGATCATAGACTCTAGTTTCATGGTGCTCCTGATCAGATTGTTATTCAAACTCCCAAACCCATTCCACAAGCTCTTCTCAAAGCGGTTGGAGCTAGGAATACCATCTCTACAGTATATGTGTTTTCTTCAGGGAAAAGTTAAGATTTTCTGATAACTACTTTGGGGAAGCCAGTGAGAAAGAAATCCCAGCCAAACAAAATGGTCTGAGGAGGTAAATTTCATAACTTCTGTCTCTACAGATGAAGGAAGTGAAAGTTCAGGAAGGAAATTACTTCATGCTCAGTGTAAATCAGTGACAAAGCCAGGTCTGCGTGACAGTAAACTCCTTACTCCTGTCAATTATGCCATGCACTTACAGGAAGTTACAACAACTGGAGACCCCAGCCAGGACACACACCCAACATCCCTTCCGATGTTCTACTTGCCGGACAGCAATGTCAAGGGGAAACCAGAGTCACATCAATGACTTCCTCCTTCCGGGACTGAGCAGTGACCCCAAATAGCAGGTGCAACTCTGCCAGCTTCCTGGCCACGTATCTGGTCAATGTGGCTGCCAACTCGGTGATCATCGCAGCCATGGGGGGATGCCCGCCTCCACACCCCCATGTGCTTCTTCCTCTCTGACCTGTCTTTTGTGGACATCTGCTTTACGCATGGCATCATGCCAAGGATGCTGGCAAACATGCTGAGCAAGAGCAAGAAGGTCCCCTTTGCCCAGTGCCTCACGCAGACAGCTACCCCCATGCTGAAGCCTTTTATCTGGAGCCTTAGGAACAAGGACATGAATCGGGCCTTGAAAAAGCTGATTAGGAAGGCAGAATAGCATACTTCTCAGCATTCGTTCACTCAACAAGGACCCAGTTTCTGCTACGCACCAGGATTGAAATGAAATATGCAACGCAATCAAAATATTGCAAAGATATATCAGTCACAGCTCCTGTATTCAAAATTTATTACAGTGCAGTGTGTGGGGGTGAGGCAAGTGCAGTAGAGGTAATTGAACATTTTGGTAATAAATGAGACATAGATACTGATAGTTTACTGTATTTACACTGTTTCCTTCTTTCTCCTTTGCAGTCTCTGGCTCATGGGTGTCACATACACGACCAGTGCTGTGTCAGAGTTGTTCTGATGAAAAGCCAGGGAAGAAGTCTGTGTGAAGAACTATAGGAATATGAAGACAACAGCTGTGCGGCCCACCCTACCCCAGATCTATTCGATGTATTTATTATTTATTTTCTGAGAAATGATAGTTTCTCTTTATAAGGACTGGCATCTGCATTCAGGGACTCCATGGCAGGGTAGGGCAGAAGGAAACGGGACCCCCCCACAGACGTGCACAGGGAGGGGGACGAGGAGCAGGGCTCTCCGGGGCCACAGATCCGGTCACTCCTAAAAAAGGTGTTCCTGACTGTGCTGGGACTCAAAAACCCAGGGCCCAGAAGGGACAACTAGGAGGTGGGACAGTTGCCCTATCTCGTTTCTAACTAGGAGATCTGGGAGCAGGTCCCAGGAGACCTTCTGTGGGAAATGCCCACAACTCCTCCTGGTTTCTGTTCCTGAGGACAGGCTTCTACAGCCATGAGCCTTTCATCTGTGTTGCTGTTACAGGATAGGAAGGAAAGTGTGGTTCTAGCAAGCTCTCTTGAGGAGAAGAAGGGAAGGTCAACCAAACAGGTGAGACAGACCCCACACCTGGTGCTGGTGACAGGATGTGGGGATGATCAGAATTCCCAGGTAAGGCCTGGGGCCCAGCGATGGGAGACACTGGCCACACACCCTCTCCCCACACACACACACCTACCTCCTCCCCTATTACTTCTTTCCTGCCACTTCCTCACTCTCAGCTGAATACAACTTGGCTCTCTTAACACCATGAGGAGGGTCTTGATTTAATATTCATGAACTCCCTGAGAGTCTAGCCCAACGTCAATCCAGATCAGCAGGCCCCAGGCCCTTGGCAGTGGCTGAGACATTGTAAGCAGACATCAACAGTGCTCAGGACCCCTGGATGCATAGAATTCACTGTCAGCCCACTCAATCGTGAGCAGCTCTCACAATCAGCGTAGGAGAGTAACAATCTCCACAACTGGCAGTTTAGCAAGATCTACTTCATTTTTCTACCTAGCATCTCAGAATTATGTGAGGTAGATTTATTTAGGATCATTTTACAACTGAGGCTCTGAAATGCTAAATGATTTACAAGACATACTGCTGTGACTCGAACCTGTGACACGTGTGACCTGTCCAAGTGGATGTTTTGTCATAGTACTACTACGTCGGAGCCTTTGCACCGAGGGTCATGATGATGGTACTGATGACATTGTCGCTTACAACTGTACATATGAAACTACAGTTTTCAGAGCCCATCTTCCCAAAGATGATGACCAAGAAAAGGCCCTGTGTGCCAGGACTGGGGGAAGTGGGATGCCCAGTTTTGAAAGCAGAAAAGTGTTGGGCAAACACAGACAGCTAGTTGGTCACTCCAGAAACTCCTTGAAGAGAAGACAATGAAATCAGGAAAAGCAAACATAAAGAGCACTTGATATAAGCCCATCATCATTCTAGTTCTGTATGATGCTTTACTAATTTAATCCTCATCATAATGCTATGCATTAGGCAATTATTGTAAGATAAAGTCTAGCCGAAATAAGCAGGTAACGAGAGGCAACAAAGGGCCTGGCAGTTTATTGGAGCGCAATTCCTCGGCGGTATTCCCTGGTCTGGCTAGTCACAGGCCGGGGAAATCACGCTCAGCAGGGTAGGCAGCGAGTTTTTAAAGAACGTAGGGGGAGGCAGAGCTGAGATTTACAGTGGTGTGAGGATCGGCTAGCCTAAGGTACATTTTTCAGGTTGAGAGGGGGCAGCAGCCAGGGACTTTGGCACATCATCAGTTTCCGAGGTGCTCACCCCTCCCTCCAATGCCTCCAACCTTACAGTTATTCTCTGCTACAAGCAGATGCAGAAACTGAGGCCAGAAAGATGGAGCAAACTTGCTCAACGTTTTAGCACACAAAAGAGCCAGTGGCCAAGGAAAGTTTGTCAAACCCAGAGGGACTGGGTTGCATGCCCACATCAAAGAGCCTGATAGTAGCACACGCTGCTGTTGCCTGTTGGCGTGTTCATCCTTCCACACCAGGCACATGCACAAGACAGAATCGCTCATTTGGGTTTTTATATCACAGGTCCTGAAAAACCCTTTAATGGATTCTGGCATGTTGATGCTTTCAACAGTCCTATATGGTAGGTTTATGTCCACATTCTACAGATGAAAAAAAAATGAGGCTCAGAGGATGTAAATAATTCACCCAAAATATAAAAAGCAGTGGGGGTTTAAAGCTGGGAGGCATGGCCTCAAACATTTTTCTGGTGCATCAGGATCCCCAGTTTCCATTTTATCTACAATTACTAGCAATATTAATAACTGTTATCACGATTTATTGAATGTCTACTCTGTGCTAGCATTTTGAATATGTCATCTTATTCCTTATCCATAAGTTTACAAAGTCTGCATTAACAGTGAAATTAACAATCTAGGAAACTGAGGCGCAAAGAGGGTGTATAAGTTGCAAAGGATAGCACAGCCAGAAAGGGCAGAGAAAGGTTTCCCACCTGGTCTATAGGACCCCAGGCCAAACTCCTAGGGACTTGATGCTGCTGACAGGAATGCTGATGATGAAGACAATGGGATCTTTTCTTTGTAAAACGCCTTTGAGTTTAAAAAGTGATTTTATCTACATTAGCTCATTTGATATGTCTTCAAAAGAAAAAGAGGGCAGATACTCCTATCACACCAAGAATTTCTGAGTTCCAGTGAAGACTTATGCATGTAATTAGTTATTGCTTTTCTACCCCTCAATAGAGAGACAGAAACAAAAAGAGAGCTCTTCTTAATAATTTCTTAGTAAATACATATTCCCCACAGTGTCTTATTCAAACCTCTCGTGACAATGAAATTGATAGCTTTCCCATAACGGGCGGTTGGGGTGAACTGTGAATTAGGAAGTTTCTTCCCAGGTAATCTCCAGTTCAGCCTCATCCAGGAGGTCTACAGGACAATGTACTAATATGCAAAGTTCAACCCCCAAAAAATCTCCCATCACTGTCCATAGTTCTTACCTCTGCACATGTTTACAGTGTATTTCTAGGACCTTTAAAAGGAACATGGGGAAAAAAAGGCTTTGAATGCCATAACTTTTTGGAGTCTATGTATATTTAGGTAAGATTTTCCTTCAATTGTTCTACTTTAAATGAAAATCAGAAACCAAACGGCATCCCTGACCTCCTGCTCCTGGGCCTCTCTGAGCATCCAGAACAGCAGCCTCTCCTGTTTGGGATCTTCCTGGGCATGTACCTGGTCACTGTGTCGGGGAACCTGCTCACCATCCTGGCCATCGGCTCTGACCCTCGCCTCCACACCCCCATGTACTTCTTCCTGGCCAACCTGTCCTTCATCAACACCTGCTTCTCCTGCACCATTGTCCCCAAGGTGCTGGTGAACATCCAGACACAGCACCACACCATCTCCTGCACCAGGTGCCTCCTGCAGATGTACTTCTTCATGGCACTGGCCCTGCTGGATGACTTCCTGCTGGCTGTGATGGCCTATGACCGCTACGTGGCCATTTGCCTTCCTCTCCACTACACCACGATCGTGAGCCCCCAGCGCTGCCTGCTGCTGGTCACTGTGTGCTGGCTCTGCTCCCACCTCCTGGCCTTCCCACTCACTCTCCTGATGTCTCAGTTCTCCTTCTGTGCCTCCCGTTCCATCCCACACTCCTTCTGTGACCTCCTCCTGCTCCTCACACTGGCCTGCTCAGACACTCACATCTTCCAGATCGTGATGCTTACTAACTCAACCCTGTCGGGTGTGGTGCCCTCGGCTGCGTCCTGGTCTCCTATGCGCACATCATGCGCACCATCCTCACGATCCCCTCTGCTGGGGGGAAGCACAGAGTCTTCTCTACCTGTGGCTCCCACCTGACAGTGGTCACTCTCTTTTATGGGACACTCTTTCTGGTGTATTTCCAGCCCTCCTCCTCCTAGTCGGCTGACACCGGAATGGTGGCATCTGTGGCATACACGATGGTCACCCCCCTGCTGAACCCCTTTATCTATAGCCTTAGGAACAGGGACATGAAGTGGGCTTTGTGGAGACTCCTTGGCTGGGAAATATGGTCTTCCCAGTAAGGAGACCTTCCCCAGAGTAGACGACCAGGCTTTTCAACATGCCTCCTCCCTGGACTTGACTATTATAAATCTGAATGACTCACATTCAAGACAGGATGGATGCTTAGCCTTACAAGCAGATGTACAAAATGAAGATTCTGATTTTACAGGGCAGGTATAGGACAGCCTGGAGAGGGAGTGTGATCAGTAGGCCCTACACGGTGACTTGAGGACCGAGTAATAAATCCAAGCAGATGCAATACAGAGCTGGGAACACCAAAAACATCAGCAAAAACATCCTCCTTGGATTCCAGGAGGAAGCTCAGTAGGAGCACAGGTAGGACTCAAGTCTCCCCAACAGCAGAAATGCTGGCAAGACTAGGCAGGTGAGGATCTAAGTCAGTCACTGGGCTTCAGGCATCAATTCTGACCATGCCTCGGAAGAAACTTAAGTGTAGCCCTTGGCCTCAACATTGAGAATGATAGGGAAAATTTACAAGGACAGCAACCTAGCAGGTGGCTCCCCTCTGCCTCATCCCCCTCCTCAACCCCCCCAAAAAAAAAAAAAAACACTCCCTTGGTTTCCCCGTGCTGCCCAGCACCGGGTCCCAAGGTTTGCTCCCTAAACTCCCTCCCCCTTGCCTACTCGCTTGCTGTGCACGTAGGAATGTTACAGATAAGGAAGCAGAAAGGTATAAATTGCTCCCTTTTCCTTCGTTCAGGGCTCAGACTTTTGGGGAAATTACTCCACTCTGAGCCCGCCGGTGTGAAATAAAGCCTCAACACTACAAGACCTCCGAGTGCCACTTGGTTTTTTCCGTTGGTGATCCACTCCAGGCTTTCTTTTTTTCAGTATTTTCTCCAAGAATATGACATGGCAGAATGTGTGTGTGGCCTGAAAAGGAAAAAATATTCTAGAAAAGAAACCTAGGCTCAGAAAGAGTATGATATTTGTGCAGCATGAAACATCTGGAATTCGACCTTGACTCTGGAAGAGTATTTGTTTTTTTTTTTATTTGCTACTTGTGACCATTTTATCCTTCACTTTTTAAACCCTGGGTTATTTCTTCTCCAACCAAAAAACCACTCATGTCATTACAATAAATGTCTAAACTATAAAGAAAAAATTTAAATCCTTTTTTAAAAAGAAACTACTCTGAATACACAGATTTTTATGGTCCTTTTCTCCATATATTTATTTTATATTGTTAAGATGCTGATTTTTCACGTAATCATATAATATGATATTTTCCATGCTATTACTATTAAATCTTCATAAACATTTTCAAAATTAATATTATAGCAGAAGCAAATGCTATATTATAAATAATGTGAGGCATGGGTGAAGGCCTGGTTCTCTCAGGTGGTGCCTTATCCCCACCCTTGGGGAGATATAGTAATGTGGTTCCCCTAGATATATACAGTAATTGTCTTTTGTTTAATCCATATCACTGGTTCTCAAGTTTTCATGTGAAGGGCAAGATAAAAATTCAAGTTGATGGTAGAGTTTGTTGGGTAAAAGGGTCCCCCACCCCCGCCACCATCAGTGGTCTGCTCTGATGTACGTGTCAGAATGCTACGGAACCCTGTCTCACTTACATCATAATGGCCCTACTGGTGTACTTAAGCACCGGCCAGGCCAGTGAGTGACTGAGTGAGTGAGGAGAGAGCCTCTCCAATCGCTTCTTGTTCTTGGATATACTGACTTGATTCTTGGCTGTCATCACTTGAACCTCTGGCAGCAGAGTTCCAGGGAGGAAGGCACCTCATTTTGGTCACTCTCTGAGGTGCTGAGCCATGAAGCGCAAACAAAAAAGGAAACACCTTGAAACTACACGTGACCCCAAAGCGGCCAGGATGTCAGGAGGTTTGTGTCAGCCATATTCTCTGAGCACTGGGGAGCCAGAAACGGTCTTCTAAAGAAAAAAGGAGCAAGGATTCCTCCTTATGGGAGAGAAAGGGCAGGAAGGCGGGAGGGAGGAGAAGGTGTGGGTGCACCGCTCGTTCTCAGGGACCAGATCGCCTGAGGGCCGAGAGGAGGTTTCCGTGACCAGGTCCTTGTCTCTGTGGCTCAGGACCTGTGCTCGCCACATCGTGCAGCTCTGGGTTCCTGCACCACAGATGGAGTGACTGATTGGTATAATATTTCTTATAGAATGTGTATTTCCCTTTATTTCCTTTTTTACAATGTTACAAGTTTTCCAATAATACGTTTTCCAGTTAATGAAGAAAGTGTGGCTCAAAGAGGTAAATGAAAAATTAGGAAAAAAGTTTGACTGCCTAAAATTGCAGGTGCAGGGATGAGAGTGTAAAGTCATACAGAAAATGAATTGATTTCTTAGATTGTCTCTGACATTGAAACCTTTCTTTCACTGTCTCAAGAGCATAGACATGTAAATGTGAGGCTCCTTTATGAAATAAAAACACCAGCACGATACACACACACACACACCAATACCATTTAAGCATGATAGTTGAATCAAGAAAGTTTGGCTCTTTCTGGGAAAATGGGAAACTGAAATAGTTGTGCTGTGCGATGACTCTGTGTCTTCCCTTGCCTTATACAGCATAAATAAGCCAAGGGAAGACACACAGTAGTTTCTAAGCTAATGGCTTGCTTAATATGTACCAGGTCCAATTATTTGCTTTCCAAAACTCATTATATCACTAACGGAGTAGATTTATTAGTTGGAGTAGATTAGGCCTTAGTAACTAATACACGAAGGAATGTATCTCTTTCTTATGTAACAATTAGTGTATGTGAAGGAATAGGGCAAGTCTCCATGCTGATAGAAACTTTGTATCATTAACATTCGGCTTTCAAACAGACCCCAGGTTATCAACATCCCAGTTAGCTAGAAAAGGAAAGAACACGGCAGGGCACAGAGCAGGACTTCATGCCTATGCCTGGTTGGGGCACATGTCCTCGCCACTCATTTCCCACTGCAGAAAACTTAGTCACACGGTCAGAACTACTGTAGCTCCTGGAGGAAGGGCGTTCCAGGCCCGGGGCCAAGTGTCCCTCTGGAACCGGTGAAACAAAGATAAGCCCAGGAAAAGCGCAGGTTGGGAGAAAGGCTTTTCTTCCTTACAGTCACTGGCGGCTCATGCATGCGCCCAGGGTGTCTGTTTCCAGTCCATGGGCAGAAATGTATCATGTAGGTGTGTCTGCCTCCTTTGAAAGAGGTTTTCAAAAGATCTGAATAGGGAGGTTAAGAGTCTTGGAGAAATACAGAAATACATTCCCAGAAGAGGAGTCCGGGCAGGTCTGTAAAGTCTTCCTTTGAACATCTCCAGCACCATGGCTACTGCCCAGGAATTCGCTGCAAAAATGCTGTAACTCTACACCTCTCTACATTTATATAGATATCTCTATCTTTCTATATATCTACATCAATATAGATACTAATATAGATAGGCAGGCAGGTAGACATGCAGAATTCTTTTAAACCTTGTACCCCATGTCCTCTAATTATATAATTTCTCATGAGGTAAAAGGAGCTAATATCTAATTTTAGTCACTAGTTTTTGATATTCTGTATACATCTTTAGAAATATCACATACAAGATACCCAACGTCACTGACATCTACTACACACAATTTTCATAATTGTTGTTTCCTTACATTTTGGAGGAAGTGAAGTTTCAAATGCTTAATTTCATGGGGGGGTTTCAATGCCTAACATGACTGTCCACTCAACATGTCTTTTTTGAATGGATACAGATCCCAGAAAATGCCACATCTGTTTTTTTGTATTAATTCCACAAAATTCGAGAAGACTCCAGAGGACTCTCCTGAGTCTGAGGCACGTGTGGTGGTCGCAGACAGTGATCAGACGCCAGGAGAAGAGTCCTCGGCCTCTGCGTGTTCCTCCCGCGTGTCCTCGGCAGGAAAGCTTCGTGCTGCTGCTGAGGACGGTAAGGGAGACACAAAGGCTGGGCAGGATGAAGAGCTGGGCTGCTCAGCCCAATCCCTACTTATTTCACTTTCCCTTCAAAATCAGGAAGGGCTTCAGGGCACAGCAACTAAGACTGAGGCCTCTGCAGAGGGACAAGTAGGGGGTGTGCTTTCAAGGACAGGACAGTTCCCCATGTGAACACTGGGACAGCTGTGAGTGAGATAGTGGGCTGTGCTGACAACAGTGTGGGAATTCAATTACAACCTCTTTCCTCAGATTAGCACAAACTCACTCATACACACACCCTATATTCCTTCATATCAGATGCAGCCCCATTATTCCTTCCTTTCACTTTTTCCCTTATATACACATGCCTTCATTCCAGATGCATCCTTTCCACTCTCTATGAGCGTTACACAGATACACACTTCCACCTTCCCTCCTCATGCAATCATTCTCAGACTCAGCTGTCTACACACTAACCCATAAATAATTTACACCCTTTCACACAGGTAACTTGTTTTACCTCCCTCATTAGAGCCAGCCTAAGCACTCAAAAACTCAGATGCCCTGAAATGAATGCACTTTCATATACAGTCTTTCTGTCCCACTTACCACTTCACCCACAAAACCCTCAGCCAAAACCCTTCAGCCCTTCAGGGAGCTGCGCTTCTGGGAAGCTCAAGCACACTTCCTGCAACACGCTCCGTCTTTAACTGTTTCACAATAAGAACACGTACCACCCCTGTTCACGTGTATTGTCGCACCACACACACGTACACCGTCATTCATCAGCCCCTTACCAATATCAGAAACTCTCACTAGGTGTGTCCCAGAACATACACAGACCTCCACACCCTCAATCCCACATACCCCACACACATACCTCAGATAAAATGTTCATCTTGCAGCATTCTGTGATTTCACATATGTATGTACTTCCAGGACATGTGCCCACATAGGAATAGTCTCATGATCATCTCAACTCCTACACACTTCACACACTTATTCTAGTTTTCTCATGTCTGAAATTTCCTTTCCCAGGAATCCCTCAGTTACCTCTGGATACTGTTAGTATTGGGCCTCATGAGATGACTCAACCTCAGGTCTTGGAGGAATGGGAAGGTTCCTCCTTCTCTACCCAAGACTCCTTTCCACCACACCTGGGAACGGCACGTGTCCACCAGTGTGAAGAGATGAAAAGAGGTGTGGCTGCCTCATGGGATAGAGCAGAAGTCTTGGAGCCCGCCTCAAAGACCAGAGTAGAAGAATTTGCTTTGCCTGAAGAGGCCCCTAAAACATCCAGCCCCTTGTGTGCACAGGATCACCTGCCTGACAGCGAGTCCATCCTGGAGAGCAAAGTGCCGCAGGGGACAGAGCAGGCTGGCAGTGTGGGGGAGCCCCCAGCCCGGGAGGAGGGCTCCAGGGCCGAGACACCTGAGGGACTGGTGGGCATGGACAGCAGCTGCAGCTCCCAGGAGGAGGCTGATAAGGAGGAGCAAGAAGAGGAAGGGGAGGCGGATGTGCAGGAGGAGGAGGATGTGGAGGAACAAGAAGAGGAAGAGGAGGATTTGGAGGAGGAGGAGGCAGAGGATCTGGGGGAGGAGGCGAGGTGGAGCTGGAGCTGGTGGTGGATCAAGAAGAGACTATTTACACGCTAGACCAAAAAACACTGTGGCAGGAAGACATCCTCCTGCGAGATATGCAGACTTTCTCAGGTCCTAGAAAAGTGGAAGTGGAGGAGATTAAAGACGGCCGCATGAGAGGTGAGATAGAGGCTTCCTCCTAAAAATGCATATAATACGAAAATATCATTGATACAAGTAATCCTGAGAGAGTAACAGGAAAGAGGACGGCGCCAGACTGCACACACCTGGAGAAAAGAGCAGACCTTACGGAACGGTAACATACCAGAGCCGTGGCCCGATGGGACCCAAGTCCTTTCCCCACCCCAGCTCACTGGTGGGAGGAAGAGAAACAGAGCAGGGAGGGAGTGGAGGCCTGGGACTGCTGAATACCTAGCTCCCTCTGGGAGCACAAACATACAGTGCGTGGTGCTTTCATGACACTCTCATGATTAGGGGATTGGAAAGGAAGACAGGCAGAATTCCTGGAGGGACTGAGATTCCAGCTGCTTGTGGAAAGCAGGGATCCATATCTGGCTGCTCTGGAACAAAAGCAAGGTGGCCAGGCTGAGAGACATCCTAACAAGGAAGCCCTTAGCAAGAGGGCTGCTAAAGAGGCAATGATTGCACAGAGCTTACTACTCAGGAGAAAGCATGGGTAGACAAAATTGTCCAGGTGCACTCTGCCCAGCAGGTTGGGAGCTTTCACAGTCTTCAGGGGCTCCAGCACCCTGGCTGCCTACACAGCTACAAGGACCCCCTCCATGATACACAGCCTACTGCGCCCTTCACCCGGCCAGACCCACCTGGATCGCAAACCGGCAAACCCTACCCTGGCGTTAGGCCAGCCAGAGGGAAGATCTGTCTACAGCAACTACAAATGCAAAGCATAGAGGCTTATACCTGTGTGCTCAGCGCACTGGTTCAGGCAGTGGAGACAGGCATAGTGGCCGGGAAGCAAGAAACAACTCTTTCCTCCCCCCAGGCACCAACACCACTCCCCTGTGACCCCTGACATTGCTTCAGGGCTGAGCAGCTCCAGAGAGTAGAGCTTCTGGACCCTAGAGGGCACCATATACAAACATGAAATGCCAAAGGAACCTGGTTCAGAGTAAAATTATGAATACAGCTCCTGAGAAAGACTTAAAGGACATTGACCTTATGAATCTTTCTGAAAGGGAGTTCAAAATAAAAATCATTAACATGCTCATGGAGGTACTGAAAGATATTCAAGAATTCAGGAATGAATTCTAGTCGGAGATCCAATCGTTGAACAGCACAATGGAGGGTATTAAAAGCAGCTTAGATATGATCAAAGAGACGATAAATGGAATAGAAATTAGAGAAGAGGAATACAAAGAAGCTGAGGCACAGAGAGAAAAAAGGATCTCTAAGAATGATAGAATATTGAGAGAACTGTGTGACCAATCCAAATGGAACAATATTCACATTGTAGGGGTACCAGAAGAAGAAGAGAGAGAAAAAGGGAAAAAGTGTTTTTGAGGAGGTAATTGCTGAAAACTTCCCCAATCTGGGGAAGGTGACAGTCTCTCAGGCCATGGAGGTGCACAGATCTCCAAACACAAGGGACCCAAGGAAGTCAGCACCAAGACATATAGTCATTAAAATGGCAAAGATCAAGGATAAGGACAGACTATTAAAAGCAGCCAGAGAGAGAAATAAGATGACATACAAAGGAAAGCCCATAAGGCTGTCATCAGACTTCTCAGCAGAAGCCTTACAGGCCAGAAGGGAGTGGCATGATCTATTTAATGCAATGAAGCAGAAGGGCCTTGAACCAAGATTACTTTATCCGGCAAGATTATCATTTAAATTTGAAGGAGGGATTAAACAATTTCCAGATAAGCAAAACCTGAGAGAATTTACCTCCCACAAACCATCTCTAGAGTGTATTTTGGAGGGACTGCTAAAGATGGAAGTGTTCCTAAGGTTTAATACCTGTCACCAGAGGAAATAAAACCACAGTAAAGAAAGTACAACTGCTAATTACTAAGCAAATGCAAAATCGGGAAAACAAGTCCATTCACAGTTGCATCAAAAAGAATAAAATAACTAGGAATAAACCTAACCAAGGAAGTGAAAGACCTATACTCTGAAAACTACAAGACACTCATGAGGGAAATTAAAGAAGACACCAATAAATGGAAACACATCTCATGCACATGGATAGGAAGAATTAATGTCAAAATGACCATCCTGCCTAAAGCAATCTACAGAGTCAATGCAATTCCTATCAAAATACCAACAGCATTCTTCAACGAACTAGAGAAAATTGCTCTAAAATTAATATGGAACCACAAAAGACCCCAAATAGCCAAAGCAATCTGGAGAAGGAAGAATAAAGCTGCGGGGATTATGCTCCCCAACTTCAAGCTCTCCTACAAAGCCATAGTAATCAAGATAATTTGGTACTGGCACAAGAACAGACCCATAGACCAATGGAGAAGGCAAATAGTGAATCTGTGGCATCTACATTGATGGACAGTGACTGAATTGGGGTACGGGTGGGGATCTGATTATATGGGTAAAGTAGTAACCACATTGCTTTTACCTTAATAAAACAAAACAAAACAAAACAAAACAAAAACATAGTGGTATATGAGCCAAGGAAAAAAATCCATCTGGAAAAATGAGGAAGTAGAGGTTTTTGTCCAAATTTCATTGAAACTGTGAGTTTTCTGTCTTGTGAACATTTCTTTGATATTCCCATGTACATGATAAACACTTCCTTAAGAAAAATTACAATTTTTAAAAATGCTCTATTTGTCTCTCTTAGAAAGGAAGACCAACTCTGTAAAAGAGCTATGAATGAGAAATGAAATCTGATATGTAACGAGAGCAGTCTTCCTCATATTCTTTTTGTTCTGGTTTCTACATTTTAAACTTAAAGCAATTTTCAAATAATATTACAAAAAGTGTTGAAGTCACAGCAACCCATCTAGACTACCTTAACCACTACCATGAATTCAAAGAATATATACACTACTAATTTTATGAATTCAAGGAACATACAGGCTATGTATTTTAGCTTTCTATGAGGCAACAAAACAAAAACCTTTCTATAAAGGTCTTATAAAACTATGAACTCTATGACTAGCCTGATTTCTTATTGCTGATGAAATTTAAGGATAAGAAAAAACAACTTCCACATATAGATCAAATAGGATTTCCTTTTTTAATTAATTAAATTAAAGCAACTACTGAGAGTTACAGAAGGAAAGTATTCTAAAGAGTAATGAATCTTCTGTTCTCAAACTCTTCACACACTGCACACAGCCTTATTGTATATAATGCATCCTTCCATGATAAAATAAATCAGCAACTGCATGGTAGTTAAAAGCCTCTGGATAATTTAGGACTATGACTGTAAACTATCCAGAAGAAATTATATGGAAAAATCTAGGTAAAGGAATGTAATTTAGTGAGGGCCTCGGCTAAGACAAAGTGTAAAGGCAAAAGGATGAATCGTGATTCCCGTCTCAGTGTCGTCCTTAGAACAAAAGTCTCTGAGGACTTTATTTCTATAGGAATTTCATAGGGAAAAAGACAGTATACAAAAAAGTCTAAATAACGTGTAACCCAAATTGACAAAAATAATCATCAGAGGTCAAATATAGGGTATTGTTACTGAATGACTGGATAAGAAGGGGGTTGGAGCTTTGAGAATGATGCATCAAATGGATTCCATGAATTTGGCAGGATTTTGAAAATATAACAAATGAAAATACCTCACAAAAAACACACCTCACACCAAAGAAAAACCATGTCCTACAACTTCCACTCAGATTAACTGTGGTAATTTTGTCCTATAAAACACTTAATCATCTCTTCAAAAGGAAAACATGGTGAGAACTTTGATAATCTAACTCAATAAAAATATTATTGGAGAATTATCTTGCTTTCTTATCTATCTCAAAACTTAGAATACCAAAATGTAATAGTCAAATATACTTGCAAAATGACCTACAATTAAGATAATTGTTGGTACCAAATGTTGTGTTTAAGTTATGCAATAAAACAGTCTAGAACATAAAAAATTTACTTTAATGTAGGATGTGTATAATTCATTCAGACATCCAGCAAACATTTATAGAGCACATATGTTGTAGGGGAGAGACATATACACAAAACAGAGGAACAGGTACAAGTGTTTCCAAAGCAGAAAGCACTCTGGCTGCACACAGAGCAGACACCTCGCCCAGACTGAGGAGAATTAGTCAAGACTCCCTGAAGGTCAAATTTTAACTGCTCTGAAGGGGCCTGGAAACTAAGTGCAAGAAGAAAGAGCCTTAAATGAAGACCGGTAAAGGACTATCACTCCTACTCTCGGAGTAATTTCAGAATTGAATGGGAAGCTCACCAGTATTTTCCATGAATTCCCAGGGATATCATTCCAGGTAAGGTCTCAGACTACCTCAGAGGTAATCTAACAGTAAAAGCCCACCAAATGTTTTCTGGAACCAGCACAAGCTTAATGTATACCTATGAATATATACTAAACGCCCTCACAGTTTCCCTTTTCAATATATTTAAAATGAAATCTAGGCTTAAAACCTAGCAGCAAGGCAGTAACATATTTCAGTTTTATTTCCTACTTCACCCCACAAGTTCCCATCAATGGAGAGTTATCTATCCGTGTACCTTCAAAGAGGTTCCTACTGCCACCTCTTCTCTCTGCTTATTCCAGTCCCTCTGCCTGGAATGCCCCCTTCCCCTTCCCTAATCACCAACTGCGATTCCTGTGTAAGATCCTTAAAAAACAAGAACAAATATCACTCACTTCATTTTCCTCTGGGCATTATTCTGTGTCATAGGTGGGTGTTTCTTACCCTTTCCTGTCTGAGTGTGGCTTGCCTGACTACTGAAAGCGTGTCATACACAACTACATAACGTATGAACAGTGACTTACCCACGGGCAGACACCTTCACACCCACTGAATAAAGATAACAAAAAACTTCCTTTGCTGTAGCTGGGAGATCCTCATTTGACCCTTGCTCTCCCAGATTCCTTTAGGTCTTCAGATGACTTATGATTCCCTTGAAGAGAAGCGCAAGCTGGAAAGACGACAGGCGCAGAAAGGGTAGCCTACCGATACTTACCCGTTAGGGCGGAGGTGATGAGAGCAAATGCCTGATTTAGGGCTGGGTTTACTAAAGAGAAAGAGAACTGGATACAGCACGCATCAACAGCTTTCTCTTAAAATTTCGGTGTGAATGGAGAGAGGACATGCGGCAACGCACACACACAGTTCTAAATGATACGGTCCCGTGCAAGAGCAGCCGTGTGTCGGGAATACCCCACGGTCTCGATCCCGCCCTCCCCTCCGGCGGCCAGGAAAGGCAGGTAACGCGGGGTGGCAGTTTAGTAACTGTTCGCACCGCGCGCCTCACGGACCCCAGGCAGCACAGCTCTCACGACCTTGGGAGGAGAGCACCACGAGCTTCGAGTACAGACACGGGCACCGGATACGGAGACTGAATCATCTCCCCAAAGCCCCCTCCCTCCCCACACAGAAACCCACGGGGCCGCGGGGCCAGACACACGCCCCTCGCTGCGGCCGCCTGTGGCCCGAGGGGGGCGTTCCAGCCGCCGCCCTGTTCGCCCCGGGCCACCCGCCCTCAGCCGCGCTCCCCGCCCTCGCTTCGCGACAGACCGCGCGCCCGCCCGAGGGACGCAGAGCGGCCGTTCCGAGGCCCGAAAAGGCTCCCGGACCGCGGCACTTACCTCGCTGCTGAGGCTTGGAGTCCCCGGCCGGGCCACGACGGGTCCAGGAGCGGCCGCTACCGCCGCCGCCGCCGCCGCCGCCGGCACGTGAACCGCGCCGGCCAGCCGGCCGCTGCGTGGCCACGCCCCCGTACGGCAGGCCCTTCCGTCTGAAACACAGAAATAGCTATTTTTGTTGTGTGTATGCAAAAAAAAACCCCTCTGGTTTAAATATAGAACTTCATCTTTTATCCTCAAGTATTTAAGGAAAAGTTACAAATTCTGTCTCTGCAGTGGAATCTGTGTATCTGAAGGCTGAGGTCTACGTTTAGTCTAAATTGTTTTGCTTGCTAATACTTTGAAATTAATTAATTAAGTTCTGAGGTATTTTGCAGCATTAAATTCTCTTCTTCCTATGAACATATATTAAGTTCAAAATACTTATTTACTTCGTACTATATGAGGCGTTTTGCTCAGAGCTCATTTAATTAAACTGTTTAATCTTCCATTAAATGATATCATAAGGAAACATGTTGGGGTACTGGGACTAGACCAACCTGGAGCAAAGTTTATCTAGTGTCTATTGACTGAATTTGGGATTGAATTGCCAGCTGAATCTTCATCTTCTCCGAGCCAAACGTATGAGGGGATTCTACATTTGATGTCTGAGTTTCATTCATTGCTAGTTAGATGTAGGATCGAATGCCCTTCACAATGCAGATTTTTAAGGACCTATGTTTCCTTCAGCTATAGCCTTCGGCATCTTTTCTTCTCGCTTTTCTAGACCATAGCTCTCCATCACACTTGGGGCTGCTATTATGTTTCCTTTTCCTTATATGTATCCTATTCCTTTCCTTAATATGTAACCACTTATCCTATCTGATCCTACAGCCTCTGCACTTTATGTGGACCATGTGTCCTGTTTCATGGTCTGCTTTTTTGCTACATTTGTTGTGTCGGATCCATACAGTCCAAGTGTAAGTTGCTGTCTGAATTGCCAACTGCTAAATAGAGCTCCCTTGGATATAAAAGAACTTGCATTTGTCACTCACCTCCAGCTCTCGCTCCACCTCTCTGAAGTCATTTTCATTAAACCATTCTTTTCACTGGCTTTGCTCCTGTCATCATGTTGGGCCTTGTTCGCTTTCCTGAGCCCCATGTTGCTAACCAATATGATAATGTCCTGGTGAAATCCTTCTAACCATCTGAGTTTTACACTTTGCCAGACTGTATCTACAATGGGAAAATATGTTCCCAGCCTGGGGCAAATAACCTTTAAAGCCAAAATCAGCCAAAGGGAAAAATAAAGTGGGGAAACCCATTTATTGCTTACAAGCAGTTATCTACTTCTGCTTGCCCATGTCTCTCTCTTGCAACCCGGCGGCCAAAGGGGCCCCACCAAACCTCTCCGGTCCAGATCTGCCTTTGCTCCCCCTTGTAATCACTTATTGATGTGGAGATGGACTATTTCTCTCCACCCCTTGGAAACACCTATTGTTTTGGAGATGCACTAAGGCCAGGCGAGAGAATGTGGAAATATTGCACATGGAGATACTGGAAATATTGCAATTTTACCCACACAGACTTAAAATACAACTCACATAAATACATTAAATTTCCACATTTCAGTATCTTGGACATCAGTTGTTTTTAAATCTATCTGTGCCCATATAGGGTTATGTATCCCTTCAAGAATGTAATGAGAATTTTGGACACTCTTAAGAAAAAAGTACATGGAGAATTCATTTTGCATTTGGTTCCCTGTGTTAGGAAGGAAAGGATTCGGTTTGGTGTTGCACGGAAGTCAGATACAGAGAGACGAGAGAACAAAGTCAAGAAAGCAGCGTCAGTTTTAATGCACTCAGCACAGAGCAGCAGAGCAGGCCTGCCTAAGATAAGACAGGCAAACGTGGATGCTCATTCTGAGGCTTCTTTTAGGCATTTTTGGCAGGTCCTTGATCGACAGCTGTCAGCTCTCTAGGCTTGTTCTGATTGGTGAAATGGGGACAGGGGCTGTGCTGTGCCTGTGCCTCTCATGTTTCCTATCTGGGGGGAACCTGGACATTTCCTGAGTCACTCTTGGACCCTGTGGCTTCATCTGATTAACTCTGAGTCATTTCTGGCTTTCTGGTTCTATTTGATCAACTCCCTGAGTCATCTTTGGGGGGCCCTCTATCCTTTTCATCCCTGTCTTTCTGCCTAACACACGGATCCTCTGAAGCCCATCAATACATCCTTAAAAAATCATAAATAAGTTTCATGTCAAATGTCCAGAGACCACCTTCATTAGAAACACCTGAAATGTGGTTTAAAACTGCAGTTTCTTTAACTCTATCAGAAACCTACAATTTCAATGTTTCTAAAGTGGGCAATCTTTATGTTTGATAAACAATCCTGACACTCTTACATCTATTAGGGTTTACAAATTGCTGTTGTAGGTCCTGAAGTAGTAACCATGTGGGCATGTTGGGCACAGGTGGATCACAGACACAAGGTTTGGAAAAATGTAGAAAATAAATCTCCCAGAAATCAAAAGCAAGTCTAGAACTGATTTTATCAGCAGTGGAACAAACTTGAAAACAATGCAGGGTCCATCATATCTACAGAACTCATGCTGACCTCGGTGGAACTCCCAGGGAAATCCATTGTTAAAAAGACTTGAAAGTAGATTTTGAGGTTCCAAGTAATTTGGTTCCTCTAAATACTTAGCATTTCCCTTTATGATTCAGATTCAGTTTTCCATTACTCAACCTGAAAAGAATATAATGAGAAAAGTCAAGGGTCAAGTAATTGTATCACCACCATAGAGAGACAATGTGATTATTTAACGATCACATGAGAAAAGGCAGGCCTCAGCTCTGGCTCACCGGGGTCACCTTGACTACTCTGAGAATTCGTGCACATTATACAGACCTTTCTTGCCCTTGCACCTTATCTATAAAATGAGAGAATGGGTGTCCAGTGTCCCTTCCAAGTCTAACTTTTAGACTATAGGGGAGACTTACCTTAACATTTATTTCGGCAGTAACGATTCACCAAGCACTCAATAACTTTTGAAACTATTAAAAATGAGAAAAGTATAATTTTCACGTTATTCCTACTTTCATAGATAAACATTTATTAATTTTGAAAGCTGAGATATCTCTTTTTTTGCCATGTGATCTAATTTTTAAAAGCCTTCTAATCATCTTATTATTTATAGAGTTGTTTGAATGGCTCATCAGATCCAACCTTTAATATTGTTATTCAAGTTTAAAATATATTTTAGTGGTCAACACTAAGTAATCCGTGGGATTCATAATGGTCTTCATTCTTTGATATATTTTGGTTGTTGGCTGTCTTCTGCAAAATGACAGCTCCGTGGAAGCAGGAGGCAGGAGATTCGATATGTTTTGCTCACTACCTTACCTCTAGTGCTTAGAGCAATTCCTGGCACGTAGTGGGTGTTTAATAAATGCTGGCAGATGAATGACTCAATAATACATTTATTCCTACTTAAAAGCTGAATGTATCACATTTTCTCAGAAAATGAGTTTACTGTTCAAGTGATAAATATCCCGTTATGTTTCCTTTGGACAAACACCAAAGGCACATTTGAGAGAAAAACTAGAGACACAGAGAATTACGCTCTATTACTCCCTCTGGGTAAGAATAGCACTTACCGATAACAATGAAACATAAGATCCTCTTAAGTTTTTGCTTCATTAAAGAGGCAGTGGTTACCATAGGTCTTCCCATCAGAACCACAGACTGGTTGGTTGGCAGACTGACATTTTGTATTTCCAGTTGGGTTCTTGTTGCTGGTACTGTCAGTCAACAGTAATGTTTAAGAGCATTAGGTGAGTACAGGGAACTTAATTTAATTCTGATATTATAATAAAATTAATTATTGATTAAGCATTGTGCTAAATCAATCATTTTGCTGGTCCTTTGTATTTTTATTTAATCCATGCAACAATATTGAAAGGAAAGTATATTGTGCCCTATTGTATAGTCTCAGGCACACAAGGCATTTAAGTGACGAGCCGGCAACAATATGAGGATTAAATACCCCCGCTGGGATCCAGACCCTGAGGTATCTGACGCTGGAGCCCCTGCTCTTACTACACGCCAGACTGCTTCCACTTTCATGCTTTGTAGACAAGCCTTTCCCCACCTGAGGAAGCAATAATTAAGGAAAGGTCACATACATATACAAATACAAAACACAAATGGCCATAATTTTTTGAGCCTTTCTTATCTCATATGCCATGAAAGAAAATGAATCAGGAGGTAGAATTTTGCAGAGTTCAGCTGAGTAGTACTTGAAGCATTTTCTCAGAATCAGGTTATAGAATGACAAAAGCCTGTGAGCATAAAGAAGCTTTGACTAGCAGATGAAGACAGAGACACTACATGGAAGGGTGAGGAACTTCAAGAGAGGGCTCAGCGTTCAGAGAACCGAGGAAGATGAACAGGTCTCTTGGTCTTTTCCATTGGTTCCAGGTAACCCTGCTTTTCAAACCAATCCATTACTTTCACTCACACATACTCTGTGAAATGGACGGGACTCACCCAGGTGGAAGTCTCTGTGATCTGCAGCCCTCTGGCATCTCCACCAAAGCTCTCTTCACCCTCTAACCCCTCCTGCTCTTCTATCCCTTCTTCATCATCCCCACCGCAACCCCAAACATCACAAGTTACTTTCCCCTCTCCTTTCACCTTTGCACCTCAAGCTCCTCCCCCGGACTCTGCACTTCTAGCCCCGCTCCCTGAGACACTGCTATCATCCAAGAAAACATTACAAATAATCTTATGTAAGCCATCCTGAGTGAAAGCCACGTTTTAAAGCATAGGAATTTTGGGGTGTGCCTTACAGAACCCTCTCAACTGCCTCACCATGTTGAGCCTGTCCGACTGGTCTCAAAGAAGCCTCTCTCTCTGGTGGGCCTCATTTCTGAACCTAAACCCTGGAGGGTCTCCCGGCCTTGCCCTTAGACACTAACCCCAGCTACCCGGAGCAGCCCCATACTTCTTCGTTCTCATCCAAATGCTCTCTGGCAGCATATTGGCTCCTGGCTGCCCATGCGAAATGCTAAGTGTGAGATTGTAGTCCATGAAGGATTTTTTTTTTTTTTTTGGCTAAGTATCCCTCACTCCTACGCTAATTTATTCCTCTAACTCGGGCTTTTTATCATGATTTGATTCACACTCTGCATTTTGAGTTCTTGCCCCTAAACAAAGTTCACCAACATTATTCTCACCTGCAGGCCCTCAATCAATTCAATTACTCAGTTGCCCTTATTCTGCTGACCAAGTTGGGGGTCACTGGTGCTGCCATGGAGGCCACAACATTACATGACAAATGAAATCATTGATGCCAAACAGGAATTGTGCACAATAATATCCAAGTTGCCACAGCCCTCAGAGCCCTGAATGAGGGCAATGCTCCCTGGCAGCCATGTCTGCTGGTAGCGCCTAGCCTTAGGTTATCTGCTGGCCGGCCAAGGGGGCTTTTCTCTCCTTAGAGGTCCTTATTGCTACATGTGGAAAACAGTAAGGCAAAATTGCTCAGAGAGCAGAGCACACGGTCTCTTTCTCCAGAAGAAACCTTTACTCTATCCCACCTTTTAAGCACTACAAACTTCAAAAGCCAATCCCTCTGCTTTTACAAACCCAACTCAGACCACCCAGCTCTCCCCGAGGTGTCCTTTGTGTGAGTAATAAACATTCTCCTAAATTCACTCCCTGCTGAAGAGTGAAGAGCTTCTCACACATGAACTAAATCATGTGCCTTCTGATAATGTGCGCAGTGGTGTGCCTACTGAGATGTATAGTCTGAATCTAGAATTCATGCACACACACACACACACACACACACACTAAAGCAAATATGGTAAAACGTTAGCTGTCATGCAGTGCAGAAGAGGGAATACAGGATTTCATACTATCATCCTTACAACTTTTTTCTAAGTATGAAATCATTTAAAAATTAAGTAAAAAATATTCTGAGTCCCAGCTAGAATCACATCCAAAAGAGATTGAACTTGGAATTGTGCCCTAGAAGAAAGGAGTCCAAGACATATCTGGCATTAGGGACCCAGTCCCATGTGACTCCAGTTCCCTATGGCTCCTGGACACACCGCTCCCGACCAGCAGAAAGAAATTAGCCAATTAACCTGTGGTGGCTCCTCCTTCACTACGAAGAGAAGCTGAGGGCCTGGGAGGCAGTCTGCAAGAGGGGTGTAAACTCCCCAACCATGAGAACACGTGAGAAGAAGCTGAAATTCTGTACTTGGTGATGGATTTGCCTGTGCGCTTAAGGGTTTGTGCATGAGTATGTCTGTGCTCATGTGTGTGTGTGTCTGCATGTTGTAAGTTTGTGTACATGATGTTTGCCAATTGCATGCATGTGTGTACTATATTAGACTACAGTCTGACTTTTTCCTGAGTTAGATCCAGTCTGGGGTCTGTGTTAGTGCAAGTACACAGGTCATCAGTCATCTAACATGTGACGAGGGACTCTGGATTCATGCCTGTGACGCTGAGTATTTGCGTATACATTTTGCAGGACTGGGGCATTTCCCAATCAGGCAGGAGTCACAGCTGAGCGGGTCAGAGCCCAGCCCCGGGGGTAAGATTGCTGTCTCTGCTGTTGGAGAAGAAGCCTCCCAACCTTCTGAGGAACAGGGTCAGAGGGCTCACACCTCTGCTTGCAGTGGGTGCTAGTGCCGTGTGACTGTGTGTCGGGAGGTGTCCGGATGTGGGAGCAGGACGTGTCCTGTGTGCTGGCCTCTATGTATCTGCACCATGTGTGTGTTACCACGTGCATGGATGCAGGTGGTGGTGTAATGACGGTGCCTTTGACCAAAGAGGCTTACCTGCCCCTGAAGACAGCCTCCCTGGGAATGGGGTGGGTCAGAAGTGGTCGAAGTTCGACTCTCAGTGATGGGAGTGTGTGCACTCCTTGTTGTAGTGAGTGTGTTGTGAGTGTGTGTGGGTGTTGCTGGAGCGTGTTTCCTGTGAGATTTTGCTGCCATGTGTGATCCTGTGTGTTTTTGTGATGTGTATGTACAGTGATGAGCTATGTATATGTGGTGTGTGAGTTGTGTGTTTCAGTAGATGTGTGGTGCTTTTCTGTCAGTGGTGCATTGTGAGTGTATATGTGGGTGACACATTATTGCATATTGTGCATGTGTTAGCTTGTCTGTAATTTATGACTTTTACACATATGAGTGTTTATGAATGAAGCACATACTGGTGTTCCTTCCCTCACAATGGGAATCAGACACACATGAATGGAATCCTCATCTCAGAAGTGTGCATGTGTATGTGTGTGTGTGTGCATGGTTGGGGACTTCTAACTTGCAACTATGATCTCAACTGTGCACCCTCCTTGTGGGGCCCACCAGCTGAGGTAACCGATGCCCCAGCACTCTTTCCTGATGAGGACCTGCTGTCACTGTCATACATCTGCGTGTGACTGAGTCCCTCAGAGTCTCCTAACCCTTCATGTGCACTTACCATCCCAGGCAAAGATAGGCACCATGCTGGGTGAAGTTAGACGGCAGAAGCCACACAAAGTAGCTGCAAGACCTTCAGAAGGTCCCTAATCCCTGTGGCCTCACATTAAGGTCTATAGAATGGAAGCTTACAGGCCCTCATAAACATCTGTGGCTAGAATTAAAGTTAATGTATCAGAAGGCTTTTTCTCAACTGGAAAATATACAGATATGAATGAAGGAATTACCTAGCCCGAGCACTAGGGCAATTTTGGACTTCAGGTTTCTTGCAGCTCTAAGATAACACAGGGTATAGGTGCTCATAACCACCGAAATGGGAGAGTTTCATGTTAAAGCATGGGTTCTAATCACACAATAATATTAGGTTAAACTACACTAAATAGCAATACTGAATCACCTTCAACCACAGAAAATGGCAGTTATATATAGTCCTATATTTGTACACATATATGCAATATTCCATATCTATAAAACTATACTTTAATCTATACATATCAGGAAATATACACATATATATTTTATGTTATATATGTGTGTATATGTGTATATATATATGCTTCATATATTTTGATATATTCCTCCATATATGTATACATATAAACATATTCATATAGAGATGGAATGTACATATAGAGATGGAATGCATATGTGTACATACATCCCCATCTCTCTATATGTGTGTGCATGTGTATTTACATATCCCATCCCCAAAAACTGCTGTTGTATGTCTGTGGAATTTATATTATTTATGTTTCTTTTTCCTAACAGCTTAAAGGGGAAAACACCCAATCTTGCTGTAGCAGTGAGATTTTATCTGGTAATGGATGCTGATGTTGCTTTCTTTTTTTTCATTGTAGAATCTTGGCTGTGTGTGTGTGTGTGTGTGTGTGTGTGTGTGTGTGTGTACATATATATATATGTTTTTTTTTTTATGAAGGTATCACCCCTATTACAGAGTCTCCCCCCCATATCCCATTGCACTGTCCATCAGTGTAGTAAAATGCCACTGAGTCACTATTTGTCTTCTCTGAGGTACACTGTCTTCCCTGTGACCCCACACACACCATGTGCACCAATCATGATACCCCACAATCCCCTTCTCCCTCTCTCCCCATCTGCCCTCCCCCAGTCCTCCTCTTTGGTAACCACAAGTACGTGCTTGGAGTCTGTGAGTCTCCTGCGAAATTGTTCCTTCAGTTTTTCTTCATTGTTACACTCCACAAATGAGGGATATAATTTGGTATTTGTCTTTCTTTGCCTGACTTATTTCACTGGGCATAATACCCTCTAGCTCCACCCATGTTGTTGCAAATGGTAGGACTTGTTTCTTTCTTGTGGCTGAACAGTATTCCATTGTGTATATGTACCACATCTTCTTTATCCATTCATTTACTTATGGACACTTAGGTTGCTTCCATTACTTGGCTATTGTAAATAGTACTACAATAAACATAGGGGTGCATATGTCTTTTTTAATCTGAGATGTTGTTTTCTTTGGGTAAATTGCTTGGAGTGGAATTCCCAGGTCAAATGGTATTTCTATTTTTAGTTTTTTGAGAAACCTCCCTATTGCTTACCACAATGGTTGAACTAGTTTACATTCCCACCAGCAGTATAGGGGGGTTCCCCTTTCTCTTCATCCTCACCAGCATTTGTTGTTCTTAGTCTTTTCAATGCTGGCCATCTTAACTGGTGTGAGGTGATATCTCTTTGTAGTTTTAATTTCATTTCCCTGATAATTAGTGATGTGGAACATCTTTTCATATACCTGTTGGCCATCTGAATTTCTTCTTTGGAGAAGTGTCTGTTCATATCCTCTGCCCATTTTTTAACTGGGTTATTTGCTTTTTGGGGGGTGTTGAGGTGTCTGAGTTCTTTATACATGTTGGATGTTAACCTTTTGTTGGATATGTCATTTACAAATATATTCTCCCATACTGTAGGATGCCTTTTTGTTCTGCTGATGTTGTCCTTTGCTGTACAGAAGCTTTTTAGCTTGACATAGTCCCACTTATTCATTTTTTATTTTGTTTCCCTTGCCCGAGGAGATGCATTCAGGAAAAAGTTGCTCATGTTTATATTCAAGAGGTTTTTGCCTAGGTTATTTTCTAAGAGTTTTATGGTTCCATGACTTACATTCAGGTCTTTGACCTATTTAGACTTTTCTTTTGAGTATGGGGTCAGACAATAATCCAGTTTCATTCTCTTGCATGTAGTTGTCCAGTTTTGCCAACACCAGTTGTTGAAGAGGCTGTTGTTTCCCCATTGTATATCCTTGGCTCCTTTATCATATATTAATTAACTACACATGCTTGGGTTTATATCTGGGCTCTTTAGTCTGTTCTGTTGGTCCTTGGGTTTGTTCTTGTGCCAGTACCAAATTATCTTGATTACTGTGGCTTTTTAGTAGAGCTTGAAGTCAGGGAGCATAATCCCCTCCACTTTATTCTTCCTTCTCAGGATTGCTTTGGCTACTTGGGATCTTTTGGGGTTCCATATGAATTTTAGAACTATTTCCCCTAGTTCATTGAAGAATGCTGTTGGTATTTTGATAGGGATTGCATTGAATCTGTAGATTGCTTTAGGCAGGATGATGTTGGATTTCATTAGGAAATGCATGTAAAGCCCTTAGCAGAGTGCCCAACAGACGGAATAATCCCCAATATGTTCACCATTTTCATAAAAGATTCTTTGTGGATATTCTGGGTTGGGAGTGATTCTGACATCAAGGGGCTCTCAGTGATCACCCATTTCTAGAGCACTGATGAATTCAAGGCTGTGGGCTGATGGGACAGGCCAGCTCACAGGGGGAATGTGACAGCACTCCAACACCACCTCAGTACGGGAGTCTCACATTACTTTAAGGTAGAAACAACTGATACAACTTTGCTGGGGTTCATCTACTATTTCTGCCACAGTGAACTATTAGAGATTCGCTCTGACACAGCGTCATAAATTACCCAGTAAGCTCATGAAATAGCGTATTACAGAGGGCAGGGCCCTTATATTCTTGCTCACTGCTGCATTCTCAGTTCCTAGTGGAGGGCAGGGTTCAGAATCAATGTTCAATTCAATAGATACTGGTTGGATGAAACTGCGAATGTCCTCTTGCTTCTGTACATCTTCCTCACTTAGTGTGATATTTCCCGGAGCAGACTGGGATGCAGTGACAAAGCATGCAATCACAGGTGGGACTAATGAACAGGAATATAGTTTAAAAGTCATTCTTTTGTCATAAAAGTACAATGTGGAACATATCCCCATCATCTTTTCTGATATTCCTCTCCCTCCCTTATCTACAGCATAGAACAGCCCAGCATGAGGCCTGGGAACCACAGCAGCATGTCTGAGTTCCTCCTCCTGGGCTCCCCGTCTCCCCGGAGTAGCAGGGCGTGCTCTTCGCCCTGTTCCTGGGCATGTACCTGACCACGGTGCTGGGGAACCTGCTCATCATCCTGCTCATCAGGCTGGACTCACACCTCCACATCCCCATGTAGTTCCTCCTCAGCCACCTGGCCCTCTCTGACGTCTCCCTTTCATCCATCATTGTCCCAGAGATACCGATAAACATGCGTAGTCAGTGGCAGTCTATCACATATTTCAGATGCATTTCACAGGTTTATTTCATCATATTCCTTGGTTCCCTTGATGGCTTCCTTCTCACAGTGATGACATATGACAGGTATGTGGCCATGTCACCCTCTCCACTACACCACCATCATGAGGGACGACGTGTGTGTCATTTTCATGGTTGGGTGCTAACTCTCCTCCTGGGCCCAGGCTCTGTTGCACACCCTCATGGTGGGCCAGTTGTCCTTCTGTGCAGGGTCAATCATTCCCCACTTGTTTTGTGATCTTGCTGTTGTGCTCAAGTCCTCCTGCTCAGACACCTCCCTCAATGAGCTGCTCATCCACACAGAAGGTGGACTGTTCTTCAACGTGTCGGTGAGTGGGATCCTGGGCTCTTATATCCGCATGGCAGTCATCATCCTGAAGGTCCCATCTCTCAAAATAATCTCCAAAGCCTTGTCTACATGGAGCTCCCACCTCTTCATAGTGTATTTATACTATGGGACACTCGCAGGTGTTTACTTTTTCTCTTCATCAGGAAAGTCCAAAGACAAGGACATCATTGCTTTGATGATATACATTATGGTCACCCCCATGCTGAACCCCTTCATCTACACCCTGAGGAACAATGATATGAAATGTGCTCTTCTGAAAATTATCAGAGGCAAGGTTTCCACTTTAAGACATTAATGCAATCCTGCTGTCATGGGCACTCGTGGGGGCTGTAAAATAGGTCTCCTTTGTAAGTTGCTGCTTGAATAATTCTTATTGCTATCACCATTCTTCTCCCAGTCTCATTTTATGCTTCCTAACCTTCTTCTTCTCCTGATTGTTTATTTTCCCTGCCTGCTCTTAGAAATCTGTGTATGCATGAAGTTTTCTGCCGTGAAATTCCAGTCCCTCCTGGATGTTCACTGCAAGCTTGTGAGTCTATGATCCCATATCCCTGGACTTTAAGAATTGTTCCTATCTCTATCTTTTTCTTCAATAACCCTCTTTAAATGGTACTGATATCAATACATGTTCACATGAATTTTCTTAATACCACTAAACTTCATTCATTTCATGTTTGGGAAAATCAGAAGAACTTACCACACTGCTTTGTTTCCTGAATAGTGTCTATCACATCTGTCCTAATTAATCATTTACATTTTATTTAATCATCAGCTCAAGCCACTTAAAAGGGTGCTAATATGTTGCAAATTTCCAGATTAGAGATTAAATAAGTAGCTTCCCTAAGACTTCATCTCAAATGTGTGACTTTGAAACCTTGTACTTAACCAGTTTATTATATTGACACATGGTGAATGTACATCATGCCACTGAATTATATGGCTAAATGAATGAACTATAAATGGCTAAAATGATCAATTTCATGTCATGTACATTGCCATTATCCTGGTTTCAAATATCATTTAATATCATAACCCATTTGGATATTTTTGATCCTTATATATAGCACTCAAAAGAACTCTGACATTCCATTTTTTAAATTCAGTATACTTAGGGTTAACTCATTCTCAATGTTTATAGTTTTCAAATATTCTGTATACCTTAATATATTCACCTTAAGGCTGAAATGAAAAGATATCATATGGTAACTTAAAGTCATATGCAGACATAAAGATAAGTGGGAAACACAACTATATAGGTAAAAAGCAAAGCCAGTATTATTTTATTTTTCATTTTCATTTCCTGCAATATGAAAACACAGATTCATAAAACAATACTTAAAAATCTATGCTAATTCTAGTCACACAATGTGTAGCAATGAGATGTCATTTATGACAATAACGATATAGAGGGGGAGACATGGAGGCAAACAGGACAACAGGTTTGTGTGCTATTGGAGCTTAGTAGTACTAATTCAAACTATGGTGTTTATGTTTAAGATTATTATTGGAATCTCCAAGGTAACCACTGAGAAATGACTAAGATACATACAGAAAAAGGAAATTACATGAAAATCAAAAATACACTAAAAAAATTAAACACAAAAGGAGGAGGTAATGGATAATTTAGTAATAAAATATATACTAAGCATGTGGAAACCAAATAGCAAAATGGAGAAGTGAGAACTTTCTCATCAATAATTGCCTTAAATATATGAGGACTATAGTCTTGAATTTTAAAGCAGAGACTGGAAAAAGGGTTTTTTAAAAAAGCATCATTCTTTTGTATATGCTTAATAAGATATTCATTTCAAATCCAAAGACACAAGGAGTTGAAAATGAAAGGATGGAAATAGATACTCTTTGCAAATAGTAACTGAAATATAACTTTCACTATACTCATGTCAAACAAATCGACTTGAAATAAAAAACTGCACCAAGAGACTAAGTAGAATATTTTATACTGGTTAAACTGTCAACCACTAGGAAGATGTAACAATTACAAACATATACACCTAATAACAGAGCCCCCCCCAAAATATGAAGAAACCCTCAGAACTACAAGACATACTACTCCAATAAAAACTGGGCCAAAGAAGTAAATAGACATTTTCCAAAGAAGATATTCAAATGGCCAACTAACACATGAGAAAATGCTCTACATCCTTAGTCACTAGGGAAATGCAAATCAAATCCAACATTTCACACCTACTATGATGCTCATAATTTTGTAAATGAAAAATAACCAGTATTGGCTGGGATTTGGAGAAACTGGACCCCTCATACATTGCTGGTGAAACGTAACTATGGTGCAACCACTGTGCCTCCAACTAAAACATTTGGGTTCTTTCTCAGTAAGTTAAACTTAGAATTACCACATGATCTAGCAACTCCACTCGTGGCTATATATACAAAAGATGTGAAAACAGGTAACAAAACAAACACTTGTATGTGAATGCAGCAGCTCTGTTCAGCACTCACAAGGTAAAAATAATCCCAATGTCCATCAACAGATAAATGGATAAACAAATGTGGTGCATTTGCATAGTGTAACAGTTGTAAAGGTCGGAAGAACTGACAAATGCTACAACACGACGAACCTTGGAAATATTATGCAAAGTGAAAGAACCCAGACTCAACAGAGCACACATTACATGTTTCTGTTTATATGAAATATCCAGAATAGGCAAATACATAGAGACAGAAAGAAGACTACTGGTTGGCATGGACTGTGGGGAGGAAGGAATGGGGAATGACTTCTTAAAGAGCACGTGGTTTCTGTCTGAAGGAATGCAAAATTTTGGAACTCAATATTGGTAGTGGTTGCACAACATGGTGAATGTACATAATGCCACTGAATTAGATGGCTAAATGAATGAACTATAAATGGCTAAAATGACCAGTTGCATGTAATACACACATTACTGCAATAAAATAAAATAAAGAGGAAATAATATACTTAGTACCTGTTCACTTGAGTAAAGGGAACAAGAATAATGTACCAGAAAATAATGAATCTGAAATGGATTCCACAGCTAATTCATTCGAGAAGGCTACCTCATTTCTTGATAAGAAGGCTTTAGAAACAGCTTCCCTGGGTCCGCTGTATCCTGCCTTATCTATCAGCTGATTCTTACTGACAGGGGCAGCTCCTCAAATTAAAAGACTACATAAAAGTGGGTCTAAATGCAATGTCTTTTCTGAAATGGATCCTAGAACACAAAAAGGACGTGAATGGGAAAACTAGTAAAAATCCAAAGAAAGATTGTAGTTTACTTAGTGGTACTCTACCAATGCTAATGTCTTGATGGTGCTGAGTGACCATGGTTATGTAAGCTATTAACAATAGCAGAAACCTTGTGAAGGGTATAGGAAGTCTCTGTACTATTTTTATAATCTTTCTATGAAACAAAAATTATAGAAAATAAAAAGTTTATTAAAAAATAAACCACTGATTATCTACATTTGCTCTCTTACAACACTAAACTAAGTTTTCTACCTTTATCTTACATCTACGTACCACTTCAGCATTTTATTTAAAATAATAATAATAATAATAAAGGGAGAAATGTGGGATCCACATATAAATCAAGTATAAAAATCGAACAAATATTCATATTTGACCTGATTGTTTATAGTTCATATGTGTGATCAAAACCGAAAGTTTCTGTGATATGACTGCCCTTGCACTGTTCACCATGTAAGAACTTATTCACTATGTAAGAACTTGTTCGTTATGCTTCAGAAGATTGGAGACTGACGAGAATTAGGCTTGGGGTGGATTAATGATTGTGCATTGAGTCCCCTATACAGAATTTCATTGTTGTTAACAACCATTTGATCAATAAATATGAGAGATGCCCTCTCAAAAAAATAAAGAAATAAAAGAAATAAACCACTGAGTTTGATTATTGCAAGTGTGGGTGCAAATGGGGTAGAAAAGTTGGGAGACCAGCACACCTGTCTGGATAATTTGGATGATGTCATCTTTCAACTTTTCAAACAAAGAAGAAATGAACCAAGAAGAGTAGAATGAAAACAAACTTATTAACCCTCCCGGCATTTCAGATAACTTGATTCTTGAAAGGGGAAAATGTAACCCTAGTAAATCTACTTACATGCCCTTTGGATAAGCATTCATGAATGAGCCAGTGTTTGTGAAAAAGAGAGACAAACGGGGAAAGAAAGGGAAAGGCAGAGAGAAAGAGAGAGAGAGAGAGAGAGAGAGAGAAACAGCAACGTCTGCGTGACTTGTGAGCCGAGAGGAAGGCTCACCAGGTCCTGAAAAGCCACGGCTGCAGCTCCTTTTTGTGCCTCTGTTGCAACAAGGACCGTGGTCCTGAGCTGTCCTGGGCCACAAACAATTATGAAAAGTGTCCCCCTAAAGCCAATGAGGAAGCTACTGTGGCGGTTCCCTAAGTGTGACGGTACTGATGAGGTCTGCCTGGAGGAGGAAGCTTACCACCAGGTTCTGGGTAGAGAAAACCCATGAATGTATATCCTATAACCACTCACACAACAATAAGGGGAGGAAACCAAAGCAGATGCCTAAGACATCACTCAACTGGAAATGAAAATTTATTAATTATTTCATGCAATTAGCATATGGAAAAGATGCTAAATGGCTTTTGTGCATACACAGTGCTGGCTCATGTTATCATTACCTCCTGACAAGGTGTGATAATTGGGGGGCATATCTGGCCTTCCACAATCAATATGGGATCCCATCAGATTCTCAAGGAATAGCAGGATCCAATAGACTTCTGGAAATAGGAGCACCTCCCACTCCAACACCCGCACCCATCCGCAGACTTTCCTCCACTGCACTGGGGTCCATGGCCTGGAAAACAGCCCACCCTCTTCCCATACTCATTAAAGCACATGTCCTCACCAAATGGCAACTTCAGAAGAGGGACACCGAGTATTAAGGAACATTGATATGGTCAAGGGGTGTTTCCCTCTGCTGAGTGCTCCAATGGACAGGAAGTTCTATCCAGTCCTGAGGAGATGACCACTGACGCTTACAGCCAGTAGCTATTCCTCAGGGAACACCAGCAAATTCTAAGGCTTCCCTGCCCCATTTAATTAGTTAAATGCCTATTCTTAGAGAGTCACTTGATGGCCTAAGATTATTGGCTGCTCTGAGGAGCACCTGATCCCCAGGTCAAAGCTAACCACAGTCACAGAGCCTACTATGGACTCAGACCCCCATTCCTGACTTTCCAGGACCAGCTTCCCCCACTGCAGGACCCTCATCAAAAGATCTGGAATTGGTGGCTCTGGAGTTGGCTTCCTAGTTATGATTCCCAGTAGGAAGCCCAAGGAGCTTCAGGCTCTTCTGACAAGCTACACAGGGCATCCAATCTCTTCCTCCCCTAAACCCAGGTCCCTGGTGCAGAACCCAATGTGCATTCCCTGATCTAACACAGCCTCATTAGGGACATGGCATTCCCCTGGTCCTGGGTGTCACCTAGGGACCATTACCCTTACGCCACCCAGGTGGCCCGTTCATTACCTCACAGTAACCAACCTTTTTTGGACTTGACTGATCCCAGTATCAACCACAGCAATCCTAGGAGTCCACTGAATTTCAGGAAGGAGCTCTCCATGGTCTCCAGGTGCTATTACACACAGATGGAAGGAAAACAAGCCTGCCTTACCCTGACCACTGGCCGAATAACCTTGTCTAATTTTTCAGATGTCATAGTTCCCAACCTTCTTTGATTTCCATCGCTGGGATGCATGTTCGAGATGGCTATGTGGACCCTGCAATTAAGTAAAAATAGGCCAAAACTGCTGCCTTCACCAAATGGAATGCCATTTTCCTGCTGCAACTCTTCAAGTTCTTAGTATGGCTCAGTATAAACTGAAACAAGACTCCCCAGGCTTGAGAGCAATTATCCAAGATCTTTTAAGAGAAGGGATAATTATTTCTGTTGTTTTTTGATTTAATAGCCCAAATTACCCTGTTCTAAAACCTGGATGTACGAATGGTCACTTGTGTTGGATACAATAACCTTCACGCTGGGGTCCCATCCACTAAGTCTCCTCTACATAACAGGGTTGAAATGACCAAGGCCATTCCATCCTCACTGACAAGTCCTGGGCAGTTAAAGGTGCACCTCTTACACGGCCACACATATTAAGAGCCAACGTTAACAGCCTCTCAGCTTCAACTACATTCATTTTTGAAGAGACATGATGCACCTGTACTTGGGTGCCTGTGGGAAGCCTCTGCACTCCAGTCACCACAACACGCCTCCTGCTGGCAAGGCTTGAGCAGATCTAGCTGTGTCCAGGCACCCAGGGGTGTCAATACATGGATCACATCCTCTTAGGAGGAGATTGACTAGACACATACAAGCTACTCAAACACTTGCCATGGCATTTCCTAGAGGGACTGGCATACTCCCCACCTAAGCTTCAAGGACCTGCCACTCCAGTTCAATTCTTAAGCACCATCTGATCCACCGAGGGGCACTGCATATCTGGTAGAGTTTAAAGCCTACGCCCATCTTTGTCAGCTCTCAAGCAGGCCGACACCTGTTAGATCACTCGGCTTTGGCAGGTGGCATATTTCGCATTTGCAAACACTACTGAGACCTATATACATGACCACCAGCAATCAGCCCACTTGGAATGGGGCCCATTACAGTAGAAGGCACTGGGGTTATGAAAGATGGTCATGATACAGACACTTCCCTTAGTGCCTCCTGGAGACCCCTTTACAATTAAAGCTCAGGATATGTAATGGCTAAGAGTTGCCTGTGGGGTTCTCATCTAGAAGATTGTCTCCTAAGGCCCCATTCCGCACACTATCAGAGCAACCATTGCTGGGTGCAAACAGGGCTCTCACTGAGACTGAGATTCTCAAAAGCCCTGAACATGTGATGCTCTGCACCTTTGGCCACTGCAACCTGGTCATGGAGGCAGCACCCCACAAGCTCAGCACAGACGTGGGGTGCACCCAGTTAGATGGAGATGGCAACCACAGGACGGAGCAAACCTGAGCCTCAGTCATATCCCCCCTGCAGAAGGCCACCTCCCTGGCCAAAAATCACCTGTGATGTCACAGTGCTGCAGGAGGCCACCCCTCTCCTTGATCCCTGGGATTCCTGGGAGCCTTTGGGTTCAACGAAATGAACTTCAAAGTGAATTCAGAAATTTTCTGAACAGAGTGCCACCAACCCACAGACGGAGGCTGATGGAGGGATGCTCGTTTTCATCCCTCAACTACGATTTTCCCAAGGCTCAGTACAATTGGCCAAATCCCAAGGAACTTCTGACAAGCTCTTGACATTAGAGGATGCCCTTGGCAAAAACTGGCCCCATTACACATCTTTAGCTGTTGGCCATTGCCAGCCGTGTAGCGAAGAGGTCTTACCAATGATGACAAAGATCTCTGATTCATGATTTACTTTTCTTGTTAAAGAACTCTGAGAATTCCTTGCCTCTCAAATACCAGAGATACAGATTAAGATCACACATATCTCTGTCCACACAATGATTCAGACTACTAAGGTCCAATCTATGCTTAAAGCGATTAATATAAACATATAGTTATAGACACCAGTTGCAAACTTCCTAAGCTCACAGTCCGTATTCCATTTCGTTCCTTTTGGCTCCAAAGGCATGTGAAACATCAGGTCCCGGAGGAGCCTCAGCCCTTCGGCCCCGGGCTGCGTGCAGACAGCATTCCCTCTCCTCTGCCATGGTCCTCCCGGGAACAAGCCTGAGCCCCTGTGTGCGAGGGCACAGCACTGGGTGTGTGATCACTGGGGTGGCATCCGTGGGGATTCCGTAGTGACGTGGACACAGTTTCTGGGTCATTGAGGCCAAACTGAAATGCCTCTCAGGAATGCCTTGACCTTGGCAGGTGACTCCACTGGCATCGTGCCTACCCTGCCATTCCTGACAATGCCCAACGTACAACACGGGGCCTCAGAAAACATGCCTCATCCCTTCTGGAGTTCTAGGCAGTGGTGACAGTGACCAGCACTCACGTTGCTTCTTAAAGCTCATCAGCCTTATGCTCACCAGCCAGCCCGCGTTCAATTCAAGCTCCATCGCCCTTATTGTGCTGACTGACTGAGGGTCCTGGTGCCACCATGGAGGCCACAACGTCACACAACAAAATGAAATCACTGATGACAGTCAGAAAATGTGCAAAATACTATCCAAACATGTGATCCGAGCTGCCGCTGCCCTGAAAGCCCGGAGTGAGAGGCAGGGCTCTGTGGCAGGTGTGGCTGCTGATGACCCCTGGCCTCAGGTGTTCTGCTGGCCGGTCAAGGGGCATTTGTCTCCTTTGTGTGTTTTATCCTGTATGTGGATAAGGAACACAAGCAATATGCTCGGTTATGGCAGCACATGATGTGTCTCTCCAGCAAAATTTCCCCAGCACCTCCCTTAATCACTACAAAGTCCCAATACCATTTCCTCTGCTTCACCAAACCTACTCGACCTCCCGCACCCACTCAGCTCTCCCCAGGAGTTCTGTGTATGAATAGCAAACTTTCTCTTAAATTCTCTTCCTGAGTGAAGAGTGGAGAGCTTCTTACAACTGAACCAAACGTGCCTTTTGATAACACACTGGGGCATGCCTACCAAAGATCTACAGCCTGAATCTCTAACCCCAACCCCCTGCCATATACACAAAACATAAATTGGTAAAATATTATCCTTCACAGAGTGTCAGTGAGGGTGGTTCAGAAATTCCTACTATCATCTTTACAGCTTTTCTAAGCATGAATTCATTTAAAAATTAGATATAAATATGAGTCACAGCAGGACCGCAGCCAAGAAAAGTTTGAACTTGGAACTGTGCCCAGGAAATATGGATTCGAAACATCCCTATTAGGGACACCGTCTCCTGTGACTTCAGTTCTCCCTGGACACACTTATCCAGACTGGAGGTAAGAAATTGGCCAATTAACCCATGATGGCTCCTGCTTTACCATGAAGAGAAAATGAGGATTTGGGCCACTTCTGGAAGAGGTGTCTACACACAAAGATGAGTGGAACTGGTCAGAGGTGCTGGAAATGTACACTTCGCGGTGGATCTGGGTTTGTGCTTGAGGGTGTGCATATGAATATCTGTGTATATGAGTGTGGGTGTGTGCATGCATTACTGTGTATGTTTGGACAGTAGCATGTGCACGCATGTGTGTCTGGGTGTTTCTGTGTGTTTACTATCTGACTACTGGGTAATCCTTTTCCCGAGTTAGATTCAATCTGGGCTCTCTTTAGCACATGCACACCAAGTGATCTGCCTCCCAGCATGTGACTATTGACTCCTGCTTCATGCCTGTGATCTTCAGTATTTGCCTCCTTTGTCGGGACTGGCACATTTCCCCACTGGGCAGGTCACAGCTGAGTGGGTCACGGCCCAGCAGTGGGGGTAAGACTGTTGTCTCTGCTGTGGGAGAAGAAGCCTCCCGACCTGCTGAGGAACAGGGTCAGAGGGCTCACACCTCTGCTCGCAGTAGGTGCTATTGCTGTGCAACTGTGTGGGGATGATTCCGGGTGTGAGAGCAGGACGTGTCCTGTGTGCTGGCCTCTGTGTGTCTGCAACATGAGTGTGTTACCATGTGCATGGATGCTGGCAGTAGTTTAATGATGGTGACTGTGACCAAAGAGGCTTAACTGTCCCACACTGATGGCTTCCCTGGGAAGGGCATGGGTCATAAGGGGCCAAAGCTTGCCTCTCAGTGATGGGAGTGTGTGCACCACTTGTTGTAGTGAGTGTGTGGTGGGTGTGCATGAGAGTTGGAGTAGGTTTCTTGTGAGTGTCTTCTATTGTGCGAGGCCTTGTGTGTTTTCCCTGACATGCATGTATAGTGATGAGTTAGGTATTTGTGGTGTGTGAGTTGTGTGTTTTAGCTGATGTGTGGTGCTTGTGTGTTAGTGGTGCACTGTGAGTGTATTTGTGGGAGACACATTATTGCATATTGTGCATGCGTTAGCTTGTGTGTAATTTATGACTTGTATGCATGTAAGCGTTTATGAATGAGGCACATACTAGCGTTCCTCCCCTTAGAAAGGAATTTGACACACTGGACACAGGTGAATGAATCCTCAAGTCACCAATGTGTGTGTGTGTGTGTGTGTGTGTGTGTGTGTGTGCATGGTTGGAGACTTCTAACTTGCAACCATGATCTCCAGTATGTCCTACCCGCTCTCCCCATGGGGTACCACCAGCTGAGATAACCGGTGCCCCAGCACTCTGTCCTGAAGAGGATCTGCTGTCACTGTCACACACCTGCGTGTGACTGAGGCCCTCAATTTCCTGACCCTTCATGTGCACTTACCATCCAGGCAAAGATAGTTAGGCACTGTGCTGTGCAGAAGTTTGCTAGTTAGATGAAGTCCCACTTGTTTATTCTTTCGTTTCCCTTCTTTGGGAGACATATCCAGATGGTCAATATCCAAGAGTTTACTGCTTGTGTTTTCTACTAAGAGTTTTCTGGTTTTACATCTCGTACAAAGTCTTTAACCATTTCCAGTTTATTTTCGTGTGTGTAATGTAAGGAACTGGTCCAGTTTAATTCTTTTGTACAAAGCTGTACAGTTTTCCCAACACCATTTATGAAGAGACTGCCTTCTTCCCAGTGTGTGTTCTTGACTCCTTTGTCATAGTAATTTACCAGAGAAATATTAATTGTTCAATAAATTGGATGAAACTACATGAAATAACCAGTATTTGGTCACTTTTAACTTACAGAAAATTGCATGGAGAGAGTGACATAGACACAAACAGACATTTTTATTTAGCACTGTAGTCAAATTTCAATATGTATGTATATATATGGGTATATATACATACATATAACATATCACACACGTGTGCTCCATATATTTGGCATATTTAATATTCCCATGTATACATATATTCCTGGAGCGACTGGGATACATGATGAGGCACCACCCACAGGCAGGACAAATTAAGAGGAATGTAGTTTAAAAGTTGTTGATTTCACAAAAGTTGTAACTTGGAATGTATCTCCATTGTTTTTTCTGATATTCCTCTCCCTCCCTTATTCTCAGCAGGTAACAGCTCAGCATGAGGCCTGAGAACCAGAGCAGCGTGTCCGAGTTCCTCCTCCTGGGGCTCCCCATCCCCCCGGAGCAGCAGGGCGTGCTCTTCGCCCTGTTCCTGGGCATGTACCTGACCACAGTACTGGGGAACCTGCTCATCATCCTGCTCGTCAGGCTCGACTCGCGCCTCCATGCCCCCATGTACTTCTTCCTCAGCCACCTGGCCCTCTCTGACGTCTCCTTTGCAACCATCACTGTCCCAAAGATGCTGACGAACATGCAGAGTCAGTGCCGATCTATCACATATTCCGGGTGCATTTCACAGGTGTATTTCTTTGTATTGTTTGGTTCCCTTGACAGCTTTCTCCTCGCTGTGATGGCGTATGACAGGTATGTGGCCATCTGTTACCCTCTCCACTATACCAGCATCATGAGGGACGAGGTGTGTATCCTCCTTGTGGTTGGGTGCTGGCTCTCCTCCTGTGCCCTGGCTCTCCTGCACACCCTCCTTGTGAACCAGCTGTCCTTCTGTGCAGGGATGACCATTCCCCACTTCTTTTGTGATCTTGCTGTTGTGCTCAAGTCCTCCTGCTCAGACACCTCCCTCAATGAGCTGCTCATCCTCACTGTAGGAGGACTGGTCTTCATCCTGCCATTAAGTGCGATCCTGGGCTCATATACCCGCATGGCTGTCATCATCCTGAAGGTCCCCTCCCTCAAAAGAATCTCTAAAGCCTTGTCTACCTGTGGCTCCCACCTCTCTGTAGTGCTTTTATACTATGGGACAGTTGCAGGTGTTTACTACTTCCCCTCATCAGCTGACTCCAAGAACAAGGACATCATTGCCTCTGTGATGTACACGGTGGTCACCCCCATGCTGAACCCCTTCATCTACAGCCTGAGGAACAATGATGTGAAACGTGCTCTTCAGAAATTCAGAGCCAAGGGCAGCCCTTGGTGCCATTAATTCAATCCCATTGTAATGGGCATTCACGGGGTCTATAAAATAGGTCTCCTTAAAAGTTCTAATTTGGATATCTCATCACTGATACCAATCTTCTCCCAGTCTCATTTTCTGTTTCCTCGAGTCTTTCTCTTCACCTGATTGTGCTTTTCCCTATCTGCTCTCTGAATCCTGTGTATTAGTGCTGCTATAGTGAAATTCCAAGTCCTCCTGTGATGTTCACTGCAGCTTGGGAGTCTGTCTGCCCATGTTTCTGGCGTTAAGAAGTGTTCTTATCGCCATCTTTTTCTACCATGATGTTCTGTGCAAGGTTCTTTTAGCAGCACAAGCTTACAAGGATTTTCTTAATACAACCAAGCTTCATTTATTTCTTATGTGATGATTTCACAGGAAGTTATGAAACTCTTTCATCTGTGGAGTAGTGTCAATCATGACTGGTTTTAACTAATCACTAAAATGCATATTTTGTTTAATCATCATGATAAGTTGACTGTAAGGTGATAATATTTTCCAAATTTGCAGCACAGCAAATGAAAGCCCAGAGAAATGAAGTAAGTAGGCTTTGTAAGACTGGATCTCAGATCTGTGAGACATTAAGAAAACGTGTTAATCAGATTACTTTATTGTCATTACATGGTCTCCAACCCCACTGACCAGTGTTGGTGTCCTTGATCCTTACACAAAGCATGCGACAAGTAATCTTTTGTGTTCCCCCTTTTAAGATTATCATGATAGCTAACCCATTCTCAGTGTTTATTGTTCTCAAATGTGTGTATATGCATTCAAATATTCATCCAGGGAGTCCACAGGCTGAAATGAAAAGACACTATTTGGTAACACTAAGTCAGATGACATCATGAAGATCAGGGCAAACACTGCCACACAGGTAAATATAAATCCAGTATTACTGTATTTTTTAAATTTCGTTATCATTAATCTACAATTACATGAAGAACATTATGTTTACTAGGCTCCCCCCTTCACCAAGTCCCACACACACACCCCATTACAGTCACTGTCCATCAGTATAGTAAGATGCTGTAGAATCACTACTTGTCTTATCTCTGTTGTACAGCCCTCCCCATGACCCCCCGACCGTATATTATACATGCTAATTGTAATGCCCCTTTCTTTTTCCCCCACCCTTATCCCTCCCGTCCCACACATCCTCCCCAGTACCTTTCCCTTTGGTAACTGTTAGTCCATTCTTACGTTCTGTGATTCTGCTGCTGTTTTGTTCCTACAGTTTTTCGTTGTTCTTATACTCCACATATGAGTGAAATCATTTGGTACTTGTCTTTCTCCACTTTGCTTATTTCACTGAGCATAATACCCTCTAGCTCCATCCATGTTGTTGCAAATGGTAGGATTTGTTTTCTTCTTATGGTTGAATAATATTCCATTGTGTATATGTACCACATCTTCTTTATCCATTCCTCTACTGATGGACACTTAGGTTGCTTCCATTTCTTGGCTATTATAAAGAGTGATGCGATAAACATAGGGGTGAATCTGTCTTTTTCAAACTGGGCTGCTGCATTCCTAGGGTAAATTCCTAGAAGTGGAATTCCTGGGTCAAATGGTATGTTTATTTTGAGCTTTTTTAGGAACCTCCATACGACTTTCCACAATGGTTGACCTAATTTACATTCCCACCAGCAGTGTAGGAGGGTTCCCCTTTCTCCACAACCTCGCCAACATTTGTTGTCGTTTGTCTTTTGGATGGTGGTGATCCTTACTTGTGTGAGGTGATACTCATTGTGGTTTTAATTTCCATTTCTCTGATGACTAGCGATGTGGAGCATCTTTTCATGTGTCTGTTGGCCATCTGAATTTCTTCTTTGGAGAACTGTCTGTTCAGCTCCTCTGCCCATTTCTTAATTGGATTATTTGCTTTTTGTTTGTTGAGGTGTATGAGCTCTTTATATATTTTGGATGTCAACCCTTTATCAGATCTGTCATTTATGAATATATTCTCCCATACTGTAGGGTACCTTTTTGTTCTGTTGATGGTGTCCTTTGCTGTACAGAAGTTTTTCTGCTTGATATAGTCCCACTTGTTCATTTTTGCTTTTGTTTCCCTTGCCTGGGGAGAAATGTTCATGAAGAAGTTCCTCATGTTTATGTCCAAGAGATTTTTGCCTATGTTTTTTTCTAGGAGTTTTATGGTTTCATGAGTTGCATTCAGGTCTTTGATCCATTTAGAATTTACTTTCATGTATGGGGTTAGAGAGTGATCCAGTTTCATTCTCTTACATGTAGCTGTCCAGATTTGCTAGCACCATCTGTTGAAGAGACTGTCATTTCCCAGTTGTATATCCATGGCTCCTTTATCGTATATTAATTGACCATATATGTTTGGGTTTATGTCTGGAGTCTCTATTCTGTTCCACTGGTCTGTGGCTCTGTTCTTGTGCTGGTACCAAATTGTCTTGATTACTGTGGCTTTGTAGTAGAGCTTGGAAGTTGGGGAGCAAGATCTCCCCCACTTTATTCTTCCTTCTCAGGATTGCTTTGGCTATTCAGGGTCTTTGCTGTTTCCATATGAATTTTTGAACTATTTGTTCCAGTTAGTTGAAGAATTCGGATTGCATCAAATCTGTATATTGCTTTGGGCAGGATGGCCATTTTGATGATATTAATTCTCCCTAGCCAAGAGCATGGGATGACTTTCCATTTGTTAGTGTCCTCTTTAATTTCTCTTAAGAGTGTCTTAGAGTTTTCAGGGTATAGGTCTTTTACTTCCTTGGTTAGGTTTATTCCTAGGTATTTTATTCTTTTTGATGCAGTTGTGAATGGAATTGTTTTCCTGATTTCTCTTTCTATTAGTTCATTGTTAGTGTATAGGAAAGCCACAGACTTTTGTGTGTTAATTTTGTATCCTGCAACTTTGCTGTATTCCAATATCAGTTCTAGTAGTTTTGGAGTGAAGTCTTTAGGGTTTTTTATGTACAATATCATGTCATTTGCAAATAGTGACAGTTTAACTTCTTCTTTACCAATTTGGATTGGTTACAGTAGTACTCTATTTTTGTTTGTAAGTTCTTCTGTTTCCAATATGATTAAGAAACAATATCATAAACAGTAACTATAAAACTATGCTAACAGGCACACAATGCATAAAGATGTTAGACATGACAATATCGGGTGTGGGCATGGAGATATGTAGGATCAGAGTTTTTGATCCATTTCTAATTTACTTTTGTGTATGGGGTTAGACAATTATCCAGTTTCATTCTCAAACATGTAGCTTTCCAGTTTTACCAATACCAGCTGTTGAAGAGGCTGTAAATTTCCCCATTGTATATCCATGGCTCCTTAATTATATATTAATTGACCATATATGTTTGGGCTAAGATTGCTTTAGGCAGGATGGCCATTTTGACAATATTAGTTCTTCCTAGCCAAGAGCATGGGATGAAATTCCATTTGTTAGTGACTTCTTTAATTTCTCTTAAGAGTGTCTTTTAGTTATCATGGTATAGGTCTTTCACTTCCTTGGTTAGGTTTATTCCTAGGTGTTTTATTCTTTTTAATGCAATTGAGAATGGAATTGTTTTCCTGATTTCTCTTTCTGCTAGTTCATCATTACTGTACAGGAATGCAACAGATATCTGTGTATTAATTTTGTATCCTGCAACTTTGCTGAATTCAGATATTAGTTCTAGTAGTTTTGGAGTGGATTCTTTAGGGTTTTCGATGCCTTTTATTTCTTTGTGTTGTCTGACTGCCATGGCTAGGACCTCCAGTACTATGTTGAATAAAAGCAGGGGGGGTGGGCATCCATGTCTTGCTCCCAATCTTACGGGAAAAGCTTTCAGCTTCTTGCTGTTAAGTATGATGTTAGCTGTGGGTTTGTAACATATGACCTTTATTATATTGAGGGAGTTGCCCTCTATACCCATTTTGTTGAGAGTTTTTATCATGAATGGATGTTGAATTTTGTCGAATGTTTTTTCAGCATTGATGGAGATGATCACATGATTTTTGACCTTCTTTTTGTTGATGTGGTAGATGACGTTGATGGATTTTCGAATGTTGTACCATCCTTGCATCACTGGGATCAATCCCACTTGATCATGGTGTATGATCCTCTTGATGTATTTTTGAATTTGGTTTGCTAATATTTTGTTGAGTATTTTTGCATCTATGTTTATCAGGAACGTTGGTCTGTAATTTTCTTTTCTGTGGTGTCTTTGCCTGGTTTTGGTATTAGAGTGATGCTGACTTCATAGAATGAGTTTCAAAGTATTCCCTCCTCTTCTATTTTTTGGAAAACTTTAAGGAGAATGGGTATTAGGTCTTCTCTAAATATCTGATAAAATTCAGTGATGAATCCATCTGGCCCGGGAGTTTTGTTCTTGTGTAGGTTTTTGACTACCAGTTCAATTTTGTTGCTGGTATTTGGTCTGTTTAGATTTTCTGTTTCTTCCTTGGTCAGTCTTGGAAGGTTGTATTTTTCTAGAAAGCTGTCCATCCTTCTAGGTTATACAGTTTGTTAGCATATAGATTTTCATAGGATTCTCTAATGATTCTTTGTATTTCTGTGGTGTCTGTCATGATTTTTCCTTTCTCATTTCTGATTCTGTTTATGCTTGTAGATTCTCTGTTTCTCCTAATAAGTCTGTCTAGGGCTTTATCTATTTTGTTTATTTTCTCAAAGAACCAGCTCTTGCTTTCATTGTTTTTTTTCTATTGTTTTATTCTTCCCAATTTTATTTATTTATTCTCTGATCTTTATTATATCCTTTCTCCTATGGACTTTGTGCCTCATTGGTCTTCTTTTCTAGTTTCATTAATTATGAGCTTAGACTGTTCATTTGGGATTATACATCCCACAGATTTTGGGGTGTTGACCTGTTGTTTTCATTTGCCTCCATATGTTGCTTGATTTCTGTTTTTATTTGGTCATTGACCAATTGATTATTTAAGATGATTTTGTTTTGTTAAGCCTCCATGTGTTTGTGAGCTTTTTTGCTTTCTTCGTATAATTTTTTTCAAGTTTCATTGTTTTGTGGTCTGAGAACCTGGTTCGTACAATTTCAATCATTCTGAATTACCTGAGGCTGTTTTTGTTTTCTAGTATGTGATCTATTCTGGAAAATGTTCTTGGTGCACTTGAGAAGAATGTGTATCTTGCTGCTTTTGGGTGGAGTGTTCTGTACATGTTTGTTAGGTCCATTTGTTCTAATGTGTTGTTCAGTGCTTCTGTCTCCTTACTTATTTTCTGTGTGGTGAATCTGTCCTTTGCAGTGAGTGGTGTGTTGAAGTCTTCTTAAATGAATGCATTGCATTCTATTTCCACCTTTAATTCTGTTAGTATTTGTTTCACAAACTAGGCGGTCATATGCTAGGGCATAGATATTTATTATGCTTATAACCCCTCCTCAACTGACCCCTTTATCATTGTGTATTGTCCTTCTTTGTGCCCTGTTATTTTCTTTGTAATGAAGTCTATTTTGTCTGATACAAATACTACAACCTCTGCTTTTTTCTCCCTACTATTTGCATGAAATACCTTTTTCCACCCCATCACTTTTAGTCTGTGTATGTCTTTGGGTTCCAAGTGAGTCTCTTGTAGGCAGCAAATAGATAGGTCTTATGTTTTCATCCATTCTGTAACTCTATGTCTCTTGATTGGTGCATTCAGTCCATTTATATTTAGGGTGATTTTTGATAGATATGTATGTATTGCCATTGTAGGCTTTATATTCATGGTTATGAAAGGTTCAAGGGCAGCCCATTATTATCTAACAGTCTAACTTAACTTGCTTGTTATGCTATTCAAACACTATATAAAGGTTCTCCTTTTTTCTTCCCTTCTTTTTCTTCCTCCCCCACTCTTTATATATTAGGAATTATATTCTATACTCTTTTATCTATTCCTTGACTGACTTTGTAGGTAGTGGATTTAATTTTGCATTTGCTTAGTAATTAATTGGTCTACTTCCTTTACTGTGGTTTTATTTTCTCTGGTTACAGCTACTTAGGCTTAGGAACACTTCTACCTTTAGCAGTCCCTCCAAAATACACTGAAGAGACAGTTTGTAGGAGGTAAATTCCCTCAACTTCTACTTATCTGGAAATTTTTAATCCCTGCTTTAAATTTCAATGCTAATCTTGCCAAGTAGAGCATTCTTATTTCGAGGCCTTTCTGTTTTGTTGCATTAAACATATCATGCCACTTCAATCTGGCCTATAACGTTTCCGCTGAGAAGTATGATGATAGCCTGATGGGTTTTCCTTTGTATATAATATTTTTTCTCTCTCTAGCTGCTTTCGATACTATATGTTTCTCTTTGATTGTTACCATTTTAATTATTATATGTCTTGGTGTTGTCTTCTTGGGTCCCTTGTGTTGGCAGATCTGTGTATTTCCATGGCCTGAGAGACTTTTCCTTCCCCAGATTGGGGAAGTTCTCAGCAATTATTTCCTCAAAGAGACTTTCTATCCATTTATCTTTCTCTTCTTCTGCTGGTATGCCTATAATGTGAATATTGTTCCGTTTGGATTGGTCACACAGTCTCTTTATATTCTTTTATTCCTAGAGATCTGTTTTTCTCTCTGTGCCACAGTTTCTTTGTATTCCTGTTCTATAATTTCTATTTCATTTACTATCTCCTCAACCTCATCTAATCTACATTAAAATCCCTCTACTGTATATTTCATTTCAGTTACTGTATTTTCCAAGTTTTCATCTCTTTCTTGAAGTCTTCACTGAGGCCTTGAATATTTTCCTGTAGCTTTGTGAGCATGTTTATGATTTTTATTTTGAAGTCTTTATCAAGAAGATTGGTGGTTTCAGTATCACTTCACCCTCTTTCAGGTGTTTGAGGGATTTGGGTTTGTACCAAGTTCTTTTGCCATTTCATATTTCTAATGACTACTATGGAATAATAATTTTGTGTACACAGCACTCCCTAGTGCCCAGAAGATCTACAATCTGGAGCTCCCCAGCCCCTGGAGCAATGGCGGTGGTCACAAGCATGTGGCACCAGTGCCTGCCAGGTGGAACGAACCTTTCCTGCTGACCAGCTGCAGTGCTTGCCTGGACTGCGAGGCCAATGTGCTCACCGTGCAGGGAGCAGCCTCTGCACTATTCACTTGTAGCTGCCAAAGGCAGGGATGCCCTCCAGCTAGCCTGTCATGATGGCCGGGGAGCAGGTTTGCCAACTGGTGCCGGCCAGGAGGAAGAAGCAGCAGGCTGAGTACTGCAGTGGGGGGCCTCAGTGCTGTGTTGCCAGCCAGGGGGATGGAGTATGTGATGCTCCTGAATGTTCCCAACATGCTGGGCTTAGTGTGCTGGGACGATTTTGTTCACCTGTCCTCTCTCTTAAACAGCATGCTCTGTGAAATCCTTGTCCCTTTATCAGCCCTCTCACTATTGGGAAGTCTTTAATTGTGCCTGCCTTTCTTTTGTCCTGGAGTGGCAGATGTGGGTACCTGTTGTCCACAGTCTATCTTTGCTTTCCAACCACTCTAATCTCAAGAGCACCATGTAATGTGGGTTTGTGCTCCCAGAGAAGGTGTTCAGGTGTTTAACAACAGCAGGAATGAGTATTTAGCAGTGCTGGGCTTCTACTCCCTCCCCACTCCATTTCTATTCCTCCCACTGGTGAGCAGGGATGGAGGGAGGGCTTGGGTCCCACCGGGTCACGGATTTCTACTTTATCCTCTTCTCTGAGGTCTTCTCTTTTACCCAGACATAGGCCATCTATTGCAGTCTTCTTCCTAGTTGCTCTTTCAGGATTAGTTGTATTTACTCTATTTTCATGTTACATTGGGTATTTGGAGGAAGTTTCTGTTTCACTTCTTATGCTGCATTCTTTTTTAACCACTCAACACCAGCAAATTCTAAGGATTCACGGTTTCCTTTAATTATTTAAGTGACTACCATTAGAGAGTCACTTGATGACCTACAATTATTGGCTGCTCTGAGAAGCACCTGATACCAGGGTCATCACTTACAAAACTCACAGAGCCTACTACCTATTCAAACCCCTCTCACACAGTATCCAGGGATAGCGTTCCCCACTGCAGGACCCTCTCAAAAGACCTGCTATTGGTGACTCTGGAGTCGGCTTCCTAATTATGCAAGAGATTTCCCCTTAGCAAGAGATTGACTAGACACACAAAAGCTAATCAAAAACTTGCTACACCATTTCCTAATGGGGATTGCATATTCTTCAGCAAAAGATCGAGGACCTGCCACTACAGTTAAATTCTTAAGCACCATCTGATCCACTGAGGGACACTGCATATCTTCTAGAGTTTAAAGACTACTCCCAACTTTGTCAGCTATCAAGCAGTTTAACACCTGTTAGAGCTCATTGGCTTCTGCAGGCAGCATATTTCCCATTTGGAAATACTACTCAGACCTATTTACATATAATCACCAGTAATCAGCCCACTTGGAATGGGGTCCATTACCTACAAGGCACCGGGGTTACAAAAGATGGTCATGATAAAAACACTTCCCTTAGTGCTTCCTGGAGACCCCTTTACAATTAAAGCTTAGGACATGACCTAGTTTGTTCCTTAGTGTTTAAAGACCACCCACAATGGCAAAAAGTTGCCAGTGGGATTTTCGCTTAGAACATTGTCTCCTAAGGCTCCATGCTGCACACCATTAAAGCAACCATTCCTGGTTGCAAACTGGGATCTCACTGAAACAGAGATTCACAAAATATCTGAACATGAGATGCTCTGCACACATGTACCCACTGTGTTCTGCTCATGGATGAAGCACCCTGCAAGCTCAACACAGACGTGACATGCATCCTGTTAGATGGAGATGGCAACCACAGGATGGAGCAAACCTGAGCCTCTGGGATATCTCCCTTGCAGGAGGCCGCCTCCCTGGACAAAAATCACTTCTGGTGTGACAGTGCCACAGAGTCCACTCCTCTCCTTGATCTCTGTGATTCCTGGGGAGCCTTTGGGTTCAACTATATGAATTGCAAAGTGAGTTTATATGTTTTCTGAACAGAGTGCTACCAACAGACTGATTGAGGCTGATGGAGGGATGCTCGTTTTCAACCTTCAACTTGGATGTCCTCAAGCATCAGTAAAATTGGTCCAAGCTCATGCAAACATCCTTTCAGTTGAGGATGCCATAGGCAGCAATTGGCTCCATTACAGATCTTTAGCTGTTGGCCATTGCCAATGGTGTAGCCTTGTGGTCTTACCAATGGTCACAATGATTTCTCACTCAGGGTTGATTTTTTGGGTGCAAAATTCTGAGAAGTCCTTGCCTCTCATATATCAGAGATACAAACTAATATCACATATGCCTTGTCCACACAATGATTCAGACTACTAAGGCTCAATCTTGTGCCTAAAGTGATTAATATAAACATATACTTATACACACCAGTCCAAAACTTCCAGTGATCATAATCTATTTTCCATTTCTTTCATTTGGCTCAATAAGCCTATGAAACATCATGTCATAGAGGAGACTCTGCCCATCAGTCTCGGGCTGCGCACAGAGAGCGTTCCCTCGCGTCTGCCCTGGCCCTCATGGTAACCATCCTGAGCTACCATGTGAGGAGACGCATCACTGGCTGTCTAATCACTGGGGTGACATCCCATGGGGATTCCACAGTGTCATTGGAAGACTTCCTTGGCTCATTGATGCCAAACTGACATTGATACCATTTAGGAATACCTTGACCTTGGCAGATGTCTTCACCAGCATTGTACCCACCCCATCATTCACGCCACTGCCCAAGGTACAATACCAGGCCTCAGAAAACACTCCTCATTCCTTTTTGAGTTCTAGAAAATGCTCATAGTGACCAGGAATGCATGTTACTTCTGAAAGCTCACCAACCTTATGCTCACCAGCAACCCCTCATTCAATTCAACCATTCCATTTGCCTCCGCAGAGGCCACCATATTACACAATAAAATGAAATCATTGATACCAATCAGGAAATGTGAAAAATAATATCCATATATGTCATCCAAGCAGCCACCACCCCGAAAGCCAGGACTGAGAGGCAGGGCTCTGTGGCAGCTATGGATGCTGATGACCCTGGCCTCAGGTGTTCTGCTGGCCAGTCAAGGGGCATTTGTTCCCTTGGGGTGCTTTTTGCTACATGTAGATAAGGAACACAGGCAGAGTTGCTCAGATACCACAGTACATGATGTGTTTCTCCAGGAGAAACGTTCCCCCAGGCCTCCCTTAATCACTTCAGAGTCCCCAAACCACTCCCTCTGTTTGACCAAACCCACTTGGACCTCTTGTACCCACTCAACTCTCCCTAGGAGTTCTGTGTATTAGGAAACAAGTTTTTCTTAAATTCTCTTCCTGTGTCAAGTCTGGAGAGCTGCTGATGACTGAACCAAAAGTGCCTTTTGATAATATGCACTGCAGTATTCTTATCAAAGACCTACCACCTGAATCTCCAAACCAAACCCCCTGCCATACACACATAATAAAAATTAGTAAAATATTACCTGTCATGGTGTGTTGGTGAAGGTGGTGTAGGAATTCATATTATCATCCTTACCACTTTTCTAAGTATGAAATTATTTAAAAGTTAAATTTAAGTATCTGAGTCTCTGCAGGAACCTAGCCAAGAAAAGATTGAGCTTGGAACCGTGCCCAGGAAGTAATGGTCCAAAACATCCCTGCTCTTAGGGACACTGTTCCCTGTGGCCTCAGATCTCCCTGGACACATTCTCCCAAACTGCTGATAAGAGATTGGCCAATCAACCCACAATGGCTCCTCCTTTCCTGTGAAGAGATGCTGAGGATTTGGGTCACCGTCTGGAAGAGGTGTCTAAATGCAAAGACGAGTGGAACAGGTCAGAATGCTGGACATGTGCACTTGGCAATGGATCTGCCTGTGTGCTTAAGGGTGAGCATATGAATATCTGTGTTCATGAGTGTAGGTGTGTGCATGCATTATTGTGTATGTTTGGACAGTAGCCTGTGTGTGTGTGTATGTTATGTATCTGACTATAGCCTGATTCTTTTTTTGATGTAGATCCAAACTGGTTTCTGTTTCAGCACATGCACCCCAACTTATCAGCCTCTTAATGTGTGGTGCTTGTTGTAGTGAGTGTGTGATGGGTATGCAAGTGTGTTGTTGGACCGGGTTTCTTGTATGTGGCCTTGTGCATTTTTGGTGACATGTATATATGGTAATAATGAGTTATGTATATGTGGTGTGTGGGTTGTGTGTTTTAGAAGATGTGTGGTGCTTGAGTGTCAGTGCTGCATTGTGAGCATATTTGTGGGTCACATATTATTGCATATTGTGCATGTTTTAGCTTGTCTGTAATTTATGACTTCTATGCATATGAGTGTTTAGGAATGAGGCACATACTGGCGTTCCTTTCCTTAGAATGGGAATCGGACACAGGTGAATGGAATTCTCAACTCAGCAATGTGTGTGTGTGTGTGTGTCTGATATTGCATGGTTTGGGCTTCTGACTTGCACATATGATCTCCAGTATTTCCTATGCACCCTCCTTTGTGGGGAACCACCAGCTGAGATAACCAATGCCCGGGCAGTCTTTCCTGAAAAGGACCTGCCTTCACTGTCATACTGTGTGTGACTGAGCCCTCAGAGTTTCCTAACCCTTCATGTGCACTTACTATCCCAGGCAAAGATAGTTAGGCACCGTGCTGGGGGAAGTTTGAGGGCAGGAGCCGCACCAAGTGGCAGTGAGACCTTGGGAAGTTCACTGATCCCTGTGGCCTCAGGTTACATGTCTGTAGAAAGGAAGCTTACAGGCCCTCATAAACATCTATGGCTAGAATACAAGTTCATGTATGTGAGAGCCTTTTTTCAATTGGAAAATATACAGATATGAATGAAGGAGTTACCTAGACAAAGTGTTAAGCAGATTCTGGGCATCAGGTTCCTTGTATCCCTAAGATACCACAGGGTGTAGATGCTCAGATCTAGAGACGTGGGGGAGTCCCATGTTAAGGGCTGGGTTCCAATCTCACAATAACATTAGATTGAACCACAAGACATTACCAATATTTGATCATTTAGACAGAAAATTTCTTTTTTATATACAGAGCTATTATTGTATATATATGGAATAATCTATATAACTACAACTAAATCTATATAAATATGGGGATTTATACATATACATCCGATGTATGTGTATATATCTCATAGTTATATATATACACACATACAAATATCCCTATCTATATGTATGTATGCGTGTGTGTGTGTGTGTGCAAGTGTGTGTTCCATCAGTAACAGATACTGTTTTTATCTGTGGAATTTATATTTCAGTTTTCTACTAAGTGAAAAAGAATACCAATTCTTTGTGCAGCCATGAAGGGTTTAGGTAGTAATGGAAGCCTGCCATTGGATTTCATCAGGAAATGTATGTAAAGCCCTTAGCATAGTGCCCACAACATAGTTTTATTCCCAAAATGTTTGCCATTATTGTAGAACATACTTTGTGGGCTATTTCACCCGGGGTGTTATTCTGGCATCAAGGGTCTCTAAATGACCACCCATTCCTACAGTGCCAATGAATTTACAGTTATGGGCCAAAGGATTAGTCAAGTTGCAGGAGGAATGTGACAGTTCCCCAAAATCACCTCTCCTCTGGAGCCTCACGTCACTTTAAGGCACAAACAAATGACACTAGTTTGCTAGGACTTATCTACTATTTCTCCTGCGGTGAACAAGAGAGGTTTTCCCTGTCTTGGTGTCATAAATTACCTGAGTATGCTCATAAAAATATACTCATAGAAGTTAGGGCACCTTGATTTTCTTGTTCACAGTGCATTGTCAGTCCATGGTAGAGGGTTGAATTCAGACTCAATAATCAACAAATAATGGTTGAGTAAGACCCAGCAATTGTACTTCTGGGAATTTGCCTTGAAGAAAACAAAATCTCTCATTAAAAAATATACACACTCTTTTGTTTATTGCATGATTTAAAATCTCCAAGATGTGGTAGCAACTTAAGTGTCCATCATTAGGTGAATGGATAAAGAAGAGATGGTATATCTACAATGGAATATTACTCAGCCATAAAAAAGAATGAATCTTGCCATTTCTCACAACATGGGTGGATATAAAGGGTGTTATGCTAAGTGAAATAAGGCAGAGAGAGAAACACAACTTCTGTATTATTTCACTCATATGTGAAATCTAAAAGATAAAACAAACTAACAAATGAAATGGCAGAAATAGAAGCATAAATATAAAGAACATATTGCTGGTTGTCATAGGTTAGGGAGGTGGCAGACAGGGAAAATGGGTGAAGTAAATAAAGATGTACAAATTTCAAATTATAAATTAAATGAGTCCCATGGATGGAAGTACAGAAAGGGAAATTAACCAATAATACTACTGTAATTCCCTTATATGCTGACAGAATGCAACTACATGTAGCATGGTGAGCATTTGATGATCATATAGTTGTGAAATTATTATGCTGTACATCACAAACCAATATAATATTGAATGTGAACTGTATTTCAATTAAAAATTAAATAAACACATACCTCAACAAACCAAAAAGTAAATACATAAGGGTTGAATGGCACACTGAATAACCTGTGTAATGCGGTCTTATTGGCTGTTTTGGGGTGTAATGTTTTTCTGGAGCCAGTCTTGGATAGAGTGCAGATGTAGGCATCTATAGGTGTGATGCACAATACAGTTAGAAATAACTAGAACATATTTAGAAAGTCATTGTTTTCTCATAAAAGTACAGTGTTGAATGTATCTGCATCTTTGTTTCTCATATTCCTCTCCCTCCCTTATCCCCAGTAGGTAACAGCCCAGCATGAGGCCTGAGAACCAGAGCAGCGTGTCCGAGTTCCTCCTCCTGGGGCTCCCCGTCCCCCCGGAGCAGCAGGGTGTGTTCTTTGCCCTGTTCCTGGGCATGTACCTGACCACGGTGCTGGGGAACCTGCTCATCATCCTGCTCGTCAGGCTGGACTCGCGCCTCCACACCCCCATGTACTTCCTGCTCAGCCACCTGGCCCTCTCTGATGTCTCCTTTGCATCCATCACTGTCCCAAAGATGCTGATGAACATGCAGACACAATGCCAATCTATCACATATTCTGGGTGCATTTCACAGGTGTTTTTCATTGCATTGTTTGGTTCCCTTGATAGCTTTCTCCTCACAGTGATGGCGTATGACAGGTATGTGGCCATCTGTCACCCTCTCCATTATACCACCATCATGAGGGACGAGGTGTGTATCCTCCTTGTGGTTGGGTGCTGGCTCTCCTCCTGTGCCCAGGCTCTCCTGCACACCCTCCTTGTGAACCAGCTGTCCTTCTGTGCAGGGACGACCATTCCCCACTTCTTTTGTGATCTTGCTGCTGTGCTCAAGTCCTCCTGCTCAGACACCTCCCTCAACGAACAGCTTCTCTTTGCTGAAGGTGGACTGGTTTTCCTCGTGTCGGTGAGTGGGATCCTGGGCTCATATACCCGCATGGCAGTCATCATCCTGAAGGTCCCCTCCCTCAAAAGAATCTCTAAAGCCTTGTCTACATGTGGCTCCCACCTCTTTGTTGTTTTTTTATACTATGGGACGATTGCAGGTGTTTACTTTTTCTCCTCCTCCAGCAAGTTCAAAGAGAAGGACGTCATTGCCTCAGTGTTGTATATGATGGTCACCCCCATGCTGAACCCCTTCATCTACAGCCTGAGGAATAACGATATGAAATGTGCTCTTCAGAAAATTTTCAGAACCAAGGACACCCCAAGGATGAAATCAATCCCAATGCAATGGGCACGCATGGGGCTTGTAAAATAGGTCTTCTTAAATGTTGGACATGTCGTCACTGATACCAACCTTCTCTCAGTCTCACTCTGTGTCCTCTTCCCTCTTTCTTCATCAGACTGTTTTTCCCTACCTGCTCTTTAAGTCCTGTATATATTTCTTCAGTGAAATTCCAAGTCCTCCTGTGATGTTCACAGCAAGTTTATGAGCCTCTGAGTCCACGTCCCTGGGATTTAAGAAATTTTGTCTCCATCATTTTCCTCAATGAGGCTCTATATACCCACAAGGCAGTCATCATCCTGAAGGTACTCTTAGCAGCACACACTCACACAGATTTTCTTGATACAAGAAAATTTCATTTATTTCATATGTGAAGAATTCATAGGAAGTTATCAAAATCTTTCATCTGTGGCATGGTGTCAGTCATTAATGGAATTAACTAATCATTGAAATGCGTATTTTGCTTAATTGTAAGAAAAAGTCCCTTGTAAGATTCTAATTATCTTCCAATTTTTCAGCAGAGCAAATTAAAGCTCAGAGATCAAGTAAGCAGCTTCCCTAAGATTTGATCTCAGACATGTGACACATTAAACCATGTGTTAATTAGATTATTGTCATTACCTGGTCTCTGACACCATTGACCAGTGTGGGTGTTCTTGACCCTTACATAAAGCATACAACAATTACTCTTTTGTGTTTCCCCTTCTGAAACTGTAATTATGGCAAACACATTCTCAATGTTTATAGTTTTCACATGTGTGTATATGCTTCAATGTATTCATCTAGGGAGTCCTTCAGGCGGAAATGAAAAGATGCTATTAGGTAACTCTGGGCCATATGACATCATGATCAGTGGCAAACACTGCTACACAGGTAAATGTAAAGACAGTATTATTATATTTTTATTTCTTTGTTCTCCTTTGGTTTCCTGAATGATTAAAAAACAAATTCATAAACAGTGACTAAAACTATGCTAACAGAGATGGGATTAAAGATGGTGGCATGAGAGGAGAGAGAGAGGCTTCCTAAAAGTGGATACAATTAGAAAATTTAATTGGTGCAACTAATCCTGAGAGAGCAACAGGAAAGAGGACGGCGCCAGACTGCACACACCTGGAGAATAGAGCAGACCTCACCAAATGGGGTAATGTACCAGAGCTGTGGCTCCACGGGACCCGAGCCCCTCTGCCACCCCAGCTCACCTGCGGGAGGAAGAGAAATGGAACAGGGAGGGAGTGGAAGGCTTGGGACTGCTGAATACCTAGCTCCGGAGATCTGCTCTGGGAGCACAAACCTACATTTCATGGTGCTTTCATGAGACTCGCATGACTACCCAGTTGTAAAGTTAATACAAGCAGAGATCCTGGGGAGACTGGGATTCCAGCTGCTTGTGGAAAGTAGGGATCCATATCTGGCTGCTCTGGGACAAAAATATGCCTGTGTGACCGGCCCACTGGCTCAGGCAGGGGAGACAGGCACAGCAGCCAGGAGGAGGGGAACAGCTCTTTACTACCCCCAGGCACCAGTACCACTCCCCTGCGACCCCCGACATTGCTTCAGGGGCTGAGCAGCTACAGAATAGAGCTTGTGGACACTAGAGGGCACCATATACAAACATGAAACGCCAAAGGAACCTTGTCCAGAGTAAAATTACTTTTACAACTCCTGAGAAAGATTTAAATGATATGGACTTCGTGACTCTTCCTGAAAGGGAGTTCAAAATAAAAATCATCAACATTCTAATGGAGGTACGGAAAGAAATCCAAGAACTCAGGAACGAATTCAGGTCATAGATCCAATCATTAAAGAACACGATGGAGGGTATCAAAAGCAGGTTGGATACGGTGGAGGAGACGATAAATGAAATAGAAACTAGAGAAGAGGAATACAAAGAAGCTGAGGCACAGAGAGAACAAAAGATCACTAAAAATGAAAGAATATTGAGAGAACTGTGTGACCAATCCAAGCGGAAAAATATTCACATTATAGGGATACCAGAAGAAGAGGAGAGAGAGAAAGGGAAAGAAATTGTCTTGGCAGAGGTAGTTGCTGAAAACTTCCCTAATCTGGGGAAGGACATAGTCTCTCAGGCCATGGAGATCCACAGATCTCCCAACACAAGGGACCCAAGGAAGACAACACCAAGACACATAGTAATTAAAATGTGAAAGATCAAGGATAAAGACAGACTGTTAAAAGCAGCCAGAGGCAGAAATAAGATCACATACAAAGGAAAGCCTATCAGGCTAACATCAGACTTCTCAGCAGAAACCTTACAGGCCAGAAGGGAGTGGCATGATGTATTTAATGCCATGAAGCAGAAGGGACTGGAAGCAAGATTACTTTATCCAGCAAGATTATCATTTAAATTTGAAGGAGGGAGTAACAATTTCCAGATAAGCAACAGCTGAGAGAGTTTACCTCCCACAAACCATCTCTGCAGTCTATTTTGGAGGGACTGCTATAGATGGAAGTGTTCCTAGGGTTGGATAGCTGTCACCAGAGGAAGTAAAACCATGGTAGGGAGGATGGAGCAGCCGATTGTTAGGAAAACGCAAAATTAAATTCACTATCCTCCAAGTCAATCAAGGGATAGACAAAAAGTACAGAATTTGATACCTAATATATAAAGAATGAAGGAGAAAGAAAAAGAAGGAGAAATAGAACAGAACCTTTAGATTGTGTTTGTAACAGCATACTAAGTGAGTTAAGTTAGACTCTTAGATAGAAAGGAAAGTAACCTGGAACCTTTGGTAACCACGAATCTAAAGCCTGAAATGGCAATAAGTACATACCTATTGATAATCACCCTAAATGTAAATGGACTGAATGCACCAATCAAAAGACATAGAGTCACTGAATGGATAAAAAAAACAAGACCCATCTATATGCTGCTTACAAGAGACTCACCTCAAACCCAAAGACATGCACAGACTGAAATTCAAGGGATGGAAAAAGATATTTCATGCAAACAATAGGGAGAAAAAAGCAGGTGTTGCAGTACTATTATCAGACAAAATAGACTTCAAAAAAAAGAAAGTAAGAAGACATAAAGAAGGATATTACATAATGATAAAGGGCTCAGTTCAGCAAGAGGATATAACCATTCTAAATATATATGCACCCAACACAGGAGCACCAGCATATGTGAAACAAATACTAACAGAACAAAAGGAGGAAACAGAATGCAATGCATTCATTTTAGGAGATTTCAACACACCATTCACTCCAAAGGACAGATCCACCAGACAGAAAATAAGTAAGGACACAGAGGCACTGAACAACACACTGGACCCTAATAGACATCTATAGAACTCTACACCCAAAAGCAACAGGATACACATTCTTCTCAAGTGCACATGGAACATTCTCCAGAATAGACTACAAATTAGGCCACAAGAAGAGCCTCAGTAAATTCAAAAAGATTGAAATTCTACCAACCATCTCTTCAGACCATAAACGTATAAAACTAGAAATAAATTGTAAAAAGAAAGCAAAAAGGCTCACAAACACATCGAGCCTTAACAATATGCTTCTAAATATTCAATGGATCAATGAACAAATTAAAATGGAGATCCAGCAATATATGGAAAGAAATGACGACAACAACACAAAGCTCCAACTTCTGTGGGATGCAGCAAAAGCAGTCTTAAGAGGAAAGTATATAGCAATCCAGGCATATTTAAATAAGGAAGAACAAACACAAATGAATAGTCTAACATCCCAATTATTAAAATTGGAAAAAGAAGAACAAATGAGGCCTAAAGTCAGCAGAAGGAGGGACATAATAAACATCAGAGGAGAAATAAACAAAATTGAGAAAAATAAAACAATAGAAAAAATCAATGAAACCAAGGGCTGGTTCTTTGAGAAAATAAACAAAATAGATAAGCCTCTAGCCAGACTTATAAAGAGAAAAAGAGAATCAACACACATCAACAGAATCAGAAATGAGAAAGGAAACATCATGATGGACCCAACAGAAATACAAACAATTATTAGAGACTACTATGAAAACCTATATGCTAACAAGCTGGAAAACCTAGAAGAAATGGACAACTTCCTAGAAAAATATAACCTTCCAACACCGACCAAGGAAGAAACACAAAATCTAAACAAACCAATTACCAGCAAAGAAATTGAAGCGGTAATCAAAAAACTGCCCAAGAAAAAAAAATCCCAGGCCACATGGATTTACCTCAGAATTTTATCAGAAATACAGAAAATATATAATACCCATTCTCCTTAAAGTTTTCCAAAAAATAAAAGAGAAGGGAATACTCCCCAAGTCATTCTATGAAGCCAACATCACCTTAAAACCAAAATCAGGCAAAGATGCCAACAAAAAAGAAAATTAAAGACCAAAATCCCTGATGAATGTAGATGCAAAAATACTCAATAAAATATTAGCAAACCAAATTCAAAAATATATCAAAAGGATCATAAACCATGACCAGGTGGGATTCATCCCAGGGATGCAAGGATGATACAACATTTGAAAATCCATCAACATCATCCACCACATAAACAAAAAGAAAGACAAAAACCACATGATCATCTCCATAGATGCGGAAAAAGCATTCAACAAAATTCAACATCCATTCGTGATAAAAACTCTCAATAAAATGGGTATAGAGGGCAACTACCTCAACATAATAAAGTCCATATATGAAAAACCCACAGCCAACATCATACTGAACAGCGAGAAGCTGAAAGCTTTTCGTCTGAGATTGGGAACAAGACAGGGATGCCCACTCTCCCAACTGTTATTTAACATACTACTGGAGGTCCTAGCCACAGCAATTAGACAAAACAAAGAAATACAAGGAATCCAGATTGGTAAAGAAGTTGTTAAACTGTCACTATTTGCAGATGACATGATATTGTACATAAAAACCCTAAAGACTCCACTCCAAAACTACTAGAACTGATATCAGAATACAGAAAAGTTGCAGGACACAAAATTAACACACAGAAATCTGTGGCTTTCCTATACACTAACAATGAACAAACAGAAAGAGAAATCAGGAAAACAACTCCATTCACAATTGCATCAAAAAGAATAAAATACCTAGGAATAAACCTAACCAAAGAAGTGAAAGACCTATACCATGAAAACTATAAGACACTCTTAAGAGAAATTAAAGACGACACTAACAAATGGAAACTCATCCCATGCTCCTGGCTAGGGAGAATTAATATCATCAAAATGGCCATCCTGCCCAAAGCAATATACAGATTTGATGCAATCCCTATCAAATTACAAACAACATTCTTCAACGAACTGGAAGAAATAGTTCAAAAATTCATATGAAAACACCAAAGACCCCAAATAGCCAAAGCAATCCTGAGAAAGAAGAATAAACTGGGGGGAATCTCACTCCCCAACTTCAAGCTCTACTACAAAGCCATAGCAATCAAGACAATTTGGTACTAGCACAAGAACAGAGCCACAGACCAGTGGAACAGAATAGAGACTCCAGACATTAATCCAAACATATATGGTCAATTAATATTCGATAAAGGAGCCATGGACATACAATGGGGAAATGACAGTCTCTTCAACAGATGGTGCTGGCAAAACTGGACAGCTACATGTAAGAGAATCAGACTGCATCACTGTCTAACCCCATACACAAAAGTAAATTTGAAATGGATCAAAGACTTGAATGTAAGTCATGAAACCACAAAACTCTTAGAAAAAAACATAGGCAAAAATCTCATTGATATAAACATGTGTGACTTCTTCATGAACATATCTCCCCGGGTAAGGGAAACAAAGGCAAAAATGAACAAGTTGGACTATATTAAGCTAAAAAGCTTCTGTACAGCAAAGGACAACACCAATAGAACAAAAAGGTATCCTACAGTTTGGGAGAACATATTCATAAATGACAGATCCAATGAAGGATTGACATCCAAAATATATAAAGAGCTCACACGCCTCAACAAACAAAAAGCAAATAATTCAATTTAAAAATGGGCAGAGGAGCAGAATAGACAGTTCTCTAAAGAAGAAATCCAGATGGCCAACAGGCACATGAAAAGATGCTCCACATCATCAAAGAAATGCAAATTAAAACCACAATGAGATATCACCTCACAACAGTAAGGATCGTCATCATCAAAAAGACAAACAACCACAAATGTTGGCGAGGTTGTGGAGAAAGGGGAACTCTCCTACACTGCTGGTGGGAATGTAAATTAGTTCAACCATTGCGGAAAGCAGTATGGAGGTTCCTCAGAATGCTCAAAATAGAAATACCATTTGACCCAGGAATTCCACTTCTAGGAATTTACCCTAAGAATGCAGCACTCCAGTTTGAAAAAGACAGATGCACCCCTATGTTTATTGCTGCACTGTTTACAATAGCCAAGATATGGAAGTAACCTAAATGTCCATCAGTAGATGAATGGATAAAGAAGATGTGGTACATATACACAATGGAATATTACGCAGCCATAAGAAAAAACCAGATCCTACCATTCGCAACAACATGGATGGAGCTAGAGGATATTATGCTCAGTGAAATAAGCTAGGTAGAAAAGGACAAGTAACAAATGATTTCACTCATATGTGGAGTATAAGAACAAAGGAAAACTGAAGGAACAAAACAGCAGCAGAATCACAGAACCCAAGAATGGACTAATAGTTACCAAAGGGAAAGGGACTGGGGATGATGGGTGTGAAGGGAGGGATAAGGGCAGGGAAAAAGAAAGGGGGCATTATGATTAGCATGTATAGTGTGTGGGGGACACGGGGAGGGCTGTGCAACACAGAGAAGACAAGTAGTGATTTTACAGCATCTTACTATGCAGATGGTCAGTGACTGTGAAGGGGTATGTGGGGGGGGGACTTGGTGAAGGGGCGAACCTAGTAAACATAATGTTCTTTTTGTAATTGTAGATTAATGATACCAAAATAAAAAAATAAAAAAATAAAAAATAAATGGGCAGAGGAGCTGAACAGACATTTCTCCAAAGAAGAAATTCAGATGGCGAACAGACACATGAAAAGATGCTCCACATCGCTAGTTATCAGAGAAATGAAAATTAAAACCACAATGAGGTATCACCTCACACCAGTAAGGATAGCTACCATCCAAAAGACAAACAACAACAAATGTTGGCGAGGTTGTGGAGAAAGGGGAACCCTCCTATACTGCTGGTGGGAATATAAATTAGTTCAACCATCGTGGAAAGCAGTATGGAGGTTCCTCAAAATGCTCAAAATAGACTTACCATTTGACCCAGGAATTCCACTCCTAGGAATTTACCCTAAGAATGCAGCACTCCAGTTTGAAAAAGACAGATGCACCCCTATGTTTATCGCAGCACTATTTACAATAGCCAAGAAATTGAAGCAACCTAAGTGTCCATCAGTAGATGAATGGATAAAGAAGATGTGGTACATATACCCAATGGAATATTATTCATCCATAAGAAGAAAACAAAGCCTACCATTTGCAACAACATGGATGGAGCTAGAGGGTATTATGCTCAGTGAAATAAGCCAAGCGGAGAAAGACAAATACCAAATGATTTCACTCATCTGTGGAGTATAAGAACAAAGGAAAAACTGTAGGAACAAAACAGCAGCAGAATCATAGAACCCAAGAATGGACTAACAGTTACCAAAGGGAAAGGGACTGGGGAGGATGGGAGGGAAGGGAGGGATAAGGGCGGGGAAGAAGAAAGTGGGCATTATGATCAGCATGTATAATGTCAGAGGTTAGGAGAGGGCTGTGCAACACAGGGAAGACAAGTAGTGATTCTACAACATCTTACTATGCTGATGGACAGTGACTGTAATGGGGTTTGTTGGGGGGGACTTGGGGTAGGGAAGAGCCTAGTAAACATAATGTTCTTCATGTAATTGTAGATTAATGATAACAAAAAAAACTATGCTAACAGGCACACAGTGTATAAAGATGTCCCGTGTGACAACAATATGGGGGTGTGGGCATGGAGACATGTAGGATCAGAGGTTTTGCCTGCTGTTGAAGCTTAGGTGGTACTAATCACAAATAGGTTGCTTTAAGTATAAGATGGTAAATATAATCTCTAAGGTAAACACTGAGAAATTAAAACACATGCAGAAAAGGAACGAAAATGACAATCAAAATGATACACTACAAATTAAATACAAAAAAAGGCAGTCTTGGAAAATTTAAGCATAGGAAATTTATAAAGCATGTGGATACCCCATTGCCAAATGGCAGAGGTCAGAACTTACGTACCACTAATTACCTTAAGTGTGACTATATTATAATGAGTTTTAAGTCAGATATTGTTAGAATGATTTTTTTTAAAAAAGCCTGATCCATGTACATACTGTTTATAAAAGACACATTTTAAATCCAATGCCACAAAGGAGTTGAAAATGAAAGGATGGAAAGAGACACTCCATGCAAATGGTAACCAAGAGAGAACTAGTGGAGCAACACTACTACCAGCCCAGATAGACTTTATGTCAAAGACTATTAACAAGAGTCCAGAAGACTATTTTGTATTGATTAAAGTAGCAATACTTAAAGAAGTGGTTACAATTATAAACAGATACATCTAATAAGACAAAGCCCAAACATATGAAGTAAAGCTTGACAGAATTACAAGAAAAAGTCCCTGGTAAAAAATATGGGCAATAGAGTTAAATAGACATTTTCTGAAACAGATATACAAATTGCCAGCTAACACATGAAAAGATGCCCTACATCATTAGTCATTAGGAAAATGCAAATCAGAACTGCCATTCCACACCCACTAGGACAGCCATACTTCTTTTTTAATGGGAAATAAACAAATTTGGCAGCAATGTTTGGAACTTAGAGCCCCCATACATTGCTGGAGCGATGGCAACTGGTGCAGGCACTTGGAAAACTGTTTCTGCCTCAAAAAGTTAAACATAGAATAACCATATGATCCAGCAACTCCACTCCTGGCTAGATACCAAAAGAAGTGAAAACAGGTAATGGAGCAAGCCCGTGTACATGACTGTAGCAGCTCTATTCCCAGTGGTCCTTGGCAGATACAATCCCAATGTCCATAAACAGATAAATGGAAACAAAAGGTGGTCTATATGTACAGTGGAATAGTATTCAGCCATGCAAAGGAATGAAATATTGATGGATGCTGTAACATGAATGAACCTTGAAAATATGTATGTCTCAGTTGGGCAGAATGTACCTTGTTAGGAAAGACGTTAACAATAGGAGAAAGATGGTGACAGTATACTATTTTTTTAAGTTTTCATGAATCTAAATGTAACCAAAATTAAAAGTTTATTTAAAAATGAGATGCTGAGTTTGGTCACTGTGAGGTTGGCTGGGATTGGGGTGTACAGGTTGAGGTGATGAGCACACCTGTTTTTATAGTTTGATCATGTTATCCTTCAACTTTTCAAAGAAAGATGGAAAGAACCAAAGAAAGTAGAACGAAAACAAAATATATTTAAAACAATTTCAAATGACAGGATTAGACTGAAAGAGAAAGTAAGGAACAAAAGTAATCCAGACACAAGCCCATCAGCTAGACACCCATAAATGAACTGTCATTTAATAGAGACAGAGAGGAAAGAGAGAGACAGAGAGAAACAGCAGGCACTCCGTGGCCTCTGAGGTCCACACTCCCAAGAGCCGTGAGGGAGGCTCACCAGGTCCTGAAAAGCCACAGCTAATGCTCCTTTCTTTGCCACTTTTGCAGCAAAGACCCTGGTCCTGAGCTGTCCTGGGCCACAGACAATTACAAAAAGTGGTCCCCTAAAGCCAGTGAGGTAGCTACTGTTGCGGTTCCCTAAGTGTGGTGGTACTGATGGGGTCTGCCTGGAGGAGGAAGCCTACCACCAGGTTCTGGGTAGAGAAGACCACATAATGTATATCCTATAACCACTCAAACAAGAATAAGGGGAAGAGACTGAAACAGGGGTCTAAGATTTCATTCAATTGGAAATGCAAATTATATTAAAAATTTCATGTATTTAGCAGATGAAAGGGTGCTAAATGGCTCTTGCACTTATACAGTGCTGACTCACATTACCATTACCTTCTGACAAGGTGTGTCAATTAGCAGGCACCCCAATTAATGGGGATCCCAACAGATTCACAAGGAATAACAGGTTTCAGTAGACTTATGGAAATGGGAGTACTGTGCACCCCAACACCTGCGCCCTCCCAGACTTTCCTCTACAGCACTGGGGTCCATGGCCTAGAAAATACAAACCCTCCTGGATACTCATTAAAGCTATGTCCTCAGCAGATGGAATCTTTAGAAGAGGGACACAAAGTATTAAGGAAAGTTGGTATGTTTATGGGGTGTATCCTTCTGCTGAGCACATCAATGGACAGGACGTCCCAGCCAGTCCTGAGGAGATGACCGCTGACACTGACACCCAGTAGCTATTCCTCAGGGAGCACCAGCAAATTCTAAGGCTTTCCAGCTCCCTTTAAATAGTCAGAAGACTACTATTAGAGAGTCAGTTGATGGCCTAAGATTGTTGGCTGCTGTGAGGAGCACCTGATCCCCAGGTCAACGCTTACCACAGTCACAGAGCCTCCTACGGATTCAAACCCCCATTCCTGACTTTCCAGGGCCAGCTTCCTCCACTGCAGGACCCTCATCAAAAGACTGGTGACTCTGGTGACAGCTTCCTAATTAGGATTCCCAGTAGGAAGCCCAAGGAGCTTCAGGCTCTTCTGACAAGCTACACGGGGCATCCAATCCCTTCCTCCCCTAAACCCGCGCCCCTGGTGCAGAACCCACTGTGCATTCCCTGATCTAACACAGCCTCATTAGGGACATGGCATGCCCCTGGTCTTGGGTGCCACCTAGGGACCATCATCCTTATACCACCAAGGTGGCCAGTTCATCACCACACACTAAGCCACCTTTTATGGACTTACTAATCACAGCTCCCCCATCACAATGACCCAGGGACCCACTAAATTTCAGGGAAGGAACTCTCTATGTTCCCCAGGCATTATTAGACACTGATTAAAGGCAAACAAGGCTGCCTTAGCCTGACCATTGTCAGAACAACCTTGTCTAATTTGACAGGGGTCAAGCTCCCAACGCCCTCAGATTTCTAGCATTAGGATGGATCTCTGACCAGTTATGTGCCCACTGGAATAAAATGAAAACATTTGCCGTAGCAGATGGCTTCACCCAGTGGGATCCCGTCCACCTGCCACAACACTGTAAGTTGTTAATATGGCTCATTATAAATGTAACAAGACCTTCAAAGACTAAGGCCCATTATACAACATCTTTTAATAGAAGGGGTAATTATTCCTGCTATAAGAGCCCAATTTGGCCTGTTCGGAGTGAATGGTCACTTGTGGTGGATACAATGACCTTCATGTTGATTTCCCAAATACCAAAGCCTGTGTATCTTACACAGTTGAAATGACCAAGGCCATTCAATTTCTAATAGCAAACACTTTACTGTTAAGGATTTTTCTAATATGTTCTATTGAGTGTCAACTCTCAAGCTCAGTTTGCATAAACCTTTGAAGGGCCAAGTATGCACCTTGCCAGGCTAGTCCCGGCACCCTCCTGCTGTGAGGCTTTAGTCGGACCAGGCTGTCCCCAGGCACTCAGCTGCAGCACTGCATGGATGACATCCTCTTAGGAAGAGATTCACTAGACACACGTAGAACGTACAGACATTTGCCAGTGCATCACTAAGATGGGATGGCATATTCCCTACCTAAGGCTTAGAGACCTGCCACCTCAGTTAAATTCTTAAGCATCATTGATCCACCGAGGAACATTCCATACGTGATTTGATTCAAAGGCAAGTCCTAACTTTCTCACCTCCAACCACTCTCAAGGAGGTCCAACATCTATTAGATCTCTGTGACTTCTAAAGGCAGCTTATTCTTCACTTGCAAATACTACTCAGACCTGTTCACACAATCACCAGCATATCAGCCCACTTGGAAAGGGGCCCATTACCATAAAAGGCATTAGAGTTATTAAAGATGGTTGTGAAATAGAACTTCCCTTAGTGCCTCTTGGACACTCCTTTATAACAGAGGATCAGGATGCCACCTAATGCCTCTGGGTGTCCATGAACTACCCATAATGGCTATAAGTAGCCCATGGCATTCTAGTATAAGAGACTGCCTGCTTAGGAACCATGCTACACACCATTAGAGCAACAACAGTTGGCGGCAAATTGAGCTCTTCTGGAAACCAGAGTTTTCAATACCTGAAACTATGATCCTTGTACCCACTTACCCACCATGCCCTGGCTCATGGCAGCAGCTTGTATCCTACAAGCTCAGCAGGGACATGGAAAGTCTTTGTGGAAATAAAGATGGTACCTAGAGGATGGAGCAAAGCTGAGCCCTCTAGCATACTCCACCTGCAGGAGGTGATCTTCCCCCATCCTCAATCTCTCACCAATGCCGCATTGTCAGAGGTCACCAGTCTAAAGAATCTCTTGACTACCTGGATCTCTTTGGGATCAACTAAGTGAATGGCAAAGAGAGTTAATATGTTTTATGAGTTTTAGCCCTGCCAACACATATATTGAGCTCTCTGGAGGGCTGTTGCTTTTCACCAGAGGGTCAGCACAATTGCCTAAGTCGTTGGCAATCATCTCGACATTGGAGGACCCCCTAGGCAACATTGCCCCCAGTTATACATCTCCAGCTGTTGGCCATTGCCAGCGTTCTAGCCATTTGGCAATAACAATTTCTCATTGAGGGCTATTCCTTTTTGGGTAAAACACTGGAAATTCCTTGTGTCTCAAATATCAAAGACACAAAATAAGATCAAACGTAGCTCTGCCTGCACCATGACTCAGATACTGAGGCCCAATCTAATGCCCAAGGTGATGGATGTGTCCAGAGTTTAGAGACCAGGGCCAAAACTTCCTCAGAAGACCGTCCAGGTTCTATTCCTTACCTGTTGGCTCAATGGGTCAATGAAACATCAAATAATAGAGAAGCTTCTGCCCTTCAGTGTGGGGCAGACTGGTATTCAGTGGCCTCGTGGTGGCAAACCACATACCTTGTGTGCACACACTCATCACTGGCTGCATAGCTGTTGGGGTGACATCCCATGAAGACCACCCTGTGTTGCTGGCAAACAGATTTTACTGGACTGCTGATGCCAAACTGTCACCCCACTGGTTTTATCTTGACATTAGATTTCTACACTGGCATCTTATTTGCCCACCCATCAGTCATACCACTGATCAAGCTGCCCATACAGGGCCCCAAAACCCTACTTACTCCTTTTGGAGTTACAGACAATGCTGACAGCATTTACTTTACTTCTCGAACCGCACAACATCGGGCTCCTGGACCAGGCATTCAATGGGACTCACCTTCCCTACTGGTCCCTGGCTGCTGGGACAAAGACTTGTTTAAAGTAACCCTACTGAAATTACAAAATAACTATAGTCCTCTAAATAGACATTGCTCCTGTAACGGCCCTCATTATACTAAATGCCCAACTTTGTGCTGAAAATATCCTAATTGCCCTTCCTTTCTCTCTGAGGTGAGATGTCATATGTCAGGATTTATAGACACCACTTGGTGCTTTGTTTTAAGTTTAATTTTTTTATCAAAGTATCATTGATACAGAACCTTATGAAGGTTTCACATGAACAACATTGTGGTTTTAAGATTGACCCTTATTATCAAGTCCTCACCAATGCCCCCCACCCCAACAAAGCAGTCACTGCCTCTCAGCATGTAAGATGCTATACACCCATGACTTGTCTTCTACAGAGACCATTTTGAAGTAGGCATCACGCCATCAACTCCCCTTTCCACTACCCTTGCTCATTCTCCTCCCATTCCAATTGGGATGGAAGCCAGACTGAGGACCGAACGTCAGTTACATAGTACTTGCTATTTAACACCCTCTAACTACATACTTGGGCAATTTTACAACCCTCATTTTGTCACGGTCCCAAGCTTTTTCTGGCTCTAATGGATATGTAATTTAATACCAATCATGATCTCACTCAGAAAGGACAGATTATTCTCCATCCCAGTACTGCAGCCATGTGGATAACAAGAGAGGTCAAGAAACTGGTCCCATCCAGGAGCATCATCCATTAATGAATGCAGGCCCCCCTCAGCCACACAGATGGGGAAAGAGAGTATGAACTGGTCCACACTATGCTCATATTAGCATCTCCCCATGCCCACAATCATAGCACCCATAGGGTACAAACACTGTTACGCAGCCTCTTGGAAGTTCATAGCCTGGATATCTGGATGAGTACTTTGGATCATAACTTTGGCCCAAACCCTGCAGGCTGATGGGAGCACCCCACATAGCAACATGACAGCCTCTGGGCTCTATATTCAGCCACATGATGATCATAATGATTTGGGCTCTTCAGCACCACTGCCATACCCAACCATTAGATGATGCCGTAATTGCAGTCTCACTTTTCTCACAAATTTTTCTACACTGTAAAGCAGACATTAGTGACCACTCTAAACTCACAAGGGAGACCCATCACACAGGAGGTAGCACCTATGCTCCCTGCATGCCCCGCCGCTAAGCTTCTGGAAAGAATGCTCTATGTGAGAAATCACTTCTCCAAATTCATGTCAGACAATAGTTGAAAGGGCAGTAGGAAGCCTAATGCGGGGCTGCAGGCAACCAGCCTCTTCGGGATTATTTTCTGTGCAATGAGATGTCATTATGGCAGCATCTTTTCCAGTTCATGGAGTCCCTCATTTTCTAATTACATTGGCATATTCCTGTACCTCCCTGACCAGCAAAGCTTTATGCCTCAAAGTCCTAAATTCAGCCAGCATTGTTATAAATCCACAGAGCTCCATGCCATCGCCTTCAACCAAACCCTGATGGCCTGAACGACCACCGTCGGACACCAGACTCACAGCTGGACACCTCCCTCCGGTGACCTGGATCAACCCTTTGGACTCATCCAGGGAAAAGTCTCCTTGATCTCCAGCGCTCTGCGCGTCTCCGTCAGAGCTGCCTTCACCCTCTAAGCCCTCCTGCTCTTCTATCCCTTCTTCACCACCCCACCCCAACCATCACAAGCTACTTCTCCCTGTCCTTCCATCCTTGCATCTCCTGCTCCTTCCCCAGATCTCTGCACTTCTAGCTCCGCTCTCTGATACACACACCAGCCGAGGAGGCATTCTGCAATCATTTTATGTAAGCAGTACTGAGCGAGCAGCCATGACTTAGAGCGTAGGGATTGTTGGGTGTGCTGTACAATTACTCGAACTGCCTGGCCACGTGGATCCTATCCGGCTGGTCTTACAGAAACCTTCACAATACCACCACCTACGCCCTACCATCTGTCGGGTCAGTCTTATCTCTGAGCCTAACCTGGGACGATGGTTGTTCTCCGAATATTCCTCTTTAAAGTACTAACTACAACTTTCCAGAAAAGCCCCTTATTATGTCCTGATCAAAATGCTTATGGGCCACGTATTAGTTCTTGGTTGCCCATGTCAAATACTAAGTCTAATAAATTAGGCCTAAGCCTAAAAAATTAGGGTTTTTCTTTTATTCTCCAAGCACTTGTCACTCCTGTGTAATTTATTCCTCTAACTCAGGCTTCTCCCCATAGTTGACTCACACTCTCTGCATTTGGGGCTCCTGCCCCTAAACAAAGCTCACCAACCTCGTTCTCACCGAGAATATAAACAGGTTACACTCATGTCAGTTGCCCTTATTCTGCTACCATATGCGGGGTCACTGCTTCTGCCTTGGAGGCCACAAGAATACACAACAAAATGAAATAATTGATGCCAATCAGGAAATGTACAAAATAATACCCAAATATGTGATGCAAGCTGCCACCGCCCTGAAAACCTGGAAAGAGAGGCAGAGCTCTGTGGCACCTGTGCTTGCTGGGAATGCCTAGCCTCAGGTTACCTGCTGGCCAGCCAAGGGGCATTTGTTCCCGGTGGGTAGTCACTGCTACATATGGGAAAACAACACAGGTAAGGTTGCTTGGATAGCACAGCACATGGTATGTTTCTCCAGCAAGAACTTTCCCTCAGTCCCTCCCTGCCCTTAACCACCAGTCCCAAGCCCATTCCATCTAGTTTGCACCTAACTAGCTCTCCCTAGGGATCCTTCTGTGAGTGACAGATTTTCTCTTAAATTCTCTTTTGTGAAAAGTATCATCAGCCTCCGACATATGAACCAAATCATGTCCTTTTTGATTATGTGCTATGCCTACCAAAGTTCTGTAGCCTCAATCTTTGATAGAAACACACACACGCGCGCACGCACACACACACACACACACCCAGACACACACGCAAACATAACAAAACAAATGTGGTAAAATGTTGGCCTTTGTGGAGTCAGTGAAGGGCATACAGGAATTCATTCTATCATCTTTACAACATTTTTAGAGTATGAAATCATTTAAGAATTCAATATTTAAAAATTCTGAGTCCCAACTGGAACCTAGTCAAGAAAAATTTGAACTTGGAACTGTGCCCAGGAAGAAAGGGTCCAAGACATCCAGGCATTAAAACACTGTCCCCTGTGTCTCAGTGCCCTCTGGCTCCTGGATACAGACTCCCCAACCGGCATGGACAAATTGGCCAATTAGCCACAGAGGGTCCCCCTTCATTGTGAAGAGACACTGAGGGTTTGGAGAACAGTCTAGAAGAGGTGTCTGGACTCAAAGCTGAGCAGCACAGGTCAGAAGGTGGTGGAAATCTACTCTTGCAGGTGGATCTGCCTGAGTGTGTGTATGAATGAATATCTCTGTGCTCATGTGTGTTTCTGTGTGTGTGTATGTTGTCAGCTTGTGTATGTGTTGTTTGATAGTTGCCTGTGTGTGTGTGTGCCGTGTGTACTATGTGTCTGACCACAGCCTGATTTTTTTCCTGACTTAGATCCAATCTGAGGTCTGTATTAGTGTAAATGCACCAGGTTATCAGCCTCCTAACGTGTGACTAGGGACGCCGGATTCATGCCTGTGATCCTCAATATTTACATCGTGTCGTCAGACAGGAGCATTTCTCCACTGGATGGGAGTGACAACTGAGTGGATCATAGCCCAGCAGTTGGGGTAAGATTGTTGTCTCTATCGTGGGAGAAAAAGCCTTCCGACCTTCCAAGGAACAGGGTCAGAGGGCTCACACCTCTGCTTGCAATGGGTGCTAGTGCCTTGTGACTGTGTGGGGACGCATCTGGGTATAAGAGTAGGACGTGTCCTGTGTGCTGGCCTCTGCGTTTCTGCACCGTGTGTGTGTAACCACGTGCATAGATGCTGGCAATGGTTTAATGATGGTGCCTGTGACCGAAGAGTCTTATGTGCTCCTCGCTGACAGCCTCCCTGGGAAGGGGGTGGGTTAGAAGGGGCCGAAGCCCACCTCTCAGTTATGGGAGTATGTGTGCTGCTTGATGGAATGAGTGTGTGGTGGGTGTGCATGGGTGTTGTTGGAGCAGGTTGCTTATGAGATTTTTGAATTGTGTATGGTTCTGTATGTTTTTGGTGGTGTGTCTGTATAGTAATGAGTTATGTATATGTGGTGTGTGAGTTGTGTTTTTCCCCAGATGTTTGGTGATTGTGTGTCATTGGTGCATTGTGAGTGTATTTGTGGGTGACACATTATTGCATGTGGTGTATTTCTAACAATGTGTGTAATTCATGACTTTTATGCATATGAGTGTTTAGGAATGATGCACATACTGGCTTTCCTCTCCTTAGAACGGGAATCAGACACAGGTGATTGAAATCCTCAACTGAGCAATGTGTGTATGTGTGTGTATGTGTGTGTGTGTGCACCTGGTTGGGGGATTCTGACCTGCAAACATGATCTCCAGTATGTCCCACGCACACTCCCTGTGGGGCCCTGCCAGCTGAGATAACTGGTGCCCCAGCACTCTATCCTGAAGAGGACCTGCTGTCACTGTCACACACCTGCATGTGACTGAGGCCCTGGGTTCCTGACCCATCATGTACACTTACCATCCCAGGCAAAGATAGTTAGGCACTGTGCTGGGTGAAGTTTGAGGGCAGAAGCCATACCAAGTGGCAGTGAGACCTTGGGAAGGTCACTAATCCCTGAGGCCTCAAGATACATGACTATAGAATGAAAGCTTACAGGCCGTCATAAGTACCTATGGCTAGAATACAAGTTCATGTATGTGAACTTTGTCATCTGTAAAATATACAGATATGAATGAAGGAGTTACCTAGCCAGAGCACTAGGGCAATTTTGGGCTTAAGGTTCCTTGCAGTCCTAAGATAACACAGGGTGTAGGTGCTCATAACTAATCAAGTGGGGGAGGTCCACGTTGAGGGCTGGGTACTGATCTCACAAAAACATTAGATTGTAGTACATAAAGCAAGCAATACTTGGTGATTTAAAACAACAGAAAATATTAATTATATATAAATTCCTATGTACTTATATATACACACATATACATATGTTGATATATATAGTACCATATTCAATCTATTTATGTGAGGTATATATATGTATCATATATATATATTATCCATATCTTTGTTTATATACATACTCCAGCTACACACACACACACACACACACACACATATATATACACACAAACACACACATTTCAAATACACATACACAGATGAAATATATATGTATACTTGTATAAATAGGATATATAGTGAGGGGTGGCATATATAGGTATAAGTAAATTTTCATCTATATATGTGTGTGTGTGTGTAACTATATATATGGATATATACGTATTCCATCTCTGACAGTTACTGTTGTATGCTTACAGACTTTACAGAATTTATGTTTCTGTTTCCAACTGTTGAAGTGGGAAAGGACACTACTTCTTTGTGCAGCAATGAAGATTTCATGTGACAAAGGAAGACTGATGTTGGATTTCAGTAGGAAATGCATGGAGAGCCCTTTGCATATTAGCCGCCACATAGTTTTATCCCCAAAACATTCACCATTATCATAAAAGATCATTGGAGGATATTCTGGGTTGGGAGTGATGCGGGCATCAAGGGGTCTAAACGACCACCCATTTCTAGAGCACTGGTGAGTTCAGGGCTGTGGGCTGATGGGACAGGCCAGCTCACAGGAGGAGAGTGACAGCGCGCCAACACCACCAGCATTGGAGTCTCACGTTACTTTAAGGCAGAAACAACTGACACCAGTTTGCTGGGGCTCATCTACTATTCCTGCCACAGTGAACTATTAGGGACTGGCTCTGACACAGTGCCATAAATAACCCCAGTAAGCTCATGAAATAGCATAGCACAGAGGGCAGGGCCCGTGTATTCCTGCTCCCTGCTGCATTCTCAGTTCCTAGTGGAGGGCAGGGTTCAGACTCCAAGTTCAGTTCAATAGATACAGGTTGGGTGAAACCATGAATGTCCTCTTGCTTCTGTGAGTGAGGGGTTCTTCGCTGCTCTTAGTGTGATATTTCCAGGAGCCAGACTGGGAAGCACTGACAAGGCATGTATTTACTGGTGGAACAAATTAATAGGAATGTCACATAAAAGACGCTGTTTTCACAAAATATAATGGAGACGGTACCTCTATCATTTTTTCTCATATTCCTCTCCCTCCCTTATCCCCAGCATATAACAGCCCAGTATGGGGCCTGAGAACCAGAGCAGCGTGTCCGAGTTCCTCCTCCTGGGGCTCCCCATCCCACCGGAGCAGCAGGGCGTGCTCTTCGCCCTGTTCCTGGGCATGTACCTGACCACGGTGCTGGGGAACCTGCTCATCATCCTGCTCGTCAGGCTGGACTTGCGCCTCCACACCCCTATGTACTCCCTCCTCAGTATTCTTTGGTTCTCTTGACAGCTTTCTTCTCACAGTGATGGCGTATGACAGGTATGTGGCCATCTGTCACCCTCTCCACTACACCACCATCATGAGGGACGAGGTGTATATTCTCCTTGTGATTGGGTGCTGGTTGTTTTCTTTTGCCCGGGCTCTGATGCACACCCTGCTTATGAACCGCCTGTCCTTCCATGTAGAGACTATCATTCCACACTTCTTTTGTGACCTTGCTGTTATGCTCAAGTCCTCCTGCTCAGACACCTCCCTCAATGAGCTGCTCATCCTCACTGAAGGTGGATTAGTCCTCTTTCTGTTAGTGAGTGGGATCTTGGGCTCATATGTCCACATTACAGTCATCATCCTGAAGGTCCCCTCCCTCCAAAAAATCTCCAACGTCTTGTCTACATGTGGCTCTCACCTCTCTGTAGTGCTTTTATACTATGGGACAATTACAGGTGTTTACTATGTCCCGGCATCAGGCAAGTTTGAGGACAAGAACATAATTTCTTCTGTGATGTACATTGTGGTCACCCCCATGCTGAACCCCTTCATCTACAGCCTGAGGAATAATGATATGAAACCTGCTCTTCAGAAAATATTCAGATCCAAGAACGCCCCTTGGTGTCATTAATTCAATCCCCCTGTGCTGGGCACTCATGGGAGCTGTAAAGTAGCTCTCCTTTAAAAGATGTAACTTGGACATCTCTCATGCCCACAATCTCCCATTCTCAATTTATGTCTCCTCTCACCTTCTCTTCACCTGTTTGTTTACTTTCCCTACCTGCTCTCTGAATTCTGTGTATTAATGTTGTACAGTGAAATTCCAAGGTGTCCTTTGACGTTCACTTCAAGCTTGTGAGACTTGTGTGTCCACCTCCCTGGGCTTTAAGAAATCTTACCTTCCTCTTTTTCTTCACGGGGTTGACTTTATCTGTTACATAACCACGCATCTTGACATGAATTTTCTTTTTAGCACCAAACTTCCTTTATTTCATTTGCGAGGAATTTGGAAGAAATTACCAAGCTTCTTTACCAAAGAAGTTACCAAACCGCTTTACCTACTGAATGGTGTCTGTCACAGGTGGCATTAACTTATATCATTTAAATGTGTATTTTATTTATTCCTCAGCACAAGCCACTGATAAGGCTGCTAATACTCTCCATGTTTCCAGAGGACCAAACTACACCCCAGTGACACCAACACGTCCCAGTATTACAACTTAATGTCAGACATGTAAGATTTTAAAACCATATGTTTAACCATGTAAGTTTATTGCCATTATCCTGATCTTTAACACCATTCACCAGTTTGGAAGTTTTGATCCTGAAGTAAGGCATCAAATAAGTACTCTTTAATGTTTCATTCAAAAATACCATTATACTTATGGTTAACTCATTTTTAAAGTTTATAGATTTCAAATATGTCCTTATACTTTAATATGTTCATCCAGAAGTCCTTCAGGATAAAATGAAAAGATACTGGATGGTGACTCCAATCCTACTAAGACACAAAACTCACTGGTAAAGCCACTACACTGGTAAAAGTCAAAGCCTGCATTATTGCACTTGTTTGTAACTCCTTTTTTAGCTTTCTTTTTGATTAAAAGGCAAATTCCTAAGACAATAACTATAAATCTATTTTAATGGGCACACAATGAGAAAGTTGCACTTGTGACAACAAAGTAGAGGGGGAGGGGTGGACATGAACAGGACCAGAGTTTTGTACACTGTCGCAGCTTAGGTGGCACTAATTCAAACTACGTTGCTTAAGTATAAGATGATAATCATAATTTCCAAAGATATCACCAAGAAAATAATTAAAATATATACAGAAAAGGAATATTCAATTAAAATAAAAAAATATACACTAAAAGAAATTATACACAAAAGAAGGCAGTAGTGGAAATTTCAACAATAAAGCACATAGTCAGCAAGCAGAAATCAAATAGCAAAATGGCAGAAGTGAGTACTTCCTTATCAGTAAGTACCTTAAATATAAATAGATCATAATCTTGGATTAAAAGGCAGTGATTTGAGGATGGATTTTTAAAAAAGCTTTATCCATCTATACACTGTTTTTAAGTGACTTACTTTTGGACACAATGACTTGAAGGAGTTGAAAAATGAAAGGATGGAACTAGATATTCCATGCAAAGAGTAACCAAAGAAGAACTAGGGGAGCTATACTAATATGAGCAAAAATTACTTTAAGTCAAAAAGTATTACAATAGTGCAAGAAGAATTTTCATATTGATTGATTAAAATGTCAATCCATCAAAAAGGTGTAAAAATTATAAACATATGCATATTATATAGAACCCCACAAATACATGAAGCAAAACTTGACAGAATTACAAAAGAAACTTCCCAGAAAAAAATGGGCTTAACTGGAATAGATAATTTCCAAAGATATTCAAATGGCCAACAGTGAAAAGATGCTCAATATCATTATTCGTTAGGAAAATGAAAATCAGAAACCACTATGAAAATGTAAATCAAATCAATATTTCACACCCACTAGGATGACCATTTCTTTTTGGAATATATCAGACAATTTCTATTTGGAATAAATCATATATCAGTTTCAAGTATACAACACAGTGGATCAACAGTTACACACATTATTAAATCCTCACCCCAACTCATGCCATTACTATCTGTTAACATAGAAAGATGTTACAGTGATATGCTCCACACTGCACTTCCATCCCTGTGACCAACTTACATTATGATTGAAACTTTTGTGTCCCTTTATCCCCCTTACCCTCTATACCCACTCATCCCAACCCAACCCCCATGCTAACCACCAGCCACTTCTCAATGTCTATGGTTCTACTGTTGTTTTGTTAACTGTGTTTTGTTTTGTTTTTAGATTCCACAAACAAGTGAAACCATATGGTATTTATCTTTTTCCACTAGGCTTATTTCATTTAGTGTAATATCTTCCAGGCCTATCCATGTTGTCACCAATAGGAGGATTTCTTTGCTTTTTTATCGCTAAATAGTATTCCATTGTGTATAGGTACCACTTCTTCTTTATCCTTTCATTGATTGATGGACACTTTGTTTCAATACCTTGGCTAATATAAATGATATGGCAATAAACACAGGGATTCATACATCTTTTACATCAGGGACTTTGTTTTCTTTAGGTAAATTCCTAGAAGTACAGTACTTCTGGTTGCAAGGTTTTTCTATTTTCAGTTTTTGGAGGAACCTCCATACTGCTTTCCATAGTGGCTGAGTCAATTTACATTCCCACCAGCAGTGCAGGAGGGCTCCCTTTCTCCACATCCTCGCCAACACTTGTTATTTATTGTTTTTTGGATAGCGGCCACCCTGACTGGTGTGAGGTGATATCTCATTGTGGTTTTGATTTCTATTTCCCTGATGATTAGCATTGTGAAGCATCTTTAAATGTGTCTCTTGGCCATCTGTATGTCTTCTTTGGAAAAATGTCTGTTCAGGTACCCCGCCCGTTTTTTAATCAGATTATTTGTTTTCCTTTATGATGAGTTGTATGGCTTCTTTATGTATTCTGGATGTTAGTCCCTGACCAGATAAATCATTGGCAAATATCTTCTCCCATTCCGTAGGTTGCCCTTTAGTTTTGTTGATGGTGTCCTTTGCTGTACAGAAGCTTTTTAGCCTGATGTAGTTTCACTTGTTCAGTTTTCATTTTGTTTCCCTTGACTGGAGAGACATATCAAGAAAAAAATTGCATGCTTTTATTCAAGAGTTTATTGCCTATGTTTTCTTCTAAGAATTTCATGGTTTCATGTCTTATATTAAGTCTTTAATTCATTTCCAGTATACTTTTGTGTCTGGAGTTAGACAGTGATCTAGTTTCTTTCTCTTGCATGGCACTGACCAGTTTCCCCAACACCACTGATTGAAGAGACTGTCTTTGCCCCACTGCATATTCATGGCTCCTTTATTATACATTAATTGACCATGAATGCATGGGTTTATTTCTGGGCTCTCCATTCTGTTCCATTGAACTGTAAGTCTGTTCTTGTGCCAATGCCATATTGTTTTGATTACTGTAGTTTTGTAGTAACAATTTGAAATCAGGGAGCATGACTCCTCCAGCTTTGTTTTTTTTTCTCAAGATTGCTTTGGCTATTTGGAATTTTTTGTGGTTTCATACAAATTTTAGGGTTCTTTGCTTTAGTTCAATGAAAAATGCCATTGGCATTTGGATTGGGATTGCTTTAAATCTGGAGATTGCTTTGGGCAGCCTGGCCATTTTAACAATATTAATTCTTCCTATCCATGAGCATAGAATAGCTTTCTATTTATCTGTGTCATCCTCAACTTTTTCCACCAATGTTTTATAGTTTTCAGGGTACAGATTTTTCACCTCCTTGGTTAGATTTATTCCTGGGTATTTTAATTTTTTTTATGCAATTTAACTGGGATTGTTTTCTTAATTTTCTTTCTGTTATTTTTTAAATATAGTATTTGTATATAGAAACACAGGGATTTCTATATGTTGCTTTTGGATCCTATAACTTTACTGAATTCATTTATTAATTTTTTAATAGTTTTTTGGTGGAGTCTTTATGGTCTTCTGTATATAGTATCATGCAATGTGCAAATAGACACAATTTTACTTATCCTTAGGAGAGGGATATTCCCAATCAACAACAGGATTCAGGTTCAGGACAAAGCACCAAACTCCAGGTAGTCATCATGGCACTGGAAAATGTCCCAGGCAACAATTGACTCCAATAATACACCTTGAGCAACTGGGCATTTGGTCGGGTCAACAGCAACAATTTCTCATTCAGGGTTGCCTTATCTGGTGTAAAGAACTCTGGGAATTCCTTGCCTCCCAAATATCAGAGACACAAATCAAGATCACTCATGTCTGTGCTCAGATCCAATCTAATGCCTAAGCTGATAGACATGAACACATTTTAGAAACCAGGACCAAAACTGCCTCTGATGACAATCTAGAGTCCACTTCTTTACTTTTGGCTCAATGGGCTTGTCCACGTTAGGTCATAGAAGAGACTCTGCCCTTCTGTCGTGGGCTCCTTCACAAAGGTTGTTCCCTCTCCTCTGTCATTGATCACACAGTGACAAACCTATGCCCCCTATGCAACAAGACCCATCACTGGCTACATAATCACTAGGGTGACATCCCAATGAAAATTCTACATAGTCACAGGAAAAGAGATCTTATTGAGCCACTTCTCTCAAACCAATGCCATTAGTGATGCCGTGACCTTGGTAGAGTTCTCCAACAGCATTTTACTCACCACTGCCATGAGTCATACCACTGTTCAAACTACCATACATGGCCTCATTAAAACACTACTCATTCCTTTTGGAGTCCACACAATGCTGACAGTGACCAAGATACTGACTTTACTTCTCAAAAAACACAACATTGGAAGAGGGAGCCAAGATGGCGGTGTGAGTAGAGCAGCAGAAATCTCCTCCCAAAACCACATATATCTATGAAAATATAACAAAGACAACTCTTCCTAGAATAAAGACCAGAGGACACAGGACAACATCCAGACCACATCTGCACCTGAGAGAACCCAGTGCCTCGCGAAGGGGGTAAGATACAAGCCCCGGCACGGCGGGAACCGAGCGCCCCTCCCCCCAGCTCCCTGCGGGAGAAGAGTAGGCAGAGCGGGAGGGAGACGGAGCCCAGGACTGCTGAACACCCAGCCCCAGCCATCCGGGCCAGAGTGCAGACAAAGTGCGTGCGCGGGGCCCTGGATACTAGGGAAACAGGGCAGCAAGAACAATGAGCAGCTACCGGAGGTCGGGTGCCAGAGGACATAAGAAAAGCGAGTGGCCATTTTTTTTTTTTCTGTTTTGTTTTGGAGAGGGATTTTTGGAAGTCTTAAAGGAATAGGGACCCCAATACTAGGGAAACAGGGCAGCAAGACCGGTGAGCAGATGCCTGAGGCTGGCGCCGGAGAATAAGGAAAAACGAGCGGCCATTTTTTATTTTTTTATTTTTTAACTTAAAATATTCTTTCTTTTTCTTTTTTATGGTCGTTTTGTTTTGGTGAGTGCTTTTTGGAAGTCTTAAAGGAGCAGGGCAGGACACTTATTCCAGAGGTAGAGAATCCGGGGATCTCTGGGCACCCTAATCCCTTGGGCTACAGGGAGCTCGGAGGCCCCTTATGGAGATAAATAGCCTCCCAGCAGCTCCTGCTCCAACGCGACTCCACCATTTTGGAGCAGCTGCCCGAGCCAGGCCACGCCCACAGCAACAGCGGAGATTAACTCCATAGCAGCCGGGCAGGAAGCAGAAACCCTGTCTGCGCGCAGGTGCACAGCACAAGCCACTAGAGGTCGCTGTTCTCCCAGGAGAGGAGGGCCACAAACCAACAAGAAAGGAAGTTCTTCCAGCCGTCACTCGTCCCAGCTCTGCAAACTACTCCTATCACCATGAAACGGCAAAACTACAGGCAGACAAAGATCACAGAGACAATGCCAGAGAAGGAGACAGACCTAACCAGTCTTCCTGACAAAGAATTCAAAATAAGAATCATAAACATGCTGACAGAGATGCAGAGAAATACGCAAGAGATATGGGATGAAGTCCGGAGGGAGATCACAGACACCAGAAAGGAGATTACAGAAATGAAACAAACTCTGGAAGGGTTTATAAACAGAATGGATACGATGCAAGAGGCCACTGATGGAATTGAAATCAGAGAACAGGAACGCATAGAAGCTGACATAGAGAGAGATAAAAGGATCTACAGGAATGAAACAATGTTAAAAGAACTGTGCGACCAACACAAAAGGAACAATATCCATATTATAGGGGTACCAGAAGAAGAACAGAGAGGAAAAGGGATGGAAAGTATCTTGGAAGAAATAATTGCTCAAAACATCCCCAAACTGGGGGAGGAAATAATCGAACAGACCACGGAAATACACAGAACCCCCAACAGAAAGGATCCAAGGAGGACAACACCAAGACACATAATAATTAAAATGGCAAAGATCAAGGACAAGGAAAGAGTTTCAAAAGGCAGCTAGAGAGAAAAAGGTCACCTATAAAGGAAAACCCATCAGGCTAACATCAGACCTCTCGACAGAAACCCTACAGGCCAGAAGAGAATGGCATGATATATTTAATGCAATGAAACAGAAGGGCCATGAACCAAGGATACTGTATCCAGCACAACAATCATTCAAATATGATGGTGGGATTAAACAATTCCCAGAAAAACAAAAGCTGAGGGAATTTGCTTCCCACAAACCACCTCTACAGAACATCTTACAGGGACTGCTCTAGATGGGAGCACTCCTAGAAAGAGCACAGCGCAAAACACTCAACATATGAAGAATCGAGGAGGAGGAATAAGAAGGGAGAGAAGAAAAGAATCTCCTGACAGTGTATATAACAGCTCAATAAGCGAGCAAAGTTAGGCAGTAAGATACTAAAGAGGCTAACCTTGAACCTTTGGTAACCATGAATTTAAAGCCTGCAATGGCAATAAGTACATATCTTTCAATAGTCACCCTAAATGTTAATGGACTGAATGCACCAATCAAAAGACACAGAGTAATAGAATGGATAAAAAAGCAAGACCCATCTATATGCTGCTTACAAGAAACTCACCTCAAACCCAAAGATATGTACAGACTAAAAGTCAAGGGATGGAAAAACATATTTCAGGCAAACAACAGCAGAAGAAAGCAGGTGTTGCAATACTAGGATCAGACTAAATAGACCTCAAAACAAAGAAAGTAACAAGAGATAAAGAAGGACATTACATAATGATAAAGGGCTCAGTCCAACAAGAGGATATAACCATTCTAAATATATATGTACCCAACAAAGGAGCACCAGCATATGTGAAACAAATACTAACAGAACTAAAGGGGGAAATAGACGGCAATGCATTCATTCTAGGAGACTTCAACACACCACTCACCGCAAAGGATAGATCCACTGGGCAGAAAATAAGTAATGACACGGAAGCACTGAACAACACAGTACAGAAGATGGACCTAATAGACATCTATAGAACTCTACATTCAAAAGCAAAAGAATATACATTCTTCTCAAGTGCACATGGAACATTCTCCAGAATAGACCACATACTAGGCCACAAAAAGAGCCTCAGTAAATTCCAAAAGATTGAAATCCTACCAACCAACTTTTCAGACCACAAAGGCATAAAACTAGAAATAAACTGTACAAAGAAAGCAAAAAGGCTCACAAACACATGGAGGCTTAACAACACGCTCCTAAATAATCAATGCAGCAATGACTAAATCAAAATGGAGATCCAGCAATATATGGAAACAAATGACAACAACAACACTAAGCCCCAACTTCTGTGGGACGCAGCAAAAGCAGTCTTAAGAGGAAAGTATATAGCAATCCAAGCATATTTAAAAAAGGAAGAACAATCCCAAATGAATGGTCTAATGTCACAATTATCAAAATTGGAAAAAGAAGAACAAATGAGGCCTAAGGTCAGCAGAAGGAGGGACATAATAAAGATCAGAGAAGAAATAAATAAAATTGAGAAGAATAAAAAAATAGGAAAAATCAATGGAACAAAGAGCTGGTTCTTCGAGAAAATAAACAAAATAGATAAGCCTCTAGGCAGTCTTATTAAGAGGAAAAGAGAATCAACACACATCAACAGTATCAGAAACGAGAAAGGAAAAATCACGATGGACCCCACAGAAATACAAAGAATTATTAGAGAATACTATGAAAACCTATATGCTAACAAGCTGGGAAACCTAGGAGAAATGGACAACTTCCTAGAAAAATACAACCTTCCAAGACTGACCCAGAAAGAAACAGAAAATCTAAACAGACCAATTACCAGCAACGAAATTGAAGCGGTAATCAAAAAACTACCAAAGAACAAAACCTCCGGGCCAGATGGTTTTACCTCGGAATTTTATCAGACATACAGGGAAGACATAATACCCATTCTCCTTAAAGTTTTCCAAAAAATAGAGGAGGAGGGGATACTCCCAAACTCATTCTATGAAGGTAACATCACCCTAATACCAAAATCAGGCAAAGACCCCACCAAAAAAGGAAACTACAGACCAATATCCCTGATGAACGTAGATGCAAAAATACTCAACAAAATATTAGCAAACCGAATTCAAAAATACATCAAAAGGATCATACACCATGACCAAGTGGGATTCATCCCAGGGATGCAAGGATGGTACAACATTCGAAAGTCCATCAACATCATCCACCACATCAACAAAAAGAAAGACAAAAACCACATGATCATCTCCATAGATGCTGAAAAAGCATTTGACAAAGTTCAACATCCATTCATGATAAAAACTCTCAGCAAAATGGGAATAGAGGGCAGGTACCTCAACATAATAAAGGCCAGCTATGATAAACCCACAGCCAACATTATATTGAACAGCGAGAAGCTGAAAGCATTTCCTCTGAGATCGGGAACTAGACAGGGATGCCTGCTCTCTCCACCGTTATTTAACATAGTACTGGAGGTCCTAGCCACGGCAATCAGACAAAACAAAGAAATACCAGGAATCCAGATTGGTAAAGAAGAAGTTAAACTGTCACTATTTGCAGATGACATGATACTGTACATAAGAAACCCTAAAGACTCCACCCCAAAACTACTAGAACTGATATCGGAATACAGCAAAGTTGCAGGATACAAAATCAACACACAGAAATCTGTGGCTTTCCTATATACTAACAATGAACAAACAGAAAGAGAAATCAGGAAAACAACTCCATTCACAATTGAATCAAAAAAAAAATACCTAGGAATAATCCTAACCAAAGAAGTGAAAGACTTATACTCTGAAAATTACAAGTCACTCTTAAGAGAAATTAAAGGGGACACTAACAGATGGAAACTTATCCCATGCTCGTGGCTAGGAAGAATTAATATCATCAAAATGGTCATCTTGCCCAAAGCAATATATATACAGATTTGATGCAATCCCTATGAAACTACCAGCAACATTCTTCAATGAACTGGAACAAATACTTCGAAAATTCATATGGAAACAACAAAAACCCCGAATACACAAAGCAATCCTGAGAAAGAAGAATAAAGTAGGGGGGATCTCACTCCCCAACTTCAAGCTCTACTATAAAGCCATAGTAATCAAGACAATTTGGTACTGGCACAAGAACAGAGCCACAGACCAATGGAACAGACTAGAGAATCCAGACATTAATCCAGACATATATGGTCAATTAATATTTCATAAAGGAGCCATGGACATACAATGGGGAAATGACAGTCTCTTCAACAGATGGTGCTGGCAAAACTGGACAGCTACATGTAGGAGAATGAAACTGGACCATTGTCTAACCCCATATACACAAGTAAACTCAAAATGGATCAAAGACCTGAATGTAAGTCACGAAAACATTAAACTCTTGGAAGAAAACATAGGCAAAAACCTCCTAGACATAAACATGAGAGACCTCTTCTGGAACATATCTCCCCGGGCAAGGAAAACAACAGCAAAAATGAACAAGTGAGACTATATTAAGCTGAAAAGCTTCTGTAGAGCAAAAGACACCATCAATAGAACAAAAAGGAACCCTACAGTATGGGAGAATATATTTGAAAATGACACATCCGATAAAGGCTTGACGTCCAGAATATATAAAGAGCTCACATGCCTCAACAAACAAAAAACAAATAACCCAATTAAAAAATGGGCAGAGGAGGGGCGGAGCCAACATGGCGGCGTGAGTAGGACAGTGGGAATCTCCTCCCAAAAACATATATACTTTTGAAAATACAACAAACACAACTAGCCCTAAAAGAGAGACCAGAAGACGCAGGACAGTGGCCAGACTGCAGCTACACCAGCGAGAACCCAGCGACTGGTGAAAGGGGTAAGATACAAGCCCCGGCCCTGCGGGACCCGAGCGCCCCTCCCCCCAGCTCCCGGCGGGAGAACAATAGGCAGAGCGGGAGGGAGACGGAGCCCAGGACTGCCGAACACCCAGTCCCAGCCATCCGGGCCAGAGCGCAGACACAGTATATGCCCAGGGGGCCCTGGATACTGGGAGAACAGGGGGTAAGACCTCAGAGCGGGTGCTGAAGCTGATGCCCCTGTGACAAAGAAAAGCGGGGGCTTTTTGAAAGTCTTAAAGGGACAGGGACTTAACAGCTTGACGGAAACAACCCAGGTCACAGTACAGCAGCTGGAAATTACAGGGAAAACCGGGTGCACTAACCCCCTGGGCAACAGCTCTGAGACCCCTCACGGAGGCAAACAGTCAAGCAGCCCCCCCATCCATCACCCCACCGGGCGCTGCGAAAGCAGAGAAGCAGCCTGAGACAAATTCCGCCCACAGAAAGGGAAATTTCTCCCTTCCGGCCAGGCAAGACACAAAGACCCACTCTACACGCAATTACCCAACACAAGCCACTAGGGGTCGCAGTTGCCCCAGTAAAGAAAGGCCAGTAGTAAGTGAAAATTTTGGCCCTCCCAGCTGACAGTCAATAGCACCTGTCAACATGAAAAGGCAAAAAAATATGATTCAGACAAGACTAACCCAGACAGCTTCGGCATCTGCTACATCTTCCCCTGAGAAGGAATCTGGGGAGATAGATTTAGCCAGTCTACCTGAAAAAGAATTCAAAACAAAAGTCATAACCATGCTGATGGACTTGCAGAGAAATATGCAAGAACTAAGGAAGGAGAATTCAGAAATAAAACAAGCTCTGGAAGGACTTCAAAACAGAATGGACGAGATGCAAGAGACCATTAATGGACTAGAAAACAGAGAACAGGAACGCAGAGAAGCTGATGCAGAGAGAGATAAAAGGATCTCCAGGAATGAAAGAATTTTAAGAGAGCTGAGTGATCAATATAAAAGAAATAATTTAAGAATCATAGGCATTCCAGAAGAAGTAGAGAGAGAAAAGGGGATAGAAAATGTCTTTGAAGAAATAATTGCTGAAAATTTCCCCAAACTAGGGGAAGAAATGGCCTCTCAGACCACAGAGGTACACAGAACTCCCATGACAAGGGATCCAAGGAGGGCAACACCAAGACACATAATAATTAAAATGGCAAAGATCAAAGACAAGGACAAAGTATTACAAGCAGCCAGAGAGAAAAAAAAGGTTACCTACAAAGGAAAACCCATCAGGCTATCATCAGACTTCTCAACAGAAACCCTACAGGCCAGAAGAGAATGGCATGATATACTTAATGCAATGAAACAGAAGGGCCTCGAACCAAGACTACTGTATCCAGCACGAATATCATTTAAATATGAAGGAGGGATTAAACAATTCCCAGACAAGCAAAAGTTGAGGGAATTTGCCTCCCACAAACCACCTCTACAGGGCATCCTACAGGGACTGCTCTACATGGGAGCACTCCTAAAAAGAGCACACAACAAAACACCCAACATATGAAGAAGGGAGGAGGAGGAATAAGAAGGGAGAGAAATAAAGAATCATCAGATTGTGTTTATAATAGCTCAACAAGCGAGTTAAGTTAGACAGTAAGACAGTAAAGAAGCTAACCCTGGACCTTTGGTAACCACAAACTTAAAGCCTGCAATGGCAATAAATTCATACCTTTCAATAATCACCCTAAATGTAAATGGACTGAATGCACCAATCAAAAGACACAGAGTAATAGAATGGATAAAAAAACAAGATCCATCCATATGCTGCTTACAAGAGACTCACCTCAAACCCAAAGAAGCTCACAGACTTAAAGTCAAGGGATGGAAAAAGATATTTCAAGCAAACAACAGAGAGAAGAAAGCAGGTGTTGCAATTCTGGTATCAGACAAAACAGACTTCAAAATAAAGAAAGTAAAAAAAGACAAAGAAGGACATTACATAATGATAAAGGGCTCAGTCCATCAAGAGGATATAACCATTATAAATATATATGCACCCAATACAGGAGCACCAACATACCTGAAACAAATATTAACAGAACTAAAGGAGGAAATAGAATGCAACGCATTCATTCTAGGAGACTTCAACACACCACTCACTCCAAAGGACAGATCCACCAGACAGAAAATAAGTAAGGACACAGAGGCACTGAACAACACACTAGAATAGATGGACCTAATAGACATCTACAGAACTCTACATCCAAAAGCAACAGGATACACGTTCTTCTCAAGTGCACATGGAACATTCTCCAGAATAGACCACATACTAGGACACAAAAAGAGCCTCAGTAAATTCCAAAAGATTGAAATCCTACCAACCAACTTTTCAGACCACAAAGGCATTAAACTAGAAATAAACTGTTCAAAGAAAGCAAAAAGGCTCACAAACACATGGAGGCTAAACAACACGCTCCTAAATAATCAATGGATCAATGACCAAATCAAAATGGAGATCCAGCAATATATGGAAACAAATGACAACAACAACACTAAGCCCCAACTTCTGTGGGACGCAGCAAAAGCAGTATTAAGAGGAAAGTATATAGCACTCCAAGCATATTTAAAAAAGGAAGAGCAATCCCAAATGAACGGTCTAATGTCACAACTATCAAAATTGGAAAAAGAAGAACAAATGAGGCCTAAGGTCAGCAGAAGGAGGGACATAATAAAGATCAGAGAAGAAATAAATAAAATTGAGAAGAATAAAACAATAGCAAAAATCAATGAAACCAAGAGCTGGTTCTTCGAGAAAATAAACAAAATAGATAAGCCTCTAGCCAGACTTATTAAGAGGAAAAGAGAGTCAACACAAATCAACAGTATCAGAAATGAGAAAGGAAAAATCACAACAGATCCCGCAGAAATACAAAGAATTATTAGAGACTACTATGAAAACCTATATGCTAACAAGCTGGGAAACCTAGGAGAAATGGACAACTTCCTAGAAAAATACAACCTTCCAAGACTGACCCAGAAAGAAACAGAAAATCTAAACAGACCAATTACCAGCAACGAAATTGAAGCGGTAATCAAAAAACTACCAAAGAACAAAACCCCCGGGCCAGATGGATTTACCTCGGAATTTTATCAGACATACAGGGAAGACATAATACCCATTCTCCTTAAAGTTTTCCAAGAAATAGAAGAGGAGGGGATACTCCCAAACTCATTCTATGAAGCTAACATCACCCTAATACCAAAACCAGGCAAAGACACCACCAAAAAAGAAAACTATAGACCAATATCCCTGATGAACGTAGACGCAAAAATACTCAACAAAATTTTAGCAAACCGAATTCAAAAATACATCAAAACCATCGTACACCATGACCAAGTGGGATTCATCCCAGGGATGCAAGGATGGCACAACATTCGAAAGTCCATCAATATCATCCACCACATCAACAAAAAGAAAGACAAAAACCACATGATCATCTCCATAGATGCTGAAAAAGCATTTGACAAAGTTCAACATCCATTCATGATAAAAACTCTCAGCAAAATGGGAATAGAGGGCAAGTACCTCAACATAATAAAGGCCATCTATGAAAAACCCACAGCCAACATTATATTGAATAGCGAGAAGCTGAAAGCATTTCCGCTGAGATCGGGAACTAGACAGGGATGCCCACTCTCCCCACTGTTATTTAACATTGTACTAGAGGTCCTAGCCACGGCAATCAGACAAAACAAAAAAATACAAGGAATCCAGATTGGCAAAGAAGAAGTCAAACTGTCACTATTTGCAGATGACATGATACTGTACATAAAAAACCCTAAAGACTCCACCCCAGAACTACTAGAACTGATATCGGAATACAGCAAAGTTGCAGGATACAAAATCAACACACAGAAATCTGTGGCTTTCCTATATACCAACAATGAACCAACAGAAAGAGAAATCAGGAAAACAACTCCATTCACAATTGCATCAAAAAAAATAAAATACCTAGGAATAAACCTAACCAAAGAAGTGAAAGACTTATATTCTGAAAACTACAAGTCACTCTTAAAAGAAATTAAAGGGGACACTAACAGATGGAAACGCATCCCATGCTCATGGCTAGGAAGAATTAATATCGTCAAAATGGCCATCCTGCCCAAAGCAATATACAGATTTGATGCAATCCCTATGAAACTACCAGCAACATTCTTCAATGAACTGGATCAAATAATTCAAAAATTCATATGGAACCACCAAAGACCCCGAATAGCCAAAGCAATCCTGAGAAAGAAGAATAAAGTAGGGGGGATCTCACTCCCCAACTTCAAGCTCTATTATAAAGCCATAGTAATCAAGACAATTTGGTACTGGCACAAGAACAGAGCCACAGACCAATGGAACAGACTAGAGAATCCAGACATTAACTCAGACATATATGGTCAATTAATATTTGACAAAGGAGCCATGGACATACAATGGCGAAATGACAGTCTCTTCAACAGATGGTGCTGGCAAAACTGGACAGCTACATGTAGGAGAATGAAACTGGACCATCGTCTAACCCCATATACAAAAGTAAACTCAAAATGGATCAAAGACCTGAATGTAAGTCATGAAACCATTAAACTCTTGGAAGAAAACATAGGCACAAACCTCTTAGACATAAACATGAGTGACCTCTTCTTGAACATTTCTCCCCGGGCAAGGAAAACAACAGCAAAAATGAACAAGTGGGACTATATTAAGCTGAAAAGCTTCTGTACAGCAAAAGACACCATCAATAGAACAAAAAGAAACCCTACAGTATGGGAGAATATCTTTGAAAATGACACATCCGATAAAGGCTTGACGTCCAGAATATATAAAGAGCTCACACGCCTCAACAAACAAAAAACAAATAACCCAATTAAAAAATGGGCAAAGGAACTGAACAGACGGTTCTCCAAAAAAGAAATACAGATGGCCAACAGACACATGAAAAGATGCTCCACATCGCTAATTATCAGAGAAATGCAAATTAAAACTACAATGAGGTATCACCTCACACCAGTAAGGATGGCTGCCATCCAAAAGACAAACAACAACAAATGTTGGCGAGGCTGTGGAGAAAGGGGAACCCTCCTACACTGCTGGTGGGAATGTAAACTTGTTCAACCATTGTGGAAAGCAGTATGGAGGTACATCAAAATGCTCAAAACAGACCTACCATTTGACCCAGGAATTGCACTCCTAGGAATTTACCCTAAGAATGCAGCAATCAAGTATGAGAAAGATCAGTGCACCCCTATGTTTATCGCAGCACTATTTACAATAGCCAAGAATTGGAAGCAACCTAAATGTCCATCGATAGATGAATGGATAAAGAAGATGTGGTACATATACACAATGGAATACTACTCAGCCATAAGAAAAGGGCAAATCCAACCATTTGCAGCAACATGGATGGAGCTGGAGGGTATTTTGCTCAGTGAAACAAGCCAAGCGGAGAAAGAGAAATACCAAATGATTTCACTCATCTGTGGAGTATAAGAACAAAGGAAAAACTGAAGGAACAAAACAGCAGCAGAATCACAGAACTCAAGAATGGACTAACAGGTACCAAAGGGAAAGGGACTGGGGAGGATGGGTGGGTAGGGAGGGAGAAGGGGGGGGAGAAGTAGGGGGGTATTAAGATTAGCATGCATGGGGGGGTAGGAGAAAAGGGAGGGCTGTACAACACAGAGAAGGCAAGTAGTGATTCTACAACAGGTTGCTACGCTGATGGACAGTGACTGTAAAGGAGTATATAGGGGGGACCTGGTATAGGGGAGAGCCTAGTAAACAAAGTATTCGTAAGTATTCGTCATGTAAGTGTAGATTAATGATTAAAAAAAAAAATGCAGTTCCTATGTGGTGACCTCTAATGAGTTCTACACAATGATATAAAGGACATATAAAAGTGTAGGCAAAGGGTCTGTTTGTGTTTATACAGAGGATCAAAGCCTAATTTGGCTACCCCGAAAATGAACTAAGAAACGATATGAAAGAGAACTTCCAACATCAGCACTCTCGGGAAGACTCATGCCAGAAGATGATCATCAAAAAACCCCAACAAAGATCCACGCACTGCTACAGCTGTAGATGCACTCATCCCACCAGCTCCTGGACTTGCCATGGGAATGAAGGAGATATCTAAGCTGGCCTGTGCATACAGTAAAACAACAAATTTGACTGGATCTATACTGTTGGAACTCAACCAAGAATTAGGAGAAGTGCAAATTGTAGCGCTCCAAAATCTTACAACTACAGACTATTTACTGTTAAAAGAACATATGGGATGTGAACAGTGCCCAGGAATGGGTTGTTTTAATTTGTCTGATTTTTCTCAAACTATTCAAATTCAGTTAGATAATAACCATCATATCATTGATAAGTTTTCACAAATGCCTAGGGTGCCTAACTGGTTTTCTTGGTTTCACTGGAGATGGCTGGTAATTACAGGTATGCTTTGGTTATGTAACTATACTCCTATTATGTTAATGTGTGTGCGCAATTTAAGTAGTAGCTTAAAATCTATACATGCTGAAGTTACTCTACAAGAAGATATGTCAAAGAAATAATCAATCTTCCCATGTTTTCTCCCGCCTGCTACTTCTATAGCTTTTCTTCTTCCTTCCTAATTACAACGAATTCTTAAATAGAATTCGTGCCTCATATCAAATTTACCGAGTATCATAACTCCTCCAAGTGGTAAAGATACCTCAAGACAAATGCTGGGCATAGAAGCCACAGGGCATAAATATGCAAAGAAATAAAAAGCTAGCCATTTCAAACAATAAGGCTTCTCTCTCACTTACCAACTTAACATTTCCCTGTATGGCCCCGGAAGATGACTGGTTAGCCAGAGACGGGTAAGATTCCTCAAGGGAGGAACAACCTAAGACAGGCACAGTCGCAGGGGGGTCATCAGGTGAGAAATTGGGGATCAACAGAGGTGAGGCTTAGAACCTCACCCCCCCTGTTCTGAGAGAAATCTTCTGCATATGTGGATGTTTTATTGCCCTTGTCTAGCTTGGATTAACACATAGTCTACAGGCACACACCTGATCATCTACATTTGCTCTCTTACAACACTAAACTATGTTTTCTACCTTTATGTTGTATCTACCTACCACTTCAGCATCTTATTAAAAATAATAAAGAGAGAAATGTGGTATCCACATATAAATCAAGTATAAAAATCAAATGTGTATTCATATTTGAACTGACTGTTTATAGTTCATAATGCATGAGCAAAACCAAAAGTTTCTGTGATGACTGCCCTTGTACTGTTCACCATGTAACTTATTCACTATGTAAGAATTTGTTCTCCATGTAAGAACTTGTTCGTTATGCTTCAGAAGATTGGAGACTGACGAAAATTAGGCTTGGGATGGATTAATGATTGTGCATTGAGCATTGACTCCCCTATACAGAATTTTATTGTTGTTAACAACCATTTGATCAATAAATATGAGAGATGCCCTAACAACAACAACCAAGAAAAAGTACACACTTCCAATTGTAAAATAAATAAGCAACCGGGATGTAATGTATAGCATAAGGAATATAGTCAAAATATTGTAACAACTTGGTATGGTGATAGCTGGTACTTAGAATTATCATGTATATAAATGTTGAATCACTGTGTTGTACACCTGAAACTAATGTAATGTAATACTGTGTGTCAACTACCCTTCAATAAAAAATAATTATCTAAAAAAAAAAAAAAAAAAATGGGCAGAGGAACTGAACAGACAGTTCTCCAAAAAAGAAATACAGATGGCCAACAGACACATGAAAAGATGCTCCACATCGCTAATTATCAGAGAAATGCAAATTAAAACTACAATGAGGTATCACCTCACACCAGTAAGGATGGCTGCCATCCAAAAGACAAACCACAAATGTTGGCGAGGTTGTGGAGAAAGGGGAACCCTCCTACACTGCTGGTGGGAATGTAAACTTGTTCAGCCATTGTGGAAAGCAGTATGGAGGTACATCAAAATGCTCAAAACAGACTTACCATTTGACCCAGGAATTCCACTCCTAGGAATTTACCCTAAGAATGCAGCAATCAAGTTTCAGAAAGACCAATGCACCCCTATGTTTATCGCAGCACTATTTACAATAGCCAAGAATTGGAAGCAACCTAAATGTCCATCGATAGATGAATGGATAAAGAAGATGTGGTACATATACACAATGGAATACTACTCAGCCATAAGAAAAGGGCAAATCCTACCATTTGCAGCAACATGGATGGAGCTTGAGGGTATTATGCTCAGTGAAACAAGCCAAGCGGAGAAAGAGAAATACCAAATGATTTCACTCATCTGTGGAATATAAGAACAAAGGAAAAACTGAAGGAACAAAACAGCAGCAGAATCACAGAACTCAAGAATGGACTAACAGGTACCAAAGGGAAAGGGACTAGGGAGGATGGGTAGGTAGGGAGGGATAAGGGGGGGAGAAGAAGGGGGATATTAAGAATAGCATGCATGGGGTGGGGTGGCAGAAAGGGGAGGGCTGTACAACACAGAGAAGGCAAGTAGTGATTCTACAACATTTTGCTATGCTGATGGACAGTGACTGTATAGGGGTTTATAGGGGGGACCTGGTATAGGGGAGAGCCTAGTAAACATAATATTCATCATGTAAGTGTAGATTAATAATACCCAAAAAAAAAAAGGCAGTTCCTGTGTGGTGACCTCCAATGAGTTCTACACAAGGGTATAAAGAGCATATAAAAGTGTAGGCAAAGGGTCTCTTTGTGTTTATACAGAGGATCAAAGCCTAATTGGGATACCCCGAAAATGAACTAAGATACGATATGAAAAAGAACTTCCAACATCAGCACTCTCTGGAAGACTCATGCCGGAAGATGATCATCAAAAAACCCCAACAAAGATCCATGCACTGCTACAGCTGTAGATGCACTCATCCCACCAGTTCCTGGACTTGCCATGGGAATGAAGAAGGAGATATCTAAGCTGGCCTGTGCATACAGTAAAACAACAAATTTGACTGGATCTATACTGTTGGAACTCAACCAAGAATTAGGAGAAGTGCAAACTGTAGCGCTCCAAAATCTTACAACTACAGACTATTTACTGTTAAAAGAACATGAGGGATGTGAACAGTCCCCAGGAATGGATTGTTTTAATTTTTCTGATTTCTCTCGGACTGTTCAGGTTCAGTTGGACAATATCCACCATATCATAGATAGGTTTTCACAAATGCCTAAGGTGCCTAACTGGTTTTCTTGGTTTCACTGGAGATGGATGGTAATTACAGGTATGCTTTGGTTATGTAACTATACTCCTATTATGTTAATGTGTGTGCGCAATTTAAGTAGTAGTTTAAAACCTATACATGCTGAAATTACTCTACAAGAAGATATGTCAAAGAAATAATCAATCTTCCCATGTTTTCTTCTGCCTGCTACTTCTATAGCTTTTCTTCTTCCTTCCTAATTACAACCCTTAAAGAGAATTCACACCTCATATCAAATTTACCGAGTATCATAATTCTTCCAAGTGGTAAAGATACCTCAAGACAAATGCTGGGCATAGAAGCCACAGGACATAAATATGCAAAGAAGTAAAAAGCTAACCTTTTCAAACAATAAGGCTTCTCTCTCACTTACCAACTTTACATTTCCCTGTATGGCCCCGGAAGATGACTGGTTAGCCAGAGACGGGTAAGATTCCTCAAGGGAGGAACAACCTAAGACAGGCACAGTTGCAGGGGGGTCATCAGGTGAGAAATTGGGGATCAACAGAGGTGTGGCTTAGAACCTCACCCCCCCGTTCTGAGAGAAATCTTCTGCATACGTGGATGTTTTATTGCCCTTGTCTAGCTTGGATTAACACATAGTCTACAGGCACACACCTGATCATCTACATTTGCTCTCTTACAACACTAAACTATGTTTTCTACCTTTATCTTGTATCTACCTACCACTTCAGCATTTTATTAAAAATAATAATAATAAAGAGAGAAATGTGGTATCCACACATAAATCAAGTATAAAAATCAAATGAGTACTCATATTTGAACTGACTGTTTATAGTTCAGAATGCATGAGCAAAACCGAAAGTTTCTGTGATGATTGCCCTTGTACTGTTCACCATGTAACTTATTCACTATGTAAGAATTTGTTCTCCATGTAAGAACTTGTTCGTTATGCTTCAGAAGATTGGAGACTGATGAAAATTAGGGTTGGGGTGGATTAATGATTGTGCATTGAGCATTGACTCCCCTATACAGAATTTTACTGTTGTTAACAACCATTTGATCAATAAATATGAGAGATGCCCTCACAAACAAACAAAAAAACAAGTACACACTTCCAATTGTAAAATAAATAAGTAACCGGGATGTAATGTATAGCATAAGGAATATAGTCAAAATATTGTATAACAACTTGGTATGGTGATAGCTGGTACCTAGAATTATCATGTATATAAATGTTGAATCACTGTGTTGTACACCTGAAACTAATGTAATGTAATACTGTGTGTCAACTACCCTTCAATAAAAAATAATTATCTACAAAAAAAAAAAAAAAAAAGACAACATTGTACTCTTGATCAAGGAATTCAATGGGACTTCATCTTCCCTATTTGTCCCTGGCTGCTGGTTTCATAGAGTATCACAGTGATTGCTTACTAATCTTACTGAAATGACAGTTAACATATGGTCTTCTAAATAGTACCCACCTGCCAATGGTCTTATTTACTCTAGATTCTGAATGTTGGGGCTCTCTATTCCATATTAAAATACCCCCAAAGACCTTAATTGCCTTTCTTTGCACTCTGATGTGGCACCTCCCATGTCAGTTTTAAGAAGGCCTTTTTGAACTAGGCATTCACCCCCATCAACTACACTCTGAACCATCCATTCTCATTCTTGCCATCATTCCAGCTGGGATGGAAGCCCGACCAAGGACAAATTGTTAGTGATGAACCAGTACTATTTAATGCCATTAAGTATATACTAGAGCTGTTCTGCCACCCTGATAATTTGCCTAGTTTGCAAGCTCTGTCAAAGTTTTCTGGCTCGAAAGGATATTTAGTGAATAATGCCAATCATGATCCCAATAACAAAGTGGAAGTCATTGCTAATCCCACTCCTGCAGCAGTTGTGTACAGCAGAGAAAGGTAAAAAAAAGATTGAAATTGGTCTCATCCAAGAGAATTGTCAATTAAGAAATATGGAGCCCCATCAGCTAAACAGATCTGGAAAAGGGGTATGAACTAGTCCAGACTACCTCCATATTAGTCAGTGTCCCCCGTGCCTCAGGTCATAGCACCAATATAGTACAAATGCTCTTACTTAGACTTCACGACTTTAATAGCCTGGAAATGACTACATTGGATAACAGCTTTGGCCTAGAACAGTGCAAGCTATTGGGTGGAACCCTCCTAGCAACATGACAGCCACTGGGCTGTATTTCAGCCATGCTGCCACCCACAATTATTTGGGCTGTTCAATACCACAGTCATACCTAATCATTAGCTGATGCCATAATTGCAGTTCCATGTTGCTGGTAAATTTCTACAGAATTTAAAGCAGTTCCTATTGATCATTCTAAACTCACAAGGCAGCCACATCACACAGGATGCTTATTCATGCCCCAGTGTTAAGTCTCTTGATTTAATGTCCCTATGTCCACATCCCATCTATTAAAACACATGTCAGACCATAAGTGAAAGGGGAATGGGAAACCTAATGTTGGGATGCAGACAGCAAGCCCCTTTAGAATTATTTTATCTCCAACGTCATGCCAATATAGCAGCAGCTTTCCTGCATCAAGGGGTGTGTCATTTTCCAGCTGCTTTTATACATTTCTGCACCTCCCCGAGCAGTGAGGCTTTATGCCTCAAAGATTGTTACACACTCAGTGAGATCCATGACCTCAACCAATGCCATGACAGCCTGAAGGGCCACCAGATGAATTCATATGACATTAATGAGATCTGCAGCTGGGCCCTGCCTGAGGGTGTCATCACACCTACGTCTGGACTTAACACTATTGATGACATCAGACTCAGCCGGATTCATCCCTGCATGTAGCAGCAAACCGCAGCTGGGCCCATGCAGTATGATGACGTCAGCCCTACAGCTGGACCCATCCCTGATCATGAGGTCAGACCCCCAGCTGCCCTCATCTGCGATGCTGACCTTGATCCACTCACTGGACTCACCCAGGTGGAAGTCTCTGTGATCTGCAGCCCTCTGTGCATCTCCATCAAAGCTCCCTTCACCCCCTAACCCCTCCTGCTCTTCTATCCCTTCTTCACCATCCCCACCCCAAACATCACAGGCTACTTTCCCCTCTCCTTCCACCTCTGCACCTCAAGCTCCTCCCCGAGACTCTGCCTTTCTAGCCCGGCTCTCTGATAATACCGCTGTTACCGCTGTTACCGAAGGATGCATTACACAATAATTTTATGTAAGCCATCCTGAGTGAAAGCCATGTTTTAGAGCATAGGAATTTTGGGGTGTGCCTTAGAGAACCCTCTCAACTGCCTTGCCATGTTGAGCCTATCCAACTGGTCTCAAAGAAGCCTTCAGATTAACACAGCCCACCCTCTCTCCCTCTCTCTGGTGGGCCTCATTTCTGAACCTAAACCCTGGAGGGTCTCCTGGCCTTGCCCTTAGACACTAACCCCAGCTGTCCAGAGTAGCCCCGTACTTCATCCTTATCCAAATGCTCCCTGGCAGCATATTGGCTCTTGGCTGCCCATGCAAAATGCTAAGTGTGAGACTGTAGTCCATGAAGGATTTTTTTTTTTTTTTGGCTAAGTATCCCTCACTCCTACACTAATTTATTCTTCCAACTCAGGCTTTTTCTCAAAATTTGATTTACACTCTGCATTTTGAGTTCTTGCCCCTAAGCAAAGTTCACCAACATTATTCTCACCAGCAGGCCCTCATTCAATCCAATTACTCAGTTGCCCTTATTCTGCTGACCAGTTGGGGATCACGGGTGCTGCCGTGGAGGCCACAACATTACACGACAAATGAAATCATTAATGCCAATCAGGAATTGTGCACAATAATATCCAAGTTGCCACAGCCCTCAGAGCCCTGAATGAGGGCAATGACCCCCGGCAGCCACGACTGTAGCGCCTAGCCTTAGATCATCTGCTGGCCGGCTAAGGGGGCTTTTGTCTACTTCCATGTCCCTATTGCTACTTGTGGAAAACAGTAAGGTGAAATTGCTCAGAGAGCAGAGCACACAGTCTCTCTCTCCAGGAGAGATCTTTACTCTATCCCACCTCTTAGGCACTACAAACTCCAAAAGCCAATCCCTCTGCTTTTACAAACCCAACTCAGACCACCTAGCTCTCCCTGAGGTGTCCTTTGTGTGAGTAATAAACATTCTCCTAATTTCTCTCCCTGCTGAAGAGTGAAGAGCTTCTGACACATGAACTAAATCATGTGCCTTCTGATAATGTGCGCGGTGGTGTGCCTACTGAGATGTGTAGTCTGAATCTAGAATTCACACACACACACACACACACACACACACTAAAGCAAATATGATAAAATGTTAGCTGTCATGCAGTGCGGAAGAGGGGATAAAGGATTTCCTACTATGATCCTTACAACTTTTTTCTAAGTATTACATCATTTAAAAATTAAGTAAAAAATAGTCTGAGTCTCAACTAGTATCATGTCCAAGAAAAGTTTGAACTTGGAATTGTGCCCCAGAAGAAAGGAGTCCAAGACATATTTGGCATTAGGGAGCCAGTCCCATGTGACTCCAGTTCCCTCTGGCTCCTGGACACACGGCTCCCGACCAGCAGTAAGAAATTGGCCAATTAACCTGTGGTGGCTCCTCCTTCGCTACGAAGATAAGCTGATGGTCCAGGAGGCAGTCTGCAAGAGGGGTGTAAACTCACCAACCATGAGCACAGGTGAGAAGAACCTGAAATTCTGTACTTGGTGATGGATCTGCCTGTGTGCTTGTGGGTTTGTGCACGAGTATGTCTGTGCTCATGAGGTTGTGTGTGTCTGCATGTATGTTGTAAGTTTGTGTACATGATGTTTGCCAAATGCATGTGTGTGTGTACTATATTAGACTACAGTCTGACTTTTTCCTGAGTTAGGTCCTGTCTGGGGTCTGTGTTAGTGCAAGTACACAGGTCATCAGTCAGCTAACGTGTGGCAAGGGACTCTGGATTCATGCCTGTGACGCTCAGTATTTGCCTCCTGTTGTCAGACAGGCGCATTTCCCCACCGGGCGGGAGTCACAGCTGAGCGGGTCAGAGCCCAGCCCCGGGGGCAAGACTGCTGTCTTCACTGTGGAGAAGTCTCCCGACCTTCCGAGGAATAGGGTCAGAGGGCTCACAGCTCTGCTCACAGCGGGTGCTAGTGCCATGTGACTGTGTGGGGACACGTCTGGGTGTGAGAGCAGGACGTGTCCTGTGTGCTGGCCTCTGCATGTCTGCACCAAGTGTGTGTTACCACGTGCATGGACAATGGTGATGGTTTAGTGATGGTGCCTGTGACTGAAGAGGCTTAGCTGCTGCCGCTGTCAGCCTCCCGGGGAAGGGGGTGGGTCAGAAGGGGTGGAAGCTCACCTCTCAGTGATGGGAGTGTGTGAACTGCTTGTTGTAGTGAGTGTGTGGTGGGTGTGCATGGGTGTTGTTGCAGCATGTTTCTTGTGAGAGTTTGCTATTGTGTGTTGTCCTGTGTGTTTTTGTGATGTGTATGTATAGTGATGAGTTATGTATATATGTGGTGTGTGAGTTCTGTGTTTCAGTAGATGTGTGGTGCTTGTCTGTCAGTTGTGCATTGTGAGTGTATATGTGGGTGACACATTATTGCATACCGTGCATGTGTTACCTTGTCCATAATTTATGACTTGTATGCATATGTGTGTTTAGGAATGAGGCACATACTGGTGTTCCTTCCCTTAGAATAGGAATCAGTCACAGGTGAATGGAATCCTCAACTCAGAAGAGTGTGTGTGTGTGTGTGTGTGTGTGTGTGTGCATGGTTAGGGGCTTATACTTGCAACCATGATCTCAACTATTTCATATGCACTCTCCCTGTGGGGCCCCAACAGATGAGATAACCAGTGCCCCAGCACTCTGCCCTGAAGAGGATCTGCTGTCACTGCCACACACCTGAGTGTGCCTGAGGCCCTCAGAGTCTCCTGACCCTTCATTTGCACTTACCATCCCAGGCAGAGATTCTAGGGCACCGTGCTGGGTGAAGTTTGAGGGCAGAAGCCACACCAAGTGGCAGTGAGACCTTGGCAAGGTCACTAAACCCTGTGGCCTCAGGTTACATGTCTATATAATGGAAGCCTACAGGCCCTCATAAACATCTATGGCTAGAATACAAGTTCATGTTTGTGCGAGCCTTTGTCAACTGTAAAATATACAGATGTGAATGAAGGAGTCACCTAGCCCAAGTACTAGGGCAATTTTGGACTTCAGATTCCTTGTAGCCAAAGATAACACAGGGTGTAGGTGCTCATAACCATCTAAATGGGGGTTTCATGTAAAAGCATGGATTCTGATCACACAATAATATTAGGTTGAACTACACTAAATAGCAATATTTAATCATCATCAACCACAGAAAATGGCAGTTACATAGTCCTGTATTTGTACATATTTATGGAATATAGCATATATATAAAACTATATTTTAATTTTTATATATTAGGATATCCACACATATATATCTTATATGTGTGTTTGTGTATATATATATAGATGTTTCACATGTTTAGATATATTCCATCCATATACATATACATATAAACATACTCATATGTAGAGGGAATGTACATATAGATGGAATGCATATGCGTACATATATATTCCCATTTCTGGATGTATGTGTTTATGTATATTTATGTATCCCATCTTCACAAGCTGCTGTTGCATGCCTATGGAAGTTTTATAATTTATGGTTCCTTTTCCTAACAGCTTAAATGGGAAAAAACACCCAATCTTGCTGATCTGAGATTTTATCTGGTAATGGAGGCAGATGTTGGATTTCATTAGGAAGTGCATGTAAAGCCCTTATCATAGTCCCCAACACATAGAATAATCCCAATATGTTCCCCATTTTCATAAAAGATTCTTTGTGGATATTCTGGGTTGGGAGTGATGCTGGCATCAAGGGGCTCTAAACAACCACCCATTTCTAGAGCACTGGTGAGTTCAGGGCTGTGGGCTGATGGGACGGGCCAGTTCACAGGAGGAGAGTGACAGCGCGCCAACACCACCAGCATTGGAGTCTCACGTTACTTTAAGGCAGAAACAACTGACACCAGTTTGCTGGGGCTCATCTACTATTCCTGCCACAGTGAACTATTAGGGACTGGCTCTGACACAGTGCCATAAATAACCCCAGTAAGCTCATGAAATAGCATAGCACAGAGAGCAGGGCCCTTGTATTCTTGCTCACTGCTGCATTCTCAGTTCCTAGTGGAGGGCAGGGTTCAGACTCAATGTTCAATTCAATAGATACTGGTTGGCTGAAACTGTGAATGTCCTCCTGCTTCTGTGCGTGAGGGGTTCTTCGCTGCTTTTAGTGTGATATTTCCAGGAAGTAGACTGGGATGCAGTGACAAAGCATGCAATCACAGGTGGGACTAATTAACAGGAATGTAGTTTGTCAGAAAACTACAATATGGAACATATTCCCATCGTCTTTTCTGATATTCCTAACCCTCCTTTATCCCAGGCACATAATAGTGCTACATGAATCCACAGAACCAGAGCAGCGTGTCCGAGTTCCTCCTCCTGGGGCTCCCCATCCCCCCGGAGCAGCAGGGCATGTTCTTCGCCCTGTTCCTGGGCATGTACCTGACCACGGTGCTGGGGAACCTGCTCATCATCCTGCTCGTCAGGCTGGACTCGCGCCTCCACACCCCCATGTACTTCTTCCTCAGCCACCTGGCCCTGTCTGACGTCTCCCTTTCATCCATCACTGTCCCAAAGATGCTGACAAACATGCATAGTCAGTGGCAGTCTATCACATATTTGGGATGCATTTCACAGGTGTATTTCATCGTCTTCTTTGGTTCCCTTGATGGCTTCCTTCTCACAGTGATGGCGTATGACAGGTATGTGGCCATCTGTCACCCTCTCCACTACACCATCATCATGAGGGACGATGTGTGTGTCATTTTCATGGTTGGGTGCTGGCTCTCCTCCTGGGCCCAGGCTCTGTTGCACACCCTCATGGTGGGCCGATTGTCCTTCTGTGCAGGGACGATCATTCCCCACTTGTTTTGTAATCTTGCTGTTGTGCTCAAGTCCTCCTGCTCAGACACCTCCCTCAATGAGTTGCTCATCCACATGGAAGGTGGACTGGTCTTCCTCGTGTCGGTGAGTGGGATCTTGGGCTCTTATATCCGCATGACAGTCATCATCCTGAAGGTCCCATCTCTCAAAAGAATCTCCAAAGCCTTGTCTACATGCGGCTCCCACCTCTTCGTAGTGTGTTTATACTATGGGACACTCGCAGGTGTTTACTTTTTCTCCTCATCAGGAAAGTCCAAAGACAAGGACATCATTGCTTCGTTGATGTACATTATGGTCACTCCCATGCTGAACCCCTTCATCTACACCCTGAGGAACAATGATATGAAATGTGCCTTTCAGAAAATTATCAGAGGCAAGGTTTCCACCTTAAGTCACTAATGCAATCCTGTTGTCATGGGCACTCGTGGGGGCTATAAAATAGGTCTCCTTTATAAGTTGCTACTTGAATAATTCTTGTTGCTTTCACCATTCTGCTCAGTCTCATTTTACGTTTCTTCACCTATTTCTTCACCTGATTGTTTTTCCTGCCTGCTCTTGGAATTCTGTGTATGGATGAAGTTTTCTACGGTGAAATTCCAGTCCCTCCTGTATGTCCACTGCAAGCTTGTGAGCCTGTGAGCCCAGACCCTGGGCTTTAAGATAAGTGTTCTTTTCTCCATCTTTTTCCTCAATAACCCTCTTTATCTGGTACTGTTATGAATACATATTCACATGAATTTTCTTAATACCACAAACTTCATTCATTTCATGTGTGGGAAAATCAGAAGAACTTATGACACTGCTTTATTTACTGAATGGTGTCTATCACATCTGTCCTAATTAATCATTTACATTTTATTTAATCCTCAGCTCAAGCCACTTAAAATGGTGCTAATATGTTCCAAATTTCCAGAGATGCAAACTAAATCCAACAGATATTAAATAAGTAGCTGGCCTAAGACTTAATCTCAAATGTGTGACTTTGAAACCCTGCATTTGTTTATATTGCCATTATTCTGGTTTCTAATATCATTTAATATTATAACCTGCTTGGATGTTTTTGATCCTTATATATAGCATCCAAAAGTCCTCTTACACTCCATTTTTAAGATTCAGTATGTTTAGGGTTAACTCATTCTCAATGTTGAAAGAATTCAAATGTTCTATTCATCTTAATACATTAACCTAAGAGTCCTTTAGGTTGAAATGAAAAGATATCATATGGTGACTTAAAATCATAAGAAGACATAAAGATAAATGGAAAACATAGCTACATAGGTAAAAATCTAGGCCAGTATTATTTCATTTTTCATTTTTATTTCCTACAATATTAAAACACAAATTCATAAAACCATTCCTATAAATCTATGCAAATAGTCACACAACGTGTAACAATGGGATGTCATTTGTAAGAACAACAATGTAGAGAGGGAGACATGGAGAAACATAGGACAAGCGTTTTTAGATGCTATTGGAGCTTAGCAGTAGTGATTCAATCTATGTGGTTATATGTTTAAGATAATTATTGGAATCTCCAAGGTAGCCACTGAGAAAACAACTAAAATATATACAGAAAAAGGAAATTACATGAAAATAAAAAATGCACTAAAAACATTAAACAGAAAAGAAGGAGGTAATGGATAATTTAGTAATAACATATTTACTATGCATGTGGAAAACAAATAGCAAAATGGAGAAGTGAGAACTTTCTCATCAATAATTGCCTTAAATATATAGGGACTAAAGTCTTGAATTAAAAAACCAAGATTGGAAGAATGGGTTTTTTAAAAAGCATGATCCATCTGTATACAGGTAATAAGACACTCACTTTAAATTAAAAGACAAAGGAGTTGAAAATGAAAGGATGGAAATGGATACTCCTTGCAAATAGTAACTGAAAAATAACTTCAGCTATACATGTCAGACAAATTGACTTCCAATAAAAAACTGGACCAAGAGAATAAAAAGAATGATTTAGATGGATTAAACTGTTAACCACTAGGAAGAAGGAACAATTATAAACATATGCATCTAATAACAGACACCCCAAAAATATGAAGCAAACCTTGAAAAAATTATAAGACATGCTACCCAAATAAAAACTGGGCCCAAGAAGTGAACAGACATTTTCCAAAGAAGATATTCTAATGGCCAACTAACACACGAAAAAATGCTCTATGTCCTTAGACATTAGAAAAATGCAAATCAAAATCACCATTTCCCACCCACGACTATACTCATAATTTTGTGAATGAAAAATAACCAGTGTTAGAGAAATTGGACCCCTCATACATTGCTGGTGAAAGGTAACTGTGGTGCAGCCATTGTGCCTCCAACCAAAACATTTTGGTTCTTTCTCAGTAAGTTAAACTTAGAATTACCACATGATCTAGCAACTCCACTCCTGGTTATATACCCAAAAGACGTAAAAACAGGTACTAAAACAAACACTTGTACGTGTATGCAGCAGCTCTGTTCAGTGTTCACATGGCAGAAATAATCCCAATGTCCATCAACAGATAAATGGATGAACAAAATGTGTATACATGTCCAGTGGAGAGGCTGTAAAATATGAAGTATTGATAGATGCTACAACACGGATAAACCTTGGAAATATTATGCTAAGTGAAATAAACCAGACACAAAAGGGAGCATATTACATGTTTCTGTTTATATGAAATATCCAGAATAGGCAAATACATAGAGACAGAAAGAAGACTACTGCACCCCATGGAGTGTGGGGAGGAAGGAATGGGGAGTGACTTAACGAGCACGTGGTTTCTGTTTGAAGGAATGCAAGATTCTGGAACTCAATATTGGTGGTGGTTGCACAGCACTGGTGAATGTACATCATGCCACTGAATTACACATTATAAAGGGCTAAAATGATCAATTTCATGTAATGTGTATATTAGTACAATAAATAAAATGAAGAGGAAATAATATACTTGGTACCTGTTCACTTGAGTAAAGGGAACAAGAATAATGTACCAGAAAACAATGACTCTGAAATGAATTCCACAGCCAATTCATTCGAGAAGGCCATGTCATTTCTTGATTAGATGACGGCTGGGGCAGCTTTAGAAACAGCTTCCCTGGGTCCGCTGTATCCTGCCTTATCTATCAGCTGATTCTTACTGACAGGGGCAGCTCCTCAAATTAAAAGATTACATTAAAGTTCATGGGTCTAAATGCAAAGTCTCTTCTGAAATGGATCCCAGAACAAAAAAAGGACGTGAGTGGGAAAACTAGGAAAAATCCAAAGAAAGATTGTAGTTTACTCAGTGGTAACCTACCAGTGCCAATGTCTTGATTGTGCTGAGTGACCATGGTTATATAAGATACTAACAATAGCAGAAACCTTGTGAAGGCTATAGGAAGTCTCTGTAGTATTTTTATAATCTTTCTATGAAACAAAAATTATAGAAAATAAAAAGTTTATTAAAAAATAAACCACTGAGTTTGATTACTACAAGTGTGGGTGCAAATGGGGTAGAAAAGTTGGGAGACGAGCACACCTGTCTGGATAATTTTGATGATGTTATCTTTCAACTTTTCAAACAAAAAAGAAATGAACCAAGAAGAGAAGAATGAAAACAACCTTATTAATAACCCTCATGGCATTTCAGATAACTTGATTCTCGAAAGGGGAAAAAAGTAACCCTACTACGTATATGCCCTTGGATAAACGTTCATGAATGAGCCAGTGTTTGTGAAAAAGAGAGACAAAAGAGGAAAAAAGGGGAAAGGGAGAGAGAGAGAGAGAGCGAAAGAAAGAGAGAGAATGAGAGACAGAGAGAGAGAGAGAAATAGCAACGTCTGCGTGACTTGTGAGCCAAGAGGAAGGCTCACCAGGTCCTGAAAAGCCACGGCTGCTGCTGCTTTCTGTGCCTCTGTTGCAACAAGTACCGTGGTCCTGAGCTGTCCTGCGCCACAGACAATTATGAAAAGGGTTCCCCTAAAGCCAGTGAGGAAGCTACTGTGGTGGTTCTCTAAGTGTGACGGTACTGATGAGGTCTGCCTGGAGGAGGAAGCTTACCACCAGGTTCTGGGTAGAGAAGACCCATGAATGTATATCCTATAACCACTCTCTGCTTCAATTTACATTCACTCTTGAAGGGACACCATACACCTTTACTTGGGTGCCTGTGGGGAGCCTCAAGAGTCCACTCACCACACACGCCTCCTCCTGGCAAGGCTTTGAACAGATCTAGCTGTCCCCAGGCACAGAGGGGTGGCAATACATGGATCACATCCCCCTTAGGAGGAAACTGACACACAGAAGCTACTCAAACACTTGAAACGGCCTTTCCTAAAGGGGATGGCATATTCCCCAACTAAGGTTCAAGGACCTGCCACTCCATTGAAATTCTTAATCACCGTCTGGTCCACTGAGGGATGTTGCATATCTCATAGAGTTTAAAGACACTCCTAACTTTGTCAGCTCTCAAGCAGGCCACACCTGTTAGATCTCTTTGGCTTCTGCAGGTAGCGTATTTCACATTTGCCCACTTGGAATGGGGCCCATTACCTAGAAAGCACTGGGGTTATGAAAGATGATCATGATACAGACACTTCCCTTAGTGCCTCCTGGAGACTCCTTTGCAATTAAAGCTCAGCACACAACCTAGTATGTACTTTAGTGTCTACAGACCACATGTAATGGCTAAGAGTTGCCTGTGGGGTTCTCATAGAAATTTCCTGCTTAGGCCCCATGCTGCACACCATTAGAGCAACCATTGCTGCCTACAAACGGGGCCCTCAGTTAAACTGAGATTCTCACAAGACCTGAAACTGTGATGCTCTGAACACCTTTGTCCACTGTGTCCTGGTCATGGAGGCAGCACCTGGCAAGCTCAGCACAGACGTGGGGTGCACCCAGCTAGATGGAGACGGCATCCACAGGACAAAGCAAACCTGAGCCTTGGACATATTCTCCTTGTGGGAGGCCACCTTCCTGGCCAAAAATAACTTCTGATGTCACAGTGCTGGAGGAGGCCACCACCTCTTTGATCCCTGGGATTCCTGGGGAGCCTTTGGGTTCAACAAAATGAACTTCTAAGTGAGTTTATGTTTTCTGAATGGAGTGCCACCAGCACCCTGATAGAGGCTGATGGATGGAAGGTCGTTTTCATCCCTCATCTAGGATATCCTCAAGGATCAGTACAATTGGCCAAACCCCGGCAAACATCCTGACATCATTAGTTGCCCTCACTAACAACTGACCCCATTTCACATGTTTAGCTGTTGGCCTTTGCCAGTGGTGTACTCATGTGTCCTTACCAATGGTCACAATGATTTCTTATTCAGGGTTTACTTTTCTTGTTAAAGAAATATGAGAATTCCCTGCTTCTCAAATACCAGAGATGCAGAATAAGAGCACACATGTCTCTGTCTACACAATGATTCAGACTATTAAGGCTCAATCTTAGGCTTAAAGTGATTAATATACACATATATTTATAGACACCAGTCCCAAACTTCCTAAGATCACAGTCCATGTTCAATTTCTTTCCCTCTGGCTCAGTAGGCGTGTGAAACATCAGGTCATGGAGGAGCATCCGCCCTTCGGCCCCGGGCTGTGTGCAGACAGCATTCCCTCTCCTCCACCACGGCCTTCCCGGCAACAAGCCTGAGCCCCTGTGTGCGAGGGCACAGCACTGGGTGTGTGATCACTGGGGTGGCAGCTGTGGGGATTCCGTAGTGACGTGGACACAGTTTCTGGGTCATTGAGGCCAAACTGAAATGCCTCTGAGGAATGCCTTGACCTTGGCAGGTGACTCCACTGGCATCATGCCCACTCCACCATTCCTGACACTGCCCAAGGTACACCATGGGGCCTCAGAAAACACGCCTCATCCCTTCTGGAGTTCTAGGCAGTGGTGATAGTGACCAGCACTCACTTTGCTTCTTAAAACTCATCAGCCTTATGCTCACCAGCCAGCCTGCGTTCAATTCAAGCTCCATCACCCTTACTGTGCTGACTGACTGGGGGTCCCGGTGCCACCATGGAGGCCACAACATGACACAACAACGTGATATCATTGATGCCAGTCAGGAAACATGCAAAATATTATCTAAACATGTGATCTAAGCTAACACCGCCCTGAAAGCCTGGAATGAGACGCAATGCTATGTGCCAGCTATGGTTGCTGATAACCCCTGGCCTCAGGCGTTCTGCTAGCCGGCCAAGGGGCATTTGTTCCCTTCAGGTGCTTATTGCTACATGTGGATAACGAACACAGGCAACATGATGTGTTTTTCCAACAAAACTTTCCCCCAGTCTCTCCCTCAACCATGGAAAATCCCAATACCATTCCGTCTGCTTCACCAAACCTACTCGGACCTCCTGCACCCACTCAGCTCTCCCCAGGAGTTCTTCGGGTGAGTAACAAACTTTCCCTTACATTCTCTTCCTGAGTGAAGAGTGGGGGCTTCTGACAACTGAACCAAATGTGTCTTTTGATAATACACTGGGGTATGCCTACCAAACGTCCACAGCCTGAATCTCCAACCTTGATGCCTGCCATACACACATAATATAAATTAGTAAAATATCACCCTCCATGGAGTGTCAGTGAGGGTGGTACAGAAATTCAGACTATCATCTCTACAGCTTTTCTAAGCATGAAATCATTTAAAAATTACATTTCAATATCTGAGTGTTAACAAGAACCTAGCCAAGAAAATTTGACCTTGGAACTGAGCCCTCATAGTACAGGTTCAAAACATCCCTATGAGGAACACTGTCCACTGTGACTTCAGTTCTCCCTGGACACACTTATCCAAACTGGTGTTAAGCAATTGGCCAATTAACCCACGATGGCACCTCCTTTCCTGTGAAGACAAACAGGATTTGGGCCACAGTCTGGAAGAGGTGTCTAAACACAAAGATGAGTGGAACAGGTCAGAGGCAACAAACAGGATTTGGGCCACAGTCTGGAAGAGGTGTCTAAATGCAAAGATGAGTGGAACAGGTCAGAGGCACTGGATATCTGCACTTGGCTATGGATCTGTCTGTGTGTTTGAGGGTGAGCATATGAATATCTGTGTTCATGAGTGTGGGTGTGTGCATGCATTATTATGTGTGGTTGGACAGTAGTGTGTGTGTGTGTGTGTGTGTGTGTGTGTGTGTGTGTGTGTGTGTACTATCTATCTGACTACAGGCTGATTCTTTTCCTGAGTTAGATTCAATCTGGGCTCTCTTTAGCACATGCACACCAAGTGATCAGCCTCCCAGCATGTGACCATTGACTCCTGCTTCAGGCCTGTGAGCCTCAATATTTGCATCCTGCTGTCAGGACTGGCACATTTCCCCACTGGGTGGGTCACAGCTGAGCGGATCAGAGCTCAGCAGTGGGGGTATGGTTGTTGTCTCTGCTGCTGGAGAAAAAGCCTCCCGACCTGCTGAGGAACAGGGTCAGAGGGCTGACAGCGGGTGCTAGTGCTGTGGGACTCTGTGGGGACGCGTCCAGGTGTGAGAGCAGGATGTGTCCTGTGTGCTGGCCTCTGCATGTCTGCACCATGTGTGTGTTACCACGTGTGCGGATGTTGGTGGTGGTTTAACAAGGTGCCTGTGACCAAATAGGCTTACCTGCCTTCCTCTGAGGGCATCCCTGGGAAGTGGGTGGATCAGAAGAGGCCGAAGCTCGCCTCTCAGGGATGGGAGTGTGTGCACGACTTGTTGTAGTGAGTGCGTGGTGGGTGTGCATGAGAGTTGCTGTGGGTTTCTTGTGAGATTTTACTATTGTGTGGCCTTGTCTGTTTTTGGTGACATGCATGTATAGTGATGAATTAGGTATTTGTGGTGTGTGAGTTGTGTGTTTTAGCTGATGTGTGGTGCTTCTCTGTCAGTGGTGCATGACAAGTGTATTTGTGGGTGACACATTATTGCATATTGTGCATGTGTTAGCTTGTGTGTAATTTATGATTTGTATGCATGAGTGTTTAGGAATGAAACACAAACTGGCATTCCTCCCCTTAGAAGGGAATTGGACACAGGTGAATGGATCCTCAACTCAGTACTCTGTGTGTGTGTGTGTGTGTGTGTGTGTGTGTGTACGTGTGTCTGATATTGTGTGGTTGGGGATTCTGACTTGCAACCATGATCGCACCCTCCCTGTGGGGCCCTGCCAGCTGAGATAACTGGTGCCCCAGCACTCTGTCCTGAAGAGGACCTGCTGTCACTGTCACACACCTGCGTGTGACTGAGGCCCTCAAGTTCCTCACCCTTCACGTGCACTTACCATCCCAGGCAGAGAAAGATAGGCACCGTGCTGTGCAGAAGTTTGCTACTTAGATGAAGTCCCACTTGTTTATTCTCTCGCTTCCCTTCTCTGGGAGACATATCCAGGTGGCGCATATCCAAGAGTTTACTGCCTATGTTTTCTACTAAGAGTTTTCCGGTTTCACATCTTATATAAAGTCTTAAACCAATTCCAGTTTATTTTGTGTGTATGGTGGAAGGAACTCATCCAGTTTTATTCTTTTGCACGTAGTTGCACAGTTTTCCGAACACCATTTATGAAGAGACTGCCTTTTCTTCAGTGTGTATTCTTGCCTTTGTCATAGTAATTTACTGGATAAATATTAATTGTACAATATATTAGATTGAGCTACATGAAATAACCAATATTTTATCATTTTTAACTTACGGAAAATGACATGTACATAGAGATTCACACAGACACAAACACACATATATTTATCACTGTAGTTGAATTTGTATATATATGTATATATATATATATATGGGGAAATATGCCTACATATAACATATCACACATGTGTGTTCTGTACAAACAGCATATATAATATTCCCAAATATTATATGTGTGTGTGTGTGTGTGTGTGTGTGTGTGTGTGTGTGTGTGTGTGTGTGTGTACAGCCAGCCTAGGATACATGATGAGGCATCACCCACAGGCAGGACAAATTAAGAGGAATGTAGTTAAAAAGTTGTTGATTTCACAAAAGTTGTAACTTGGAATGTATCTGCATCATCTTTCTTGATATGCCTCTTCCTCCCTTATCCCCAACAGGTAACAGCCCAGCATGAGGCCTGGGAACCAGAGCAGCGTGTCCGAGTTCCTCCTCCTGGGGCTCCCCGTTCCCCCAGAGCAGCAGGGCGTGCTCTTCGCCCTGTTCCTGGGCATGTACCTGACCACGGTGCTGGGGAACCTGCTCATCATCCTGCTTGTCAGGCTGGATTCGCGCCTCCACACCCCCATGTACTTCCTCCTCAGCCACCTGGCCCTCTCTGACGTCTCCTTTGCATCCATCACTGTCCCAAAGATGCTGACGAACATGCAGAGGCAGTGCCGATCTATCACATATTCCAGGTGAATTTCACAGGTGTATTTCTTTATATTGTTTGGTTGCCTTGACAGTTTTCTCCTCACAGTGATGGCGTATGACAGGTATGTTGCCTTCTGTCACCCTCTCCACTACACCAGCATCATGAGGGATGAGGTGTGTATCCTCCTTGTGGTTGGGTGCTGGCTCTCCTCCTGTGCCCAGGCTCTCCTGCACACCCTCTTTGTGAACCAGCTGTCCTTCTGTGCAGGGACGATAGTTCCCCACTTCTTTTGTGATCTTGCTGTTGTGCTCAAGTCCTCCTGCTCAGACACCTCCCTCAATGAGCTGCTCATCCTCATCGCAGGAGGATTGGTGGTCATCCTGCCATTGAGTGGGATCCTGGGCTCATATATCCACCTGGCAGTCATCATCCTGAAGGTCCCCTCCCTCCAAAAAATCTCTAAAGCCTTGTCTACCTGTGGCTCCCACCTCCCTGTAGTGCTTTTATACTATGGGACAATTGCAGGTGTTTACTACTTCCCCTCATCAGCTGACTCCAAGAACAAGGACATCATTGCCTCTGTGATGTACACGGTAGTCACCCCCATGCTGAACCCCTTCATCTACAGCATGAGGAATAATGATGTGAAACATGCTCTTAAGAAAATATTCAGAGCCAAGGGCACCCCTTATTGCCATCAATTCAATCCCATTGTAATGGGCATTCACAGGGACTGTAAAATAGGTCTCCTTAAAACTTCTACTTTGGATGTCTCATCACTGATACCAATCTTCTCCCAGTCTCATTTTCTGTTTCCTCGAGTCCTTTTCTTCACCTGATTGTGTTTTTCCCTACATGCTCTCTGAATCCTGTGTATTAGTGTTGCTACAGTGAAATTCCTAGTCCTCCTGTGATGTTCACTGCAGCTTGTGATCCTGTCTGTCCATGTCTCTGGCATTAAGAAGTGTTCGTATCTCCATCTTTTTCTATCATGACGTTCTGTTCATGGTTCACTTAGCAGCACATACTCACAAGGATTTTCTTAATATAACCAAGCTTCATTTATTTTTTATGTGAGGAATTCATAGGAAGTTATCAGACTCTTTCATCTCTGGAGTGGCGTCATTCATGACTGGTATTAACTAATCATTGAAATGCATATTTCATTTAATCATCATGATAAGTCGATTGTAAGGTGACAATATTTTCCGTATTTGCAGCACAGCAAACAAAAGCCCAGAGGGATGAAGTAAGTAGGTTCTCTATGACTGGATATCAGATCTGTGAGACATTAGGACCATGTGTTAATGAGATTACTTTATTGCCATTACATGGTCTCCGACACCACTGACCAGTCTTGGTGTTCTTGACCCTTACATAAAGCATGCGACAAGTACTCTTTTGTGTTCCCCCTTTTAAGATTGTCATGATAGATAACCCATTCTCAGTGTTTATTGTTTTCAAGTGTGCATATATGCATTCAAATATTCATCCAGGGAGTCCTCAGGCTGAAATGAAAAGACACTATTTGTTAACACTAAGCCAGATGACATCATGAAGATTAGGGGCAAACACGGCTACACAGGTAAATGTAAATCTAGTGTTACTGTATTTTTGTTTGTGAGTTCTCCTTTTGTTTCCTATATGATTAAAAAACAAATTCATAAACAGTAACTATAAAACAATGTTAACAGGAGCACAATGTATAAAGATGTCTCATATGGCAACAATATGGGGATGAGGACATGGAGATATGTAGCATCACAGTTTTTGTATGCTATTGAAGCTTATGTGATAACTAATTCAAAATGGGTTGCTGTAAGTATAAAATGATAATCATAATCTCTAAGGTAAACACAAACACACAAAAATTAAAATACATGCTGAAAGGAAATTAAATGACAATCAAAAGGATATACTAAAAAGTAAATATAAAAAAGGCAGTCTTGGAAAAAATTTAGGCATAAAGGATTTATAAAGCATGTGGGAACACCACCACCAATGGAAGAGGTGAGAACTTCCTTATCAATGACTACCTTAAGTGTAACTAGATTATAATGAGTTTTAAGAGAGCTATTGGCTGAATGGATTTTTTTAAAACTTGATGCATGTATATACTGTTTATAAGAGACACATTTTAAATGCAGTGTCACAAAGGAGTTGAAAATGAAAGGATGCAAAGATATACTCCACATAAATAGTAACCAAAAAAGAACTAGTAGAGCTACACTACTACTGGGCAAAATAGCCTTTACTCAAAAAACTATTAGCTAGAGTCCAAGAAGAATATTTTATATTGATTAAAGCTTCAATTCCTGAAGAAGAGGTGACAATTATCAGCAGATACATCTAATAAGACAACCGCCAAACATACAAAGTAAAACCTGATGGAATGACAACACTAAGTCCCCAGTAAAAAATAGGCAAAAGAGTTGAATATTTTCCAAAACAGACATTCAAATGGCCAGCTAACACATGAAAAGATGCTCTATATAATTAGTCATTAGGAAAATGTAAATCAGAACTGCCATTCCACATCCACAAGGATGGCCACACTTCTTTTTTAAGGGGAAATCATAGTTTGCAGGGATGTGTAGAATTTAGAGCCCCCATACATTGATGGTGTGAATGCAACTGATGCAGGCACTTTGAAAGCCATTTTTCTCTGCCTCCAATAGTTAAACATAGATTAATATGTGATCAGCAACTATGCTCCTGGCTAGATACCAAGAGAAGTGAAAACAGTCAATAGAGCAAACCCTTAAACAAGACTGTAGCAGCTCTCTTCACGGTGGTCCTAGGTAGATACAACCCCAATGTCCATGAACACAGAAATGCAAACAAAAGGTGGAATATATGTACAGTGGAATAGTATTCAGCCATGTAAAGGAATGAATATTGACAGGTGCTATAACATGAATGAACCTGAAAATATGTATGTCTCATTGGTGCTGAAAGTACCTTATTAGGTAAGATGTTAACAACACGGGAAACATGGTGAAGGTATAACAAGTCTCTGAACTATTTTTGTAAGTTTCCTATGAATGTTACAGTAACCATAATTAAAAATTTATTTAAGAATGAGATGCTAAGTTTGGTCACTATGAGGGTGAGTGGGAATGGGGCGGAAAGTTTGAGGCAATAAGCACACCTGTTTGTATAGTTTGATCATGTTGTTCTTCAACTTTTCAAATAAAAAGGGAATGAACCAAAAAAGTACATGAAAACAAAATAAATTTTAAAAATTTCAAATGACATGATTAGACTGAAAGGGGAAGGATCACAAGTTATCTAGACACAAGCCCATCACATGGACACTCATAAATGAGCTGTCATTTAATTAAGACAGAGAGGAAAGAGAGAGACAGAGAGAAACAGCAGGCACTCCATGGCCTCTGAGGTCCACACTCCCAAGAGCCGTGAGGGAGGCTCACCAGGTCCTGAAAAGCCACAGCTCCTGATGCTCTGAGCCTCTTTTGCAACAAAGACCCTGGTCCTCAGGTGTCCTGGTCCACAGACAATTACAAAGCATGGTCCCCTAAAACCAATGAGGTAGCATCTGTGGGGGTTCCCTATGTGTAATGGTACTGATTGGGCCTGCCTGCAGGAGAAAGTTTACCACCAGGTTCTGGATAGAGAAGATCCCATTTACATATATTACTGTAACCACTCAAAGAACAATAAGGTGGGGCCATCTACCTATTTGTCTTAATGCTGACAGTGGGAAGAGGGTGGGTTTCCAAAAATCCAGGCCCAGGAGAGTCTAAGGCCAGGTTCTGATGCTGCAAAAGCAGAGAGCCACTGATGATTCTCAGAAGCTGACAGCTGAGGTCCAAAGTCCCCTCCAACCGTTCCTCTCTGAAGTCAGTGAAAGGCAGAGAACCTTGGCTTTATGGAATGAGAGGACGAAACAGGAGTAGGAAGGAAGGAAATGAAAAAGATCCCACTGAGTGGGAGCAAAGTATGAAGCAGGAGTGGGTCAGCAAGGAGGCAGTAAGAGGACTTGTGCTTGCAGAGGACATGCCAGCTTAGTTCTCTACCACGTGTGTGGTTTGGGAAAAAGGTTGATTCGGTACCTGAACACACACACTCTGAAATCATACATGACTGGGTTTCAGTCTCAGACATACCACTTACCGCTGTGTAACTCTCTGAACATCAGTCCCTTTATCTATGAAAGGGGGAATATAATGTTACTAACATTCTACTGCTATTGTGGGATTAAATGAGACAAGTGCCAAACACAGAACCCACCCAATAAATGTTAGCTCAAGTTTTTCCCAGTTCAGTCCCTTCCAATTGTCCTTGCTCATTCAAAGGAGCAGGTGCATGGATGATGGATAGCTTTCCACCAGTGTATTACCTGGCAAGCACTTTGGTATCCTGTTGAGGAAGGACATTCTGTGCTCTAACAATTGTTCTGTAAATGTAGAAAGAGAGGCTAAACATTTGGGGAGGAGGATAGGTACTTCTGAATTCTAGCACTCTTGTCCATTAACATTGCATTTCACATCAAAATCTCTGGATAAGCAAGATAAGTAATCATCCGGCACCAGATAACATGTGTGTACCTCCTCTAACTGTGCTCTGGGGGGAACAGACAAGTATTGTGAATAAGTGGAATTGACTTTTGCCTATGAGACTTGTTGACCAACTACAGGCAAAGTCATTGAATTCCTTTCAGGTCTACTTTTGTGAAATATTCAGGGCCAGCCAAAGGGGCGAGCTCTGCTCACCATGATCTACGTAGGTTAAGTCTGCAGATGTGCCAGGCTCTGCAATGCTTCTTTAAAAAAAAAAAAGCACCTTGATTGAGGTATAATTGATACTTAAAAAAACTGCACATAGTTATTGCATACCATCTGAAGTGGTGATGCTTTCGGAGTGTTATGTATAGGTCAGCCACCATTTGAGTCTCCAAATGACAGGAGGAGGCAGGGCAGAAAGGACCACCCCCATCTTATTGACGGGTATCCCAAGATGGGAGAACTGGCCAAGGACAGGAGGAAGTACACAGTCTCATCTGAGTCAGCTAAATGGGAAGGGGGAGAACGACTGTGCAGCCCCGAGCAATATCAGCTCAATTTGGGGGACTTTCAGGCTCAAGTCCAAAGAGGATCGGGACCTTCCTACCAGGGAAAACAATGTCCCAGGAGTGAGGCTGAAAGACACAGTGAAGGAAATGGGGAACGTGCCCACAGAGGCAAGTGAACACATTGCCCAGGAGTGGGATGAAGGATAGTTACCTCGGATTGGGAGTATCTGTTAAAATAGTCAGTGTTCATAAACTCCACGTCTGCATTCCATATCTCAGAACGTATTCTATACCAGAGCAACTCTCTCATGAGGGCAAAAAAAAATTATATGTTTTATTTATACACACACACATTCTAACACTGTCTTTGGGGAAAAGGCATTATGGATGCTACGACCCCATTGTATATGAGTATAGCTAGATCTATGCAGAGAAAAAAATAACTTTAAAATATGCTCACAACTGTAGTTCTCTGGGAAGGGTAATTATGTAGAGGGAACTTTAATCTTTTTAATTAGAAAATTAATATAAAGACAGGTGTCCATTATTAACACAAAATAATGGAAAACATTAAGTAAGGAGGGAATGCCTCACTCACTCCATCTCTTAAATCTCTTAAATCCAGAAGGAAGCCCCACACACATAAAAACACACACCACAACAAACACAACCATGTAAAGATTTTTCTTTATGAAAATGAGATCATGCTCTATGCATTGTTCTGCAGCTTGCTTTGGCCACTTAACGAAATAGCAAAGACACCGGTGCAGCAGTGACGGCATAGCTCAGCAACGGACAGCTTCCAGTCTGCTACCAGACTGTGTGGGTTACACTCCCAGTTCTACTACTTACCAATTGTGGGATTTGGTAAGTTATTTAACTTTGATGAATTCTATTTTCTTACCTCTTAAGTAAGAATAGTAATAGTGCCTATCTCTTTGGATTTGGAGAAAATAAAACAATAAAAGATATGCAACGCACTTAGCTCAGTGTGTGGCACCTACTTAGTGCTAATAAATGTTGGCTAACATTAGCCATCTTATTTCTGTACAGACTGTGTGATACTGAGTAATGTGAATGCACTAAAATTGCTTAATAATTCATCTATTTGTGGATATTTAGAATGTTTATATGTGGATATGAGGCTGTTTCTTTACATGGTTTATTGGGTATTATAAGCAAGGCTACAAAAAAAATCTGTGTATCTTTGTTACACATATATGACTATTTTCAAAAGATAGATCTCGATAAGTGGAGTCATTGTACAAAGAGAGAGACATTTTTGATTCCGATAGAGGTGACCCAAAAGCCTATACTGATTACCCTCTCATTACTATGTATGTGAGGGTCTTTTACCCTTTGGATAGTGCCCCCAAAAATGTAGTGACAATCTGATAAATGAAAATGTAGTATTTTAGTCTAATTTATATTTTATGATTACCAAGGAGGTTAAACATCTTCTCATAGTTTTAGTTGGTAAATGTGTTGCAGATATTTCTTTTGAGGCAATAGTTTCCACTTTAGCTTTATTTATGGTCTCCTTTGGTGCAATTTTCACATTTTTGAGTACAGTATTTTGTCATTCTTGCCTCTACTTTTTCTAGGTTGGAATGGTATCACCATCCTGAGACCTTAAAAATAGGCCCCTTTATTTTTAGCTAAAACTTACTTTAGGGTTTGGATGTCTTCCGCTTAGATTGTTCATTCTAATGGATTTTGTTACTATGTTTGGATTAGATAGAAATCTAGTATTTTTTCCTAAGTTCAGCCAATGTCATAAACATCAAATATCCACTTATTTAATAGTCCCTCCTTTCTCCATTCCTATGAAATTGATCTTTAGTATATATTAAATTCCATACAAATTAAGATCACACACATATACAACTACAGGTATACAAGCTTCTTTACATTAGTCCACTCATCTGTCATCCTGTGTGTAACACTATTTTAATGTTACAGTGTGCCTTGGTTCTTAGTTAGAAAAGTTATCTGTCATTCTAATATTTTCAAAATGATCTTACCTTTCCTTAGCCATTGGCTTTATGGAATGAGAAGAAGAACTAGACAAATTTTAGAATGACCTGACCACGTTCACTAAAAATTCCCCTGGGGTGTTATTACAGTGTATTGAATTTTATTAACTTGAGAAGAACTGATGTTTTTATTCAACCTCGAGATATAATTGACATACAACATTGTATAAGTTTAAGGTGCACAGCATGATAATGTGACAGACATACACTATTAAATGATTACCACAATAGGTCAGTTATCACCTCCATCACCTCCCATGATTACCATTTCTTCCTTGTGATGAGAACATTTAAGAACTACTTTCTTAAGTAGAATGGTGTTACAAGGGGCTGGAGGATGGGGGAATTGAGGAGATGTTGTTGAAGGGTACAAACTCACAACTAGTACATAAATAAATCCTGCAGATTTAATGGACAACCTAGTTAGTGATTATAGAAAACACTACAGAATTATATAAAAATTCAAAGTTGCTAAGAGATCAAATTTTAATAGTTCCCACCACCACAAAAAAGATGTTAGTTAATGCTATGCCCATATTCATATGCAATATATAAATGTATCAAATCAACACCTTAAAATTACACAATGATATATCAATTATACCTCAATAACACATATATAAAATAGGCAAATGTCAAGTATATACTGCAGTACTGTTAACTTTAGTTACCATGGTGTACATTAGATCCCTAGAACTTACTGATCTTAAAACTGGAAGTGTGTACCTCTTGACCGACATCTCCCATTTCTCCCACGTTCTAGCCCCTAGCAACTATCAATCTACTCTGTTTCCTTTCTATGGGTTTTTTTTAGGTTCAGCAATGAAAAAGAAGGAAATCCTGCCATTTGCAATAACGTGGATGGATCTTGAAGTCATTGTGCTATGTGAAAGAGGCAGACAAAGACAACTGCTATATAACATCACTTATATGTGTCACCTAATAAATGACCCTTCTAAATACAAAATCTTCCTTTTTTCAGGAGGAGAGTATCTCCATTTATTCAGCTTGTCCTTTGTGCTTTGTTATAGGTTCTTAGGTCTTTCTCCTTCGATTTCCCTCTAAGCTTTATTCCTAAGTACTTTTAGACTGTCTTTGCCATTGTCAATTGAAAATATTTTTCTCCATTATATTTTTCTAAAACAGGGAAAGTATTAATATTTGTATGTTTATCTTGTATCTGGCCACTTTGGTGAAATCTTCATAGGATTAAAGTTTTCAAATGATTATCTTCGATTCTTCTACATAGACAAGCCACTTAAAAAAGTCACAATTTCAAGTTTTCTAATGTTTTTGTCTCCGATTTCTTTCATTTTGCTGTGTCACTGACTTAGGCTAACTTCAAGGCAGGCAATGTAGCTTAACAGTGGTACAGAGGACATCCTTGCCTTGCCTTTTCTATGGTGTTGGTGGAAATGGGACTCTTTAAATCAAAGTATTATAGTCCAGTAATACATGAATTTTACAATGAACACTTAATAGTTTTTAAAAGCGAAAAATTAATATATTTAAGGAATTAATCTCAATGTCACAGGCTACTCCTAGTAGAATTCCTATTTTAGGGGCATCCCTAGAAACTTATAATTTAAGTATCCAGATCATATTAGCCAAGGAGAGATGCCTAAATAAACATTAAGTAGGTCTTATCCAGAGGCTTAAGGAAATTTCATTTGAATTCTGCATTAATGGCCCACTTTTGTCTAATCACCTCTCCCACTATCACAACCTCTAGATCTAATGTAGGAGAGAATCGTGATAACAGGACCTCATTCATGGGCACCCCTGTATGACAGCACCCTAACTCAAATTGGGAGCCATATGCTACATCGCCTCAGACGGGGGGAAAAAAGAGATTAAGGATTGGTCAAGTCTTTAGAGAGAGAACTGACAAAAACAGACATATTAGGCTTCAAGGAAGTTCCTAAATATGTACGAGACCATAAACTTCTCATTTAGGAAGCAGCTTGGAACGTTCAGTTTCTCCTCGTGTTGGATTATCCTCCCTGTTCTCTGTAGTCTCTTAAACTAAATATTCTTTAAGATGCTAACAAATGCCAGTGGGATTTTTTTATAGGCTGGAGGTTAGGGAAGAAGTTATCTTGATGAATTACCCCTCACATCTCTCCCACTGCTTCTCCAAACCCTGTCCAGAAAGTCACACGCATGGAGACAAAGAACCACAGCAGCAGAACCTCGGGCTTTATCCTCCTGGGCATCTCTCCCGACCCTCAGCTGCAGAAACCCCTCTTTGCCACCTTCCTCGCCATGTACCTGGTCACCATAGTGGGGAATGTGCTCATCATCCTGGCCACGCACTCTGACTCCAGACTCCACACACCCATGTAGTTTTGTTCTCAGCCACCTATCCTTCATGGATACCTGCTTCACAATAGTCATTGTGCCAAAGATGCTGGTCAATTTACTCTCAGAGACAAAATCTATCTCCTATGTGGGCTGCCTGGCCCAGATGTACTTCTTCATGGCCTTCGGGAACACTGACAGTTACCGACTAGCCTCGATGGCCACAGACCAGCTGGTAGCCATCTGCAACCCTTTCCGGTATGACGTGGTGATGAGCCCAAAGCGTTGCCTCCTCATGCTTCTGGGTTCATGTTCCATCTCCCACTTGCACTCCCTGCTCTGTGTGATACTCATGTCCCACCTCTCTTTCTGTGCCTCCCATGTTATTAAGCACTTTTTTTGTGATACCCAGCCTGTGCTAAAGCTCTCCTGCTCTGACACATCCTCCAGCCAGACTGTGGTCATGACCAAGATGCTGGCTGTCATCGTGACCCCCTTCTTATGCATCGTCTTCTACTACCTGTGAATTATCGTCACTGTGCTCAGAATTCCCTCTATAGCTGGGAAGTGGGAGGCCTTCTCTACCTGTGGCTCTCACCTCACCATAGTGGCCTTGTTCTACGGGAGTGTCATCTATGTCTATTTTAGGCCCCTGTCCATGTACTCAGGGGTGAAGGCCCGGGTAGCCGCACTCATGTACACATTAGTGACACCCATGTTGAACCCTTTCATTTACAGCCTGAGGAACAAAGGTATGAAGAGGACTTTGAGGAAATTAAGGGACAGAATACACTTAGAAAGAACACGATAGAATGTCATAATTGGGAGATGACCTAAGAGATGATCTGGTTATTTTTCCTGCCTACCCATTTTTCAGATGGCACCCAAAGAAGTCACGAGAGGTAGTGTGAACAGCAGTAAGAGCATTGCCTGGAAGCTACAACAGTTGGTTTCTATCAATAACCTGACCAAGTAATGTTTAATACCAGGTCTGGTACTACTGGGAATCCAGATTTTAGGAAAAATGTTTGTCTTCAAACTCTTTTGTAAGCTTGACATTAGTTAGTACTCAAAGAATTATAAAGACCTATAGTTTTTAGAATAAGAACTCATAGAGATTTGGTAGGGAATTGGGAAGACACTTTAATGAATGACCTAAGATGTCCTTAAGGATGGGTTGAATTTTTTAAATTGAAATATAGTTCATATACAATATTATATTCGTTTCAAGTATACAACACAGTGGTTCAACAGTTACACACATTACTAAGCCCTCACCACAATGAGTGCAGTTACTACCTGTCAACATAAAGATGTTACAGAAGGGCTAGGTTGAATGTGGAAAGACAAAAATTCAAAGGATAAAGAAATGGCACAGCATTTCAAATAGCAGAAAGTGTCCAGGCAATGAACACTGGAATTTGTTTGAGGGACACTGAAAAACCCTGTGTGACTTGTTCAACTTGAGAGCAGGGAGAACAAACCTGGAAAGATAAAAGAATCTACAAAACAGATTTACTTCCACACCAACAGCAGTGTCAACACAGTGTGAACTGTCAGTATACTGGACCCCTTTTCCCTTCCCTCTTAATTCTTCCTTTCTGCACGTGGACATAATTCTCACTGGAATGCCTTTTATATTACAAAAAGTGCGATGAGTGTTAGTCAGGATAAGTTGGCTATGTGTTGTGCTAGGTAACAAACAATCTCAAAATCTTTGGATCTTGAACCCAAAAGTTTTCCTTATTCCCACTGCATGTCCACCATTGAAAAGTCTAAAGGTGCTACTCACTTTAAACACTCAGGAAGCAAAGTGATGGAACAGTCGCTGCTTTAATCATTAATCATCACTCTGTCAGAAGCAGAGAAGAACTCAGGACTATTTTGCGCTGGCAATTAAATGCTCCGTCCAGAAGTGACTCACACCATTCTGGCCACAGCTCATTGTCCACAACTCATTGCATGACTGCACTGAAAACAAGGGGCCCAGGAGATACAATCTAGCAGGGTCACTGTGACAGGGGAGCCAGCATTACACGATGAACAGATCTAATGACAACTACACAGCTCCAATGGCACACAAATACGGAAGTGTGAATGTACTGCTAGTCAATCCTTCCCAGATTATGATGTTGTCAATAACAATACTATGTAAGAAATATACTCCCTTTTGAATGCTTTTCTCTCCTTTTGTTATTTCATCAGGTTTTATCAACCATCAACTTTTTTGCATCATAAGCTTGTTGATGGCAGGAGCTTAAGATGAATACAAATCTTTCAGAATTAACAACCTAACAAGAGGTACACAGAGGCTTAATGGGACACAGGGAAACCTAGGGCCCAACATCAAGTGCCTGCCACTGCCGTCACCATGTTCTTTTCCAGTTATCAGGAAACAACCAGCAATCCAGGAAACGAACTCAATTTCCAGTAGCCTTCCTTATTTGTATAGGCACACCTGACTTTGGGCATTGTCCCCCACCAATCACTCAGCTTTGGGGACAGTGGCCTAGAATGTCTGTGCACTTTGCACTTCCCCTGCTTGCATGCCATAGTTTTCTCATGTTCAACCAAGTACAATAAACCACTCTAGACTGCGATGAATGCCTGGCATATATAAATAAATGAGGTCATTTATTATGCCCTCCAGTAACTTATAAAGCTAATTAAGTCCTTTGGTCCCAGGAAATCTAATACATGTTCTTAGTTCTGATCTCACTCTTCCATCACTCTCAAACTTTTTTCTCAACATTAGTCACTTAGAAATCAAGATCTTTTATCTATAACCCCACAGATATGCCAACAAATTCACACCAAAGGGAATTCTAGATAACAAAGGACCACGAGGTCACATGTTGCCCTGAAAGAGTTACTCATCAGGCCCTCAGGCAACTCTAGACTTCTCAGTCTTGACTGTTGCCTCTGCCCCAATACGAGGCAATTCTCACCTTCCAGAAGGAGTGAGTTGATGTAGGCAAGCAGGATCTGGAGACTTCAACAAAATTTCTGCTATCCAAACAAGGCAGCCCAGAAGCTAACTTGGAAATTGCTGGAAAGCATCAGTAACAATAAAATAAGGCCTTTCAGAAATTAGATACTGAAGGGCCCCCACCCATAAGATGGCGAACCTCCTGCTTCTCTTCTGAGTCCTCGTTTCCCGCTGGCGCCACCTGAAGCCCAATCATCTCTCTCCCCCCCTCCCAGTCCCAGCACCTAGCTAATAGCCACCAGCCCTGTAGAAGTAACACCTCAATCAGCTCATGCCCCTTCCTATATAACCCAGCACCTTTCCCTAATAAAGCGGAATTCTCTGGTGAATTGCTGCTGTGTGTCGCTCCCTTCCTTTCATTGGTGCCGAAACCCGGGAGACGGGACACCCCAACTGGGCCCCGTCTTCCCCCAACACCAGCGGCGGCTTGCCCTTGTCCTCTTTTTCTGGCGCTGGCTCCTCACACTCACCACTCCTCTTTGGCCTTTGGGTAAGTTTTCCACTGGAGCGGGCCACTCTTCCCCAAGCTATCGCAGCGCCATTGACCGTGATCACCCGGCAAGGCCCTGATGCTCGGGGACGAGTACTCTCCCTGCCTTAGGCCTTCACGGCTGCAGCGGACCCTCAGGCCCCTCCTCCAACAGCCATAAACGAGGTGACTCCTTTGCCAATGAGAACGTTCCCTTCCCCCCCTCTCCTTCCATTCCTTCCACTGAAAATTCCTTCCGCCGAAAATTCCTAGTACTAGGTTCCTCGTGACTCCGGCACTCTACCTTCTTAGAGAAGTCTGGGTGACGACCCACACTTCCTAAGAAATTCCGACTCGTATACGAGTTTCCGCAGACCCCCAGGGATCACCGGGGACGCCCTTTGTCTCCTTGCCGTCTGCTCCCAGTCCGAGGGTCTCCGTTCGTCTTCCCCTGTTTGTCCCCTTCTCTGTCCTTTAGCCATGGGAGCCTCCTCATCCCTCCCTGAAAGTTCACCTCTTGAATGCCTGCTCAAGTATCTAGCCACCCTCTCCCTGACGCCCGATATAAAACCAAAACTTCTCCGTAAATACTGCTCCCAAGATTGGCCAACATACCCCCTAGACAATAACAACCAATGGCCCGTAGGGGGAGCTCTTGATCCTAACATCACTCGCGATCTCTTTAACTTCTGCCAGTGCCTGAAAAAATGGAAGGAGATTCCCTATATCGAAGCTTATCGCCTCCTAGCTGAAAATGCCAGCCTCTGCACCACCTGTTCCCCGCCCCAAGTTCTCCTAGCCTGCAAGCCGTCTCCCTCCCCTCCACACACTCCCAGTCCCTCTTCAATTACCTTTGACCCAGCCAACGAACCTCCGCCATACAGGCTTCCCCCTTCAGCTCCCCCCCTCCTACAACCCCTCCACCCTCTTCCGCCGTCCTGCCGCCTCCCCCTCCTCTCCTACAACAACCCCTCCCTCTTCCTCCACCACCATCTCCTCCCCCACCTCACCCCCCCTGCAGTTCAAGCCTGAGCCTTTCAGCCCCCATCTAACTAAGTCCCAGGAGCGTCCTCCGTCTTTGCCCCCATCACCTGTTTCTCTCCCACAGACTGAGCCTGAACCCTTCAGTCCCCCTCAGACTCGGTCCTGAAAGCCTCCCAAAATTATCATGTCTTTGCCCCCATCACCTGTTTCTCCCCCACAGACTGAGCCTGAACCCTTCAGTCCCCCTCAGACTCAGTCCCAAGGGCCTCCCAAAATTATCGCCCCCCCTCCGGGAGTTAGCAGGATCCAAAGGCATCGTGCGCATTCATGTCCCTTTCTCCTTAGGAGATTTAGCCCAACTTGAGAAAAGCCTAGGTTCCTTTTCCACTGATCCCACGACATATGTCAGGAAGTTTCAATGGACCCTCCAGTCATACAGCCTCACACATCATGACATTTTCATGCTCCTGGCCAATACCCTCCTTCCTGAAGAGCATAGATGAGTTTGGAACTTCGCCCAAACGCACGCTACCGAAACCCACAGGACTGACCTCACCTATCCCCTGGCCCCACTGCTGTCCCCGAACAAGACCCACACTGGGATTATAACACCGCCGTGGGTCTCCGCTCTCAAGATATTTTCACCTCCTGCTTAATAGCAGGTCTGAAAAAGGCAGCTCGTAAAGTAGTCAATTTTCAAAAGCTCCAAGACATAATTCAAAGGAGGGAGGAGACTCCCTCCGAGTTCTTAGACAGACTCCCTCAAGCCCTATTACAGTTACCAGCCTGGACCCAGAAATGCCTGACAGAAGACATGTCCTTATGACATACTTCCTAGCTCAAAGCTACCCCAACATTAAAGCTAAACTCAAAAAGTTAGAACAAGGCCCCGCTACCCCACAGACTGAGATCCTAACAGTGGCCTTTAAAGTCTTCCATAACCAGGAGGAGGAGAAAGAACGAACGCCGTAAACAAAAGGCTGATCAGGCCAATTTCCAAATGTTGGCCCAGCTGATAAAACCACAACCTGGGCGCCCTTCTACAAACAAGCCCCCCCCCGCAGGAGCTTGTTTCAAGTGTGGACAAGAGGGACATTGGTCAAGGGCGTGCCCCTCCCCCAGATCTCCTACCACCCCATGCCCCAGATGCCACAAAAAGGGCCACTGGGGGTCTGATTGCCCAACCACCTGAAGGGGAGGCTGGACGAACAACCCCCATCCTAAGCCCGCCGTAGTGGGGCTGGCAGAAGAAGATTGACGGGGCCCAGGGGCTTCTCGCCCGACCATTTCCATCACCAAACAGGAGCCCAGGGTTACCTTAATAGTAGACGGTCGCCCCATCTCCTTCCTCCTAGACACAGGAGCCACCTTCTCAGTCTTGCAAGAATACCGGGGCCCTACCACGCCTGCCAGTACTCCTATAGTTGGGGTAGGAGGTAAACAGATTTTCCCATTAAACCCCCCCCCTTTTATGCACAATCCAGGACAATCCCATACCTTTCTCCCACTCCTTCCTGGTTATGCCCCAGTGTCCCATCCCCTTACTAGGACGGGACATCCTTTCTCTCCTCCATGTTTCCATAACTATATCCACTCCCACAGCCCCCAGTACTCCCTTTCTGATGGCCCTCATAGCCGACGACCCCCCTCTACCCAATGAAAGCTCCAGTTCCACCCTCATACACCCTGTAAATCCCAAAGTTTGGGACATTACAAGCCCCTCCGTGGCTCTATGTCCTCCTGCCTCTATCAAATTACGTGACCCCTCTCAGTATATCTGTCAGGCTCAATACCCCCTAACCACTTCAGCCCTCATAGGCCTCCAACCCATCATTCAAGATCTTTTAAACAAAAATTACCTCAGACCCACTCACTCCCCATTTAATACCCCCATATTAGCTGTTAAAAAAACCAATGGATCTTTCTGCCTCATCCAAGACCTTCGCCTCATCAATATGGCCATCGTCCCTATCCATCCCTTAGTCCCAAATCCATACACCCTTTTATTGCAGATCCCTGCCTCGGCCTCCCACTTCTCAGTCCTCGATCTCAAGGATGCATTTTTTTCTATCCCTCTGGACCCCTCCTCCCAAGATTTTTTCATCTTCACCTGGACGGACCCATACACAAGACATTCTGAACAACTCACTTGGACAGTTTTGCCACAAGGCTTCCGAGATAGTCCCCATATTTTTGGACAGGTCCTAGCTCAGGACCTCAAACAGTTTCATCATGATCACTCCGAGTCCACCTTATTACAATACGTGGACGATCTTCTACTCTGCAGTCTCTCATGGGAACAGTCTCAACTTGACACTGCCTCCCTACTTAACCTTCTAGCTTCCAGAGGTTACCGGGTATCCCCCGTCAAAGCTCAAAGCTCTTCCCCTTCTGTCACTTACCTTGGATTCCTTCTATCTCAACAAAGAAAGTCCATTACCTTAGACAGAAAACGGCTCCTCTCTGACCTGCCCGTTCCCAAAACCAAGACAGAAATCCTTTCCTTTCTAGGCCTGGCTGGGTATTTTAGAGTGTGGATCTCTAACTTCTCTCTGTTGGCAAGACCCCTATACGACCTCAGCAAGGGTCCCCCTGAAGAACCATTATCCTCCTCACCCCAACACTCCTTCATTAAGCTCCGTCGAGACCTTGTGGAAGCCCCAGCTCTCCATCTTCCTGATTTGTTGAAGCCCTTCTCATTATGCATTCATGAGAGGTCCAGTCAAGCTCTAGGAGTCCTAGGCCAATATTATGGCCCATCCTTTGCCCCAGCAGCTTATCTTTCCAAGCAATTAGACCCCACAGTTCGGGGATGGGCCCCCTGCCTACGGGCATTAGCCGCTGGACAGCTCTTGCAGAAGGAAGCTCATAAACTGACATTCGGGGCGCCCCTTACCATTCTGTCCCCACATCACCTAAAAGACCTCTTAACCTAAAAAAGTTTACAGACTCTCCCTCCCTCCAGACTCCTGACCTTACTGTCCTCTTTCCTCCAAAATCCAGACATTTCTTTCCTCCCCTGCCCGCCCCTGAATCCGGCCACTCTTCTTCCTCTACCCTACTCTCCTCATACTCCCTCGCATGATTGCCTGGAGGCCCTTCACAACTTCCTTCCGTGCCACTCCACGATCTCCGAAGGAGCCCTCTCACACTGCAACCTCATCTGGTTTACTGATGCGTCCTCCTTTAAACATGAGGGCATCCATTATGCAGGATACACAGTAGTCTCCCTCGAAGACGTCATCGAGGCACGAGCCCTACCCCCGGTACAACCAATCAACAGGCCGAACTCATTGCAGCCACCAGAGCTTGCACTCTGGCCCAGGACACGTCTCTCACACTGTACACTGACTCCAAATATGTATTCCACATTCTCTTGTCTCACGCAGCAGTATGGAAAGAACGAGGCCTCCTCACCACAAAAGGAAATTCCATCACTAATTCAGCCTTAATTACTAAACTTCTAGAGGCTTCACAACTCCCACACCGAATGGGCATAGTCCACTGCAAATCACATCAAAAGGACGACTCCCCCATTACAAGAGGTAACAATAAAGCTGACAGAGTAGCCCGGTTGATTGCCCTATCAGAAGAAGCACCAGACAGCGATCCGTCTGCCCCTGCGGTTTTAGCCTTATCACAAGACACCCTCTGTTCCCAGGATAGGGAGTCTCTCTTCCGCCTCTTACACGATCTGTTCCATCCTAGCCCCCAATCCTTAATCCATTATTTACAATCCTTTTTTTCTCTCTCTCCTGAAGACAAAACCCTACTTGACCAAATCACCCACAGGTGCACCATTTGCCAATGCACTAGCCCTAATACCCCCCTCAAGGCCCGACCCTTCCCGGCTCATCAAGCATGGGGTAATGTCCCCGCCACAGATTAGCAAATAGACTTCACTAACATGCCCCCCGTACGGCATACCAGATACCTACTCGTGTTAGTAGATACATTTTCAGGATGGGTCAAGGCTTTCCCCACCACTAACAAATGAGCATTTGCAGTTGCCTCTATCCTCCTCACCCAGATCTTTCCTAGGTTCGGGATGCCCACTTCCCTCCAATCAGATAACGGCCCTGAGTTCACTGCCCAAATCATTCAGAACCTCTCCAAGTTGCTCTCACTCCCCTGGCATCTACACTGTCCTTATCAACCACAGGCTTCGGGAAAAGTAGAAAGAGCCAATAGGACTCTAAAAGACATTCTGACCAAACTATCTCTACAACTACACCTTGACTGGGTTCGCTTACTTCCCTTAGCTCTACTCCGCATTCGGGCCCTCCCAAAGAAACCTTCCTTCTTGTCACCCTTTGAGATCATGTACGGCTGCCCAATTCTACCCCCAGGGCTCCCTTCCCACAAAGGACCGATTCCTCCCAATATGGCCTTTCCGCTACTCTCTCTCCTCCGCACCGAATCGTGGAAATATCAGGATTGGCTCCTTCCTGATCCATCCGCCTCCCAAAACCCTCCCGTCTTACAGCCCGGCCAACTAGTGTTTTATAAGCCGCCAGAGGATCAGCCCTCTCTCACCCCAAAATGGGAAGGTCCACACCCAGTTATTCTCTGCATCCCCTCAGCCGCCAAGCTCTTACTGCCTGATAACTCTGTCACCCCTTGGATTCATATCTCCAGGTTGAAACCAAACACCCAGGACCCACCTTCTCTGGACACCCAAGACCCATCAGTCACAATCCAGAGTCCTTCGGATACAGCCCAAGACGCTGTCTACTCTACCACGCCTCATCCCTCTGATCCCTTGAAACTCCGCATCTCCCGTTCACCCCCTTTGCCATCCATACCCGAATCATGACTTTTTCCCCATTCCTATTGTCTTCCCCGCCACCCCCGCCTCCTTTGTCTGGCGATTCAAAGTCAGACAGACTTACACACAGCATCAAACAAAAGTTACTACCCTCATTGCCACATCAGACTGCCCTCTGAAAGGCTGCTCCGAGCCTTTATACCCCCACTTTCCTCCCTCCACAGAAGTGTTCACTAGCAGCTACCTTTATTCTCCCTACCTCTGCTTCCTCTATGACCAAAAACAAGCCTGTTGCAGGCGATGGCCAGACACCTACGGGGGATGTCCCTACTGGTCTTGCGCCATTCACTACATGGGTAACTCCTGGTACCCACAGTATTACTCCTCCAACCATTTCATAAAATATCCCAACAGCTCACTCTCCTTATCAATCCCAGATCCCTGGAACTCTCAATGGGCCACCGGAGTCACAGCCTCAGTTTACTATGGGGGGTCCTTGACCCCCCACGGTACCCTTCATATCTCTCGAGAGTATGTTCCCTCTCATTCGCAGATCTCTCAAGTTGCATCAGACATCGGACATTCCGAAAAAGTTACTGTCCAAACTCTTGGTGGCGCCTCTTCATCTTCTTACCCCGGCTCCTACTCTTGGTTACAGCTCATTCAAGACACCACCATCTTTCTCAACCACACCCTCAACAACACCAATTGTTTCTTGTGCGCATCACTACAGCGCCCACTGCTGGCCGCCGTGCCCCTTAATATTTCCAACTACTCCTTCCATGCAGAAGGACAACCCTTCTGTCCCCTGGCAGACATACCCTTATGGGAACCAGAATACGCAGATAATCTCACCATCCACCACTGTGTAGGCCCAACCGCCCCCCACTCCAGTGCACTTCACTGTCTCTCTATCTACACCCCTACCTCCGGCTCTAAGACTTTTACGCAACCAGGTCACTTCTTTTGGTGTAATGGCAGTCTTTTCAACTCACTGCCTCCCAACTCCAATATACCCTGCATTCTCGTCACTCTAATCCCACAGCTTACACTTTATAGCATGGCAGAATTTCTTGAGCTCCAACCTCTCTTGCCCTCACGCACAAAAAGGGCTGCTTTCCTTCCCATCATGGTCGGTATCTCTTTGACCACCTCAGCCATTGGGGCAGGGTTTTCGGGAGGAGCCTTGGGTCACTCTCTATGGGCAATTAAAGATCTCAACGCTAAACTTGAGGGAGCCCTGACATCCACTGCCGATTCCCTGGCCTCTCTCCAAAGACTGGTCACTTCGCTAGCTAAGGTCACCCTTTAAAACCGGCGGGCCTTAGATCTGCTTACAGCCGAGAAGGGCGGCACCTGCGTCTTCCTTTGGGAAGAGTGCTGCTATTACATCAACGAATCTGGCATTGTAGAAACTGACATTACCAAACTCACCGACCTTGCCTCCAGTCTCCACTCTGCTTCCAATTCCAACCCATTCTCTTCAATACTAACAAACCCCTTCCTCACCTGGCTGTGGCCCATTGCAGGCCCTATAATAATCATTCTTCTCCCCTGTCTCTTCTTACCTTGTATAGTAAAGTTTATCGAATCCCAAGTCGGTAAAATCTCTAATCAAACATTCAACCATCTTTTACTCAGGAACTACCAGCTTTTAGCCACAGAAGATCCCTCACTCTCACGTAACCTCCTCACCACACGCTGAGATGGACGCCTCTCTCCGCTGGAAACTGTTCCTGGAAACAATGGCCGCAGACGCCTGGCTTCTGGCACCCGTATCCTCCTGGCACCATTGGAATCAACAAGTCCTCGACCTATGGTTACAGGGAACCTTCATTGATTTCCAACCTGAAGAAGTCCACATCTACTCGTCCTTACTGTGGGGAGTCCTATCAACCCTTTCCTCCCAGTCCTCAAGGCCTCACTCCCTTCTCCGCCCCCGTTCAGCAGGAAGCAGTCAGAGAGAAAGCAACGTCCACAACCCCACAGAGGAGAAAGGGGGGAATGAAGGACCCCCACCCATAAGATGGTGAACCTCCTGCTTCTCTTCCGAGTCCTCGGTTCCCGCTGGCGCCACCTGAAGCCCAATTACCCCTCGCCCCCCTAATCCCAGCACCTAGCCAATAGCCACCAGCCCCGTAGAAGTAACACCACAATCACCCCATGCCCCTTCCTATATAACCCAGCACCTTTCCCTAATAAAGCGGAATTCTCTGGTGAATTGCTGCTGTGTGTCACTCCTTTCCTTTCAGATACTCAGTGGTGTATCAAATCATTATATCATTCACCTTAAACTTACAATGTTACATGTCTATTGTACCTCAAAAAAGCTGAGGAAAAATGAACTCACCCTAACCCATGATTATAAGGGAAAGAGTGTGCTATGCATTGGTAACTGTTCTGATAATGTAGACACCACAACAATAAGCTGTGGGAATAACAGGGAGAAGATAATGAGAAATAGAATAAGCTTGCTGACTACCTTTCAGTTAACTAAGAACTCAGGAGTATTATATTCAACCAGTGTCCCAGCTATCTATATGGCAGGAGAGAGACTGTCAAGGTCTCTTCCAAGGACTATGGATATAGATTTCCCCCCTGGTCCCTTTGGGTGGGTTCTAATTCACTTCACCATACAAGAATAGTTTTGGTAGAATCCTACCCATGTGATTCTACCATTTCAGGATACTTTAAACCCACTGACACACAAGCACATTGCTCCTCAGATGAGACCGAGTCTCAGAGAGAATCTCTTCCAAAACACCAAGTGGAATATCTCACATGCAGACCCAGAGGTGTTTGATTTGTGACCACCATGCAATATTGTTTTATATTATATAGGCACAGATAACATAGGAAGAACCCTGCAATATTATGGTACTAAACCTGTCTGAACACTGTACACCTACTAGAAACTTAGGCAGCACATTTCTCATTTTATTTTCTTTTCCACTGAGACTAGGAAGGAGCTGAAAACAGATTAGTCAATATCCGCAGAGATACTCTTATAGAAATGATAGAGGATAAGGAGACAGAAGGGAGACAGGCTCAGCTTTCTGAAAGTTACACCTTCATAGGAGTGACAGGATATACTGTCCCTCACAGTACTATGCATCAATATACAGTAAAACAGCATGTTTGAAACACTACTCATACAATTGATTTTGCAAATAATCCAGGGACTTTTACAAATAATTCAGAAAGGAATCTTATTATAACTGCTTCCCTAAGCCCCAGTATCTCTCTGAAAAGTGACCTGTCACATCTTTACCTACCTTGCCTCCCAGTGCATACGGAGAGGTACCATGTGAATATGGACAATTCAAACTCACAAGAATTCAGGTAGGAAGTCATTTCAGGCTGAGCACATCAGTAATGCATCAGTGGAAGAGGAGAGCCTTTCTCTATGCCAGAGGTTCTCCGCCTGTGGCCTACAGACCCCTGAGCACCCCAGAAGACCAGAGCAGGGAATTCATGACTTCAAAACAGTAATACGGAGATGTCAAAGTGGTCGTCGTAAGACATAAATATGTACATTTACACAGATTAACTCAGTTTGTTTTCTGTACTTCTACTGTGATTTTATTAACTTTGTTTATACCCACTGTAATCTCAGTAACCTCATCATCATCTAATAAATTGTTATGTTGAAATATGGTATTTTTCTTATACTTGCATGGAAATTTAGTATGAAATAAGAATTCTCTGTTATCTTGTTTTACAATATATATATACTGCAGTATGATAAGCCTGGAAGATGCCTTAATGGCTTTCTTCTCTCATTTCCAGTCTGAAGGACTGGTAAAAACTATTTTTGGCTTTCTTATTATAGTGAAATATATATAACACAAATATTGACTTATATCCATATTTGAAATATTTACTTCTTTTTCTTTAAACTCTGAACAACGGGACTCAAAATGATGTGGCAACTTGACTGGTGTATCAGCACTGACTAATCAACAAAGAAGACCTGGACCCTTCCCTTGACCCACACATTCTCCCCCACGTCTTGGGAGAACAAAGTCCTAGGCTTTCTTCAGAAATGACTAGAATAACAAGTGACTAATTGTCTGAGGCTCTAGAAGAACCTCTCGCACTGAAAAGAATCTACGTCCACAGCCTTGCCCAGCTTCAGAGCCGCTTGGGTGGGGAAGGCAGAAACATGAGAAAGGTGAGGGAGGAGAAAGGCCCTCAGGCCCCGTCTGCCAGAGCAGTTCTGCTGTTAACTCAGGGTGTGATATTCCGTGACCAACTGCCCACTTACGCCTCTCCGCAACCTGATGGCATAGATTACAATTGAGGTTTCGAGACTTTTCTTCACACTCGAAGCTTATCTTCAAAACTACCCTTTTCTTCAATCCTTAGAACACATGAAAGCAGATTTTTCTGGGTGAAGAGGAAAAGTCCTGGTGCTCCCGAGTCTCCCTAGTCGCACTCCACCTCACTGGCGACATGTCTGTCCTGCAGGAGTGTCAGTCGTGGGACAGAAGAAGAGGGTGGCTGGAAATCTGAAAGATGTGAGAGGGTTTGCAGCTGCGTCCTGGGGGAGGGCCTCAGGAGGCAGGAGGTGGCTGGAAATGCACACACTCAGGGAGACACGGTCACTGCCTGCAAATATCTGTAGGGTAACTTGGTATATCCTCACCTCTGTGTCCCCGGAACTGGCATGACTGCTGGCACCCAGGAAGTGCTTGTGGAAACCTAACAAATCAACAATTTCACAAGTGAGAGAAGAGCCATGTGGCCACTGGTGATTACTGAAGTCACTTAAGACAGGGTATTAGAAGTTAGGATACTGTCCTAACCGACTTCAGCTATCACTACTGTGGGGTTTCAAATTCTTGGCTCTTGACTTTAATGCAAAAATGTAGATGTGGCTTATCATGATTCCAAGGGTAAAAATTAAAAGGCAGTGAGTTCCCTGTCACTAGATGTATTCAAGCTGGATGAACACTGTCAGGGCTACTAGAGGTTTCCTGCTCTGGGTGGTGGGGTGAAAGGGATGGTCTCTGAGTTTTTTCTGGCTCTGAGATTATTTAGGTCTGTATGTATTTCTTCATGCACTTCTTGAACACCTATGATGTGCCAGTTTCCTAAGTCCTATATACACAAATCCTTAAAATGATGTTAAAGAGCAGAAATAATTACAGCTGATGCTTATCAGGAGTCTGTCTAGCTAGATTACTGATTTATGCATATTGTGAGAATGCCTGTAAGTTCCTGGAGGCAGATCCTATTATAATTTATTTGTAAATAAGAAAAAACTAAGGTTTAAAGGTTAAGCAGCTTGCTCAAGCTAGTGTGCCCAAACTTGGTGAGGCTGTGACTTGAACCCAGGACTAGGGACTCAGGGCCCTCAGTCCTAGCGATGAGGTACACTCCAAGGAGTAGGAAACCGAGCTCCACCCAGTCACGCCCCATCCAAGCCTGAAGTCCTTTAATACTGTCCTCAGCCTCCTCTGTGCTGTCACCATTTTGCATCTTTCAGCACACAGCCTTTCTCTGTTGATTCTAGGCACAGGTTGAACAACAGACTCTATAGAGTTTACTCGTCCTGCTTAACCGAAACTTTATACCTGCTGGTTAGTAACCCCTCATTGCCCCTCCCCTCAGCCTCTGGCAACCACCACTCCACTCTTTGGTCCTATGAATCTGACTGTCTTAGTTATCTCTTATAAGTGGAATCATCAAGTATTTGTCTTATTGTGGCTGGCTTATTTCACTTAGTATAATGTCATTAAGGTACATCCACATGGTCCACAGCAGTATTTTCTTCTATTCTAATGCTGAATCATATTCCACTGCAGGTATATGCCACATTTTCTTTAACCACTCATCTGTCAGTGGACATTAAGTGTTTCCACATTTTAGCTGTTATGAATAAAGCTGCACTGAACAGAAAGGTGCGAATACCTCTCCTTCAGCTATATACCCAGAAATGGAATTGCTGGATCATATGGTAATTCTGTTTTTGACTTCTGGATGAACCTCCATTCTGTTTTCCATAATGGCTGTGCCAATTTACATTCCCACCAGCAGTGTGCAACTCTTGTCCTTTGGTTCTTTGATAGCAGCCATCCCAACAGGTGTGAGGGGACGTCTCATTGTGGCTTTGCATTTCCTTGATGATTAGTGATGTGGAGGATCTTTTCATATACCTGTTGGCCATTTGTATACCTTTCTTGGAGAAATATCTACCCAACACCTTACCCCATTTTCTAATTGGGCTTTTTACTTTTGTACTATTGAGTAGAAATTCCATCATTTGCTTCTTAGCTTAAAACTTCTTGGGCAAAGCCCTCCGGACTACCTGAACAGCCCCACACTGACACACACACACACTCCGCCTGCCCTCTTGCCTCGCCTGTGCTCTTCTCCATTTCTCCCACTGTTTCAGCTCAGGAACAGCCTGCCTCACAACCAAAGAGGATGCACAGAAGTAATGATAGGAACTGGGGAGCTCTTGTCCCACATGAACAGACTTTAGAGAAAGTGAAAAACACTGGGTGAAGGAAGGTCATCTGGCTTCGCTGGCCTATCTGATACCATTCTTGGGGACCCGGTTGGGGGCAGGCTGTCAGCATATGGGGCCCCTTAATTTACCCATCACTCCTGCAGGAAGCTCACTGGAATCTCTGTTCCCTCCCCTTCTCTGACAGGAAATTCTACTACCTCTGGTTCTGCACCTCTCCAGCTTTGACCTTGCTCTCCTTTCAGTGACCATTCAACTACTTCTCTCTCTCTCTCTCTCTCTCTCTCTCTCACACACACACACACACACACACACTTTCTCTCTCTCTTCCTCTCTTTCTTCTCCTAACTAGCTAAGCCAGGAACAATATATTTAATGAGGATTATTATTTTATTGTATACCACTCATGTTATATATGACATATATATCTAGTACTTATCCAGCACCTACTCATTTGCAAAGCACTTTTCAGACAGTTTCATTCATTTAATGCCCACAATGGAATGGTATTGATGGAAATGGTATTATACGCCTCTCATTTTTCTTTGAGAAAAGTAAATGAGACACAAAGGTTTTCCAAGTGGAATAATTGATAAGTAGCTAAACTAGGACTAAAATCCAAATCCTGGAGTATTTCCACTAATTCTCCTGATCCAAAGAATCTGACTCTGCTCTCATGTAACACACCCCAGTTATTCAAGGTGCTTCAAACTTGTCCAATCTGAGTTTCTCCTACCAGCAAATATTTTAAAGGAAGAGAGTTATGTGGTATATGGCTAAGAAGTGGGCTTTGAAGCCAAACTACTTGGGTTGGAATTACATCCACTTCCTAGTAATATAATCTGGAGCAAGTTAGTGAACACCCTATAAAAAGTTTGCAATTCAATTTCCTCATCTCTATGCTGCCAGAGTTCTTATGTGGATTCATACACTGCCTAGCACATGCTATATACTCTCAAGGTGTTCAGCATTTTTATTGGTCACCTGCTACAAGCACACAATGATGAACTGGGGAAGCAGTGTTGAACAGCCAGACTGGTTCCTGCCCTGGCAGATGTGATGTCCTGGGCCTCTCTGTGTCAATCATGTCTCATTGTGCCTCTCCTCCTAGGAGAAACCACTTCAGTCCAAAGTTCCAAGCACTTTGGGGAGAAGAAATAAGCTTCATGAACATGTGCTGCTGCATCTTAGGAAAGTGACTGAAAGATCAAAGCAGTATGGAATCTTTCCAGCAATGCAAAGGATTTCACTTGAGAATTTTTAACATCAAAAAAAAAAATCACTGGTACTCAGTGTCCTTGGGTTGACTTCTTCTCATTCACCTTATATCCCCTTTCTCCCTTTATCTGACAGGGTCACTGGCAGACATCTGCAGATTGTTCCCTGTGTTCTCCTCTAGAACTAACCCTGACCTAAGCAAGGTGACATTAGGAGCTCAAGTCAAGGAACACATTGAGTGACGCAGCATCATGTCACTCGGCCTGACAGCCAGGGTCTGATCTTAAGCATGAGGTCAGGTAATTGACTTCTGATCATGCTGCATGGCAGCTGACTCTCTGCCTTTTTCAATTGCTGGGCAGAGCCACAACTCCTCCCAAACTGGAATCTTGCTTTGTTGTCTGGATCTTGCTCCTCTCTGCCCATCTCAAGGATAGGAATCCAGCTCCTGAAGCCCAGAACTTGGCTATATAATCCCCTCGGTGTTACTGGCCAGCACATCTGCACCTTGTATGAGGTTCTCATGCCCAGACGACCACCCATGACTCAATTAAACTCTAATCTACTGTGAAGACGTGCAACTATTACTTTTGTTATGGCTTCCTTAATGCCACCCACCTGCATGAAATAAAAAGTTTAGCCAAACCAGACGGATGCCCTTCTGCTGCCAGGAAGTGGTCTGACTTCTTTGCCACAGAGTTCCAGAAAATGGTGCTGCCCCCCTATGATAGTTTCACCTCCTGAAGGATCATAGACTCTAGTTTCATGGTGCTCCTGATCAGATTGTTATTCAAACTCCCAAACCCATTCCACAAGCTCTTCTCAAAGCGGTTGGACCTAGGAATACCATCTCTACAGTATATGTGTTTTCTTCAGGGAAAAGTTAAGATTTTCTGATAACTACTTTGGGGAAGCCAGTGAGAAAGAAATCCCAGCCAAACAAAATGGTCTGAGGAGGTAAATTTCATAACTTCTGTCTCTACAGATGAAGGAAGTGAAAGTTCAGGAAGGAAATTACTTCATGCTCAGTGTAAATCAGTGACAAAGCCAGGTCTGCGTGACAGTAAACTCCTTACTCCTGTCAACTATGCCATCCACTTACAGGAAGTTACAACAACTGGAGACCCCAGCCAGGACACACACCCAACATCCCTTCCGATGTTCTACTTGCCGGACAGCAATGTCAAGGGGAAACCAGAGTCACATCAATGACTTCCTCCTTCCGGGACTGAGCAGTGACCCCAAATAGCAGGTGCAGCTCTGCCAGCTTCCTGGCCACGTATCTGGTCAATGTGGCTGCAAACTCGGTGATCATCGCAGCCATCCAGGGGGGATGCCCGCCTCCACACCCCCATGTGCTTCTTCCTCTCTGACCTGTCTTTTGTGGACATCTGCTTTATGCACGGCATCATGCCAAGGATGCTGGCAAACATGCTGAGCAAGAGCAAGAAGGTCCCCTTTGCCCAGTGCCTCACGCAGACAGCTACCCCCATGCTGAAGCCTTTTATCTGGAGCCTTAGGAACAAGGACATGAATCGGGCCTTGAAAAAGCTGATTAGGAAGGCAGAATAGCATACTTCTCAGCATTCGTTCACTCAACAAGGACCCAGTTTCTGCTACGCACCAGGATTGAAATGAAATATGCAACGCAATCAAAATATTGCAAAGATATATCAGTCACAGCTCCTGTATTCAAAATTAATTACAGTGCAGTGTGTGGGGGTGAGACAAGTGCAGTAGAGGTAATTGAACATTTTGGTAATAAATGAGACATAGATACTGATAGTTTACTGTATTTACACTGTTTCCTTCTTTCTCCTTTGCAGTCTCTGGCTCATGGGTGTCACATACACGACCAGTGCTGTGTCAGAGTTGTTCTGATGAAAAGCCAGGGAAGAAGTCTGTGTGCAGAACTATAGGAATGTGAAGACAACACCTGTGTGGCCCACCCTACCCCAGATCTATTTGATGTATTTATTATTTATATTCTGAGAAATGATAGTTTTTCTTTACAAGGACTGGCATCTGTGTGCGGCGACTCCATGGCAGGGTAGGGCAGGAGGAAAGGGGAACCCCCCAGATGTGCCCAGGGAGGGGGACGAGGAGCAGGGCTCTCCGGGGCCACAGATCCAGTCACTCCTAAAAAAGGTGTTCCTGACTGTGCTGGGACTCAAAAACCAGGGCCCAGAAGGGACAGCTACAAGGTGGGACAGTTGCCCCATCTCGTTTCTAACTAGGAGATCTGGGAGCAGGTCCCAGGAGACCCTCTGTGTGAAAAGCCCACAACTCCTCCTGGTTCCGGTTCCTGAGGACAGGCTGCTCCAGCCATGAGCCTTTCGTCTGTGTTGCTGTTACAGGAAAGGAAGGGAAGTGTGGTTCTAGCAAGCCCTCTCGAGGAGAAGGGAAGGCCAACCAAACAGGTGAAACGGACCCCACACCTGGTGCTGGTGACAGGATGTCGGGATGGTCAGAATTCCCAGGTAAGGCCTGGGGCCCAGCAATGGGAGACACTGGCCACACACCCTCTCCCCACACACACCTACCTCCTCCCCTATTACTTCTTTCCTGCCCCATCCTCACACTCAGCTGAATACAACTTGGCCTCTTAACACCATGAGGAGGGTCTTGATTTAATATTCACGAACTCCCTGAGAGTCTAGCCCAACATCAATCCAGATCAGCAGGCCCCAGGCTCTTGGCAGTGGCTGAGACATTGTAAGCAGACATCAACAGTGCTCAGGACCCCTGGATGCGTAGAATTCACTGTCAGCCCACTCAATCGTGAGCGGCTCTCACAATCAGCATAGGAGAGTAACAATCTCCACAACTGGCAGTTTAGCAAGATCTACTTCATTTTTCTACCTTGTGTCTCAGAATTATGTGAGGTAGATTTATTTAGGCTCATTTTACAACTGAGGCTCCGAAACACTAAATGATTTACAAGACATACTGCTGGGACTTGAACTTGGGTCTATACGCATGACCTGTCCAAATGGAAGCTTTTTTCATGGTCAGAGCCATTGCCACCGAGGGTCATGATGATGGTACTGATGACAGTGGCGCTTACAACTGTACATATGAGACTACAGTTTTCAGAGCCCAACTTCCCAAAGATGATGACCAAGGAAAGGCCCTGTGTGCCAGGACTGGGGGAAGTGGGATGCCCAGTTTTGAAAGCAGAAAAGTGTTGGGCAAACACAGACAGCTAGTTGGTCACTCCAGAAACTCCTTGAAGAGAAGACAACGAAATCAGGAAAAGCAAACATAAAGAGCACTTGATATAAGCCCATCATCATTCTAGTTCTGTATGATCCTTTACTAATTTAATCCTCATGATAATGCTATGCATTAGGCTGTTGTTATCATCTTCAAGCAGATGCAGAAACTGAGGCCAGAAAGATGGAGCAAACTTGCTCAACATTTTAGCACACAAAAGAGCCAGTGGCCAAGGAAAGTCTGTCAAACCCAGAGGGACTGGGTTGCACGCCCACATCAAAGAGCATGATAGTAGCACACACTGCTGTTGCCTGTTGGCGTGTTCATCCTTCCACACCAGCCAAATGCACAAGACAGAAGCTCTCATTTGGGTTTTTATATCACAGGTCCTGAAAAACCCTTTAATGGATTCTGACATGTTGATGCTTTCAACAGTCCTATATGGTAGGCTTACATCCACATTCTATGGATGAAGGAAAAATGAGGCTCAGAGGATGTAAATAATTCACCCAAAATATAAAAAGCAGTGGGGGTTTAAAGCTGGGAGGCATGTCCTCGAACATTTTTCTGGTGCATCAGGAACCCCAGTTTCCATTTTATTTACAATTACTAGTAATATTAATAACTGTTATCACGATTTATTGAAGGTCTACTCTGTACTAGAATATTGAATATGTCATCTCATTCCTTATCCATAAGTTTACAAAGTTTGCATTAACAGTCAAATTAACAGTCTAGGAAACTGAGGCGCAAAGAGGGTGTATAAGTTGCAAAGGACAGCACAGCCAGAAAGGGCAGAGAAAGGTTTCCCACCTGGTCTATAGGACCCCAGGCCAAACTCCTAGGGACTTGATGCTACTGACAGGAATGCTGATGATGAAGACAATGGGATCTTTTCTTTGTAAAACGCCTTTGAGTTTATAAAGTGATTTTATCTACATTAGCTCATTTGATAGGTCTTCAAAAGAAAAAGAGGGCAGATACTCCCATCACACCAAGAATTTCTGAGTCCCAGTGACAACCTATGCATGTAATTACTTATTGCTTCTCTACCCCTCAATTGAGAGACAGAGACAGAAAGAGAGCTCTTCTTAATAATTTCTTAGTAAATACATATTCCCCACACTGTCTTATTCAAACTTCTCATGACAATGAAATTGATAGCTTTCCCATAATGGGTGGTTGGGGTGAACTATGAATTAGGAAGTTTCTTCCCAAATAATCTCCAGTTCAACCTCATCCAGGAGGTCTACAGGACAATGTACTAATATGCAAAGTTCACCCCCCAAAAAATCTCCCATCACTGTCCACAGTTCTTACCTCTGTACATGTTTACAGTGTATTTCTGGGATCTTTAAAAGGAACATGTGGAAAAAAAGGCTTTGAATGCCATAACTTTTTGGAGTCTATGTATATTTAGGTAAGATTTTCCTCCAATTGTTATACTTTAAATGAAAATCAGAAACAAAACCAGCATCCCTGACCTCCTGCTCCTGGGCCTCTCTGAGCATCCAGAACAGCAGCCTCTCCTGTTTAGCACCTTCCTGGGCATGTACCTGGTCACTGTGTCGGGGAACCTGCTCACCATCCTGGCCATCTGCTCTGACCCTCGCCTCCACACCCCCATGTACTTCCTCCTGGCCAACCAGTCCTTCATCGACACCTGCTTCTCCAGCACCATTGTCCCCAAGGTGCTGGTGAACATCCAGACACAGCACCACACCATCTCCCACACCAGGTGCCTCCTGCAGATGTACTTCTTCATGGCACTGGCCCTGCTGGATGACTTCCTGCTGGCTGTGATGGCATGTGACCGCTACGTGGCCATTTGCCTTCCTCTTCACTACACCACGATCGTGAGCCCCCAGCGCTGCCTGCTGCTGGTCACTGTGTGCTGGCTCTGCTCCCACCTCCTGGCCTTCCCACTCACTCTCCTGATGTCTCAGTTCTCCTTCTGTGCCTCCCGTTCCATCCCACACTTCTTCTGTGACCTCCCCCCGCTCCTCACACTGGCCTGCTCAGATACTCACATCTTTCAGATCATGATGTTTACTAACTCAACCCTGTCGGGTGTGGTGCCCCTCGGCTGCGTCCTCGTCTCCTATGCGCACATCATGCGCACCATCCTCAGGATCCCCTCTGCTGGAGGGAAGCACAGAGTCTTCTCTACCTGTGGCTCCCACCTGACAGTGGTCACTCTCTTTTATGGGACACTCTTTCTGGTGTATTTCCAGCCCTCCTCCTCCTACTCGGCAGACACCGGAATGGTGGCATCTGTGGCATACACGATGGTCACCCCCCTGCTGAACCCCTTTATCTACAGCCTGAGAACAGGGACATGAAGGGGGATTTGAGGAGACTCCTCGGCTGGGGAAGATGGTCTGCCCAGTAAGGAGACCTTCCCCAGAGTAGACGACCAGGCTTTTCAACATGCCTCCTTCCTGGACTTGACTATTATAAATTTGAATGACTCACATTCAAGACAGGATGGATGCTTAGCCTTACAAGCAGATGCACAAAATGAAGATTCTGATTTTACAGGGCAGGTATAGGACAGCCTGGAGAGGGAGTGTGATCAGTAGGCCCTACACAGTGACTTGGGGACTGAGTAATATATCCAAGCACATGCAGTCCAGAGCTGGGAACACCAAAAACATCAGCAAAAACATCCTCCTTGGATTCCAGGAGGAAGCTCAGTAGGAGCACAGGTAGGACTCAATTCTCCCCAACAGCAGAAATGCTGGCAAGACTAGGCAGGTGAGGATCTAAGTCAGTCACTGGGCTTCAGGCATCAACTCTGACCATGCCTCGGAAGAAACTGCATTGTGGCCATTGGCCTCAACATTGAGAATATGACATGGCACAGTGTCTGTGTGGCCTGAAAGGCCAAGAATATTCTAGAAAAGAAACCTAGGCTCAGAAAGAGTAGGATATTTGTACAGTATCAAACATCTGGAATTAGATCTTTATCTCTAGAAGATTTTTTTTTTATTTGCTACTTGTGACCATTTTATTCTTCACTTTTTAAACCCTGAGTTATTTTTCCTCCAACCTAAAAGCCACTCATGTCATTACAATAAACGTGTAAACTATAAAGAAAAAATTTAAATCTTTTTAAAAAGAAACTACTCTGAATACACAAATTTTTATGCTCCTTTTCTCTATTTATTTTATATTGTTAAGATGCTGATTTTTCGCATAATCATATAATATGGTATTTTCCATGCTATTACTATTAAATCTTCATAAACATTTTCATAATTAATAATATAGCAGAAGCAGATGCCATATTATAAATAATGTGAGGCATGGGTGAAGGCCTGGTTCTCTCAGGTGGTGCCTTATCTGCACCCTTGGGGAGACATAGTAATGTGGTTCCCCTAGATACATACAGTAATTGCCTTTTGCTTAATCCATATCATTGGTTCTCAAGTTTTCATGTGAAGGGCAAGATAAAAATTCAAGTTGATGGTAGAGTTTGTTGGGTAAAAGGCCCCCCGCCCCATCAGTGGTCTGCTCTGATGTACGTGTCAGAATGCTACGGAACCCTGTCTCACTTACATCATAATGGCCCTACTGGTGTACTTAAGCACCGGCCAGGCCAGTGAGTGACTGAGTGAGTGAGGAGAAAGCCTCTCCAGTCGGTTGTTGTTCTTGGATATACTGACTTGATTCTTGGCTGTCATCACTTGAACCTCTGGCAGCAGAGTTCCAGGGAGGAAGGCACCTGATTTCGGTCACTCTCTGAGGTGCTGAGCCATGAAGCGCAAAGAGAAAAGGAAACATCTTGAAACCACACATGCCCCCGAAGTGGCCAGGATGTCAGGAGGTTTGTGTCAGTGATATTCTCTGAGCACTGGGGAGCTAGAAACTGTCTTCTAAAGAAAAAAGGAGCAAGGATTCCTCCTTATGGGAGAGAAAGGGCAGGAAGGCGGGAGGGAGGAGAAGGTGTGGGTGCACCGCTCGTTCTCAGGGACCAGATCGCCTGAGGGCCGAGAGGAGGTTTCCATGACCAGGTCCTTGTCTCTGTGGCTCAGGACCTGTGCTCGCCACATCGTGCAGCTCTGGGTTCCTGCACCGCAGATGGAGTGACTGATTGGTATAATATTTCTTATAGAATGTATTTCCCTTTATTTCCTTTTTTACAATGTTACAAATTTTCCAATAATACTTTCTCCAGTTAATGAAGAAAGTGTGGCTCAAAGAGGTAAATGAAAAATTAGGAAAAAAGTTTGACTATCTAAAATTGGAGGTGCAGGGATGAGAGTGTAAAGTCATACAGAAAATGAATTGATTTCTTAGACTGTCTAAGATACTGAGGCCTTTCTTTCACTGTCTCAAGAGTATAGACATGTAAATGTGAGGCTCCTTTATTAAATAAAAACACCAGCACGATATACACACACACACACAAATACCATTTAAGCACGATAGTTGAATCGAGAAAGTTTGGCTCTTTCTGAAAAATGGGAAACTGAAATAGTTGTGCTGACTGTGAGGTGACTCTGTGTCTTCCCTTGGCTTATATAGTATAAATAAGCCAAGGGAAGACACACAGTAGTTTCTAAGTTAATGGCTCGCTTAATATGTACCAGGTCCAATTATTTGCTTCTCAAAACTCATTATATCACTAACAGAGTAGATTCATTCATTGGAGTAGATTAGGCTTTATTAACTAATACACAAAGGAATGTATCTCTTTCTTATGTAACAATTAGTGTATGTGAAGGAATAGGGCAAGTCTCCCTGCTGATAGAAACCTTTTATCATTAACAGTCAGCTTTCAAACAGACCCAAGGATATCAACATCCCAGTTAGCTAGAAAAGGGAAGAACACGGCAGGGCAGAGGAGGACTTCATGCCTATGCCTGGTTGAGGCACGTGTCCTCCTTGCCACTCATTTTCCACTACAGAAAACTTAGCCACATGGTCAGAACTACTGTAGCTCCCGGAGGAAGGGCGTTCCAGGCCCGGGGCCAAGTGTCCCTCTGGAACCGGTGAAACAAAGATAAGCCCAGGAAAAGCGCAGGTTGGGAGAAAGGCTATTCTTCCTTACAGTCACTGGCGGCTCATGCATGCGCCCAGGGTGTCTGTTTCCAGCCCATGGGCAGAAATGTATCATGTGGGTGTCTCTGCCTCCTTTGAAAGAGGTTTTCAAAAGATCTGAATAGGGAGGTTAAGAGTCTTGGAGAAATACAGAAATACATTCCCAGAAGAGGAGTCCGGGCAGGTCTGTAAAGTCTTCCTTTGAACATCTCCAGCACCATGGCTACTGCCCAGGAATTCGCTGCGAAAATGCTGTAACTCTACACCTCTCTACATTTATATAGATATCTCTATCTTTCTATATATCTACATCAATATAGATACTAATATAGATAGGCAGGCAGGTAGACATGCAGAATTCTTTTAAACCTTGTACCCCATGTCCTCTAATTATATAATTTCTCACGAGGTAAAAGGAGCTAATATCTAATTTTAGTCACTAGTTTTTGATATTCTGTATACATCTTTAGAAATATCACATACAAGATACCCAATGTCACTGACATCTACTACACACAATTTTCATAATTGTTGTTTCCTTACATTTTGGAGGAAGTGAAGTTTCAAATGCTTAATTTCACGGGAGGGGGGGTTCAATGCCTAACATGACTGTCCACTCAACATGTCTTTTTTGAATGGATACAGATCCCAGAAAATGCCACATCTGTTTTTTTGTATTAATTCCACAAAATTCGAGAAGACTCCAGAGGACTCTCCTGAGCCTGAGGCACGTGTGGTGGTCGCAGACAGCGATCAGACGCCAGGAGAAGAGTCCTCGGCCTCTGCGTGTTCCTCCTGCGCGTCCTCGGCAGGAAAGCTTCGTGCTGCTGCTGAGGACGGTAAGGGAGACACAAAGGCTGGGCAGGATGAAGAGTTGGGCTGCTCAGCCCAATCCCTATTATTTCACTTTCCCTTCAAAATCAGGAAGGGCTTCAGGGCACAGCAACTAAGACTGAGGCCTCTGCAGAGGGACAAGTAGGGGGTGTGCTTTCAAGGACAGGACAGTTCCCCATGTGAACACTGGGACAGCTGTGAGTGAGATAGTGGGCTGTGCTGACAACAGTGTGGGAATTCAATTACAACCTCTTTCCTCAGATCAGCACAAACTCACTCATACACACACCCTATATTCCTTCATATCAGATGCAGCCCCATTATTCCTTCCTTTCACTTTTTCCCTTATATACACATGCCTTCATTCCAGATGCATCCTTTCCACTCTCTATGAGCGTTACACAGATACACACTTCCACCTTCCCTCCTCATGCAATCATTCTCAGACTCAGCTGTCTACACACTAACCCATAAATAATTTACACCCTTTCACACAGGTAACTTGTTTTACCTCCCTCATTAGAGCCAGCCTAAGCACTCAAAAACTCAGATGCCCTGAAATGAATGCACTTTCATATACAGTCTTTCTGTCCCACTTACCACTTCACCCACAAAACCCTCAGCCAAAACCCTTCAGCCCTTCAGGGAGCTGCGCTTCTGGGAAGCTCAAGCACACTTCCTGCAACACGCTCCATCTTTAACTGTTTCACAATAAGAACACGTACCACCCCTGTTCACGTGTATTGTCGCACCACACACACATGTACACCGTCATTCACCACCCCCTTACCAATGTCAGAAACTCTCACCAGGTGTGTCCCAGAACATACACAGACCTCCACACCCTCAATCCCACATAATCACATCACACACATACCTCAGATAAAATGTTCATCTCGCGGCATTCTGTGATTTCACATACGTATGTACTTCCAGGACACGTGCCCACATAGGAATAGTCTCATGATCATCTCAATTCCTACAGACTTCACACACTTATTCTAGTTTTCTCATGTCTGAAATTTCCTTTCCCAGGAATCCCTCAGTTACCTCTGGATACTGTTAGTATTGGGCCTCATGAGATGACTCAACCTCAGGTCTTGGAGGAATGGGAAGGTTCCTCCTTCTCTACCCAAGACTCCTTTCCACCACACCTGGGAACGGCACGTGTCCACCAGTATGAAGAGATGAAAAGAGGTGTGGCTGCCTCATGGGATAGAGCAGAAGTCTTGGAGCCCGCCTCAAAGACCAGAGTAGAAGAATTTGCTTTGCCTGAAGGGGCCCCTAAAACATCCAGTCCCTTGTGTGCACAGGATCACCTGTGACAGCGAGTCCAGCCTGGAGAGCAAAGCGCCGCAGGGGACAGAGCAGGCTGGCAGTGTGGGGGAGCCCCCAGCCCGGGAGGAGGGCTCCAGGGCCGAGACACCTGAGGGGCTGGTGGGCATGGACAGCGGCTGCAGCTCCCAGGAGGAGGCTGATAAGGAGGAGCAAGAAGAGGAAGGGGAGGCAGATGTGGAGGAGGAAGAAGAGGAGGAAGATGTGGAAGAGGAGGAGGAGGATGTGGAGGAGGAAGAGAAGGTGGATGTGGAGGAGGAGGCGAGGTGGAGCTGGAGCTGGAGCTGGTGGTGGATCAAGAACAGACTATTTAGACACTAGACGAAAAAACACTGTGGCAGGAAGACATCCTCCTGCGAGAACGCAAACTTTTTCAGGCCCTAGAAAAGTGGAAGTGGAGGAGATTAAAGACGGCGGCATGAGAGGTGAGACAGAGGCTTCCTCCTAAAACCGCATATAATACGAAAATATCATTGATACAATAGTCCTGAGAGAGCAACAGGAAAGAGGATGGCGCCAGACTGCACACACCTGGAGAAAAAAGCAGACCTCACGGAACAGGGTAACGTACCAGAGCCATGGCCCGATGGGACCCAAGTCCTTTCCACACCCCAGCTCACTGGCGGGAGGAAGAGAAACGGAGCAGGGAGGGAGTGGAGGCCTGGGACTGCTGAATACCTAGCTCCCTCTGGGAGCACAAACCTACAGTGCATGGTGCTTTCATGACACTCTCATGATTAGGGGATTGGAAAGCTAAGACAGGCAGAATTCCTGGAGGGACTGAGATTCCAGCCACTTGTGGAAAGCAGGGATCCATATCTGGCTGCTCTGGAACAAAAGCAAGGTGGGCAGGCTGAGAGACATCCTGACAAGGAAGCCCTTAGCAAGAGGGCTGCTAAAGGGGCAATGATTGCACAGAGCTTACTACTCAGGAGAAAGCATGGGTAGACAAAATTATCCAGGTGCACTCTGCCCAGCAGGTTGGGAGCTTTCACAATCTTCAGGTGCTCCAGCTCCCTGGCTGCCTACACAGCTTCAAGGACCCCCTCCATGATACACAGCCTACTGCGCCCTTCACCCGGCCAGACCCACCTGGCTCGCAAACCGGCAAACCCTACCCTGGCGTTAGGCCAGCCAGAGGGAAGATCTGTCTACAGCAACTACAAATGCAAAGTATAGAGGCTTATACCTGTGTGCTTGGCCCACTGGTTCAGGCAGTGGAGACAGGCATAGCAGCCAGGAAGCCGAAAACAGCTCTTACCTGCCCCCCAGGCACCAACACCACTCCCCTGTGACCCCTGACATTGCTTCAGGGCTGAGCAGCTCCAGAGAGTAGAGCTTCTGGACACTAGAGGGCGCCATATACAAATATTAAAAGCCAAAGGAACCTGGTTCAGAGTATAATTATGAATACAACTGAGAAAGACTTAAAGGACATTGACCTTATGAATCTTTCTGAAAGGGAGTTCAAAATAAAAATCATTAACATGCTCATGGAGGTACTAAAAGATATTCAAGAACTCAGGAATAAATTCCGGTTTGAGATCGAATCATTGAACAGCACAATGGAGGGTATTAAAAGCAGATTAGATATGGTCGAGGAGACGATAAATGGAATAGAAATTAGAGAAGAGGAATACAAAGAAGCTGAGGCATGGAGAGAAAAAAGGATCTCTAAGAATGATATAGACAGAGAGAACTGTGTGACCAATCCAAATGGAGAAATATTCGCATTGTAGGGGTAACAGAAGAAGAAGAGAGCGAGAGAAAGGGAGAGAAAGTGTTTTTGAGGAGGTAATTGCTGAAAACTTCCCCAATCTGGGGAAGGTGATAGTCTCTCAGGCCATGGAGGTACACAGATCTCCAAACACAAGAGACCCAAGGAAGTCAGCACCAAGACACATAGTCATTAAAATTGCAAAGATCAAGGATAAGGATAGACTATTAAAAGCAGCCAGAGAGAGAAATAAGATCACATACAAAGGAAAGCCCAACAGGCTGCCATCAGACTTCTCAGCAGAAGCCTTAGAGGCCAGAAGGGAGTGGCATGATCTATTTAATGCAATGAAGCAGAAGGGCCTGGAACCAAGATTACTTTATCCGGCAAGATTATCATTTAAATTTTAAGGAGGGATTAAACAATTTCCAGACAAGCAAAACCTGAGAGAATTTACCTCCCACAAACCATCTCTAGAGTGTATTTTGGAGGGACTGCTAAAGATGGAAGTGTTCCTAAGGTTTAATACCTGTCACCAGAGGTAATAAAACCACAGTAAAGAAAGTACAACTGCTAATTACTAAGCAAATGCAAAATCGGGAAAACAATTCCATTCACACTTGCATCAAAAAGAATAAAATACCTAGGAATAAACCTAACCAAGGAAGTAAAAGACCTATACTCTGAAAACTACAAGACACTCAAGAGAGAAATTAAAGAAGACACCAATAAATGGAAACACATCCCGTTCTCATGGATAGAAAGAATACTGTCAAAATGACCATCCTGCCTAAAGCAATCTACAGATTAAATGCAATTCCTATCAAAATACCAAAGCATTCTTCAACCAACTAGAGAAAATCATTCTAAAATTCATATGGAACTACAAAAGACCCCGAATAGCCAAAGCAATCTGGAGAAGGAAGAATAGAACTGGGGAGATTATGCTCCCCAATTTCAAGCTCTACTACAAAGCCATAGTAATCAAGATAATTTGGTACTGGCACAAGAACAGACCCATAGACCAATGGAGAAGGCAAATAGTGAATCTGTGGCATCTACACTGATGGACAGTGACTGCATTGGGGTATGAGTGGGGACTTGATAAAATGGGTAAAGTAGTAACCACATTGTTTTTACCTTAATAAAAAAAAAAAGAAAAAAAAACATAGTGGTATATGAGCCAAGGAAAAAATCCATCTGGGAAAAACGGGTAAGTAGAGGTTTTTCTCCAAATTTCATTGAAATTGAGTTTTCTGTCTTGTGACCATTTCTTTGATATTCCCATGCACATGATAAACACTTCCTTAAGAAATTACAAATGAACTTTCAATTTTTAAAAATGCTCTATTTGCCTCTCTTAGAAAGTAAGACCAGAAAACTCTATAAAAGAACCATGAATGGGAAATGAAATCTGACATGTAACGAGAGGAAACAGTTTCCTCATATTCTTTTCATTCTGGTTTCTACATTTAAACTTAATGCAATTTTCAAATAATATTACAAAAAGTGTTGAAGTCACAGCAACCCATCTAGACTACCCTAACCACTACCACGAATTCAAAGAATATATACACTACTAATTTTATGAATTCAAGGAACATACAGGCTATGTATTTTAGCTTTCTATGAGGCAACAAAACAAAAACCTTTCTATAAAGGTCTTATAAAACTATGAACTCTATGACTAGCCTGATTTCTTACTGCTGATGAAATTTAAGGATAAGAAAAAACAACTTCCACATATAGATCAAATAGGATTTCCTTTTTTAATTAATTAAATTAAAGCAACTACTGAGAGTTAAAGAAGGAAAGTATTCTAAAGAGTAATGAATCTTCTGTTCTCAAACTCTTCACACACTGCACACAGCCTTATTGTATATAATGCATCCTTCCATGATAAAATAAAATCAGCAACTGCATGGTAGTTCAAAGCCTCTGGATAATCTAGGACTATGACTATAAACTATCCAGAAGAAATTATATGGAAAAATCTAGGTAAATGAATGTAATTTAGTGAGGGCCTCGGCTAAGAGAAAGTGTAAGAGGCAAAAGGATGAATTGTGATTCCCGTCTCGTGTCATCCTCAGAACAAAGGTCTCTGAGGACTTTATTTCTATAGGAATTTCATAGGGAAAAGGACAGTATTTGAAAAAGCCTAAATAATGTGTAACCCAAATTGACACAAATAATAATCAGAAGTGAAATATAGGGTATTGTTACTGAATGACTGGATAAGAAGGGGGTTGGAGCTTTGAGATGATGCATCAAATGGATTCCATGAATTTGGCAGTATTGGGAAAATATAACAAATGAAAATACCTCACAAAAAACATACCTCACACCGAAGAAAAACCATGTCCTACAACTTCCACTCAGATTAACTGTGGTAATTTTGTCTTATAAAACACTTAATCATCTCTTCAAAAGGAAAACATGGTGAGAAGTTTGATAATCTAACTCAATTAAAATATTATTGGAGAATAATCTTGCTTTCTTATCTATCTCAAAACTTAGAATACCAAAACGTAATAGTCAAATATACATGCAAAATGACCCTACAAATAAGATAATTGTGGGTACCAAATGTTGTGTTTAAGTTCTGCAATAAAACAGTCTCCCAGACATTTAATAGTATGTCACTTGGTAAATGAAAGTTTCCACAAAGTAACAGCAGTGAGAAGACCTAAAAATTATGCTAGTGAAGAGTCTAGCTGAAAGAAACAAAAATACGGATCATTTTGATCCAACACTAATTTTATTGCAAGTTCCTACAGAGCTGAATAAAATGCTGACACCACCACACAAAAATGTATTGAGTTGGCAATGTCAGCCTCCAATATCACCATCCACATTGTATTATCTGCAGATAAACAGCATGAATGTTCAATGCTTGAACTTCTTAGACTTTGTGGCTAACATTACAGTAAAAACAAAAACCATAGGCATGAGGCATCATTAAACATAGATGAGTTTAGTTTGGCATTGTTTGGCTCAAATTAGTCTAGTACTTTAACAAATTCCAGAAAAAACATGAAAAAATGCAAGCTTAAACATTACAATTTTCTAAATGTGCTACATTCTGTACCAAACAGACCCATATAAATAAGTCTTAGTCAACTCCAACTAATATTCAAGTAAATAACACCACTTACCCCTATCCCCTACACACCCACAAAGTGCAGGCAGACATGGACACACACATATGCACACACCCATGTAAGAAGTCCTTACCTTCATGGCATGGATTTCTTCAAGCAATCGTTGTACTCGGCTCCGGTTTTTTAACAGTGCATCTTCAGTACCCCTGCAGATAATACAATATGCAACCAAGAAAAGCATTTCTCTTAGACTCATATCAAATGAAAAATCTTCATTTCTTTTAAAAAGCCATAATAAATCTCTAAATAATACTCTGTCACCCTGTACTGTCCTCAACAAACTCCATTCCATCAACAAACTCAAGTTTTTGGCAAAAAGAATCATTGAGCCAGCATTATATTCATGACTATTAACATTAACAGTTTGCCTTTTATTCCTTAATAGGATGGCCAAATAATATTTCTTAATTAACAGATTAATAACTTTCTTTTAACGTAAAACAAATTTCATAAGCTATAATTAAAGGTTGAATTAAATTTTATTAAATGAAAACTTGCTCTCTGGGGTTAATGGAATATCTAAGTTAAAAATCTGACTATACTAGAGAGGAAGGCTATCTTCTGAAATATTTATTAAGAAGAAACAAGAAGATAACCAGGAATAAAACACATCTTAAAGCATAAAAACTATAAATAGCATAATTTTCCTCTAATACTACTGAAACTAAAATTACAAAGTACATTTTCAAAAAAATTACGTTGAAAATGTTGCTTTCATAAACACTTCCACAAGACACTGAGAATTTCAAATTAATCACCAATTCAAGAAATAAAGTGATATAAAATCTTTGTAACAAATCCAAAGCATTAGTACATTTGTTAAACTATAGAAACATCTTAAAGTAACTTCCAATAACATAAAACACATAAACAACCCCAAAGGCGTTTCATTCCAAAATGGCGGAAAGGAGAGTTTGGGAAAAAATCAGAAGAATTCATCACATATTTTAAAGTAAATAAGGTCCAAACCATATAATGACATGCTGACACAGCACATTTTATCTCTCTCACATCCTTTCCACATATAAAACAAAATGCTGCATGAGTATGATATTTAATTATTCCTATAGGTCCAACCCTTCACTTTTGTAAATACTGAATAAAAACAACTTTTGACATTTTATTAGTCCCAGGACCATTAGTTTAAGTGACTAATCTCGACTGGCCTCTACACTTCCTAGCAACTCTACTGTACTTTCTTGGTCAATACACTACAACGACTATTTTAAACCTCTGCTTGCTTTCTTAAAACATCTGACCTTCTTACTCTTTTTTTCAATTTCACCAAGAAAATAAATATCAGATGGGAACCATCATTTTTTATTACCACAAATACAAATTTACTTGCATCCTCATCCTCTATTAATAAAGTTATAAGAAATACGCCTACACATATGTCAAGTTAGTTTCCCAATTGTGTTTTGGGAGCCCATCCTTTTCTGCCTTCCTAGACCCCTTTCTATAGATTATTCCTTTCCTCTAGCATTCCTCTAGTCAATCTCTTTAAATGGATGTTTCCCAGTGATTTTTAATCATGCCAGGATCATTTTCACTAAAGACACAACAAAACATCCACACTACAAAGTTTACTGGGACCACCCTTTCTCTTCAACTGCCTCAGAGCTAAGCTTTTCAAGATTTCAAACTATTTCATGCATTCCACATAATTCTAGTTTCCCTTCCCAATGGTCCACTTAAAGTTATCACAAAATTCAACAGGAATTTTTCAGACTTCATTATTTGACATCTCAGCAGCATTTGACACTGCTGACTGCCTCCTCCTCCTTGAAACACTCTGTCCTTGGCTTCCAGGACAGATCGCTCCCCTGGTTTTCCTCCTTTCTCTCTACACACTCTATCTTGGTTTTCTAAGGCTCACAGACCTCTAATCAGTCATGAGTTCAAGGCCAACTCTTCTTTTCACAATATGCTTTTGAACCCTAAAGATGTACATGTACATATTGTTTTAATTTGCCACCTAACCAAAGATGACTCAAAAATTTCTACCTTTGTCTGAGACCTCTCTTTTAGTCCAGATCAAAATATACAACTGCAACTGCCTACCTGGTATTTCCTCTTGAGTGTGTTGAAAATTATTTCCAACTCACACATGATTTAACATGCAGATCCGCTGTCACACTTTTACTTAACTCTCCGCAGTGGTTTCCAATTGCTCTTACGATGGTCACACGGGCCTTTTTTATTCCTTCATACTTTCCATGATCACATCTACCTCCAAGTCTTAACACTTGCAATATTCTCTGGTATGAATGCTCTTTCTCCCCAAGTTAGCTTGTAAACATCTGATCCCTCTGATGTGCGCTCAACTGTCCTTTCTCAGGGAAATATTTTCTGGCCTCCTGGAGAAGGTAAAACATTCCATCTATGAGCACTTAGAGTGCTGCTAGAACTTATCATGACTGTTAGTTTTAGTTTAATTTAGTTTAATTTTACTTTTAATCTAATTATGTTTAATGTGTCTTCCTTCCAGTAGGTTACAAATTCCATGAAGGTCAAGTATCTGGTTTTACTCAACACTGAATCTTACCACCTAACACAGTGGATGACATAGCAATTGTTCAATAAATATCTGTTAAATCAACAGCCAGAAAGTTTGCAATACTCACGTGTTCATTCACTGTTTCAAGTGCAGAGTATATACTAACAGAATGCAGAGTAATCAGGTTTCTTTCCCACTAGATATGTTAACCTCTTTAGAATTTGTTTCAAAGTTAGATCCATTTAGGAAAAAAATCACACTGTAAAGTGTCTCTTCACTAAATGTTGCTGGGAAAATTGGATAGCTACATGCAAAAGAATGAAACCGGACCACTGTCTTACACCACATCCAAAAATAAACTCAAAATGGATTAAACACCTAAATATAAAACCAGAAACTATAAAACATAGCTTTTATAGAACTAGAAGAAAACATAGGCAGAAAGCTCTTGAACACTCACATTAGTAATTTTGGGGGGGATGTGTCTCCCCAGGCATGGTAACCAAAAGCAAAAATAAACAAGTGGGACTACTTCAAACTAAAAAGCTTCTGCACAGCAAAGGAAACCACCAACAAAATGCAAAGGCAGCCTACTGTATGGGAGAATATACCTGCAAATTATATATCCAATATGGGGCTAATAAATAAAATATATTAAAAAACTCGTGCAACTCAACTCCAGAAAAATAACAAGTAATCCAATTAAAAAGTGTGCACCGTACCCAAATAGACATTTTTCCTAAGAAGGCACATAGATGGCCAACAGACATGAAAAGATACTCGACATCACTAATCATCAAGAAAATGCATATCAAAATCACAATGAAATACTTCACACCAGTCAGACTGGCTACTAATATCAAGAACACAAGAAAGAACAAGAATTGGAGAGGATGTGGAGAAAGGGAACTCTCCTAAATTGTTGATGCGAATGTAAGTTAGTGCAGCCACTATGGAAAGCAGTATGGAGATTTCTCAAAAAAATGAAAAATACCATACAATCTAGTAATTCCACTTGTGGGAATTTAACCTGAAGAAAACAAAATCACTAATTCAAAAAGATATATGCACCCCTATGTTCACTGCAGTATCGTTTACAATAGCCAAAATATGAAAGCATTGTAAGTGTCCTTCACCAGACAAACGGATAAGGAATTTGAGGTACATATGTACATAATGGAGTATTACTCGGTCATAAAAATGAATGAAATCTCACCATTTGCAACATAGATGGACCTAGAGGATATTAAGCTAAATGAAATAAGACTACGACAAATACTGTATGTGAAACCTAAAAACAAAACAAATGAACAAACAAACAAAACAGAAACAGATACATAACACAGAGAAGAGACTGATGGTTGCCACTGGGAAGGAGATAGGGGGATGGGTGAAGTAGATGAAAGGGGAAAAAATTAGTTAGAATGTCTGATATCTTGATCTCAGTGACAGTGACATGAATATATACACTTGTCAAAATTCCTCAAGCTGTACATTAAGATTTGTGCATTTTATTGTAGGTATCTCAATTAATAAACTACGTGTATCAATGAAAAGTCATTTAGACTAGGTTTAAGTAAAAATGAATTGCTACATTTTATAAGCAACATAATAGGGATTTATGACACTTTTTTTGAAAATTCTGTCATTCATACAATCATTAATAACAAGTGATAAATTATGCATTAAAATTTATTAACAAATGTTTCTAAGTGCTATACCCTGCTGGTGCATGAGGTGACTATACAGCATTTGCTAACCACTGTAAAACAAACTTAACTAATAAATCGCAGAGTTGGTCCTCAGTTGCACTGCATTCCAATCACAGGACAACTAGACTCCAATTCTGAAATTCCAATGTAAGAAGTTCTATGGTTGCCAGTACTGCATCAGGGAATTCTTAAAGCAAAGGGAGTGTTTCATGCACTTAGTTTCATGCTGATGCCAAAAAATGCTTTCCTAGCCTTTTTTTTTTCAGTATGTACACTGACTTTAGTGCTTTTCCTTCAGTATACTGGTTACAATACCAGTGTGTAGGCAGTAAGAAAATTTGAAAAGCTCAGTATATTTAAAAACATAAGTATATTCACTTTATGTAAAAATGGAGTTAGTTTTATTTTTCTCCCACCTACTCACCTCAAGCACTTAGTTTCTTCTGAGCATTTACATTTTTGTTCCACTGACAGCTAGCTAGCTACCAATAGCCTTTCAGTTAGGATTTAAAAGGTTGACAATGAATTTGCACCTACTATGAAGCTGGTTGACAGATAACCCAAAAGTCAACAAACAGGCCTAAAACACCCAAAATCATCAGAAGGCCATGCACTGTTTGAAGACCAATGTCTTTTTTTTTTTTATTCTTCAACCGAAAGCACACAGAACTATCACTGTTAGAAATGTGAAAAGTATGATTTTGATGGTGGGGGGAGGAAGGAAAGAGAAGTAAAGTGAGCAGGAGAAAACAGTGGTATAATAATGGAAATCCTATGTGCTGACAGAGAAGAAATAAAATGAAAGGGAAACGACAGGAAAACATAGGAAGACAGAAACTGAAGGACAAATTTGTAGGTCATCACTAAGACTGACAAGCCCAAGTTAAGCGCCTCCAAACAGCAAAAGAACGCATTTAATATAATCTATGAGAGCAGGAGGAGGAGTGAGGACTTGCACACAGGAGAACACAGCACAGCTGCCAGAAGGGAGGAGTCACCGAGAACCCATCCGTGGGGATGCCCTCAGTTAACCTGGTGATGCAACCTGCATCATCTCTTCGGTAGGCAATGACACAAAAAGGGAACCACAAAGAGCAAAAGCTGGCAGTGCCCAACTAAAGGAGATTCCAAGAAGAGTTCCCCTGCTCAGAGACTTAAGAAATCTAATTTGTACTGGAATAACTCAATAATGGGGACAGATGTGTCATAACTAAACACTGAATCATGCAACTAAAACAAAACTCTGTGGTTCTACATGCCAAGCAGCTAATGTAGGTCAAACGAAGGGAAAATAATGTGTTTTACAAGGTGAACGCTCCTATCTACATTACATATATTTGTTAACAAACCAGCTTTCTCATGTATGTAGACTTCAATAAGCTTATGGTCAATGTGAATTTGCTTTTGAGAGAATGACCTATACTTGTGGGGTGACACTGATAACATGTGTCCGATCTACAAAGCTGAGAGCAAAGGTAAAGGTAAACTCTGCTGTGAACTGACCCTCAGTGGGCTGTCTGCCAGCCAGCCAACTAGCCGGCCTCCTCTGGTGATGCACTGACTCTGCCCTGCATTTTAATTAGCCTGCAACAAAGCCCCAGGGTTCTTAGGAAACAATGATTCCAAGAGCTAGTACTCTCCTAGGGAAGCTTGCAGTACGAAGAAAAATGAGCTATTAAGGATCATAAAAATAATGCCTCAAGTTTTCATTCAACAGATAAGCACTGAGGATATGATCAGTAAGCAAAAATTTACTGACAGGTGGAGGGCATAAGAAATCTCTCACGCGCGCACACACACAGCAATGACCAGAAGTGCTAAATAAATGGTGCAACAAGAGCTTATAGAAGGGGTAAATGAAAGTCAAGAAAGGTTTCCCTGAAAAAGTGAAAAGTAGAAGTATGAAATGTAATAATGAGAGGAAAAAGAGCTTCGGGTCAAAGGAACACCATGTGCAAAGGATCTACGGGGTGCTGTGCTGGACAGTGGAGGAAGGCCAGCGCAGCTGAAGCACAGAGACTGAGGAGGATGTGGTATACGTGACACAAGGGGAGAGACTGGCCTTATTTAGACTGCTCTTCACCAAAACCAACAGAGCTACCATCTAGGTTTCAAGAAAGGGGTGGGGAAGTCACATGATCAGATTTATGTTTTGAAGATAGCATGCCAGCTGCACTGGAGAGATCAGAGGTAGTGAGGAGTCAAGGAAAATAGCTGGGAGTTGGTGGGAGATACAACCTAGACTAGGATGAGGGTGGTGAGTAAACAGTAATGCAGAGATCTGAAAGATAGTAGTGAATTTGAACTCTTTTTCAGATATATTTTTTCCCTTGAAGTTAATTCTTTTGCCAATTTTCTATGACATATTCTCTTTAATTTTCATGAGATATTTTATAGTAATGACATTAGCTGTTTATGTCATATTTGCTGTATTTCTTTTTTCTAATTGCTTGTCCTATGTTATTCCTTTGGCATGTTTTTCAGTTTTTCTGTAGATGTATCCATATTTTTTTCCCTTTCTAGTTTTTCTTTCATTTATTTTCTGTCTTTTTTACCCCCATCTTCATACTAGAACATAAAGAATTTACTTCAGCGTAGGATGTGTATAATTCATTCAGACATTCAGCAAACATTTATAGAGCACCTATGTTGTAGGGGAGAGACATATACACAAAACAGAGGAACAGGTACAAGTGTTTCCAAAGCAGAAAGCACTCTGGCTGCACACAGAGCAGACACCTCGCCCAGACTGAGGAGGATTAATTAGTCAAGACTCCCTGAAGGTCAAATTTTAACTGCTCTGAAGGGGCCTGGAAACTAAGTGCAAGAAGAAAGAGCCTTAAATGAAGACCGGTAAATGACTATCACTCCTACTCTCGGAGTAATTTCAGAATTGAATGGGAAGCTCACCAGTATTTTCCATGAATTCCCAGGGATATCATTCCAGGTAAGGTCTCAGACTACCTCAGAGGTAATCTAACAGTAAAAGCCCACCAAATGTTTTCTGGAACCAGCACAAGCTTAATGTATACCTATGAATATATACTAAACGCCCTCACAGTTTCCCTTTTCAATATATTTAAAATGAAATCTAGGCTTAAAACCTAGCAGCAAGGCAGTAACATATTTCAGTTTTATTTCCTACTTCACCCCACAAGTTCCCATCAATGGAGAGTTATCTATCCCTGTACCTTCAAAGAGGTTCCTACTGCCACCTCTTCTCTCTGCTTATTCCAGTCCCTCTGCCTGGAATGCCCCCTTCCCCTTCCCTAATCACCAACTGCGATTCCTGTGTAAGATCCTTAAAAAACAAGAACAAATATCACTCACTTCATTTTCCTCTGGGCATTATTCTGTGTCATAGGTGGGTGTTTCTTACCCTTTCCTGTCTGAGTGTGGCTTGCCTGACTACTGAAAGCGTGTCATACACAACTACATAACGTATGAACAGTGACTTACCCACGGGCAGACACCTTCATACCCACTGAATAAAGATAACAAAAAACTTCCTTTGCTGTAGCTGGGAGATCCTCATTTGACCCTTGCTCTCCCAGATTCCTTTAGGTCTTCAGATGACTTATGATTCCCTTGAAGAGAAGCGCAAGCTGGAAAGACGACAGGCGCAGAAAGGGTAGCCTACCGATACTTACCCGTTAGGGCGGAGGTGATGAGAGCAAATGCCTGATTTAGGGCTGGGTTTACTAAAGAGAAAGAGAACTGGATACAGCACGCATCAACAGCTTTCTCTTAAAATTTCGGTGTGAATGGAGTGAGGACATGCGGCAACGCACACACACAGTTCTAAATGATACGGTCCCGTGCAAGAGCAGCCGTGTGTCGGGAATACCCCACGGTCTCGATCCCGCCCTCCCCTCCGGCGGCCAGGAAAGGCAGGTAACGCGGGGTGGCAGTTTAGTAACTGTTCGCACCGCGCGCCTCACGGACCCCAGGCAGCACAGCTCTCACGACCTTGGGAGGAGAGCACCACGAGCTTCGAGTACAGACACGGGCACCGCATACGGAGACTGAATCATCTCCCCAAAGCCCCCTCCCTCCCCACACAGAAACCCACGGGGCCGCGGGGCCAGACACACGCCCCTCGCTGCGGCCGCCTGTGGCCCGAGGGGGGCGTTCCAGCCGCCGCCCTGTGCGCCCCGGGCCACCCGCCCTCAGCCGCGCTCCCCGCCCTCGCTCCGCGACTGACCGCGCGCCCTCCCGAGGGACGCAGAGCGGCCGTTCCGAGGCCCGAAAAAGCCCCCGGACCGCAGCACTTCCCTCACTGCTGAGGCTTGGAGGCCTCGGCCGGGCCACGACGGGTCAAGGAGCGGCCGCTACCGCCGGCACGTGAACCGCGCCAGCCGGCCGGCCGCTGCGTGGCCACGCCCCCGTACGGCAGGCCCTTCCGTCTGAAACACAGAAATAGCTATTTTTGTTGTGTGTATGCAAAAAAAAAACCCTCTGGTTTAAATATAGAACTTCGTCTTTTATCCTCAAGTATTTAAGGAAAAGTCACAAATTCTGTCTCTGCAGGGGAATTTGTGTATCTGAAGGCTGAGGTCTATGTTTAGTCTAAATTGTTTTGCTTGCTAATACGTTGAATGAAATTAATTAAGTTCTGAGGTATTTTGCAGCATTAAATTCTTTTCTTCCTATGAACATATATTAATTTCAAAATACTTATTTACTTCCTATCATATGAGGTGTTTTGCTCAGAGCTCATTTAATTAAATTCTGTTTAATATTCCATTAAATCATATCATAAGGAAACATGTTGGGGTACTGGGACTAGACCAATACAGAGCAAAGTTTATCTAGAGTCTCAACATTATCACTCATCAAGAGAATGGCCCGTTAAAGCCACAATGCAATACTAGCAAGCCCCTGCCACAGTGACTACAATTAAAATACGGACAAATAACAAGTAGTGGCAGGTTGTGAAGCAGCTGCCTCTTTCAGACACTGGGCCGATGAGCGTATAAATTGTCCACCAGTATAATTATTTCAAAGTATCTACTGAGGCTGGCATATGCAGTATCCTATGAGCCAGAAATTTTATTCATAAGCATATATCCAAGGGGAATCCAAAAGACAAGTATAAAAATGTTAACAGCAGTGCTGTTTGTTACAGTCAAACCTGGAAACAACTCACAATGTCCATCAACAGTAAAACTGACAAATTCTATGATCTTCATCAGTTCAATCCTACAGAGCAATGAAAATGAATAACTATTGTTAAATGTAAGTATATGGAAGCATCTCACATATTATTGGGTAAAAGAAGTCTAACACAACAAAGTACATACTAGAAGATTCCATTTGTGCAAAGTCCAAAAACAGGCAAAACTAATTAGTTAAAACCTAGGTTGTTTAGGGAAGTAGGGAAAGAAGGCTGGTGATTTAAAGGATACCCAAAGAGAGCTTCTGGGCTGCTGTTCATCTTCTGTTTCATGATTTAGGTGCTAGCTAAGGCGATGTGTTCATTTTTTAAAAAGTCACTAGATCATACATTTATTATTTTGTGCACTTTTATGTATACTTCAGTGATTCTTCAATTAAACATTTACTTGAAAACTTAAAAATGCATAAATAATAAAAACACAAAGAAAAAAATATATAAAAATAATGACATAGCTACATTGTCATACACCTAGACTTTAAGACAAAGAGCAATATTACATATATAAAGGCTCATGTTATAAGCATGAAATCTTTCATTCCCCAGGAGGATATAACAGTTCTAAAATGCACTGAAATGTACACTTAAAAATGATTAACATGGTAAATTTTATGTTACATGAGGAAGGGAAGGGAAGGGGAGTGGAAAAGAAATCACATCATTATTCCTAATGGCCAAACACTGGATATTCCTTCAACGACCGACTGAACAACACCTAGTATCCACAATGGGGCATTTCACAACAATGAAGATGAACCAACTCCAGGTTCGTCGTACAACCATCTAGATGAATATCACAAATGTAAAATGTTCAGCTAAATAAATCAGACAAAAACAAATACAGAGTATGTGATTCCATTTAAATAAGGCTCAGAAACAGGCAACACTAAAGTAAAATGTTAGGGAAAGGATCATGGTTATGTGTCTTAGAGAAGGGCAGAAGGGTGGTCATTGACAGAGGGCAAGTGGAGACCTTCCAACGTTCCCCTTCCTGATGTGGGAAGTGATACACAGGTTGTTCTCCCTAATAATTTGCCGGGGAAAGTACTCAGGTTCTGTGGAGGTCTCTGTATCTTATACTCCATTGACATTAAGAAATAGCTTTTAAACATACCTAAGAGATAACACTGACCACTCCCCATAATGTCTACAGTTGTGGCAACAGAAATTTTTCTCAAAGGGTTGCAGCAAAGTCTGCAAACAAGACCAGATTTGAACTGAAATGATGATATTTCTCACCTTTATTAATACCACTTGGTGTGCACATTCATTTGCTCTGTTGCAGAAATGTTTTGTTTGGATAAGACAGTGTTGTGGATTAAAGATGGCGGCGTGAGAGGAGAGACAAAGGCTTCCTCCTAAAACTGGATACAATTAGAAAATTTAATTGGTGCAACTAATCCTGAGAGAGCAACAGGAAAGAAGACGGCATCAGACTGCACACACCTGGAGAAAAGAGCAGACTTCAGCTAACGGTGTAACGTACCAGAGCTGTGGCTCCGCAGGACCTGAGCCCCTCCCCCATCCCAGCTCACCTGTGGGAGGAAAACAGAGCAGGGAGGGAGTGGAAGGCGTGGGACTGCTGAATACCTAGCTCCGGAGATCTGCGCTGGGAGCACAAACCTACATTTCATGGTGCTTTCATGAGACTCGCATGACTACCGGGTTGGAAAGTTAAAACAGGCAGAGTTCCTGGGGAGACTGGGATTCTGGCTGCTTCTGGAAAGCAGGGATCCATATCTGGTTGCTCTGGGACAAAAACTTATACCTGTGTGACCAGCCCACTGGCTCAGGCAGTGGAGACAGGCACAGGAGCCGGGAGGCGGGGAACAGCTCTTTCCTCCCCCCAGGCACCAGTACCGCTCCCCTGCGACCCCCGACATTGCTTTAGGGGCTCAGCAGCTCCAGAATAGAGCTTCTGGACACTAGAGGGCGCCATATACAAACATGAACCGCCAAAGAAACCTTGTCCAGAGTAAAATTGTTAATACAACTCCCGAGAAAGATTTAAATGATATGGACCTCGTGACTCTTCCTGAAAGGGAGTTCAAAATAAAAATCATCATCCTAATGGGGGTACAGAAAGACATCCAAGAACTCAGAAATGAATTCAGGTCATAGATCCAATCATTAAAGAACACGATGGAGGGTATTAAAAGCAGGTTATATGGTGGAGGAGACAATAAATGAAATAGAAACTATAGAAGAGGAATACAAAGAAGCTGAGGTACAGAGAGAAAAAAGGATCTCTAAAAATGAAAGAATATTGAGAGAACTGTGTGACCAATCCAAGCGGAACAATATTCACATTATAGGGATACCAGAAGAAGAAGAAGAGAGAGAAAGGGATAGAAAGTGTCTGTGAGAAGGTAGTTGCTGAAAACGTCCCCAATCTGGGGAAGGAGATAGTCTCTCAGGCCATGGAGATCCACAGATTCCCCCAACACAAGGGACCCAAGGAAGACAACAGCAAGACACATAGTAATTAAAATGGGAAAGATCAAGGATAAGGGCAGACAGTTAAAAGCAGCCAGAAGCAGAAATAAGATCACATACAAAGGAAAGCCCATCAGACTAACATCAGACTTCTCAGGAGAAACCTTACAGGCCAGAAGGGAGTGGCATGATGTGCTTAATGCCATGAAGCAGAAGGGCCTGGAACCAAGATTACTTTATCTGGCAACATTATCATTTAAATTTGAAGGAGGGATTAAACAATTTCCAGATAAGCAAAAGCTGAGAGAGTTTACCTCCCACAAACCATCTCTGCAGTCTATTTTGGAGGGACTGCTATAGATGGAAGTGTTCCTAGGGTTGGATAGCTGTCACCAGAGGTAGTAAAATCATGGTAGGGAGGGTGGAGAAGCTGATTGCGAGGCAAATGCAAAATTAAATTGACTATCCCCAAAGTCAATCAAGGGATAGACAAAAAGTACAGAATTTGATGCCTAGTATATAAAGAATGAAGGAGGAAGAAAAAGGAGGAGAAATAGAAAAGAACCTTTAGATTGTGTTTGTAACAGCATACTAAGTGAGTTAAGTTAGACTCTTAGATAGTAAGGAAAGTAATCTGGAACCTTTGGTAACCACAAATCTAAAGCCTGAAATGGCAATAAGTACATACCTATTGATAATCACCCTAAATGTAAATGGACTGAATGCACCAATCAAAAGACATAGAGTCACTGAATGGATAAAAAAACAAGACCCATCTATATGCTGCTTACAAGAGACTCACCTCAAACCCAAAGACATGCACAGACTAAAAGTCAAGGGATGGAAAAAGATATTTCATGCAAACAACAGGGAGAAGAAAGCAGGTGTTGCAGTACTAGTATCAGACAAAATAGACTTCAAAACAAAGAAAGTAACAAGAGATAAAGAAGGACATTACATAATGATAAAGGGCTCAGTACAACAAGAGGATATAACATTATAAATATATATGCACCCAACACAGGAGCACCAGCATATGTGAAACAATTACTAAAGACAGTGTTGTGTCACAACCTCTGGGAGAGTCCTAGGCGACAGAACATACCATTGCAAATGCGAAACAAAATTCTGAAATATGCAATAATACAGCTGGCAGGGAGGTTTATGATGGGGGATTCTGGCTGTACTAGACAGCAAGGAGCAAGAAGGCCCTATGTGTGTTGGTATGAATGGACCTCAAAAAGGGAACATTGGCAAAAATGAGCACATTATAAAAAACACATGAAATACCATTCCATTCACATGCATATCTGGAGAATATACAGCTTGGTCAGGTACACACATGTAGTAAAATTAGAAAGAAAAACTACAGGAATATGCACAGTAATAGTGTCCTTCAATGGAGGAGAAAAAGAAATGTGACCAGGCGAGGCACACGGGGGCATTCTGAATGACAGAGATATTGTCATTCTAACGTGCTGGTATAGTATCGAATCTGAGAGGTAAGAGCATGGGCATTATGTTACTGTCATTCTTTAAATAGCACATATATGTTTCATATGTAACACTTTTGTATGTAAGATAGATTTACAACAAAGATAAAGATATCCAAGATACCCAGCACCTTGGCCTTCGGTAGCTTCTACACATTAATGATATATTGTCTCCCTGATGGCACAGAGAGTGAGAATGTTCCATGTGTAACATGATATTTGAAGGCCACAGCTGTGAGTTGCAATCTTTCGTTTCCTGTCTTTACTTACTTTCAGGAGCGCACCGTGTCTCATCCATGAGGTCTAGGCTCTCACCAGGGAGTGTCTACTCCACGGCAGCAACAAGCCAACAAATCCAACCTGTGCCTCACCCGAGGGAAAAGTACCAGGAGAAGCGCCCCCATGGGTCCCAACCCTCATCTCTTTCAAAGGGGGCATTACAGACACTGCTGGGACTCAGGGGGCCACAGCCTAGAACTGCCTCGTCTTGTCCCTAACTAGGACGTCTGGGACTGGGTCCCAGGAGTAGCTGCGTGTGAACAGTCAGCACTTACTCCTGCGTCCTCAGGCTGCTGTTGCAGCGACAAGCCGAGGGCTCTGGGGCTCCAACCAGGACTTCCTGGGGAGGCAAAGGGCCGGGGAAGCCAACCTCCCTGATGACAGTGTCAGGGACTGAGGTGGGCCAGCATCTCCAGGTAAGCACTAAGGCATAGGGAAGGGGAGGGAGACCACAATCTACCAAAGGCCTACGTGTGCACACTTGCACACGCAAACACGTACACGTGCACACACACACAGCCGTGAGAGCAGCTTCCCGTTTCCTTTTTCCTTTCCTCTCCTACCTCCCCCTCCACCAATCATTTCCCAGCTCTCCTGCTCTCCACCAGGTGCCTTACTCAGGTGTTCATCAGGTCCTCAATGGTCCGGCCTGCGGTCATCATGGACTGTGAGTCTCTGCCACCCTTTCTCAAGCCCACTGGTGTCCAGGACATGGCACCTGTGCAATAATAACACCAGTGGATATGAGAACTTTGTTAATGGCAGGGCACTTTTAAAATACAGGGCACATCACTTCCATTTTCATCATCAGCCTCACGAGCGCAGCCTCAGCCGTAAGCTCACGCCCACTCACACAAGCATGGCTCCCAGAGTCACCCCGGGCCACGCCAGCCCTATACTCCACGACCACCAGTCACACTTTACCATCCTGTTCACCTCCTTCCCTTCTTTTAGAGTCAGTGAGTAACTGTATAATTGTTCTAGGCGTATGTGCTCCCTCTGTACAGTTCATGATACTTGGGCTCTGCACTATTCATATTTGACCAAGTTTACGCTTGGTTTCCAGATGCCAAAACAGATGCTTTGTCCATGACAACCACCCAACGAGAGTGATGGTGATGTGATGGCTCTCCTCTCACACCTCAGAATTCACAGGCCCATCTCCTCTCAGGCAGTGATGAGGACAGTGACATGGGGTGAAGCCGTTCATGTGTTAATAACAACAATGGCTGATATTTATTGAGCACTTACAATGTGCCAGCTTCAGTCTAAATATTTACAATCACCATCTGATTTACTCCTCATGAGCACTCTATGCAGTAAACTCTATTATTACTCATTTAAACTGATATGGAAACTGAAGGCCAGAAAGGAAAAGTGACTTTCTCAAAGCCACACAAGACTAAAGAGTGGGAATTGCTGTCAGACTCCAGAATGGATATCATATTTTTAATCACCATGCTAAGCAAGCTGACATTAGCACATCCTACCACTGACTGTTCATTGCATGTAACCCTCCACACAATGCAACAGGAACATCAGATTTCCTCATTTTAATTGTACATCTTCAGTTGAAGAAATTCAGGGCAAATGAAGTCCATGAACCTTGGTTCATGAAGAAACGTCAACTGAGCCAGCATTCGTCCCCTCAGCAAGCCTATCAGATGATGGTATTATGTGCATCTAAATGAAGCAAGCAACCTGAAGGGGACATTTACCAAAGTGAAAAAAGGCATGTGAGAGGCAGAACTTTAAAGCACATTGTCTGATGCTAAACACTGCATAGCAGGGCCAGGCTCACATTTTATGAACACCTACTAACAATGCCAGCAATAATCTTTCCCTTCATTGAAGCCTGCCCTCCGCTGATGTTATCTCAATAACTTCAGTGGCTCTATAAAGCAAGCACACGTTGTACAAACTGGAAAACAGAGACTCAGGGAGCTTAAGTAACTTGCCTATGAACACTTGCCTGACTCTCCCAAGAACGGGCAAAGAAAGGCTTCACAACCAGTCTCTAGATGCCAAAGACTGTGATCTGAAAATGGTGCTGCTGAGAGTGAAGTCGAGGACACTGAAAACAACACTCCCTTTATTGACAAAGTTCTTTTCAGTTCACAGAATTTTCACATCCACATTAATTCATTGGAAAGGTCTCCAAACACAAGACAGAATGCTGCTAGCACACCTAGAGACTTTCTTCATTTCTCTCATTAACATACATTCAAACACGTACACACAGAGCACCTTGTATTCCCACTAAATTCTAGTACATGCATAACCCTAAAGGACTCATAATAAAGTGATAAGATTCAACAAGTGTTCAAAAGTTTAAAAAGGAATTAAATCTTGGAGAAATTCATCCCAGGTGAAAACCAGCTCAGCCTCATTCAGGCACACCCAGGGCAGAAATATAGGAACAAACTACACCCCATGACGATGCCTGATTGTCACAGACCACAGCCCTCATGTTTCATATTCGCACACAAGCCATTACAGCTGTTAGTGAATCTCAGGGATCTCTTCAAGGAATAGAAAGAAAACAGCCTGGGTCTCTGTAATATTTAGAGCCTTTCATCAAGTAGTATTCTGCTCTAATTTCTCATTTTTAGAAGGAAATCAGAAACCAAACTGGCATCCCTAACCTCCTGCTCCTGGGCCTCTCTGAGCATCCAGAACAGCAGCCTCTCCTGTTTGGCACCTTCCTGGGCATGTACCCGCTCACTGTATCAGGGAACCTGCTCACCATCCTGGCCATCAGCTCTGACCCTCGCCTCCACACCCCCATGTACTTCTTCCTGGCCAACCTGTCCTTCATCAACACCTGCTTCTCCGGCACCATTGTCCCCAAGGTGCTGGTGAACGTCCAGACACAGCACCACACCATCTCCCACACCAGGTGCCTCCTGCAGATGTACTTCTTCATGGCACTGGCCCTGCTGGATGACTTCCTGCTGGCCGTGATGGCCTATGACCGCTACGTGGCCATTTGCCTTCCTCTCCACTACACCACGATCGTGAGCCCCCAGCGCTGCCTGCTGCTGGTCACTGTGTGCTGGCTCTGCTCCCACCTCCTGGCCTTCCCACTCACTCTCCTGATGTCTCAGTTCTCCTTCTGTGCCTCCCGTTCCATCCCACACTCCTTCAGTGACCTCCTCCCACCCCTCACACTGGCCTGCTCAGACACTCACATCTTCCAGATCGTGAGGCTTACTGAAGCGGCCCTGTCGGGCCTGGTGCCCTCAGCTGCATCCTGGTCTCCTATGCGCACATCATGCGCACCATCCTCAGGATCCCCTCTGCTGGGGGGAAGCACGGAGTCTTCTCTACCTGTGGCTCCCACCTGACAGTGGTCAGTCTCTTTTATGGGACACTCTTTCTGGTGTATTTCCAGCCCTCCTCCTCCTACTCTGCAGACACCGGAATGGTGGCATCTGTGGCATACACGATGGTCACCCCCATGCTGAACCCCTTTATCTACAGCCTGAGAACAGGGACATGAAGGGGGATTTGAGGTGACTCCTCGGCTGGGGAAGATGATCTGCCCAGTAAGGAGACCTTCCCCAGAGTAGACGACCAGGCTTTTCAACATGCCTCCTTCCTGGACTTGACTATTATAAATTTGAATGACTCACATTCAAGACAGGATGGATGCTTAGCCTTACAAGCAGATGCACAAAATGAAGATTCTGGTTTTGCAGGGCAGGTATAGGACAGCCTGGAGAGGGAGTGTGATCAGTAGGCCCTACACAGTGACGAGGAGGGAGTAATAAATCCAAGCACATGCAGTCCAGAGCTGGGAACACCAAAAACATCAGCAAAATCATCCTCCTTGGATTCCAGGAGGAAGCTCAGTAGGAGCACAGGTAGGACTCAATTCTCCCCAACAGCAGAAATTCTGGCAAGACTAGGCAGGTGAGGATCTAAGTCAGTCACTGGGCTTCAGGCATCAACTCTGACCATGCCTCGGAAGAAACTGCATTGTGGCCATTGGCCTCAACATTCAGAATATGACATGGCACAGTGTCTGTGTGGCCTGAAAAGGCAAGAATGTTCTAGAAAAGAAACCTAGGCTCAGAAAGAGTAAGATATGTGTGCATTATCAAGTATGTGGGATTAGATCTTTCTCTCTGGCAGATTATTTGTTTTTTTTATTTGTTACTTGTGACCATTTTATCCTTCACTTTTTAAACCTGGGTTATTTCTTCTCCAACCTAAAAACCACTCATGTCATTACAATAAGTTTCTATACTATAAAGAAAAAATTTAAATCCTTTTATAAAAGAAACTACTCTGAATACACAGATTTTTATGGTCCTTTTCTGTATATATTTATTTTATATTGTTAAGATGCTGATTTTTCACATAGTCATATAACATATTTTCCATGCTATTACTATTAAATTTTCATAAACATTTTCATAATTAATATTACAGCAGAAGCAGATGCCATATTATAAATAATGTGAGATCATTGTGAATAAACCATATATATATATGTGTGTGTGTCTGTGTGTCTGTGTGTGTGTGTATGACATATATATATGTCTCCCCATGTCCTTACAAGAAATTTTAAGTGGAGTTGGTGGGTGGAACATTTTTCTGGCCCATGGTGCCTATAGAAAAATGTTTACAAAACTGTTAATGATGTCCACTCCAAATGACATTCTGAAGTGCTCCTTTTTCTGTATCCTACCAGGACTTTGTGTTCTCATTTTTAACTTAATGACTGCAAATACAAGAAGCAACAAATGGTACCTCTATTTTGCTTGAATTTGTTCATTCACTGGTTGTTTAAAGTCTGTAAATATATTTTTCTAGTCTGCTATAAATTATTCCTTCATGTCATTTGACTATTCACACTTCCAGAAGTCCTTTTCATATTAAAGATGTAACTTCACACTTTCTAACTTGTCATGAGGACTTTCCCCAATCACCTTTTCATCCTTGATGGTTTTTTGACATAAGTTTCAACTTACAAACATGAAACCACTAAAAAGTTCCTCCTTGTCACTCTTCAGCCAGTGTTATCATTAGAAAATCCTTCTCTGTGCAGAATTTGCGTGAGCAGTGAGTTGCTTTTCCATTTCATTATGTTGTGTTATTTTGTAATTATAGTTAGGTTTGTTGAGATAAATTCATCTCTAATGTATATGATTCAGAGGTTTTCAGTATGCATGGTCTTATTCTTATACTGAAAAACACAAGATGTTTAGAATGGTAGGAAATATTGAAGTTTTCTCTCTCTCACATCTCTCTTACTTCCTACAAGAGTTTCCTTTCTATTTCATGTCACATGTTATTAAAAGATAAGATGCTGACTATGTCTGAACGATCATCACTCATACATGCCGTAAGTTTCCCCTTGGGGCCTTTTATCCTAATGCTATTTTCCCCTCTGTCGCACCTTCCTCCATCGCAGGCCTGCCCAGCTTATCCCACATCATCTTCAAAAAGTACCCTCTCCCACCAACCCACTCTAATCGCCCAGAGATGATCTGTTCTGTTTGTGCCCTTTACCTACTCTTCTATTCCTGCCCTTATAAGACCAAGAATGACAGAAAGATGTCCACTCCTGCACTTCATTCAACATTGTACTAGGGATTCCAGTCCAAGCAATTAAGAAAACAAAATAGAAGTCATCCAGATGGTAAAGAAAGAAACAAAAGTATCTCTATTTGCAGGTGAAAGATGTTTTCTATTTTGAAATTCCCAAAAATGTACCCAACAAACCCTATTAGAAGTAATAAACAATTCTGATTCAATACAATCCCTATCAAAATCTTGGTTCTCTTTTTTTTCAGAAAATGACAATCTGATCCTAAAACTCACACAGAAACACAAGGGACCCAGAAGCCAGTACAGTCTTAAAAAATAAAAATCCATCAACATCATCCACCACATAAACAAAAAGGACAAAAATCACATGATCATCTCCATAGATGCTGAAAAAGCATTCAACAAAATTCAACATCCATTCATGATAAAAACTCTCAACAAAATGGGTATAGAGGGCAAGTACCTCAACATAATAAAGGTCATATATGAAAAACCCACAGTCAACATCATACTGAACAGTGAGAAGCTGAAAGCTTTTCCTCTAAGATCGGGAACAAGACAGGGATGCCCACTCTCCCCACTGTTATTCAACATAGTACTGGAGGTCCTAGCCACGGCAATCAGACAAAACAAAGAAATACAAGGAATCCAGATTGGTAAAGAAGAAGTTAAACTGTCACTATTTGCAGATGACATGATATTGTATATAAAAAACCCTAAAGACTCCACTCCAAAACTACTAGAACTGATATCGGAATGCAGCAAAGTTGCAGGATACAAAATTAACACACAGAAATCTGTGGCTTTCCTATACACTAACAATGAACTAATAGAAAGAGAAATCAGGAAAACAATTCCATCCACAATAGCATCAAAAAGAATAAAATACCTAGGAATAAACCTAACCAAGGAAGTGAAAGACCTATACCCTGAAAACTCTAAGACGCTCTTAAGAGAAATTAAAGAGGACACTAACAAATGGAAACTCATCCCACGCTCTTGGCTAGGAAGAATTAATATCGTCAAAATGGCCATCCTGCCCAAAACAATATACAGATTTGATGCAATCCCTATCAAATTACCAACAGCATTCTTCAATGAACTGGAACAGATAGTTCAAAAATTCATATGGAAACACCAAAGACCCTGAATAGCCAAAGCAATCCTGAGAAGGAAGAATAAAGTGGGGGGATCTTGCTCCCCAACTTCAAGCTCTACTACAAAGCCACAGTAATCAAGACAGTTTGGTACTGGCACAAGAACAGAGCCACAGACCAGTGGAACAGAATAGAGACTCCAGACATTAACCCAAACATATATGTTCAATTAATAATCGATAAAGGAGCCATGGACATACAATGGGGAAATGACAGTCTCTTCAACAGATGGTGCTGGCAAAACCAGACAGCTACATGTAAGAGAATGAAACTGATCGCTGTCTAACCCCATACACAAAAGTAAATTCGAAATAGATCAAAGACCTGAATGTAAGTCATGAAACCATAAAATTCTTAGAAAAAAACAGGCAAAAATCTCTTAGACACAAACGTGAGCAACTTCTTCATGAACATATCTCCTTGGGCAAGGGGAACAAAAGCAAAAATGAACAAGTGGGACTATATCAAGCTGAAAAGCTTCTGTACAGCCAAGGGCACCATCAGTAGAACAAAAAGGTATTCTACAGTATGGGAGAATATATTCATAAATGACAAATCTGATAAAGGGTTGACATCCAAAATATATAAAGAGCTCACGCACCTCAACAAACGAAAAGCAAATAATCCAATTAAAAAATGGGCAGAGGAGCTGAACAGACAATTCTCCAAAGAAATTCAGATGGCCAGCAGACACATGAAAAGATGCTCCACATCGCTAGTCATCAGAGAAATGCAAATTAAAACCACAATGATGACAAGGAAGATGGCGGCGTGAGTAGAGCAGTGGAAATCTCCTCCCAAAACCACATATATCTATGAAAATATAACAAAGACAACCCTTCCTAGAATAAAGACCAGAGGACACAGGACAATATCCAGACCACATCCGCACCTGAGAGAACCCAGCGCCTCGCGAAGGGGGTAAGATACAAGCCCCGGCCCCGCGGGAGCCGAGCGCCCCTCCCCCCAGCTCCCGGCGGGAGAAGAGCAGGCAGAGCGGGAGGGAGACGGAGCCCAGGACAGCCGAACACCCAGCCCCCGCCATCCGGGCCAGAGCGCAGACACAGTATGTGCCCAGAGGGCCCTGGATGCTAGGAAAACAGGGCAGCAAGAACCGTGAGCGGGCACCGGAGGCCGGGCGCCGGAGGACATAAGAAAAGCACGCGAGCAATTTTTCTTTTTTTTTCTTTTTGCTGCTTTGTTTTGGTGAGCGCTTTTTGGAAGTCTTAAAGGGATAGGGACCCCAATACTAGGGAAACAGGGCAGCAAGACTGGTGAGCAGAGGCCTGAGGCTGGCACCGGAAAATAAAGAAAAACGAGTGGCCACCTTTTTTTTTAATTTAAAAAAAATTTTATTTATTTTTTTTTTTTTGGTGGTCATTGTTTTGTTTTGGTGGGTGCTTTTTGGAAGTCTTAAAGGGGCAGGGCGGGACACTTAATCCAGAGGTAGGGAATCCGGGGATCTCTGGGCACCCTAACCCCTGGGATGCAGGGAGCAGGGAGGCCCCTTACGGAGATAAATAGCCTCCCAGCCGCTCCCGCTCCAACGTGACTCCACCATTTTGGAGCAGCTGCCCGAGCCAGGCCACGCCCACAGCAACAGCGGAGATTAACTCCATAGCAGCCGGGCAGGAAGCAAAAAACCTGTCTGGAGTGACCTCCCAGGAGAGGAGGGCCACAAACCAACAAGAAAGGAAGTTCTTCCAGCCGTCACTCGTCCCAGCTCTGCCAACTATTCCTATCAGCATGAAAAGGCAAAGCTACAGGCAGACAAAGATCACAGAGACAACACCAAGAAGGAGACAGACCTAACCAGTCTTCCAGAAAAAGAATTCAAAATAAGAATCATAAACATGCTGATAGAGACGCAGAGAAACACGCAAGAGAAATGGGATGAAGTCTGGAGGGAGATCAGAGATGCCAGAAAGGAGATTGCAGAAATGAAACAAACTCTGGAAGAGATTATAAGCAGAATGGATAGGATGCAAGAGGCCATTGATGGAATTGAAACCAGAGAACAGGAACGCATAGAAGCTGACATAGAGAGAGACAAAAGGATCTCCAGGAATGAAACAATATTAAGAGAACTGTGTGACCAATCCAGAAGGAACAATATCCGTATTATAGGGGTCCCAGAAGAAGAAGAGAGAGGAAAAGAGATGGAAAGTATCTTAGAAGAAATAATTGCAGAAAACTTCCCCAAACTGGGGGAGGAAATAATCGAACAGACCACGGAAATACACAGAACACCCAACATAAAGGATCCAAGGAGGACAACACCAAGACACATAATAATTAAAATGGCAAAGATCAAGGACAAGGAAAGAGTTTTAAAGGCAGCTAGAGAGAAAAAGGTCACCTATAAAGGGAAACCCATCAGGCTAACATCAGATTTCTCAACAGAAACCCTACAGGCCAGAAGAGAATGGCAATGATATATTTAATACAATGAAACAGAAGGGCCTTGAACCAAGGATACTGTATCCAGCACGACTATCATTCAAACATGATGGTGGGATTAAACAATTCCCAGACAAACAAAAGCTGAGGGAATTTGCTTTCCACAAACCACCTCTACAGAACATCTTACTGGGACTGCTCTAGATGGGAGCAATCCTAGAAAGAGCACAGCACAAAACACCCAACATATGAAGAATCGAGGAGGAGGAATAAGAAGGGAGAGAAGAAAAGAATCTCCAGATAGTGTATATAACAGCTCAATAAGCGAGCTAAGTTAGGCAGTAAGATACTAAAGAGGCTAACCTTGGACCTTTGGTAACCACGAATTTAAAGCCTGCAATGGCAATAAGTACACATCTTTCAATTGTCAACCTAAACGTTAATGGGCTGAATGCACCAATCAAAAGACATAGAGTAATAGAATGGATAAAAAAGCAAGACCCATCTATATGCTGCTTACAAGAAACTCACCTCAAACCCAAAGACATGTACAGACTAAAAGTCAACGGATGGAAAAACATATTTCAAGCAAACAACAGCAAGAAGAAAGCAGGGGTTGCAGTACTAATATCAGACAAAATAGACTTCAAAACAAAGAAAGTAACAAGAGATAAAGAAGGACACTACATAATGATAAAGGGCTCAGTCAAACAAGAGGATATAACCATTCTAAATATATATGCACCCAACACAGGAGCACCAGCATATGTGAAACAAATACTAACAAAACTAAAGGGGGAAATAGACTGCGATGCATTCATTCTAGGAGACTTCAACACACCACTCACCCGAAAGGAAAGATCCACCAGGCAGAAAATAAGTAAGGACACGGAAGCACTGAGCAACACAGTACAGCAGATGGAGCTAATAGACATCTATAGAACTCTACATCCAAAAGCAACAGGATATACATTCTTCTCAAGTGCACATGGAACATTCTCCAGAATAGACCACATACTAGGCCACAAAAAGAGCCTCAGAAAATTCCAAAAGATTGAAATCCTACCAACCAACTTTTCAGACCACAAAGGCATAAAACTAGAAATAAACTGTACAAAGAAAGCAAAGAGGCTCACAAACACATGGAGGCTTAACAACACGCTCCTAAATAATCAATGGATCAATGACCAAATCAAAATGGAGATCCAGCAATATATGGAAACAAATGACAACAACAACACTAAGCCCCAACTTCTGTGGGACACAGCAAAAGCAGTCTTAAGAGGAAAGTATATAGCAATCCAAGCATATTTAAAAAAGGAAGAGCAATCCCAAATGAATGGTCTAATGTCACAATTATTGAAATTGGAAAAAGAAGAACAGATGAGGCCTAAGGTCAGCAGAAGGAGGGACATAATAAAGATCCAGAGAAGAAATAAATAAAATTGAGAAGAATAAAACAATAGCAAAAATCAATGAAACCAAGAGCTGGTTCTTCGAGAAAATAAACAAAATAGATAAGCCTCTAGCCAGACTTATTAAGAGGAAAAGAGAGTCAACACAAATCAACAGTATCAGAAATGAGAAAGGAAAAATCACGAAGGACCCCAGAGAAATACAAAGAATTATTAGAGAATACTATGAAAACCTACATGCTAACAAGCTGGGAAACCTAGGAGAAATGGACAACTTCCTAGAAAAATACAACCTTCCAAGATTGACCCAGAAAGAAACAGAAAATCTAAACAGACCAATTACCAGCAACGAAATTGAAGCGGGAATCAAAAAACTACCAAAGAACAAAACCCCCGGGCCAGATGGATTTACCACGGAATTTTATCAGACATACAGGGAAGACATAATACCCATTCTCCTTAAAGTTTTCCAAAAAATAGAGGAGGAGGGGATACTCCCAAACTCATTCTATGAAGCTAACATCACCCTAATACCAAAACCAGGCAAAGACGCCACCAAAAAAGAAAACTACAGACCAATATCCCTGATGAACGTAGATGCAAAAATACTCAACAAAATATTAGCAAACCGAATTCAAAAATACATCAAAAGGATCATACACCATGACCAAGTGGGATTCATCCCAGGGATGCAAAGATGGTACAACATTCGAAAGTCCATCAACATCATCCACCACATCAACAAAAAGAAAGACAAAAACCACATGATCATCTCTATAGATGCTGAAAAAGCATTTGACAAAGTTCAACATCCATTCATGAAAAAACTCTCAGCAAAATGGGAATAGAGGGCAAGTAACTCAACATAATAAAGGCCATTTATGATAAACCCACAGCCAACATTATATTGAACAGCGAAAAGCTGAAAGCATTTCCTCTGAGATCGGGAACTAGACAGGGATGCCCACACTCCCCACTGTTATTTAACATAGTACTGGAGGTCCTAGCCACGGCAATCAGACAAAACAAAGAAATACAAGGAATCCAGATTGGTAAAGAAGAAGTTAAACTGTCACTATTTGCAGATGACATGATACTGTACATAAAAAACCCTAAAGACTCCACCCCAAAACTACTAGAACTGATATCAGAATACAGCAAAGTTGCAGGATACAAAATCAACACACAGAAATCTGTGGCTTTCCTATATACTAACAATGAACCAACAGAAAGAGAAATCAGGAAAACAACTCCATTCACAATTGCATCAAAAAAAATAAAATACCTAGGAATAAACCTAACCAAAGAAGTGAAAGACTTATACTCTGAAAACTACAAGTCACTCTTAAGAGAAATTAAAGGGGACACTAACAGATGGAAACTCATCCCATGCTCGTGGCTAGGAAGAATTAATATCGTCAAAATGGCCATCCTGCCCAAAGCAATATACAGATTTGATGCAATCCCTATGAAACTACCAGCAACATTCTTCAATGAACTGGAACAAATAATTCAAAAATTCATATGGAAACACCAAAGACCCTGAATAGCCAAAGCAATCCTGAGAAAGAAGAATAAAGTAGGGGGGATCTCACTCCCCAACTTCAAGCTCTACTATAAAGCCATAGTAATCAAGACAATTTGGTACTGGCACAAGAACAGAGCCACAGACCAATGGAACAGACTAGACAATCCAGACATTAACCCAGACATATATGGTCAATTAATATTTGATAAAGGAGCCATGGACATACAATGGCAAAATTACAGTCTCTTCAACAGATGGTGCTGGCAAAACTGGATAGCTACATGTAGGAGAATGAAACTGGACCATTGTCTAACCCCATATACAAAAGTAAACTCAAAATGGATCAAAGACCTGAATGTACGTCACAAAACCATTAAACTCTTGGAAGAAAACATAGGCAAAAACCTCTTAGACATAAACATGAGTGACCTCTTCTTGAACATATCTCCCCGGGCAAGGAAAACAACAGCAAAAAATGAGTAAGTGGGATTATATTAAGCTGAAAAGCTTCTGTACAGCAAAAGACACCATCAATAGAACAAAAAGGAACCCTACAGTATGGGAGAATATATTTGAAAATGACACATCCGATAAAGGCTTGACGTCCAGAATATATAAAGAGCTCACACGCCTCAACAAACAAAAAACAAATAACCCAATTAAAAAATGGGCAGAGGAACTGAACAGACGGTTCTCCAAAAAAGAAATACAGATGGCCAACAGACACATGAAAAGATGCTCCACATCGCTAATTATCAGAGAAATGCAAATTAAAACTACAATGAGGTATCACCTCACACCAGTAAGGATGGCTGCCATCCAAAAGACAAACAACAACAAATGTTGGCGAGGCTGTGGAGAAAGGGGAACCCTCCTACACTGCTGGTGGGAATGTAAGTTAGTTCAACCATTGTGGAAAGCAGTATGGAGGTACATCAAAATGCTCAAAACAGACTTACCATTTGACCCAGGAATTGCACTCCTAGGAATTTACCCTAAGAATGCAGCAATCAAGTATGAGAAAGATCACTGCACCCCTATGTTTATCGCAGCACTATTTACAATAGCCAAGAATTGGAAGCAACCTAAGTGTCCATCGATAGATGAATGGATAAAGAAGATGTGGTACATATACACAATGGAATACTACTCAGTCATAAGAAAAGGGCAAATCCAACCATTGGCAGCAACATGGATGGAGCTGGAGGGTATTATGCTCAGTGAAACAAGCCAAGCGGAGAAAGAGAAATACCAAATGTTTTCACTTATCTGTGGAATATAAGAACAAAGGAAAAACTGAAGGAACAAAACAGCAGCAGAATCACAGAACTCAAGAATGGACTAACAGGTACCAAAGGGAAAGGGACTGGGGAGGATGGGTGGGTAGGGAGGGATAAGGGGGCAGGAGAAGTAGGGGGGTGTTAAGATTAGCATGCATGGCGGGGTAGGAGAATAGGGAGGGCTGTACAACACAGAGAAGGCAAGTAGTGATTCTACAACATTTTGCTATGCTAATGGACAGTGACTGTAAAGGGGTTTATAGGGGAGACCTGGTATAGGGGAGAGCCTAGTAAACATAATATTTGTCATGTAAGTGTAGATTAGTGATACCAAAAACAAAACAAAACAAAACAAAAAAGGGCAGTTCCTGTGTGGTAACCTCCAATGAGTTCTACACAAGGGTATAAAGGGCATATAAAAGTGTAGGCAAAGTGTCTGTTTGTGTTTATACAGAAGACCAAAGCCTAATTGGGCTACCCCGAAAATGAGCTAAGATACGATATGAAAAAGAACTTCCAACATCAGCACTCTCTGGAAGACTCATGCCGGAAGATGATCATCAAAAAACCCCAACAAAGATCCACGCACTGCTACAGCTGTAGATGCACTCATCCCACCAGCTCCTGGACTTGCCGTGGAATGAAGGAGATATCTAAGCTGGCCTGTGCATACAGTAAAACAACAAATTGGACTGGATCTATACTGTTGGAAGTCAACCAAGAATTAGGAGAAGTGCAAATTGTAGCGCTCCAAAATCTTACAACTACAGACTATTTACTGTTAAAAGAACATAAGGGATGTGAACATTCCCCAGGAATGGGTTGTTTTAATTTGTCTGATTTCTCTCAGACTGTTCAAGTTCAGTTGGACAATATCCACCATATCATAGATAAGTTTTCACAAATGCCTAAGGTGCCTAACTGGTTTTCTTGGTTTCACTGGAGATGGCTGGTAATTACAGATATGCTTTGGTTATGTAACTATACTCCTATTATGTTAATGTGTGTGCACAATTTAAGTAGTAGCTTAAAACCTATACATGCTGAAGTTACTCTACAAGAAGATATGTCAAAGAAATAATCAATCTTCCCATGTTTTCTTCCACCTGCTACTTCTATAGCTTTTCTTCTTCCTTCCTAATTACAACCCTTAAATAGAATTCGTGCCTCATATCAAATTTACCGAGTATCACAATTCTTCCAAGTGGTAAAGATACCTCAAGACAAATGCTGGGCATAGAAGCTACAGGGCATAAATATGCAAAGAAATAAAAAGCTAACCATTTCAAACAATAAGGCTTCTCTCTCACTTACCAACTTCACATTTCCCTGTATGGCCCCAGAAGATGACTGGTTAGCCAGAGACGGGTAAGATTCCTCAAGGGAGGAACAACCTAAGACAGGCACAGTCACAGGGGGGTCATCAGGTGAGAAATTGGGGATCAACAGAGGTGAGGCTTAGAACCTCACCCCCCCCTGTTCTGAGAGAAATCTTCTGCATACGTGGATGTTTTATTGCCCTTGTCTAGCTTGGATTAACACATAGTCTACAGGCACACACCTGATCATCTACATTTGCTCTCTTACAACACTAAACTATGTTTTCTACCTTTATCTTGTATCTACCTACCACTTCAGCATTTTATTAAAAATAATAATAATAAAGAGAGAAATGTGGTATCCACCTATAAATCAAGTATAAAAACCAAATGAGTATTCATATTTGAACTGACTGTTTAGAGTTCATAATGCATGAGCAAAACCAAAAGTTTCTGTGATGACTGCCCTTGTACTGTCCACCATGTAACTTATTCACTATGTAAGAATTTGTTCTCCATGTAAGAACTTGTTCGTTATGCCTCAGAAGATTGGAGACTGACGAAAATTAGGCTTGGGGTGGATTAATGATTGTGCATTGAGCATTGACTCCCCTATACAGAATTTTATTGTTGTTAACAACCATTTGATCAATAAATATGAGAGATGCCCTCACAAAAAAAGAAAAAAAGAAAAAAAAAAAGTACAGACTTCCAATGGTAAAATAAATAAGTAACCGGGATGTAATGTATAGCATAAGGAATATAGTCAAGATAGTTTAACAGCTTGGTAGGGTGATAGCTGGATCCTAGAATTGTCATGTATATAAATGTTTTATCACTGTGTTGTACACCTGAAATTAATGTAATGTAATACTGTGTGTCAACTACCCTTCAATAAAAAATAATTATCTAAAAATAATAAAAAAATAAAAAAATAAAATAAACCACAATGAGATATTACCTCACACCAGTAAGGATCACCACCATCCAAAAGACAAACAACAACAAATGTTGGCAAGGTTGTGGAGAAAGGGGAACCCTCCCACACTGCTGGTGGGAATGTAAATTAGTTCAACCATTGCAGAAAACAGTAAGGAGGTTCCTCAAAAAGCTCAAAATACAAATACCATTTGACCCAGGAATTCCATTTCTAGGAATTTATCCTAGGAATGCAGCAGCCCAGTTTGAAAAAGACAGATGCACCCCTATGTTTATCACAGCTCTATTTACAATAGCCAAGAAATGGAAGCAACCTAAGTGTCCATCAGTAGATGAATGGATAAAGAAGATGTGGTACATATACTGAATATTATTCAGTTATAAGAAGAAAACAAATCCTACCATTTGCAACAACATTAATGGAGATAGAGGGTATTATGCTTAGTGAAATAAGCCAGGCGGAGAAAGACAAGTACCAAGTGATTTCACTCATATGTGGAGTATAAGAACAAAGGAAAATTGAAGGAACAAAACAGCAGCAGAATCAGAGAACCCAAGAATGGACTAACCATTACCAAAGGGAAAGGGACTGGGGAGGATGGGTGGGAAGGGAGGGATAAGGGCGGGAGAAAAAGAAAGGGGGCATTATGATTAGCATGTATAATGTGGAGGGGGGCACGGGGAAGGGTGTGCAACACAGAGAAGACAAGTAGTGATTTTACAGCATCTTACTACGCTGATGGACAGTGACTAATGGGGTTTGTGGGGGGGACTTGGTAAGGGGGGGAGTCTAGTAAACATAATGTCTCTCATGTAATTGTAGATTAATGATACCAAAATTTAAAAAATAAAAAAGAAATACAATGCTAGCTGTCTCCAGAATGTGGACGGACTAGAAGTACTTGGCAAACAGCACTAATAACTACTAAAAAATATATATAAAAGAACACAGGACACTCACATATCCTGACTTCAAAACTTACTATGAAACCATAGTCATTAATATAATGCAGTATGGGCACAAGGCTCCAAGAAAGGGATAGAACTGAGAGACCACAAATAAACCTTCACAGGTTAGCTCAACTCATTTTGAACAAGCCTGCCAGGACTATTCAATGGGGGAAAGAATCATGTTTTCAACAAAAGGTGCTGAGACAACTTGGATATCCAAGTGCACAAGAATGAAGTTGGACCTTCACTTCACAACACATACAAAAATTAAGTCAAAATGGAATGAAGGCTTCAATGTCAGAGCTAAAGCTACAAACTCTTACAAGAATGCCTGGGAGTAAACCTTTGTGATCTTGGATTAGGCAATGCCTAAGGTCTGACACCAAAAGCACAAGCAGGAATAGAAAAAAAATGGATAAATGGGACTTCATCAAAATCAGAAAGTGTTTTGCTTCAAAAATACCATGTGGAGAGTGAACAACCAACCCACAAGTAAGGGAGAAAACACATAAAGATAATCTATTTATATTGGAGATATATAAAGAAATCTTATAATCCAACAATAAAAACACAAAAAACCCAATTTTAAAATGGGCAAAGGATTCAGGTAGACATTTTTCCAAGTCAAAAAACACCAAGGCCACTTAGTATGTGAACCATGTTGAACATCATTAGCCATTAGAGAAGTGCAACTCAAAGCCACAAAGAGATACCCCCTCACTTCCAGTTAGGATAGTTATCATTTTTTTAAATGGTCAATATAAAGATCTTGGCAAGGAATGAGAGAAAGGTGAGCCTTCCTACATTGGTAGTGAGATTGGAAAATAATGCAACCACGGTGGAAAACAGTTTGGCAGTTTCTCAAAAAATTACACATAGAAGTTACCATATGGGCCAGCAATTCCACTCACAGGTATATAACTAAGAAAACACATGTCCACACCCACAGCCTGGACGGGAATGTTCAGAGGAGCCTTATTCATAAAAATCAAGGCATGGAAACAATCTGAAAGGCCCTGATTGTTGGAAGTGTTTTCTTAACTATAGAATTAGTTCAGGGCCTACAATAAAGAAATGCTGAAGAAAATGAGATATGGAAAAGCTATATTCGGGAAAAGGCTTGTGGAAGGTAAAGGGGAATAGGAAAGGCACCACATGCAACACCTGCACGCATACAAAGCGTAGTTCACTGCCACGCAGGAGAGGGAAGGAAGCCCACCTGTTGGCTAGCAGACTGGCCCCCGTACACGGAAGACAAGGAGAGACAGAAGACAGAGGCAAGCCCCTCAGGGCTGGTAGGGGCAGGTGAATAAGAAAGGGCACTTACATATGAGGCTTATCTTGGAAGTCGTGAAACAAGTAGATTCCGCCAGAATATTAAAAGTTTACATAGAGATTCAGCGGGATCAGTCACGTCCAACGGCAGATGGTCCAACACCCCATGCTCCCTACCAGCGGTATCCTTGAAAGTGGCTCCCACCACGGGGACGGCGGGCAGGGCGAACATTCCAAGGACAGGGGAGGGGTGAGGAGCCTCAAGCGCCCGGATCCAGCTCGAGGGTGAACCGGCAGTCACAGCCTCTTGATGACCTCCTCCAGCACGCCGCCCCTCCTGACCGGCTCTGATAATCATATCTGATCATATCTGACGCCCTCTCCCACGATGTACCCCGAGGGCCAGCAAGGGGTTTCACCTGCATGGAACTGGCTCATTTGGCGGCTATCTGGCTCTTCTGGAGGCAGATACCACAGCAACGGTATAGGCACACGCAAGAGAAAATGCAGATTAAGGTCATGGTTCCTCAGTAACAATTTTTTCCACCAAGAGCCCCATGATTCAAACCACTGATTTATTAAGTCCTCCAGGGTGAGGGTTGGAGCACTTGTGTCCTCGTGTGACTTAATAAAGATAATACATTAGCAGATCATCAAGTAGGAACAACACTCTGGATAATGGCACAGGTGCCTCAGTGAGGCACTTATTAAGCCCAAGGCCATCCCATTGTGAGGACAACTTTTCTCATAAGAAACATGTCAATGCTCAGTAAAGACTGGCTGCACCAGTTATCATTTAAAGCTTGCTGGGTGAATTTAGTACAGCTTCTGTCTGTGCCATCGAACTCAAACGGTAGTCCTGCATGGGAGATGCCCAGAGCTTTAATCTGCTTCACTAGGATTTTTGTCTTCTCAAAGGCAGCTGCTCTGATCCCCAGTCCCACACACGTGCTCTTCCTTTACTAAATCACCACCATACTAAATCACCATCATCTCTAGCCTGGACTATGGCCAGGCTCCCAACTGGTCTCCCTTCCAGTCCTTACTGCTCACAACAATCAGAATAATCTTTTGAAAATGTAAATCTCATTGTCTTGCCAATGGGTTTCAGCCCAGGGCAAGTTTGCTATGGATTCAGTGTGACCAAAGAAAATGACAGCAAAACGTTCTTGGGGTGAAAGGGTTATACCCAACTTTATTTCCAGGTGGCAGGTCAGTCACTAAAATCCTGTTCACTCAGAGCAAGTCTTCATGCAGCAAGCCAGTCTCTGCCTCTGGGCCCCTCTGTCCGCACAGCTGTCCCGCACAGCCATCCTCTGGACCTCTGTCCTGGGCGCTGCCACCAATCCAGCCTCTGCTCTGCTCCCCTGCAGCCTCACAGCCGTGCCACCATGTCATGCTCATAGTACTGGGTGGAGCTCTTTATATAAAGTCAACAGCCATGTATTGCCCACAGGTGTGCAGTGAGCTAGTCAACCACGGCCAGGTGGGAATCCTGGCCACAGGAACTCTCATTTTATCCACACTCATCATGCTCTGCCCTTCCTTATGCTTCTTGATGCCAACTCAGTACATTCAGAGTTTTACAAAATAATAAAAAATAAAAAACTTAGCATGGCCTGAAATGCTCCAGTGCTAGGCCTCTACCTACTTCTCTAGCTCAGTCATTCCTCTCTCTCCATCATTCTCTGAGCTCCAGGTCCATGGCTGTCTTTCGATCCTTCAGCTGTACCATTTGCATTCCTACCTCCCGGCCTTGGGCATGCCATTACTTCCACTGGAAACGTTCTCCCCTGTGTTTTTATGTAGTTAATTCTGATTCTTTCTCCTTGCAAGTTCCATGAAAAAAAAAGGGACCATGGCTATTGGGTCCATTGTTAAGTCTAAAACTTAAGCTCAGAACATAGTACAGTGCAATGAATATTAGTTATATGAGCTAGTGAGCACTCTACTAACATGAATGACAGGTTAGCTATAAGACACACCATAGGAACAAGGTGATTCTTGCTCACAGCTCCCATCCATAGCCATCTACTCACCACAGGCCGAGCCACTCAGCCCTAACATCAGGTTAAGCCCCATTCCTATCTCATGGGGAGTGGTTCTCAGTCCTAGAAGTACCTTCCAAGTGGTTTTCAATCCTGGGAGCTTTTTAAATCATCTCTGCCTGGGCTCACCCCAAGAACTCTGATTTAACTTCCTGAGTGCTGACTCCATGCCTGGCCTCAGTTTGCTTCCAGTCTTCTGCAGCATCAGACACAATCATATACTTCCTCATCTGTCTTGGATTCATGCCCTTGTATATGCATCTCCATGTGTCACAACAGGGAACAAGAGCGGCTCTGCCACAGCGGCAGGAAGGCTTCCTGCCAAAGGTAGTATTTGGGCTGGTTCTGCAACAAATAAGGAAGAATTTTCCAGGTAGAAAAGGAAGAGGTTAGACATTTCAGGCAAGAGGAACAATGCGAAGTGTTAGGAGAACCACAAGGAGAATTTGTGTGTGTGAAGATCATAAAAAATAATAAAAATCCTGAGTCCCAAAGAATGGATGGGGAAAGTGAGCCAAAGGATCCCTCTCCTCAGGCAGCATGACTGTCTTCCCCACACAGCCTGGGACCCACTCAGCCAAACTTTTCCAGCCTCCCCAGGCACCAAAGCGTGAGTCATCCCTCTCATTCCCCTGCCAACAGCTGTCATGGAGTCCCCAAAGGATGTGGAGAGGGAGTCTCCATGGAGTCCAGGACAGGGGAGAGGGAAGGAGAAGTCGGGAGGCCATTCCCTCAGGGCCCAACAGGAGTATAAGGCCCCCTGTTCCTTTGTCTGGGGTGGGGATGTCCCTCTACATCCCCCTGCCACTCTCTCTACAAACGCCTGACTGAAGCTGCTCTGCTGGAAGAGCTTCCCATCCACCTCCACCTTCTAGGTATGTTCTAACAGCCCATAGCCACCCATCATCATGCTGACAGCAGCTGGTATCTAGACCAGGACTTATCAACTGTCTGTGTGCTGAAGAGGAATGAGCTAAGAAGTCCAGCTTGTTAGGAAATAGGCAAGCCACATACTGAGAAACGCCAGGACACAGCCTCGCCAGACCTAAATGTATTCATTAGCATAGTGCAGCTGGGAGGGAAAGGATGGGTCCAGAGTGTTCAGCAGAGACAAAGAAGCTAGCAAGAAGAAGTTAAGAGAACCATCCAGAAAGCTAGAATCTTAAGATGTCAGAGCTGGAAATGCTTTCCAGTATGACCGAGGGCCTGACTACTCACAGCATGGTACCCAACCAGCAGAGGCATCACCTGGGACTTTGTAGGAAATGCAAGACCTCAGGCCCAGACGATCCTTATGTATATTCAAGACTGAGACGCCCTGCTGCTCAGGAGTCCTGAATCGAACTGCATGTCAGAATCTCTTGGAACATTTTTTTCAGGTACAGATTTCTGAGCCCTCCTCTAGATCAGCTGAATCAGAATTTCTGATCACTGAGTATAACCATATATTTTTTCATAGACTCCACCAGTAATTCTAATGACAGATGTCCACAGAGTAGACTGGGAACCACTGATCTGGTCCAATCTGCTCAATCTAAAAATAGGAGGACAAGGCAAGACAGTGCCAACAATAAGGTTGGTAATCTAATTAGGGTCTGAGACAAAAAGAATCGGATTTGGAGCCAGATCTGAGTTCAGGCCCCAATTTGATCGGCTCATAACTGTGTATCTTGGGATAAGCCTCCTCCCTTCTTTAGAACTCAGTTCTCTTAACTTCAAGGAAAGAATGTCTGGATTACTTCTCATGGTCAGTAAGGTAACAGAGAAATTAATGAAGAATTAACTCTATGTTTTGCATATGCACAGACACACACACTCTCTCTCTCTCTCTCTCTCTCTCTCTCTCTCTCTCTCTCTCTCTCTAATTGCTATTTAACTGAAGTTCGGGGATCCTTCTGCCCTAAAATTTCAAAGCAATTAAAAAGTCCTGAAGTCTCAATGTCCCCGTTTTACAGATGGAAAAATGGAGAGGCACCAGAGGCAGCACTGCTCCTCACTTTATGAAGGTGAGTAGTAGTTGCTTTCCGTGTGGACAGAGAGAAACACACAGGAGGCTTAGCACCAGCTGGGTTCTGGATGCAGAGCTTCCACCAGTCAGCTGACTTCCTTCCTAGAGGACATGAAGTTGGGGGCTGGGTTTCTCTGCCCCTAGAGGCTGTCAGACTTCCACCAGTGATCCCACCAAGGACGAGAGGGAGATCCTGAAATTCCATATTCCTAAGGATAGAGGGAAGAATTAGGCATGGTACCCCATGCTCAGTTAGGTGAGGGAAACAAATACTTGGGTAATTACAATGGACTGGAGGCAGAGTCCAGAACCCCAGTGAGGGGGATTCCAGCATGAGGTTGGGTGGTTGGGTGTTCAGATAAAGTTTCCTGTAAAAAATGAATCCTGAGCTGAATCTTAAAAGATAAGAAGGATCAGCTCAGATGTGGGGATAGAGCAAAGGTAATAAAACCCTCTGAGGTTTCCTGGGGCCCTAGCTGAGACCCTACCTCTGGATGGAGCAAACAGCAGTACACTTTATATACATATATGTAGAAACATATATTATTGTTTTGTGCTTTTTCATCAATCTGTATATTTTTCTGCAAAGTATGTTTCTATCTCAATTTGTTTTTGAGATTTCTCCACATTGGTACATATAAGTTGAACCCATTCCCCTTTAACCCCGCTGAGTTAGATTTGGCCAGCACAAACAGCCTAGGAGTGCATGCACCCTTGCACATGTCTCCTTGTGTATGCATGTGAGAGTTAAAAGTAAACACCAAAAGTGGAATTGCTACATGACAGGGACTGAATGTTTGTGTCTCCTGCTCCAAATTCATAAGTTGCAGCCCCAGCGCCCAAAGTGATGGCATCTTTGAGAGGTAATTAGGTTTAGAGGAGGTAAAGGGCAGGGTCCTCCATATGGGATTAGTGCCCTAATAAGAAGAGACCAGGCAGCTTGCGCTCTCTCTGCCATGTGAGGATACAGTGAGAAGGCAGCCATCGGCAAGTCAGAAAGGGATCCCTCACCAGAACCAGACCATGCTGGCACCCTGATCTCAGACTTTGCAGTCTCCAAACTATGAAAAACAAATGTGTGATGTTCAAGCCACCCAGCCCATGGTACTTTCTCAGAGCAGCCCCAGCAGACTGAGACACTAGGTATGCACAGTTGTGTGTACTTAATTGCTAAATGGTCCCTCACATGTCCCAGTTCACGTTCCCACTAGCACAATCTCACCAAAGTGTGATTTCATCAAATGTTTTTATCCAAGCTCTGCTTTGTAGGAAGACCTTCATCATCCTCACCAGACATGAGTAGGTCCCTAAACTTCTCTTAAGAAGGAAAGATCATTTACTCAGCTCCAGGCCCTATGCTGCACACCAGGGACTTCTCAGAACCCCTCCAACAGAGATTTCCTAACATGCAATGAGAAAACAGGCTGAGAAAGATGAGGTGATTTGCCCAAAGTCTCCCCTCACATCAGAAGGTGGTGGACCTTAGACTCAAAACCAAGTCTTCATGCTGCAAATGTTCATACTCTTTTCTCTGTTTCATAGATTCAATTAATATTTATTGAGCACTGATTATATGCCAGTGCTTGGAGGTACAAAAATGAATTGCAAGACCATTCTTAGCACATAGGAATACTTAATGAATGTTTGTTGAGTCAATATTGAGTCAAGGAACCCAAAATCCACAGGAGAAACAGACACATAAAAAATATATGCAATATGTATAATGTGGGGGTGGGGCATGGGGAGGGCTGCGCCACACAGAGAAGACAAGTAGTGATTCTGCGACATCTTACTACACTGATGGACAGTGACTGATGGGGTTTGTGGGGGGAACTTGGTGAAGGGAGGACCCTAGTAAACATAATGTTCTTCATGTAATTGTAGATTAATGATAACAAAATTAAAAATATATATATATATATATATATATGCAATAGAATGATTAAGTGCCAAGAAAAATGTAAGCTCCAGACCACAGGGCACGTACAAGGGAGAAGTCTGGTTTCATGTGAGTACATCAGGGAAGACTTTACAACATAGGCAGCCTTTAGCAAACACAAAAAGAGGAAGGAGGGTCTAGGCAGAAGGAACAAGGGCAAAGGCACAGAAATGTGAAGCAATTCTACGTTTTCTGAAAATTGCACTGCTTTTGATTGCCTCAAGTTGCTTCTTTCCCATATGAAGGCAAGGCATCTAGCTCCGTTCATTTCAATTCACTGAGCTTTCATCAAACACCTGCCGTGGGCCAGGCCCTGTGGGAGATGCTTTATATGCATTATCTCATCGAATCCTTGGACCTTTTTTTCCCCTTACATAGATGAGAAAGTTGAGGCCCAGGGAAATGAAGGGTCCGGCCCTGGAATACAGTCAGGTCTTCTGTTCTTTCCAGTCCCCTGTCGCCCCAAGATTTCAGGCCACTGCTGCCCTCTCCTTTCCCAGGTCCTACTCCAAAGGAAAGATGTCCTCCCAGCAAACCTGGAGACCCACAGCTAGTTATCCTTTGGGTCACGAGACTCTGCCCATTCCCTTGTCTCTTTTCCTTGCTGGGAAACTGGAGAAGAGGGGCATATGGGGTCATATGGTTCTCAATCCTTGTTCAGACACTATAATTCCATTCATCATTCCACTTAACAAATATTTATTGGGCACTTACTATGTGCCAGGCAATGTTCTCAGTAGTGTGGCTACAAAATTGAGTAAGATAAGATTCTTGCTCCCATGCAAGTTAAATTGTAGTGACTTCTCAGAGGTAGAGACAAAGGTTTTGAGAGGCTACATGGCTTCTACAAGGTCACAGTGCAATTTTGTTGCACATTTAGGACCAAAACCCAAGTCTAGCTGACTGCCAGTACGAAGTGCCTTCTCCCCCGTGATGGTTGTGACCTTTCTCTCATCTCCCTCTTGCTTTGCCTCCTTTCAGTCTCTGCCCAGCAGGATGACACTGGAGAACTTCACACGGGCCAGGGTTGCCCCTGCTGACTTCATTCTTCTGGGCATCACAGATCGCTGGGATCTGCGCGTGACCCTCTTCCTGATCTTCCTGCCCGTCTACCTGGTGAGCCTGCTGGGAAACGTGGGTATGGTCCTGCTGACCCACGTGGATGCCCGGCTCCACACACCTATGTACTTCTTCCTGGCCAACCTCTCCATGCTGGATGCCTGCTGTTCCTCTGCCATTGGCCCCAAGATGCTAGTGGACCTGCTGCTGCCCCATGCCACCATCCCTTACGCAGCCTGTGCCCTCCAGATGTTTGTATTCGCAGGGCTGGCTGACGCCGAGTGCTGCCTGTTGGCAGCCATGGCCTATGACCGCTACGTGGCCGTCGGAAACCCCCTTCTCTACACAACGGCCATGTCCCGGTGTCTGTGCCTGGCCTTGCTGGGAGCATCAGGCCTGGGTGGGGCAGTGAGCGCCTTTGTCCACACGACCTTCACCTTCCGCCTGAGCTTCTGCCGCTCCCGGGAGGTCAACAGCTTCTTCTGCGATATCCCTCCGCTGCTGGCCATCTCCTGCAATGACACCAGTCTCAACGAACTCCTCCTCTTTGCTGTCTGTGGCTTCATCCAGACAGCCACGGTGGTGGCTATTGCCGTGTCTTATGGTTTCATTGCTGGGGCTGTCATCCGCATGGGCTCGGCCGAGGGCCGTCGACGAGCGGCTTCCACCTGTGGCTCCCACCTCACGGCTGTGGCCATGCTGTATGGGACACTCATTTTCATGTACCTGCGGCCCAGCTCCAGCTATGCCCTAGACACCGACAAGATGGCGTCTGTGTTCTACACCCTTGTCATCCCAGCTCTCAACCCACTTATCTACAGCCTCCGCAACAAGGAGGTCAAGGAGGCTGTCAGAAGGACCTGGAGCCGATTCTGCTGCCTGGGGTGGGCGCACCAGTGAGAGGTCTGAGGAGGCTCGTCAGGGCTGACCACGAAGGGGTGAGGAGGGCGCTTCCCAGCCCCGTTCCTATGGGCACACACGGATGGTCCTCTGGCTTGCGTGTCTCCCGTCATGGTTTACTGGGCTGGAAAGGGGAAGAAAAGGAAGCTTACAGAATGGAGGCGGGAACCTAGGGGTAACCTAGGCTGGTCGAAGAGCCAGAACCAAGATCATGTTAATATTGCTGTTGAGCTGCCTCGGGCTCCTCAATGTTCAAAACTTGTAAGAGTTCCTAGATGTTACCAGGTGAAGTTATTAGATTTATTTGCCACTTGCACTTCTAAGTGGCCGATTCCCAGAATACCAGGTAAGAGCTGGGTTGGCTCCAAGAGTTTCTATATTCTTGCCCTTTTAAGGTTCTTCATGACCAGTGAGTCTGTTCCCGCTCAGAAGAGCATCTTCAGAACCACTCATGCCAAAGAATAAGACTGAACCTGGTGAGGCAAGTACCCTCCCTATTAGCCTAAGTAGTCCATTATCAGGGGAACGACGGAACAGCAGGGGTCATACACAGGCTCGTATATCTTAATATCCTAATATCCCCACAGGTGGGTTAGGATTTGGCCAAAGCTAGATTAGTTCAGGTATATGATGGAAGTTAAGAAAGGGTCAGAATTATGGTTGTGGTTAGAAGAGGGTTAGGATTAGGGCTCAGGCTATGGCTAAGAGCAGGATTATGGTAAGGGTAGAGCCAGGGTTAGATTTAGAACTTAAAAAGCAATCACGTAGATTTAGGACTGAATTAAAATAATGTAAATTAGGATTTGGGTTGATTATAATTAGCAGTAGGTTTGGAATAAATCTAGGATTTGGAGTTTGGGCAAACCTGAGCTCTTTTTAGAAATATTAAAAATATTTTAGGATTAATTTTAGAGTACAGGACTAGTTAATATTGGAATTCAGATTTCATTTTTATTGCTAGATTAAATCTGATTTATAGTTTACTTCATACTAGAGTTTACTTCATATTAGAGTTTAGTTCATGTTAGATTTAAATTAAGTTGGTGTGGATAATGCTTATGATAAGTTCATAGTCTACTTATTACAGTTAGCCAAGGTTCAGACCTAGATGACAGTTAGGCATAAGGAGAGTATTTTAAGTGTCAAATTGACATATTTTGGGTCTTAATTTAAGACTTATTTAGGGTTATGGATGATGGTTAACATTTCCTAAAACTTAAGGATAGGAGTTGGTTATTGGCACATTTAAATTTCATTCTGAGTTTGAGTAGACTCAGATTAGCACGTGGTCAGGCAGGGTGGACCGCTTTGCCTTTAGATTACAATACCCAGAGGCAGAGTTGGGGTTGGGAGAGGAACTTCCATAACCTTGACCTCTCGGGCTAAGGCAACCAGAGTTCACAATCTTGACAGGTTTTTGTCTCTCTGACCCAGTTACACATGGGCAAGGCCTGAGGCACTTCGTTCTGCAGGGAAGCCCCTCCATGCAGGAGCAGGACAGGAGTGGACCCCAGGAGTTACGGCAGTAGCTTCCTAGGAGAGGCAGAGCCTGACCAGAGCTAGCACCGGCCCCTGACTTGGCTGAGAGGAGGCCAGGGGTGGTGAGCTGTGGGGCTCGGATAGCACGTCACTGTCACCCTCCAACAGGATCCCCATGGAGTCTCTGCCCTGGGCCCCGTACAGGGCTGGCCTTGCTTCTCCAACTTCCCCTCCAGGAGGAATCAGCCACCGGGCACTTCCACAGCAGGAAGACTGAAGGCCCGGTCTGGCTCTCTGAGAAGGTGACACTCCTTTTCACCAGGACTAGAACCTGCCTTCTTAGTAACTATGGTCTATTTGGAAGTCCCAGACTATAGGAGACAGGGATGTGGACAAAACTGTCACCTCAAATCTTAAAGAATTTTATAGCTTTCCTGACAGAGTCACCAATCCCCCCTGGTTTTCCCAGAGCTATCCCAGTTTTAAAAACTCCAAGTGTCCTGTAGGAAGAACCTCCTCAGTGCTGGGCAAACCAGGATGGCTGGTCACCCTATTTCCTGAAGAGCCTCACCTTTAGAGACAATATCCCAAACTCAGCACATTTTGACAAAGGCTTACATGAGTTAAAACCCCTTCCACTATCACAGGGTTTTATAGTCCTTTCCCAGTTCTTACTCCCTGTCCTATAATAACTCACATGCCCTGACAAGGGTAGGAGGCATTATCAGAAGAGTTGGCAACCTTGGAACTGAGAATGGGAGCTTTGCCCTGGCTCAATGATGTTTACATCAAAGACCTCCTCTGTGGTCATTTCCCTTTTTGTGGGTTCATGGGCTCTCACGACATATGACTCCCACCATGATCAGCAGAATGTCACCAGAAGCATATGCCCCTCCCATCATCTTGGCCCTAGATGATGTCCGTGGGTCATTCCACAGGTTTAGCCTGAGTGGAGCAGCCAGTTATGATAATTAGCACAAATTCTACACATCAACTAGAGGAAACATCAAGTTGCAGGCTCTCTGCTGGGCCTATTTGATAGACAGGCAAACAAAGAAGAGGGAAGAGAAGGAACTGGAAGACCATAACAGAGCCCAACCTGGAGGATAAGGAAGAGAAACAGCCAGACCTTTGCTCCCAGAGAAAGATGCCAAGTAAAGTTCCCAGTTCTGATAAAGTATTTACCTCTTAAACCTCCCCCAACATTTCCTAGGACAAGCAGCATGGACAAGAGACAAGAGGAGGTTTGGGGTGAGGGACATGTTGGCCAGAATGAGTTGGGCCCTGCAGTGTGGGTGGGAATTGAGAGAAAGGGGCAATCCATGACGGAAGGACAAGCGGACACAAAGGCATGGAGGCTAAATGAGCTCGGTGTGGGCAGGAGACTCTAAGGAGACCAGGTTACCTGACTTGAGGTGGATGAGTTGGAAAAAAAGTTGAGGGAGGCATAAAGACTGAGTATCTGGGAATGATATCTGTGAGTTGGACATCAGGTAGGGAATTTGGACATTATTCAATAAGCAATAGGAAATCATTGAAGGTTCTTTTGTGTAAACCACCCTTTATGGTGGTTTCAACATGGAGTCATGCAAAGCCATTCCCATCTGGAAAGCCACACACAGGCCCTTAAGGCACAATATGCACACAGAAACACACACTCCCTCCAACACAGACCCAATTCCCTTATGAGAAACATCTGTGCACTGAGAAATGCTCTCACACATATGGCCATCCACACAGACTGAGATGCACTGCACACTCAGATGCACACTCAAGCTCACAGCCACATTTGGTGGCACAGAGACACGACTACTCTCTCCGTACTCAGGCACGTAATCCCCCACACTCAGCCACATGGCCATACCAACTGCCACAGTCACCACACAACCCCTTCCATACTACTGCATGTCCTCTGAGAAGCCACCTGCAACAGCCAAGGGGAAGGCAGGTGGCCCCAGAAGATACCGTTGGAACCCCTGAGCTCCCCGGGCCCTGACCGCAATCACTCTGCTTGGCGTTCAGGAGTCAGCCTGGCCCTTCTCTCTGGTTTCACAAGGCAGGGACTAGAGAGCAGCAGCTTCAGCATGCAGGGCCCCTGAATGTCCCTGGAGTTGGAGGTGGTACCAATCATCCCTCCCTCTCCAAATTGGGCCCTAGGGAGGAAGGATAACAAGCCCCAGAGCCGACCTGCCTCCTGCCCCGGGATAAGGTCTAGGGGAAAGATGGTGTTGTCTCTTGAGAGAAGTTTAAGTGCTCCCAAGGCCCCAAGCCCCTTAACTGTAGCCAATAACTCCCTCCTCAGACCCTCCAGGGGCCGGCTACACCCAGCCCCTGCTGCTGTTCCTTCCTGCGATGTGGAGAAGCCAGAGGGTACACTTGGGGCAAGGGGCCAGGCTGGAGAGTATGCAGATTGGTCTTCCATGTGTGACTGTGAGTATGCATCACATGTGTGAGTATGAGATGTGTGCCATTTGTGTAAGGCCGTGATTGTGCACTGCCATCACTGTACAATGGTGTCATTGTGAGGTGGGGGCAGTGCAAATGTGCATGTGCCCCTCTAGGGTAGTATGTCTCTGCTGTGACCCATCATGAGCCTATGTGAGTGTAACCATGTGCTGAAGGGGTGAGGCTGCGGGCCCCTGAGGCTGTACACGAGGAGATGATTGTGAGATCCCTGAGGGGATCGAGTGTACTGGGTGTGCAAGAACAGGCACTGGTGGACGCTTGCACAGAATAGGTGGGCAATGAAAGCATGAATGCGCACAACAGGTCCGAGTAGCTGCGCATGGGGCTATGAGCCTCCGTGAACAGGAGTATGTGAATGACTGTCACCCTCTGGCCATAGTGCTATTTTATGATTGCATTTGATGTCTGTTTATGTGTACACTGAGCTGGGTCTGTGCGTATTGGGGTTTTGCTTGTCTGCTTACTTAGGGGTGAATGCGTGTTCTGGGTCCACATTTCTGTGTATGACTGATCATGCCTGTGTATTTACAGAGACTGGCTTGAGGCAGGACATGTCTGCACGCCTGTATGGCTGTGTTTGTGATTACACATGAATGTTTCTGCAGACAGCTCATAGTATGTGAATGTTTATCAGAACTGACTCAGACACAGGTCAGGGCAGGTCCAATTTCCAAAAGCCTTTTTATAAACAGGCTTCCCCACTCCATCCTGTGCCTAATCCCCTCCTGGAAAGTGGGACATGATTGGGAGTTTGAGAAAAGATACTCTACTGGGAGCCAAAGCCAGAAGATTCTTCTTATTCGCTGGAGGAAGGAAAGGAAGACACTAGGGTAGGGAGGGCCCTTATTTATAATTTTTTAATAGAGACCGCCATGGAAAGAACTTAGGTAGTTCCCCTGCATGGATGGGCTCAGCAAAGCCTTCAGCAAACCTGTGCCCTAAAATCCCTCTCCATTTAAGACTTTCTCTTGCAGAACTCTAAGATTTCTGCAATGAGATTCAGACAGGAAAGCATGGAGGCATTGAGACAAGTTTCTTCTGTCCTTAACAGTTAAGTCTCTGCACCTGGCAGGTGTCTTTGTCCACGTGAGTTTCTCACAAAGGTTCGTGGGTTTGCTTGGTGTTCAGTGCCTTCACTTTCATGGACAAACTTTTCCAGGGATATGGAGACACATTGAGAGTCTTTTGTTCTTTTTTTTTTCAAGCCTGAAAGTATCTTAATTATTCTCCCTCACTCTTGGTTAATATTTTGGGTTAGGATAGAATTCTAGGTTCAAAGTATTTTTTTTCTTCCGAAGTTGAAGATATTGCTCGACTGTATTCTGTCACCTACTGATGGTGAAACATTTGATGGCAGTCTGTTTATCTGGCTGCTGTTAGATCCTTGCACCCCATGCTCTTGGGAGATACTGGGTGCCTTATCCTCAGAGTTCTAAAATTTTTAGTGACCACAGTGCTGGTCACTCCCTTCCTGCTCACAATGTGTGTCTAGGTGTTTTGGGGTGGTTCTCATTTTCATTATAAACAAGTGTGCCCTTCAGATTTGGAATTTGTATTTCTTTGGTATGTTCCTCCCTTCCATTCTGATTTCTTTCCCACCCTTACTTCCCTAAAATAAATGCTTGATGGCCAGACTTACCTGCTGTAAGACTTCTTATCTGATCCTCTGTTTTATCTTTTCTTTCATATTTTCTTCCTTCTCTGTCTACATCCTGGGCCATATCTTTTGTTCTTGTTTTGCTTAAAACCACAAAGTATCAAAGTTGAAAGCAGCCTTGAAGATCATCTAATTCAGCTCCCTTATTTTAGAGAGAGGGAGCCTAAGACCAGAAAGTAAGAAGTTTCAGGGAGGTAAAATGACTTGCCCACAGTCACACCTGGGCTGTCTGACCCCAAACCCATGATGTTCCTCATGACCAGGAAGGCTTGAGCAATGTGCTTTTCACCCTGTGCCTTAGACACTGAGGAAATGACCCACCAGTAAAGAGGAACCCATGGAGTTCTAGGTGAAGAACCAGCCCAGCTATGGATGCTGCCAATGAGTCATCGGAGGGAGCCCCATTCACCCTACTGGGACTGACAAGTCCTGGACAGCAGCGGCCACTCTTTGTGCTATTCCTGGTTCTGTATGTGGCAGGCGTCCTGGGTAATGGGCTCTTCGTGGCTGCCATTCGAGCCAGTCCAGCCCTCCATGCACCCATGTACTTCCTGCTGGCCCATCTCTCCTTTGCTGACCTCTGCTTTACCTCTGTCACTGTACCAAAGCTGTTGGCCAACTTGGTGGCCCATGACCGCTCCATCTCGCTGACTGGCTGCCTGACCCAGATGTACTTCTTCTTTGCCCTGGGTGTAACTGACAGCTGTCTCCTGGCCGCCATGGCCTATGACCGCTACATGGCCATCCGGCTCCCCCTCCACTATGCCACAAGGATGTCCCGGGCCTTGTGCACAGTCCTGGTAGGGACAGCATGGCTAGTGTCCCACGTCCACTCCCTTCTGCATATCCTGCTCATGGCCTGCCTGTCCTTCTGTGCCTCCCACTTCTTCTGTGACCACCAGCCTCTCTTGAGACTGTCATGCTCTGACACCCACCACATCCAGCTGCTCATCTTCACGGAGGGGGCCACAGTGCTGGTCACTCCCTTCCTGCTCATTCTCACCTCCTATGGGGCCATTGCGGCCGCGGTGCTCTGGCTGCCCTCAGCCTCCGGGAGTCTGTGGGCTGTGTCCACTGTGGCTCCCACCTGGCCGTGGTGGCCTCTTCTACAGGACAGTCATCGCAGTCTACTTGCAGCCCACATCCTGGTATGAGGCAGAGCAGGGCCACTGTCATGTACACCGTAGTCACTCCCATGCTAAACCCTGTCATCTACAGCCTCTGGAACTGCAACGTTTGGGGGCGCTCTGAGCCCTTCTCACTGGACAGAGGATCTCGGCTGATAACTGCTGAGGCCTGCACCCCACCAAGGACAGGCCGCACCACCCACAGTGACAGTTCATGAATGTGACCGTTTGTTCTGTGCGTTCTCCAAAGTCATAATAATAGCTATCATTTTCTGAGTACCTACTACAAAGCAGATCCTTGCCTGATTTCACTTTATTCCCACAACAACCAGGGAGGCAGATATTATGACCCAGTTTTGCAGATGAGGAAGCTGGGGCTTAAAAAGAAGAAATGACTTTCCCAAATGCACCTAATTCTTAGGTGGCAAAACCTGGGCCCTTTCTGCCACGTCATTCCCTCTGCCAACAGTCACTCCCAGGTATTGAGGAAGGATTCTGTCATTTCTTAAGGACTTAGAGCCTTACAGGAGGGTGCACCATCCCCAGGTCTTGCTTTGGGGAGATGGACACTTTATTTGCCATCACTTCACCATGTGTTCTCAAATAAATGGACTTCTCAAGTGTTTGGGACAGGGATAAAAGTTCGTATGTTCATGTATCAAAGGCTGACCTCTCCCTGAACACAGCCTGGCATACAGAAGGCACTCTGGACTTAGATGAATAAATTATTGCATCTTTAAGCTAATAAGCATTTTAAGCTCTCTATTTTTCTTATTCTTTGTTCTCATACTTGTAATTTCATAGAAGGAGCATGTAATAGGCAGGCACCATAAATTAATAAAGTAAATTAAGCAAAGGATTGATGAAAGGACAGAGCATAGGCACTTGGGGCAGATGGGAGAGGTGTTTTTTAAGCCTTTATCATAGGCCTTCACTTCACTTATTTTTACCCACAGAAAGCATGGGTCCTCTTATTGCCAGTCTATGAATGAGGCTCGAAGATGGCAGGTTAGGAGGAGACAGAGCCAGATCACGCCCTGTGCTCCTCGAGTTGCTCAGGCATATTTTAACCTGACCCATAGAATCCAGACCCCAAGTCTGGGGTCTCAGTGAAAGAATTTACAGGAAGAAATCCCAGAGAGGGCAGGTGCAGGACACGTTTTGGGGTCTGAAAGGCCCTCTGTATGCCCCAATTTTTACCAAACAAATTTATCAGGTGGGAGCTTGTCTTCTTAGGTCAGGCCCCAGGCCTCTGGCCAAGGCATGCCCTCTCCCCATGAGGATGAGCAGTCCACGCCTCTCCAAGAAACCCACCCCTACCTCCCACCCCGCCGGAGAGGAGGAGGGTGGCGGCGATCCAAGAGCTGGGCTATCCACGGGCCTTCCAGCTCCCACTGACACACCTGCAGCCGCCTGGCCTTAAAACTGCTCTGCTATGCTATTTAGATCTAAAAGGAAACTTGAAGGTCTTTAGGTAACTTTAGTGAAACAAAAATACTTACACAGAAACATAATATATAAAACAGGAGAAAACAAAGCAGCACAGGGTAGGCGAGGTGAGGGTCAAAGTCCTGGAGCCCACCTTCTCAGGGCTGAGAAGCCCCCTGATCTAATCCAACCCCTTCATTTGACAAGATGAGAAAATGAAAATGAGGTCCAGAGTGGTTAAGGGACCTACCCAAGGTCACAGGGTCAGGGACAATCTTCAGGCTTCCTTGCTTGGCTCTGCGGTGATGCCGAGCCCATCCTTTCCTGCCACCCTTCAGCCCACCCCATGCCCTAGGACTGTGATGTCAGATCCTTGTGACTCTGTCAATAGCCTGTCCCCTGCTGCGTCCCATAATCCTCTTCCTCTCTCTGCCTCCTCTAAAGCTTCACAGAGTGGTCCTGATGCTCATCAACCACTGACACCTGTACCATCAGCCCTACCCAATGCATAGGGAACGTCGCCTGCTGACCATCAGGGACCTTGCCTGAATTCTGTGCGTCTCTAGAACCAGGCACGGAGAGTGGGGGTGACACACTGTTGCCTTGTCTGTCTTCAGGTTGTCTTCCAGGAGAGGAGAGGGACACAGCAGGTTTGGGGGACTGCCAGTGCTTTGGGGGACTGGTCACCCTGCTCAGATGTCAGTCCAGGAGCTGGCCCCACTGCTACATTGCAGCACAGGCCAGGTCAGGCCCCGGGCCTCTGGCCAAGGCACACTGCCTCCCCATGAGCACGGCCAGTGCCTTCCACAGCATCACCGCGACCTATAGCACAAATGCTGCTCTCAGGTCTCACAGCGGCCCAGTGAGGAGTCTCCAGTTTGAACTGAGGAAACCTGAGGCTTAGAGAACTGAGGCAGCTTGTCCTAGGTCATCCTTTGAGCCAGTGTAAATCCCAGAGCCCCTGCCTCCTGGCATCATGCTCTTCCTACCATGCCACAAACCATCACTCAACTCCACTTATTAAATAATTACCAACCAACTGCTCTGTGCCAGGCACTGGGCTTAATGTTGCCTGGACTACTTCCAGACCCACGAGGACAGAGAAGAGAAGGAAATGTGAACATATAACGAGCCTTAGTCACCGGGCTGTGGGGCTCTGGGACTCAATTCTGCCCTTCCCCCTAGACCCGGCCTCCTGTTTTGCTTCAGGTGCCCTAGAAGAGGACATTGACCTGAAGGTGAGAGCAAATCCCTCCCTGACCTCCAGACAGACTGCGAAGGATGTCATAAATCCACTGAAGAATTTTTCCCTGCATCTCCTTTAAATGAAACATAAAAAGACCAATTTTTAACATCTTAAGCAAAATTACTATATGTAAATGACTGCCTGTTTCCAGGCTCTCCTGGAAGAGCTCGTACTTATCCCAGTGAGGCTGCTTCAGCTCTAGGGAGAGGGCAGGACATCTTCAAAAGGCCTGTGAGCTGCACACAGAAATCTGCTCCCTCTCACTCACCCTATTCCCTGAGTTGCCCTGAAATGACTTCTGGCCATTTTTCAGAGTCAATCTAGCTCACCCTTCCAGCATTGATATTTTCAACCCTTCAGTTTATTCAAAATAACATGTAGCACTATGAACACCTCATTCAGAAAAATTAATGTGTTTCAAGAAAAGAATTTGTCTGCCTCTACACCCTCATTTCTAATGTAATCTTATTGCTTTATAGTGTAAGTCAGCCTTCATTTCAAAGGTACAGCACTTAGAGGGATGTTAGTAGAGAAAGATCATAAATGTCAAACTGATTGCTCCTTCTAAGGGTACAGAGAGAATTTCTACCACCTGTATAACCTTCTTTCATGCCAGGGCTGCCACGGGGATCATACAGCCACAAGCCATGAAAATAAAAACATAAGAAGCCTATCTCAATGCGGAGATGACTATATTAAAATACCAGGACTGGATCAATATTCCAAGAAGCTGATAAAGCAAGTGGCCTAGCTCACTCCGAGCCACAGATGCCAGCTCATCCTAGTCACAGCTCCCTCCTCCTGTTTCCTCTGCTCCCTTTCCCCTCACGTGTCTGCCCTGTTTTCTCTTTTTTGTCATTTGTGTCCTACTTCCTTCCCCTTTTGCTCTCTTCTCTCTCTCTTACTCTTACTTACTGGACGCTGGGACCACAGACACAGTCGTTGCCCTGACAGCCATCACAGCCACGTGGATTACGATCCAAGCCAGACAAGGATGCAAAGTGCGACAGCATCATCACAGCGGCAGCGATGACTTGGCATCAGGAGTGGAAGCAGAGCTGAGGACTCTCAGGGGACAGTCAGGGAGAGCACATCAATGGCCCCAGTTCGCCGTCCCTAAATCAAGCCGTTCATGCCCCATTTATGACTCTGAGTCCAGCCATGCAACTTGCTTTGGCAATAAGGACATTAGGAGGCAGGCATGAAAAGAGGCTGTGATGCGGGGCTTGTCTTCTGTGTTTCCTTCATTGTCATAGAAGGACATGCCCAGCCAGCCCACTGGTCCCAAGAGGAGGATGAGAGACACAGGGAGCAGATCTGCTCCAGTCAAGGTGACCCAGGCAAGCCCAGAGTAGAACATAGCCCCCAGCTGACCTGCAGGTGCAAGAGTAGCCAGGCCCCAGCTCTCCTAGTAACACATGAGTGAAAATAAAGGATGCATGTTTTAGGCCACGGAGTTTTGGGATGTTGTGTTACATAGTAATAGCAAGCTGACAAAGCACCCATAACTATTTTTGACAGTTGCCATTTTCTCACACATGACATGTCTCAGCCCCCACATGTCCCGAGGATTCCTCTACCATACTTGCTTTTTCTGGGAACTGATATTCTTGCTCTGAGCATGTTTCTGCCCTCAAGCCTATGCCAGTCTACTCTCCGGGGTATGCATCATAGATTTCCACTGGGCTAGGAGTGCCTGGAATTCAGAGACATGGCTCTGCCTTTCAGAACTCATAACCAAATCCATCTTCTCTTGGGAGAGTCAGGTACATCTCTCAGCTGCCTTCTTTGAAGACTTTTTATTCACTCCCAAACTCAGGTTGCACCTACACGGGAACATTTTCAGCTGCTCTCTTGTGGGAAGGAAACTGAAATTGGCAAAGGCTGGAAGGATGAGCTGAGAAAAATGAAGCAAACAACCCTCTGTTTGGCAGGTAGCCAGACCCCACACAGACAGACGCAGACACCACCATCCCCTGCCCTCTGCAAAGACCACAGAACTGACAGTTGGTAAAACCATGGACAAGACCGTCACCACCCACATCATGAAATCAAGTGCGCACAGACCTCAGAAACCCCGATGACAAGAGAGGACATTCACTTAACATAGGCCAGGTTTGGTCCTGGTGGCTCTGCATTCATCATACCATTTAATCCTCATAAAAATCCTGTGCAGCACACCTTACTCTCCCCATTCTACAGATGAGGAAATCGCAGCTCAAGGAGGTAGCTTGCCCAAGGCTCCAAGCTGGGAAGTGGTAGAATGCATTTGAGTGGACATGTGTCTCTGGGCTGAAATGATGGTGAAAAGTCCTCGCCTCAACCCATTCTTATTCCAAATCTATTTAAGGCACACCAGAATCGCCTGGCATGCTTTCATAAAATGCATATTCTATGCTCCACCTCCATACTTGGTGAACCAGTAGGTCAGGGGTGAGGGCTAAGGATTGCCTTTTGAATAAACATGCTAAATGTTGATGCAGGTGGTCTACAGGGTGCACTTACAGAACTCTTGCAAGACTTCAGATTGCCAAAAGGAAAATAGCATGCTTGCCCTAGTGAATCTGTGCTGGTTGGGAAGTGTTCCAAGGTGACAGAAAGGCTGTAGGAATATACAGCTCTGGAAAAGATGGGCAGTGAGGCTTATCATAAACCCTGGGAAGAGAGAATATCCTTTGAGATTAGTTTGAGGTTTCCTAGTCCTCTCTTCTCTCTTGAATTTGTAGAAATTCAAGGAATCAGTCTTGGTTAGCGCAGGCTCCGGTAGCAAAATACCAAAGAGTGGGTGGCTGAAACAAGAGACATTTATCTCCCACAGTTCTGGAGACTGGAAGCCCAGGATCAAGGTGCCAGCAAACTTGGTCCTCGGTGAGAGCCTGCTTCCTGGCTTGCAGCTTCTGGCTGCATCCTCACACGCAGGAGAGAAGAAGCTCTGATACTTCTTCCTCTTCTTAAAAGGGCAATAATCGCATCATGGAGGCTCCACTTGCGTGACCTCACCTAAACCTAATTACCTCCCAAAGGCCTCACCACCTGATACCACCACGTGGAGAGTCAGACCTCAGGATATGAGTTTTGGGTAGACAAACATTCAGTCTGTAACAACCAGCTTGGTCTTTGCTCCATTTGCCCGGGATGCCTCAGCATCTAAGGGGAAGAGTCCTGGTCCCTATCAGCCCTCTGCGCTCCCTCCTCTGGGCTTCCCTCAGCCTTCTGTCTGCCCCTCTTGTGGGGTATCCATCACACTCTTTTGGGACTGTGGGTTTTTGACTCTCCTCCTCTTTCCCTGACCCCCAACCATCCCTGACCCACTAAGAAGTCCTCAGGGCAGAGAATGGGTCTGATTTCCCTTCTGCCTCCAAATACCAAGTATAGCTGAGTGGACCAGCAGGAAACATGTGTTGAAATAGGGAATGGGCTAAGGGAGGAATTGCTGGGTGGGTTGAGAATGCTTCCAGGCAGATAGAGAATCATTTGGAGGAACAAGATGAGGACAGAGACCTGAGGCCTTCGGAGTAGAGGGACAGCTGTGGAGGCCACAGACTGGAGGAGCTATCATTTCCTGACCACCAACTGTGTTAGTCATTTTGCGCTGCCATAACAAAATTCCACAGATTGGGTGGCTTAATCAACAGAAATTAATTTTCTCCCAGTTCTGAAAGGCAGAAGTCCAAGATCAAGGTGTTGTCAGGGTTAGCCTCTGGTGAGGGCTCCCTTCCTGGCTTGTACAGGCTGCCTTCTCTCTGTGTCCTCACATGGCCTCTTCCCTGTGCATATCTGGAGAGACAGAGAGAGTGTGATCTCTGTTGTCTCTGTGTCTCCTCCTCTTCTTATAAGCACACCAGTGCTATCAGATTAGGGTCCCACGCTTATGTCCTCATTTAACCTTTACTTCCTGAAAGGATGTATCTCCAACAATCCCATTGAGGGTTAGGTTCAACATATGAATTTCAGGTGGATGCAGATCAATCCATAACACCAACCACAAGGCAGGCACCCCTCATCTCTTCCCAGCAGCCTCTTTGGGTGAACATGACTGGTCCGTTTATAGGTAAGGCTGCCAAGCAGAGCTAAGATCCTGGCTTCTCAGCTCCAAGTGCCTGGGTTTAAGTCCTGACGTTACTGTTCATTAGCTGATTGACCTTGGGTAAACAGGTCACATGAGGATAAAATATCTCTCTGGTGTTGTTATAAGAATTATCTAAGAAAATACATATCAAGTGCTCAGAAGAATGACTGGCACATAGTACTTCTCAGTACACGTGGGTCACTCACTGTTAGCCAGTAGAGGAGACAGAGGCAGGAAGTCATGGGGATAGATGACAGCCTTGGGACTTGAACACAGAGACTGTGCTCAGAACTAAAGAGTCTGGGGCTCTTAACTTGGGACTGGTGGGTGCCCACTGCCTCCCTCTCCTCTTCCTGGGACAGCCTTTCTCAGCCTTAACTGACTAAAATATGAAAGTTAAATATATGTCTCTTGCACTCATCAAAATTTTTCTTTGTTATTCATTAGTAAAGTCTGTGAATGTAATACTTTCTGGTTCTTTTTCTTAAAACATATTCTCTAAAATGGCTCGTATGTGGTACTAAACATCACCCGTGGGCCCCAAAGCCCAAGTCTGTGGCTGGTTGCTGAACAGGAACAAACTGTCCCCTGTCCTCTGCTGCCACCACGTGGTCATATGGGTTGTGACCAGCATTACCTCAGGCTTTGGCAGGGCTGGGGCTTAACTTGAAATGGTTCTCTCTCAGCGCATGTAGGTAGTACACCTCTGACTAAAGATAACGAAACATTTCTGGAGAAGGAACATGACAGATAGCCTTCCGCTCTGTTGTGGTGAACTCCAGCCTACGCCAGTCTTGGCGATTTTCCCCACTTAAGCAGCAAACATTCACTTACAACAACTCACATCAGAGACCAGAAATGACAGGACACAGTCCCTGTCCCCAAAGATTTCATCGTCTGATGTTTAAAAAAATACAAATCAGCTTTTGCAACCACACATGTGAACAAGGTGTTACCCTGCAGGAAGGGGAGACAATGATCATGTTCCCGGGACTTTCACATCTCACATTTAGGGAAAACTTTTAATTCTTTATTAAATTAAATATAAAATGATAGCATGAAGGCAGCAGTAGAAAATGTATTGAGACATTTCTATGTGTTAAGCAAAATGCTAATTACTGGTATTGACTCACAGACCTCCCAAACTACTGTTATTCCCACTATACAGGACACAGCCAGTTCTTGATGGAGTCAGGCTTTAAGCCCTCAAAACTTTTCTTAACCAATGTCACCCTGACCTGTAGGAGCACACGGAGTGTTATGATGCTTCTTCCCGGGGAGCAGGAAGGAGTTATCAAGAATTGGGAGAGGATGTGAGATATGAACTAAGTTTTGATAAATAAGGTTTTCCTGAATTAGCAAGGGAGATCCTGTGTCTTAAATAAGCTTTTTGTTTGTTTGTTTTTTGGATAAGTGGAATCAAGGCCCTATGGGGGATAGATAGCAAATAAACAGGGACATTTATAGAATGTTCACTACATGCCACACCATGCTAAGAACTTCAGCTCATGGAATGAGCCCTCACAGCAGCCCCCTGAGAGAATGCCTATGATTATCCCCATTTGGAAGCCCAAAGCTCAGAAGAACTAAGAAATTTATCCATGGCCTTCACACAATTCAAAAATAAATTATTGGGCTAATGCTAAAGGAATAAAGACGGGGGTGAGACTTTTCTGAGAATATCTTTTTACATAGTGCTGGCTTTCGAATTGGGGAGAAAGATACACCGTTTCAAAGTATTACATCACAGATTACTTGCTACTTGAAAGAAGAAAATGACTTTACAATATAGAGATCTGTTATTCTCCTCCTTAACTAGATGATTAAGCCTAGGATTACCGAGCGGACATCAGGTGATCCTGAGGCAGTAAGAACTATGCAACATCACTTCCGATCACATCATTGTCAAATAAGGAAACAACTGGAGAAATCAGAATGCAGGGTATTGGGTAAGACAATTGGCCTGGACTTTTAAAAAGCCTCTGACGTGAAAAGCAAGACCAAAGCAAGAGGCTGTTCCAATTTAAAGTGACAAAAATGCAAAGTGTGTGAACCTGGATTGGGTCCTGGATTTTTGGAAAAGATTATTAAAGAAACTGTAAGAATAGGGAAAATTTTAATATGGCCTGTGCTTTATTATGGCCTGATATTGTTGAATTATTTTCTTGGGTGTGATAATGGTATTGTGGTTATGAGGGAGAGTGACCTTATTCTTAGGAGAGGCAGCAGAGTCTTTGGGGACAAAGTCAGGATATCTGCAACTTACTTTCAAATGGTTCCACACTAAAGAGAGATACAGCCAATGTAGCAAGATGTTAATGCTAAACGGTTACTGGGGAAGCTGAGTGAATGGCATACAGGCATTAAGCGTAATATTTTAATTTTCTTGTAAGTTTTGTTTTCAAAATAAAAGGTAGATTTTTTTTAAACACGGGTTTATAAAAATTTTTAGAAATCATTGATTCATAAAATTTCTAAGTCTGAAGGGTCTTAAAAGGTCATTTAATTCATCCCTTATTTTACACAAGAGGAAACTGAGGCCTGGTGAGAGGAAGAACCTGTTGGAGGGCACATGGCTGGTTACTGAGAGAGCTAGAGCTCATGTTCACGATCTGATCGCTGCCTCCCAGAGTGCTTTGGGGACTTTGGGAAGGACATTGTGCAGTCATGGCAGAAACGGGGACCCTTCAGCAGGTGAACATTATGGGTCAGAGCCAGTCCAGACAGGAGGACGTTCTGATGAGAAACACAGGCAGGCCCCAGCGACCCAGGGCTCCACCCAGCTTGGCTTCTTTATCTCATTTAAAATTCTCTCCCTTAGTTTCTTCCGCCAACCTACTCTCTCCACTACCTTTCTTATTCAACTGATCTATTTTATTGTCACTTGATAACTTTGCTTTCTCCACCAAGAACATGACATCACGGAAACAGCAGATTTTGGAACTAGAGAGATCTGATTTAAAACCCTGCCCAGGCACTAGCTGTACAGCTTGGAGCAGACACTTAACCTTGCAAGTCTTCGTTGTTTTTTTTTTTATCTTTGAAAATTAACAGCTTCCTACCTTGAAAGGAAGTGGTATTTAATGTGCCAATATGTTCACTATGAAATGTTTATTGGTTCCTTACCAAGTGTCATGCACAGCTGTGGGCACTGGGGATGATACACACACTTACTTGAAGGTTGACTGTTCCAAGTATTTTTATTTGAACTGCCTCCTGGTACTCATCCCCATTTCACAGATGTGGAAACCGAGTCACGGAGGGGTCTAGTATCCTGTCCACGGCTAGTAAGCGTCAGCCCATTCAGAGTGAGCAGCGGTCATGCCAGACATGGGGAGGAAACAACGCCCGTGTTTTCATTCCGGAGGCAAGGGAGACCCGGATAATATGAGGACATGGTTTGTGATAAACAGATCTTAGTCACTCTTTCCCCCAACTCCATGACTAAAGAGGAGAATCACATCAAGAAGAAAAGTGATCTGAGCACCGTCCTGTTTCAACTCCTGCACTGCTGTTTCTTACTCAAAAAAAAAAAAGACAACAGTAGTGAGCTGTTTTGTGACAACTGCTGTCACTCCTTCATCCATAGGTCAGTGCTTCCCAAACTTGAACAAGCCTCAGAATCACCTAGAAGGCTTGTAACAAGCATGCCAGGCCATTAGCAGAATTTCTGATGTGGTAGGTCTGGGGAGAAGCCTGAGAATTTCTATTTCTAACAAGTTGCCAGCAAAGCTGATGCCACTCGGGGGCCGCATGTGGAGAACTACTGTCCCAGAACCACCCTGAAGCAGGTATGGCAGAGGTGGAGAAACTGAGCTTCGGGAAGGCTGGATGCCGCACTAGAAGCTGCACCACTAGGAAGGGACAGAAAGAATTTGGACCCAGTCAGACTCCAAAGTCTGTGCTGTTCCCACCACACCTTAGTGAAAGTTTTGACACTCTAAGAATTCCCATTCCATGTCTGGACACTTTACTCCGGAATTTCTGTTCCTGAAAGGCAGTCAAGATTCCGTAAGTAGGTAATATATTTTAATTTCAAATGCAAAGAGATGGTCTCTAAACACTGTTTTTAAAATGTTCCTGCCCATCTACCCAATAATTCCTCTTCTAGAAATCTACACTAATAGTCCAAAATATAGCCCAAAATACAACGATGTTAAGTGTTTTAGCCAAAAAAGTGAGTATCTAAATATCCAATATTAAGGGACTGGTTAAATAAATTACAGCACATTCAAATGATGGACTATTACAAAGCCACTAAAAATCATTTATTCAGAATGTTTATCACCCATTGAAGTATTTATGATATTAAATAAAACAGAACACAGAAGTAAAGCACCAAGCTCTCAAAGCTATTACAAATATTGAAAAAAGACTGGAAGGAAATAAATGAGAACACTGACAACAGTTATTTCTGCTTCTAATAATTTTCTGTACTTTACACACTTTCTACAATGAGCTTTTTAAATCAGAAAAACCCACTTGCTCATTAACTACAACAGATATTTTCAAGATATGTCTAGTCAGTCAATTCCCAAATAACCAGGAAAAGCAAAACTGAATTTAAAGCTAACATTTTAATTCCAGATTACATATTCCCTGACCCTAGAACGCACATTTTTAGAAGTATAAAACAAGAGGAAAAAAATCAAATGACAACCATTACTATAAACAGAAATAGAAAAAAAAAAAAAAAGACTGGAAAGATACCTGTAAAAATGATAATGAAGATTATTTTTGGTCAGTAGAATTATAGGGCTTTTAAGCCTGTTTTTAACTTAACAATGTTTAGTACATTTTCTATAATGGACATCTACTACCTTTGTAATAAAAAGTCTTTGCTGTTAAGAGAAAAGCACCAAGCAAGTTACAGCATGTCTATACAATGGAATATCAAGAGCCACTTTTAAAATGTTGTAGGCTCTTCAATAACATGCAAAAAAAGTTTGACACGTTAGCTGACCATGCTATAGAACAGTATGCTCAGAAAGATCCCATTGTGTTATTTAAAAACAAACAAAATGTCTATGTATACAAAGAAATCACCTTGGAAGGAAATGCACCAAAATATTAATAGTGTTTTACTCTAGATGGTAAGATTAGAGATTATTCTAACTTTCTTATTTTTGCTTCTGTATTTTGGCAAATTTTCCTCTATTGTACAGTAGCTACTTTACCAATGTGCAAAAAAAAAAGGTTTCAGAGCTACATTAAACCAAAAAGTTACCTTGTTAAATAAACGAGCAACAAAGAGATGAGCAGGTGTATCATATTGAAAGATCCTCCTTGTAAATATGCTTTCCAGTCCTATCCCTATTTTTTTTAAGTCAGGCTGGTCTTCTGAGAGACTATCAAGAAGGCAGCAGCATGGATTGTTTCTCCTACTCTAGATTTAATAGTGTTTGAGCAGGACACTGACTCCAGCAACAGATGTCACCCTCTTGATGGGACAAACACATATGGTCTGGAACCTTTCAACAAGACTCTGGAGAACAGGGTCAGGGGGAAAAAAATTAACTGCCTTCCAAGACTATAGATCTGATTACAAGTAAATATAATTGGCAATCATTTGATGAAGGAAATGTACTATTTATGCTGCTAATAACAGACTAACTATAGAATTACACTCCCAGACCTGGCAGAGACCTCCCTGAGATCCTCTGAAGACAATTTCCAGGACACTGTTTTAAGGATGCTATGTAAATATTGCCCAGAAACAATAACAGAGATGTCATGCTAGAGAATCTTAAGTAAATAGTCCCAAAGCCTAGCTTCCTGCTTATACAATTCTAAGTAATTTCATTGCTAGTCATAAGGTGATTCAGCATTCTGATTTAATCTAAGAATTTCTTGACTTTACATTTAATAAAAAGGACTACAATGAACAGCCGAAAAGCAAGACACAGGAAGCAACAAAAATAAACACATAGCCATGTGTCTCCCAAACAATGAGAAATCTATGCAACCACACTATCCGTTCAATCTATTTCCAAATCGCTGTCCTCACTGTGACAGGTGGCGGAGTTACGCACAGACGCCAACACCAAGACTTCCTTTTCTGGGAGCAACCCAAATTCCTGCAGAAAAGCTTCAAGGTCCACAGCAAAGAAATCTTCCCCCAGTTGGTCAGTGACACGAACAAAGTTGCCAATCAGTTCGCCCCCCTTGTAGATGAGCAGGGTGGGAAGGGCATTCCTGGTGAACCGAGTGCTGGCCCCAATCACTGAGCTCTTCACCCGGCAGAATTTGATGGCTGGGTACTCCGCAGCAAGGCAGATCATGCAACCGTTCATGGCTTCAGTCCCCGGAATGCCGTCCTCATAAATATGGACCATGATGAGGGTGTTTTTCTGTTCTTTATCAATCATGTCTAGAAACCCTTCTCCACTGGCGATCTCAAAAACCTGCTTGAATTGGGGCCCCCTGTGAAGCTGCTGCCACATCTCTTCCATTCTCTGCTTCCGGTACTGCTGGAGGAACTCTTCATCGTCTTGGCCCTCACTTGTCACGGCAAACTCCTTCAGAGTCATCTGCAGGGGGACCAGCAGGTGAGCACAAGAAACACAAACCGCACACTGTGGTAACACTTACCACGTCCTCACACTCATGACATTTGAGGCTCCAGGCTAAGGGCTCTATATGCTTCACATCTCACCAGAACCTTACAATACCCCATCGGAAAGGGACTTTAATTACTCCTGTGTTACAGATGAGATTTTAAGACTTGAAAAACTTACAGGGAGCAACTGTAAGCCTGGGAATCACACTAAATTTTTTTAAAACCCAGGCTTTTAACTGGTGCACCATGTTGCCTCTCAATCCAAACAGGCAGCATCAGTTAGTGTCACTTCAGGAGCTTTTCTCTTTTTTTATCAGTTATTTCATCTACTGTTTTTTGTCATAGTTGTTGGAAAAAAACAGGACATTATGGAACTTAAAAAAAAAAACCTCATAATCTCTGCCCTCCACATGCACAAAACACAGTTACACACTCTTTAAAAACCTGTTATTCTTTATTGCCAGTCACATGCTGAAATCGTTTTTGTTTTCATAATAGCAATTGTGGTGTACCAGTTAAGCTACAACCTACTTTTTCCACTAAAGATTTTATTAAAACATAAATATTTCCTTATATTTCCCAATTTTTGTAATAAAATTATACATAATGTGCCATATTTGCTTAACCATTCCCCTATTTCTGGCAGCGAGAAGTGCCATGTCTGTAGGGCTCCCGCAGCCCAGTAGCACAGGGCGGCCCTCTCCAGACTGCCCTCATGCGGCCATGTGATGCATTGCCTCGTCTGGTCTCCCCTACTCAAGTGTAGGAAACGCTGTGCCCAGTTGGCACATTGCCCTGCAGCCAGCTGAACTTACAAAGGGGGCTTCCTTCTCCTGCCCTGGTACAGCAAGACATCCCTCTCCTGTAACAAGGCCTCCCTCTGCCTCACCCAGTACAGATTAGCAGCCGGAGGCTGCAGGACCACAATATGACTATAGATGTAACTGCATCACCTGCTGCCAACACCATTCTTCTTTCTGCCCAGAGCTCTCCACCCTGCCATGGCTACCAGAGTGCCTGCTTCTGTAACAGTCTTTGCTCAAGTCTAATGCCCTGAAATCATCCTCCTGGTCAAGGCAAATGGCTCCACGCTGAGTCCTCTTATCTGCTTCCTGATACTGCCTGTTATTTCTAGCCAAGAGCTGCTTTGGGCCATAGCCAAACGATCTCAGGCAGTCCTAGATGCTCGTCCACATTCAGATGGCATAGGGGAAAGGAAAGGTCCTTCTGATCCTGGGAAGGTAAGACAGACTCAGGGACATGGTTCCAAATATCTTCCAGAGTGTCCATTTGCTTATTTTGTATTTCCTCATTAGAATAAATTCTCATGAATAGGCTTTAAGTAAAACAGAGCGACATCATGGAAAGAGCAGGAAAACCTGGGTTAGAACCTAGTTTTTCTTTTTTTTTTTTTTTTTTACTAGTTGCGTGCCCTGGGCAAGCTCCTTCCCATTCCCAAGTCTCAGTTTCACCATGTGTAAAATGGGAATTTTACCACCAATCTCAGAGTTATTTCTCGCCAAGGTAAGACCTCAATCAAGAACAGGAAACTCAGGACCTCAATCAAGGACAGGAAATCTATTGGGCACTTTCAATGGGTCAGGCACTATGATGCGCACTGTACCCACATGGCCCTGTGAGGCAGGGCCACTGACCTCATCTAACCAATGACAAACCAGACTCAGAACAGAAGAGACATCCCCTCAGCCACCAGTGGCAGAGCTGAGATGCAAACCCAGGTGTGTTGGAGTTAAGAAAGGACTCTAGACTTTCCCCTGCATTACACAGCTTCTTGGAGGACAAATAAAGATCCTACATCTCTTGAATCCCTAGCCCTAGTTACAGCAGCCAGGGCAGCTTCAGAGAGAAGCCTGGTGCTGCTAATTACCTTCCCACTGATCTTCTCCTGGAGGTCCTTCTGTTTCTGCTGCTCCTCCTCTTCGTCCAGATGGGACCTGCAGGTCATTGAGAGCTTCTTGATCAACCTTTCCATCTCCCGGCACTGTTCCTCCCTTTGCTCTGTCTCTAATTGTTTGAAGCGGCGCCAGTCATTGATCACACCTTTTGGACCTGAGTTGGGGGTGAACATGGAGGTGATCAAGAAGAATGGGCAAGGAATTATGGCCAGCCACATCTGTCTAAACTTGCTCCATTGACTGCACAGTGATGCTCACACAGCAGCATGATCTACATGCAGGGATGTCCATCCAGCATGGTTTGCAATAATTAGAGGGTCAAACTAAGCCCCAACAAATGGGAGTTGCATTAAATAAATTATGATTCATCTACTCAAAGGAAAATAAAGCAATTCTTAGAAAGAGTGTGGTAGTTAGGTAGCTATATGTATCCTGTCATGAAAGATGTTCAAATATATTAAGTCAAAAAAAGAGCAAAATGCAGAATAATATCATGGTATGATCTGATTTTCAGAAGAATTGTGTGTATATGCATAAATATTTATGGGTATTTATATATGCATGTGTACACTAGTATATTCACAGAAAAAGGGCTAGAAGGATATCTAAATTGTTAACAGTGGCTGTCTCCGGGTAGTGGGATCTAAGGGGCTGGTGAGAGAGAACTTTCATCTTTTCTTTCTACTCTTCTATATTATCTGAATTTTTATAACAAGCTTGTGGTAGGGTGCGCCGTTATTTCAGCTCTCCCCAAGCCTTGTGACTTGCCCCCCGCCATGTGACTTGTAGTCCTCTTGCAGGACGAGTACATGTATCCCCAGCCCACTGATGTTGGACTTGGCCACGGGACTTGCCTTGGCCAATGGATTCCGAGAAAAAAATTTAGGAACCATTACATGTTTTCAACAGTCTGCTCCTTTTCTCTACGCTTGTTCATGAAAATGGCAAGTCCCAAACAGGGGTTGCTCCTTCAGCCTAGTTCCTAGAATGAGAGGACATAGGAAGCAGAAGCAGAACGGCTGCTGACCCACAGGCAGCATGTAAAACAGAGAAATAAACCTTTGCTGTTGTTACAAGCCACTGAGATCTGAAGGTCATTTGTTACCACAGCAAAAAATATAAAAACCTATATGAACAGAACTTTGAAATACTACCAAGAAATTCTAAGACAGACCTGAACAAATGGAAAAGCGATTCCGTATTTCTGACTTGGAAGACAGCATCACAAGGGTGCCGATTATCCCTAAATCTATGTATTTAATGCATTCCCAATGAAAATACATGATTACACATATATGTGCATGCTCCTAGATTTGCTTTAGAAAAATCAGAAAGCAAAAGTTGGGGAAATAATGACACAGAAAAGTACTGAGGGGTACACCAGCCTGACCAGATATTAAACCGTATTATGATACAATTAGAAGAGTGGGATATAGCAAGTAAAAGAGAAATCAATGCAAGAAACAACATAATACAGCTAGAGGCACAAATATAAACAAAAATTCAGTACAGAGTAAAATCGACACTTCAAAACAATGGAGAAAAGGCAACTTATTCAGTAAAAAAACCACGACCACTCACTTTAAAAACGAACAGAGTTTATGAAAATACTCAACATTATGAAAAGAGACTCAACATCACTCTTAAAAGGATAGAAAATAAGACTACCCTGAGTTACCATTTGTCATCCATCAGGACGGAAAGATTAGAAATTTTGATAATACAATAGGAGGGCAAGTATATGGGGAAATATCATATTACTGGTTAAACTGTAAGCCAGTGCCCTCTCAACTGACCGCAATCTGGAAATTTAAAAATGTGAGAATGTAAATATGCCATTTCTAGGATTTATACCACCAATATATGCATACCTGTGATTTATGTGATATCAAACAACTATTAATTTGGGAAGCTGAATTCAGATGCAGGTCGCTCATGCTGCTCTGCATATATATTGGTATTGTGCAGTGAGATGCCTAGAAGCATGCACAGTGAAATGGTAACACTAGGTTATTTCTGAAAGTGGGATTGGAATTAGAAGTTATCAGGAGACTTCTGATACATATTTAGCGGACATTTTTAAACCTGTTCCCCGAACTCAGGGATCCCCAGTACCTGTGTTAACTGAGATGCCTTCGCCAGCCAACTCAGCATCTACAGGTATCGAACTGCCAGCCAGGGTGCCCCTGCCTCTGTCCTTGTCCTCGCGGTCGCTGTCCTCATCCTCACTGCTGCTGTAGTAATACTGCAGCTTCTCCCCCAGCAGCTTATCATCCAGGGTTGTCATGGTGCCTGGGAGAGGGCAACAGATCAGGCTCTTTGCTGGCCTGAACCACAGACATGATCCGAAGAAAAGGGGCTCACCGTGCTGTGATCCTATTTACAAGACCCTAAAAGTAATTTTTTCATAAGCAGCATCTCAACAAATCTGTACATGACCCTGCATAAGAGGGTTAACCATGTTCTTTTTCTAGGTGAAACTTAGGCTCAGATCTAAGAGAAGCTTCTTGCCAAGCTTTACAGCACCTAGTGGGGCTGGGATCAGACCCCAGGGATGCCTAAGACTGAAGGTGTATGCCACTGTTTCTTGACAAAGATACACTGTACTAGCATGTTGACTTAAGAGGAATCTACTTACTAACTGGAGATTTTATTCACACATGTTTAGGTTTCTACCAACTAAGAACGCCGGATAATTTAAAAACTGGGTAAGAATTCTCAGGAAAAACAAAAAGCAGCATCAAGAATGTGATGCTGAGTCGCTGTTTAGCAAGTCATTCACTTGCCTCACTTCCCACTCTGAGGGTGTGGGAGGATGGGCTACAATTGGTTAAAAGGGCCCATGACAAAATCTTACTAATTCCCAACGATTAAATTGTTCTGCATCACAAGAATCCAGGCCCATTTGGGGAATAAGGTACAGTTTAGGCCCTCTCAGGCCTGCTCTCCGATCCAGGAGAGTGGAAAATCGCATCGCTACCACCCTCCTGTTATACTCCGTTACAAAGTGACTCTCCCAAGGGGCAGGAGGCTCTAGAAAGCAGGGAACTGCAATATCCAGCACAAAGCTTCTGCACAATTTGCTAAATGTCTATGGAGACAGCCTGGATCGGTGCGGGGATCTAGGAACCCTAGCAGTCAGGTGGAGACAGGGGCGCACAGGGTTTGCGTAAACTGAGAGAATCGTACAGGTATGTCGCTAGGAGCGGGGGCCAGCCAGAACCAAACTTAAAGAGGCGTGGATGCATCACGGTGGTGCATGGAAGGGTAGACACCGGTAGCGGGGCGTGCCTGGTAAGGACGGGACCAGCGGAGGGGCTAACGGAAGAGGCGGGCCTAGGGAGGAGCCAGGGAAAGAGGCGGGGCCAAAAGAGGGCTAGCGGAAGAGGCGGGACCGCTGAAGGAGCGCCGTGAAGGCGGAGCCAGCAGAGGGACTGCCGGAGGAGGCGGGACCCTGCGGGAGGAGTCAAGGGCGGGGCCAGAGGAAGGGCGGCGGAGGGGTGCGTGGAGCCTTCGGAAGAGCCCGAGGGAGGTGGGGCTAGGGGAAGGGCAGGTTTGGGAAGGCACGAAGACCGTGCGGGAGTTGGGCGGGCGGACAAGGCTGTCTTGCTGCGGCTCGCCGGCCACCCGTATTCCACCACCTCCCCTCGCCTTCTGTGCCCGCCCTTTCTTTCCCGCTGACCTCAGTGTACTTAACCGGCTTAGCTCAGTCCGGATGACTTCGGGCTGGCAGCTGCGGGCACTTCGGAGGGAAGAGAGCGCTGGGTTGGAGACACAGAAGTGGGTCGGCGCCCCGAACACTAAGAGAAGAGACGCCGGAATCCCGACTGTGCGGACCAATGAGGCGGCCGTCCTGCGTCGGGCAGACGCACTCTGCCCAATTGGAGAGAACCTCTCCGGCGGTCTGGGTGAAACTACGGGTCGTACATGGGGACAAAACAACTAGACAATAGAAATACGTTTCTGTTTTAATTTGAACGGGAAGCTACATTATATATGACTAGCTTTCAGCTATAAGAATAATGTATTTAGTTACTTTGAAGTTTCCGAAGCCGTTCTTAACCACATATATCTATTAAAACTGAAGACAGACTTAGAGACATTAAGTAATCTGCCCAAGAACACACAGCCACTGGATTAAATTTGTTTTAAAAGCCAGGTCCATGACAACTACACGGAATGTGACCCTGGATTGGATCCTGGAAGATAAAAAGGACATGATTGGGACAACTGACGAAATTGAATAAGGTCTATTGACTAAAAATAGTACCAGTAGTTTTGATAATTGTATTATACAGTTATGCAAGATGTTAACGTTTGAGGATTCTGGGTGAAGAGTATAGGGGAACTCTGTACTATTTTTGCAACTTGTTTAAACCTAAAATGATTTAAAATTCTGAGCCCTTATTGAGATGGCTGATCCACAGCCATAAAGTAACTAATAGAAGCTTTGTGTAAACTGAATCATTCAAGCTTTAGAATAAAACACTCGTTTAAAATAGGGCTCTTAATTTGAGGGAGGGATTCGTTTGTTCTGTGATCACCTGAAACTGCAAATTTGTGTGTGTGCATACTATTCTGAGTTAGGCTATCAACAGTCAGAACCGCTAAGCTTAAGACCATTCATTTAAAGAGATCCTTTGGTGACTTTTGTATTTTTGTTGGCAGAGTGAATAATGTTACCTTAATTATATTGATGTGAACAGCCAAGCTGAATATGCTTGTGATCTGCTTCAAGTGACAAGTCAGCACCCACCAAGTGCCTCTGCATAGGAGATGTCCCCATAAATACTTGTTAAATGAATGCTAGATGAATGCTTTGCTTTTAATTTTGTTTTTACTGATATCTCCCAGAAGCAGTGTTCTTCATCATCCACGGTGGTTCCTTGTTCCTCAAAATTCACTTTAAGTTCAAGGCAGGAGTCCTCAAGGGGGTGAGGGGGGTGGTCCTCAGTGCTGCCCACAATCCTATTTCCCTTGGCAGGCTACTCTTCCACTCTCTCAGAGGAGCAGTTCACATCTCTTCAACACTCCCTCCCCTCTGACTTTGATTCTCATTTCATTTGAAAAATAGAAGCAATCAGAAGAGACTGGCACTTGAGTCCACCCTCAAAATGTACCAACCATCCCCTGCATCTGTACCTAGTAAAGTAATCACCCCCGCAGCAGATCGCACTCCCCTAGCCTAGCGAAGGACTCTGCTCCTGCAATTACCTCCTCTGTCTCCCTTGCACGTTCAGGATTGCTTTCTGCAGCATACTGTTTTCCTAGTTTTCATCTCAAAAAAATCCTCTCAGATATTATTTCCCACCATTCAGTTGTTAAAAATCAAAAAGTTTGACTAACATTCAGTGAGACTGACAGGAAATATTGCTGGTGAGTTTCAACTGATAACTCATGGCTGGCAATTGAGAAGTATTTATTCACTCCTGGAAGTTCATCCTCTAGATATACTTGCATGAATATATTTTGTAATTAAAAAAAAATTAAAAGCAAGATGGAGAACGTTATGGGTTAGTTTCCTGCCTTTTGCATAAAAAAATACAAATAGTACTATGTGCTTATATATGCATAAAGAAAAGAACTGAAGAATATATAGGAAATAAAAAGGTTACCTTTGAGGGCCAGAAATGGAAGAGACTTCTCATATATAACTTTGTATGTGTACTTTTTAATCATCTGAAATGATCTATTCTGTTCCAAAAATAAAAGTGTTTTTTTTCTTATTTTATTTTATTTATTTATTTATTTATTTATTAAATAATTATTTTTTATTGAAGGGTAGTTGACGCACAGTATTACATTACATTAGTTTCAAGTGTACAACACAGTGGTAAAACATTTATATACATAATTCTAGGTTCCAGCTATCACCCTACCAAGCTGTTACAATATCTTGACTATATTCCTTATGCTATACATTACATCCCGGTTACTTATTTATTTTACCATTGGAACTCTGTCCCTCTTTTTTTTTTTTTTTTTTTTTTTTGTGAGGGCATCTCTCATATTTATTGATCAAATGGTTGTTAACGACAATAAAATTCTGTATAGGGGAGTCAATGCTCAATGCACAATCATTAATCCACCCCAAGCCTAATTTTCATCAGTCTCCAATCTTCTGAGGCATAACAAACAAGTTCTTACATGTAGAACAAATTCTTACATAATGAATAAGTTACATAGTGAACAGTACAAGGGCAGTCATCACAGAAATAAAAGTTTTTTTAAAAGCCAACCCTCATTTTCCTCCATCCTAATGCTCCTCCAGCTACATCTCATCAGGTCCATCCAGACCCAGAACAGTTCTGTATTTCCTTTCTTCTATTCCCTCCTCATCCTACTTTCATTAGGCTTTTGTCCCACCAGTCCACTCAAACCACGCTTGTTAAGATAATCAATGACTTGCCAAATCTGTGAAGTCTCAATTCTGCTCTCATTGACCCATTCAGCAGCAGTTGACAGTTAATCACTCCTCCTTCTGGCAACCTTTATTCTTGGTTTTCAGAACGCTGCCTGTCCTTCATTTCTCTAGCTTCACTGATACCCTCATTTAACTCCTCTGCTTCTGACTTCTAAATAATGGAATGCCCACATCCAACCTTTTGATACCTCTTCTTTATGTATGTGTGTGTGTGTGTGTGTGTGTGTATATATATATATATATATATACTAATTCTTTGTGTATCTCCTGTCAAAGAATAACCTAGATATAGTTAATTCTATACAAATTTACTCATATGAAGGTAAGAGTCAATAGGTGACTGCCAACAGAGGTTACAAAAACTGGATTTATAAAAGGGGGGAAATGTGGGATGTCTGGAGAAAAACAAGTTTTTCTTTTTGTATTAGTGAATATTAAACCGTAAGGACCACTCCCTTATAAAACAGATAACATAACATTTTTCTCTCTTTTTAAGTTTTACAAATGGTATCTTTAGCGTGGGCTTTAATGTTGTTGATCGAAATTTTCTTTAGATATTGGACTGTCTTTAAGAAGCAATTAAATTTCTTTTTGAAGTTTTGATTAAGGCATCTGAGAAAATCAGAAAACCTCTGCTTTCATAGCTTTAGTAACAGTATTTTTAGTAACAACATTTTTCTTTAAATAGCCTATAGACTTAAAATGTAAAGAGCAAAATTTCTTTAGAAGTATTTGAGTTTCTCTTCTTTACATATATATTTTTAATCTCTATCAGCCAGTCAAAATGGAGCTCCATTAAATTGTGAGACCTTATAATAACGAATATAACCTTTAATCTGTTAATATGGTGAAATACACTGATGTTCAAATGCAAAATCAACCTTACATACCTAAGGTAACCCTATTTGGACATGACGTATTCTTTATATATATGCAACCTCGGTCTGCCCTAGCAGTGATTTTCCCATGGTCTCTCAACACGGTGGGCAGTGCCCTGAAGGCCTCCTGCCTCCACGAGCTTCCAAAGGCCCTCCTTGCATTGGTACCTAAAGGCTTCCTGTCTGCACTGGTGCCAATTCCTTCCACAGGCTCCGGTACAACTCGCTGCTGTCCACAGACTGACTTTCTGCTTGCCAGCAGCTAGTTCCAGCCTGGGCAAACCAACAAACTTCTCTGCTGTCCAGCGGGCTGAACTTTGCCTCCTCCAGTAAGGTCTGAACCTGGCTTGGTAAAGGGGTCCCTCTCTAAGTTTGTTTTTTAGGTACTCTCTCTAAGCCCTAGGATACCATATGGAATTTGCTTTTATCTTATAGTCACTCATTTATTAGATTTTAATGACTCTTTGTATCAAACTTCCCCATTTGGTTTCTATCTCCTGATTGGAGAGAAAAAGGTCATTAGGTCTAACCTCCAATCAGAGGGAATTAAACAAGGGCATGAATAACAGGAGACAGGGGTCTTTGGGAGCTGTTTCAGTCCCTAAGTGTGGTCTGGACCTAGTGACTTGCAATGACAAAAGTGATGGGACATTGCTTCCAAGCTTAGGTTATAAAATATTATGACTTCTTTATGGCTCGCTCTATGTGGCCTCTGCCCCGCCTCAGTCTCAGGCTCCTCTTGCTTGCCATTTGGATGAGCCAAGCTACCATACTGGTTGTGAGCTGCCCTTCAGAGGCCCATGTGGTAAAGAACTGAGGGCAGCCTTCAGCCAATGAAAACTGAGGCCCTCATGCTGACAATTCCGGAGGAACTAAATCCTGCCAACACTCAGGGGAGTGATCTTGGAAGAAGACCCTTCCCCAGGTGAGCCGTGAGATGACCATAGTGGCAGCCAACACCTAGATTGCAGCCTGTGAGACCTGAAGCAGAGCACCCACCTAAGCCACACAGATTCCTGACCTACAGTCAATGTAAGAATAAATGTTGTGTTAAACCACTGAGTTTTGGGGTTATTTGTTATGGGACAATAGATAACTAATAAATGAATTATTCTAATTTTCCTTTTCATCTTGTATCTGTTTTCGGGAAATTGTATTTTGAGGGCATTTGTCCATTTTAAGTTAAGACTGTATAGTCTATAATTTATTCACCTCCTTCAGAGGTAGACCAAGGATACCAATTTATTCTCTCAAAAAATACTTCAGAAATAAAACGTATTCCATACAAAAACATGTGTACCAATGTTCACAGCAGCTTTATTTATAAAAACCAGAAATTTCAAACAACTCAAATGCTCTTCGGTGGATGAATACTTAAAATGTGGTACATGCATGTATGTACTCAGCAATAAAAAGGAACAGACAATTAATACATGTAAGAATTGGATGGCCCTCAAGGGAATTATTCTCAAGGGCAAAAAGCCAATCTGCCAATCTCACAAGGTTACACTGGGAATAATTTCATTTGTATAATGTCCTCAAAAATGACAAAATTACAGAGATGGAGAACAGATCAGGGGTTAGGTATGGCAGAACGGAGATAAGGGAAGGAAATGGATATGAATATAAAGGGGTAGCATGAGGGATCACTGAGGTTATAGGACAATTCCACATTTTTTGTTTTTTTTTTTAGTTATGAGTAGTGGTGGTTCCACAAGTCTACATGTGATAAAACTGCAGAGAACCACACACACACACACACACACACACACACACACACACACACGAGTGCATGTGAAGTCGATGAAATCTGAATAATGTCTGTAGATGGTTTCTAATTTCAATTTCGTGGTTTGGTATTATACTATAGTTATGAGGGATGCTACCACTGAGGGAACTGTGGGAAGGGTACCTGGATCCTCTGTATTATTTTTGCAATTTCCTGTGCATCTGTATTTCAGAATATAAAAATTTTAAAAATATTCAGTTGAACTCATCCAGTCTCCTGCGTTACAGTATCTTTTTTAAACAGCACTCACCACCCCCCAATTACTCTCCGTCCTGTTCTCACTGAGGTTGAGTTTTAAGTAGACCTTGAGAAAGTGTGAGATCTTGTCATGAAGATATCCAATGGGGGTGGGGGAAACCTTCTACCTTGGAGAGCAGCAACAAGGCCCTGTGATTGAAGTATGGCTGGCATGGTGAAGACCACCAAAGTGGCCAGTGCGGCTGGAGCACTGTGAGTAAAGTTTGGCTTTGTGAGCAGGTGTTGTCTTTCATTCTGAGGGATGAGAAGCAGTTGGAGAGTCTGAGCACAGGTGTGAAATGATCAGATTCCACATTTTAAGGGGATCACTGCATGGGCAGAAGCAGGTAGACCATTACAGTATCACAGTTGAGATGAGAGAAAATTGTGGCCTAGACCGAGCTGGTGAGAAGTGGTCAAATTCTGAATATATTCTGAAGGTAAAGCTAATAGGATCTGCTGATGAGTGATAGTAGTCAAGGGGGTAGTAATAGAAATGGGGAAGCCTGGAGGTGTAGTTTAGGCAGTGGGGTAATACTGGAAACTCAAATTTGGTTGGACATGTTAAGTATGAGATGTTTATCAGAGACCCCAGTGAAGATGTTTGACAGACTTCCCTATCTAAAACTATCCAGTGTTGAGAATTACCATTCCTACCTGTAAAATACCAACTGGTTCTATTACTCATTATTTAAATTCAGCTTTTATTTACTTTACATAAATACTTACAAATACTTCATTTACTGTAATTTTTAAATTTACAGTAATTTCATGAAGTTAGGGACTAGTTCACTCCTGTGTCCCTAATGCCTGCTACATAGCAGGTTCTTAAAAAATAATTGTTCAATGAGCCTCTGAAAACCATACAGGCCTGAGCATTTGACAACAGGCGTTACATAATGTGCCTGGGTTAAGACATGCCCCGAAACCCATTTTCAATCATTATGGCCGTGGTTCCCAACTTTTCTGCACATTAGAAGCACCTGGGGAACTTAAAAGTACTGACGCCTTGGGTTCCATCCTCAGAGATCTGTGATTTAATTGGTCTGGGGTGTGATCTGGGCTTTTTAAAAGATCCCTAGTTGATTGCATTGTGAAGGTAAGTTTTGAACCACTGCAGTATGGAGTTTTCAATTATTAAAAAATCTTAGTCTTTGTTAAAGTGCATGATAATTACTTCCATGGGTATTAACTAGAAAAATTAAATCTTCCTGAAATTTTATTTCCTTCATTAAGTCTCCCGTCCTTTGCTTGGATCAGCAGTCTGTAATTCTTCCTCTTCTTCCCGATCTCAGTTGTCCCTCCAGGTCTTATACAATGACACATGCCTCACAAATACCAGTCTGTTCTCAGCAGTAAGGTCTGAGATTCTAAGCCAAATTTAACCTACTTTAATGTGTAGATGTCTAGTATACTCCCTCTACAACTGTTCTCTCCTACTTTTCAAATCCATTCCTGTCCCCTTGTCTGTGCTCTGAACATTCCTTGCCTGGACGCTGACCTAGCCTGCCTGCTGGGGCACTGTCCAGCTTCATTCACCTCACACTGCTGTCCAGAGTGATCTTTCTAAAAACCCTAATTGTTCAGATCACTTAACTTTAAAAATAATCTCTTTAGTATGGTATTCAGTATCCTTCACAGAGGTCCCTACCTACCTCATCTTGCTGTGTGACCTTGAGCACACCCTCTAAGGTGTCTGCCTTGGTTTTTTTATAAAACAAAAAATATGCTAATTAGATTATAATACACCTGTTGCACTTAGCACTGTGTCTGGAACATAGTAAGTACTCTAATAGTTTAGCTGTTTGTTAAACACTCCCTCTACTGTACACTTACAACTAAGGTAGGTTTAGCCACCGCCACGTTTGGGAGGTAGAATCGTAATTCTGACTCCACTACTTTCTAGTTAAGAGGTCTTGGGCAAATTACTTAACATCTCAAATATACAAGTGGGATATGTCTACAGTTGAAGGGCTGTTGATACACAGGGTGGGTTGTTGTGAAGGCACAGCAGGTGCTCAGGGGGTTTTCTCCCCTTACCTCTATTCAGTGAAATATTACTCAGCCTACAAAGTCTAGCCCAGGTCTTTTCTCAAAGCGCCACCTCTGGTTCACAACTACTACCACTGGCACCAGAATTTCCCTTTTGGAGTTTCCACACACCCTACATTAGGATATAGCTCACTGAGCTGGTTATTCAGATTTATCTTTCCCATTTTTCCACACTGAGTTTCTAGGGATGGGGCTTATTTCACTGACCTTTAACCTTGAAGATGCACAGGGAGGGGACTTAAAAATATATCAGATGAGAGAATGAGTATAACTACTGAAGGGCCAGTGGAAAATGGTGTTTAGATCCACTCAGACCATTCTCTGTTCATATTCTGAACTATCTTCATACATCCATAACACATTGTTTTATATTCATTATTTATGTATTTGTCCTATTTTTCCACTAGCCTGTGAATTGCTAGTATGTACCTATGTCATCATCTCCTATATAGAAAATACTCTATATTGAATGATTGAAGTGACTGATCGAATACAGAAAAATTTCAACCTCCCTGGTCTATTCATTTCTTTCAGATCCTTCCCAATGATGTACACATGGGACAGGTAATTATTTAAATCTCAACTTAGCTAAGCCAAAAAATATACCAAGGAAATCAAGATAAGTAAAATGCATTGTAGAACTTAATATTAACACTAAACAAACAACTTTTAAGGTGGACAAATAATTTTATTTTGTGCATGCAAATACATGTCAAGTACTGCAAACTTTTTCCAACAATTTTCTCTCAAACACTGAAAATCATGATGCTCTATTCTGTGAACAGCCAAAGCTAATATCTCTTCACTTCAGTGCTACAGCAAAAACACACAGAATTCACTCTTTGCTATTCACTATCATCACAACCCTCATTGTTCCATCTCTGCCCTCCCCCCATATACAGGCCTTATAAATCCTAGCCTTCCCCCATTTAATCCTATTCCTATAGCACAAAGGGAAACATTACAATTTGGAAATTCAAATTGAAATAAATGGAATAGAATTTATTCCCATATATATTCCCCATTTCATTGTACAGAATTATTTTAAATTATAGTTTTAAATAGAAGCTGAGTATATGCCTTAAAAATGAGCATTAAATCCATCTTAGAGATGGCACCTGCTTTTTACATGATGGGTGTACACCATCTTTAATTTCATTTACATTTCAATCGAACAATAGATTTGCAAAGAAAATGTCTAATACAGACGTAAAAATATTCACACTAGAGCTTCACAATCGGTTGTACAATTGACACACAGGCCTCTTTTCCCAAACTTTCCAGCTAAGCAAATTTATAAAATGTAATCAATGCAACAAGAAAAACATTTCTCTTTCACTTCCAGGGAAAAGAATATGCAATAAACAGTATAAATGCAGACAGCAGTTGCTGCAGGCTAACCACGATACTCCCAAGTGGCTGTACAGTGGATATGTGCAGTACGAATAAAAGCCACATGTGTTGTATCACAACTACAGTATAATTGTTTGCCCAGCTAAGAGAATGCATGCACTTCCATGCCTTGGGTTATAAAGTGAGGCCTAATTCTTGACAGGATGATGGAATATAAGCAAATGACCTTGGCTTCTGGCAGTACTAAGTGCAGCCAGTGTCTGTGTCCCACTGGTTTGAAGATATTTTAAAAATTTTATTAAAAAAAAGAAAAAACCCCGCCAATTTTGGACTTGGAATAACTGCTCTTTGAGTAAAAATAAGACTCCACTCAAATGTGGGGTTTTCTGATCAGTGGCCTTGACTCCCTGTATTCCCTTGCCAGCAAAGGGATACAAAGACACCGCTAGTATAAAGGAGTTAACTAGCAAATTTATTCAATTTATTCAGAAAATGGGATGCTCCTTGAGCATGTTCATTTGTGTTCTGCTTGCAGAAGAGGTTCTTACGTAGGAGTTACAGTAAGTGATCCCATCAACACTCTTCATTCACTAAAACACAAGAAAAGTTCTTCCAGGAAACATAATACATAGTTGCAATGCAACTTATTCCTTTATGATTAGTTACCAATACTGGTGACAGTCTGCTCAGAAAATGACTCAAACAGCTACGGAAGAAATATTCAGATTCAAAGTTGAAATCACATGCTGAATCTGATCATTACAAATTCCATCACTGTTAACAAAACATGGGCTTTAACATCTAAAATGCAAGCAAGCTAGGTGGTTTTTAAAGCAATGTTCTCAAACGTTTAAATTATCCATTTTAAATTCCTACAAATAGCTGTGCATCCTATAATTTTCTCAAGGCAACATATAACATTGGGAAGTGCTTTATACACTTAGAATTAACTTGAATTTGAGTGAAAGTGACCAGATCCATATAAATAGAACGTTTCAATTCTAATACAGAAGTTTTATTATTCTCTTGTGAGAGTAAAGAACTAGGAAGAAAATCAGTGCCACTGACTATAAAGTACCCGCTCTTGAAAACTACAGTGCACAACCTTCATGCATGACACTGGGTTGCCAGGTGGTACTGAAAGTAAGTCATGGCAGGAGAGGCAAGAGAATCTGCTTTGTTCAGGTACCAACTAGACAAAATAAAGATGTAACTTTGTCAGAATTTATAAAATGAAATGACACCACAAAAGAGAACTACTGATGCCTCATTCACAGTATCTGAATGAGTCACCTGGAGTTCAAAAGGGGACTTAGAAATTATAAAACAAAAACACAAAATGCGAGAAAACAAACAAAAAACCCCACCATTTTCTCACTTCCCTGATCTCAGGCTACTTTTTCCTAATTAGACCATAAGCAACATATGCAGTTTAGTTAACAACATTGGAAACTTTCTCCCCTACTACTTTATATACTTTGATTTCAAACATATGTACATACATCACAACATGTTGGTAAAAGGGTTAAATGACAGGAAATGCCCCCAATTTTAAAAGTCACATCTTAGGTCTGATTCGTATTTTTCCCCCTACAACATCAGTAGGCATTTGAAGAAGGATCAGCTAGACTGCTCTTTCTTCTAAAGTGGCAGAGAACCAAAGTGTTTACTTCACATTAGACCTATCATGAGAAACAGGATGGCCACTACTTAGACAGAGGAAGCAATACAGAATAATCCCAACACAGAAAACAATTCCTATGTTGCTAGTGAGAAAGAGTATGTTTTTAAGAACAGGGAGTTATTTTTTTATGGGATCACCTGCTGCAAGATAAGCATGATTTTAATACAAATGTTCTGAGACATACTAATAAGGTTGACAGATATATACTTACACTGATGCAAAAGTAATTTCACTGGACAAGTAGGCAAACACCTAAGCAGTTTATCCCAACCCCTTCCAGCAGAGCACAACCAAGCTTGAAAATTTCAATTTTAAAATTAAAAAGATAAGGTTAAATACACAAGATCAATTTATGTAGTATATATTCACCCCCAGAACGTGCTGAAGATGTTTTGCGTAGTTCTGTTGCACAGAGGGTTCTTTCCCTGAGGGCACATAAGGAGCTCTCAAACTGTTAATAGGTCTCTATTTTTTAACAAAATAGCAATTTTAAAATCTGAAAAAAAAATACATTACCTTCAACATGGAAGATCTCACTATCTAAATATCCATGAAATAGACATGCTGGTTTGCATATCCTTTTTGGAAATACAAACAGCAAATAAAGTACACTGGAAGCATTTCAAATGTAGTAAGCGCATATTTATAAAAGGTTCTGATATAAATTATATAACGATCATGTTCCTGTAATATCCTCTGCTAATTTATAATGTCAGAATAAGTTAATGTAACATGGTTTAAAACTCTTGTTCCTATTCATTTCAGGTTACAGAGTAAAATAAATAAAATGTCTCTGTAGGGAGAGGGAGCACTGGCCATGGCAAAAAGGTACAGTACTAACCAAAGGAAAAGAAGTCAAGGCTACTGTGCTGTTATGCTACAAACATCTTCATACATTTGAGTATTAAATAAATGTGTAAGATCTTCCATACTGACACCAGAATATCAAAACTACCCCTTTGTTTCTCAGGTATATTTACAACTTATCAGTCACCTTATGAGCATGTTCATTAAGACAGGTATCAAATACCAGTATTTACTCACTCTGATCAAGAAATTTCAGGGAAATGTCAACCCTCCCACCCCTGGAAATGTGCACAAAACTTTTTATCAAAATCTTATCTGATACAATGCTGTGATTTTGTAAAACAACTAAATAGCTCAGACGACCAATAACATGATCCTGTTTAAGCATCTTGCTAGCAGGAAAAGCCCTTACATACAGTACACCTGGTGAAAGATCAGCTTGGCTTAAAATATTCCAGTACAATTTTCAGAGTAAACAACTTCACAGAAGTTAATTTAAAAAAAAATGATAATAAAAGTCAAACTAATCTTAAAGAAATGGGGGAAAAACAAAGAGATAACTATAGGTAAGATCACCAGGAAAGAAAGCCCAACTTTTGCTTTCAAATGTTGACTGAAATTTAGGTTTCAGTAAAACACCTCCCACAAATCTTGAGGCATGGCTGGTTGAACATACTGCATACTTTCAAAGTCAAAACACTTTTCAGTCACATTTTTTAGCAGGGCAAAAATTATTCGTTTTTAAGTAGGAATAAAGGTTAGCCAATGTTCTATTATTACATGGTTCAAGTCTTAACCTAACAGTCAGAAAACAAGGAAAATTAAACCCCAACATGAAGTAACAATAAACGATATTTAACCAAGATATTGTAATGAACATCTAAATTAATTAGTTTAAATTAAAAACCCAGCAATACCATCTTGTTAGTCAGTGCAAACACTACATACAGGGTTTTCTCAGGAAAGCTAAAAGCACCTGATTCTTTAGCCAAGTCATCAGATTCAATAATGTACAGGCTTAAATCTGCATTTTAAAAAACTGCCATTACATTAGTGCATAATTTATCAAAATTGTAAAAACGATTCTGCATAACTTAGGAGAATTTAATATCTAGTACATCAGCTGAAAGACTTAGGCACTTGGTTATATATTTAATTACTTACTTCAACAAGTAGCCTGTGTATAAATATTAATAAAGCAGAAACTATTCTTGAAAAATGGAAAATTAAAAAAATTTTAAATGCTACAGATAAAAGCACTGCACCACACTCCTACAGATAATGCAGTAAAGAAAGCTACTATATAACCCTGTAAAATCTATGGTAAGAACATCTAACTCCACTCTTCAAAGTAAAAAAAGAGAGAAAGAAAAAAAATTCATGCAAAGTCCCATGAAAAAGATAAATAAAGCTGCTGGAATGAGATGGAAATTTCTCTCAGCGAAACATAAAATAGAAATAAATAAGTTAATTAAGTCTACTTTCACTAGATGTATCATTGTAGGATCCTGCTAGTTTAATAACTGAGTTGTTAATTTTCTATAGAAGCCATTTAAAATAGGAAATGGCTCAGTTACTGCACCAGATTGCTACAAACTCATAAAAAGCTGCTTGAAGCTTAAGTTAAATGTCCAAATTCCAATCACTTCTGGAAAGTGAACGTGTTACCCTAGTAAATTTTCTTTTTTTTTTTTCATAATGCTAATGCAAGAGGGCTTGAAGTATCAAAGAGTCCACAGGAAATGGATGCCCCCAGTAATATCTTTTTTTTAAAAAAAATATACATTATATAATATATATTATATATATAAAAAGCTAGTGTAAATGCTTCCATGGTATTGTCACAAATTTGAAAGATGAATCTCCTTTCAGCTGTTAACCATCTTCCCATTTGCAACAGGTTTTAAAAAGTCGTTTTTATCTTCAGACATGACATGAGTTTTCAGAATGAGGTTGCCGACACTGACAGATGTGGTGACGGGGAGGCAACTTGCATTGCTAATGGACACTGGGAGTGGCTGGCTAAAGCAAGAAGTTACCGGCAGAACTGTTTTTTGCTCCTCCCTGGGAGAAAACAAATGACATTGAAAACAAATCAGCTTTAAAAACTTTTAAAAGTAATCACATATGTTTAATAAAAGCTGTAACAACCTTTAAGAGTTCCCTAAACAAAGGCATGTCTTTAAAAATATCAGAGGTCAATAAAAAGCCCTATTTTCCAAAAATTATAATAAAAAATTTAAATACTGGTTAATTTAAGGCCAAGAAACTATTAAGTTTAAGATTAGTCTATATTTTTGGCAGTAATTATACAAAATGGCAAGAAAAAGCCAAGAAAAATTTAACATGATTTTTAAAAAGGGAAATACTTCTTCTAGGTTTTGATTCTTCATTTTACAGTCTACATGTTTGGCCACCAGATGGAGGAAGTATAACCTAATGCCAGAGCACAAAGATAAATTTTTATCCCAACAAAAAGCAAGTTTCAGGCTACTAATATGGACCACTTTGTTAGTTCACATTTACCTATTCTCTTCTAAAAATCCAAACTGACTGAATGATTGCCCTATGATATAGGTCTTCCCTCATAGGATAAAGCCAAAGTGAATTTAACACTGCATCTATTGCTCTTTAAATATTCATGCCCTATTCCCACTGGTTATGAATTTTCTAACACTCACAGAATCACATGGTCTTCACCTAAACTCTGTCTCTTCTGCTCCAGTGGCTCCTTTTGGTGCTGTTGGACAGGATGCCCATTTTCCACTGTTGCTCCATTCAGCAACTGGTCATTTTGAGAACTGATACCAAGCTGTATGTCCAGGATCTCCTAAGAAAACAAAACGATAATCCTTCAGTATGAAGGTATTTTATAATTTAATTTCCAATGGAATAAAGCCTTCTAAACATCTATTCGTGGTACTTACTTCAATTTGTTCACCATGTCCATCAGGTTCATCAGTATCAAGTGCCGAAAGCTCTAGCTCAATATCCCTATCAGGCTTAGTATCCGTTGCATCCTCTGCATAATCATTCTGTATTAGGAAAAAGACTGATTTTATATCTGTGGATACCGGGGCTTCCCTTCTGAATTAAAATGAGAATCCCAGTGATTCACCTGAAGAATAAGAAATCTGGGACTGTAATTTTATCTTCTGCTGTAAATTTTTAAAGCAATCATCCATGAGGTGGAGGCCCACCAAACGCACTCAGTAACAGTACAAAGCATGGAGCAGCAGCAAACACACACACTGAGCAGCCAGCTGAGAGGATCAGTTTCCTTACCTCTCCATTTCTTAGTTCAATTTCCTTGCTCAGAAGATTTAAAGTAAGGTGACGGCCTTCATCCAGGGAATTCCACTTCTGTTGCATGGCCAGAGCATTGGCCTCCCTCTGAAGCAGCAGTGAGTTACTCTTGGCCTATAGGAAAAATAAGTCAGTTTCCTACCAGAGCTTTCAACTGCCATTCTATTTTTTAAAAATTCAAAGCTGAGTGACACTGAGACTACCTGCTGGAGTTCGATGCTCAAAAGGTCTCCAGTACTGGAATGCTTTCTATGACCGGATAAATCAGTAACAATGAATCTGTCCCTTTAAAGAGAAATGTTTACTGTTGTACAAATGAAATAAATGAAGCAACTAAAGCTGTAATCACTACATACTATATATATTTTATGTAAAAAATCAACCCTGAAAGTCTGTCATCACTGCAAATGTAAAATTTTTTTCGGAAATTTGTTATACAACTACAACTGTATATACCGCAAAGCACATTTCATGAATAATTGGCGGCAGAATCTGTACTCTGAAGATACATACAAATCTGAGAATAGAGAATCCTCAAGAATTAAGAGTAACATTACCGTTCAATATAGTGTGCTGACGAAGTGGCCTCGTTGCCATATGAACTCCACCTTGAATCAACAGCATTGACATAAGGGACATAATCTATAGAAATGTAGAAAGAACAATGATCAGAAAACTGCAAACTCAGTATATAGATATAAATGTATACTTTTCAAAAAACAACACTATCTTATTCAACTAGCCATGTTCTGCTGGCTAAACCCTTTAGTTCTGAGTTTACTGTGGTTGTTAAATAGAGGGAAATGTTCTGTGTCTCACAAAGTGAGGATTCAAAGTACAGTTCTAGAACCTATCAGGAGAGGTAATTCATTAAATGGATTACCTGATACACTGATGGGCTTAGTCGCACTTCCTTGGGAAGCAGTGGCCTGGACAGGATCCGTAGTATGGTAACCTGTACGGGAAGATCTGGAAATTGCACCCCATTTTGAGATGATAGGTCCATCACTAAAAGGAATTATTGGGTCTTCTTCTTTTGTCCTTCTCTGAGTTTCAAATAAATGCACTCTTCTCTTAAGATCTCCACTGTCCAAGTCCTGCATAAACCAAAGAAAATCAATAACCACTGGCAATTATTTCAGCTATAATATAAGTGCATGCTTTCAAAAGACATGTAATGACGTTTTCTGGCAAAGTTAACACTAGCTGTAGACTTCAATGATAATCCAACATCTATTTTAAACTACACTCTAATAATTCAAACATTAACTGTAATTTATTTTAGACTTACCTAAATACAACCTTGTTACTTACAGATGAGTTATATGGCAACAATATGAAGATGAAAGCATTCAATCATTCTAAAACTTGAGTCAACATGCATGATACCCCCCGCCTCCCAAATCATACCATTAACACAGCATTTGAATTAGCAATTACATCTCTGGGCTCTGAATCGATGGCATTTATACAGGAGCCTATGGTACCACAAGACCAGGGAGAATAATGGGAAAGATGATCTTCTTCAAATTTTGTACCACTCATACTCTCAGAGAACTGATTAAGAAAAAAAAAAGGCATAGGCAATTAGTAAAAAACATAAATTTACAAACTTGTAACTAACAAACTTTTATAGAATACACAGGACTCCAGAGTGAATAAGTTAACCTTCGATAACTAATACACAAAACTGTCATAATAAATAGTACTTATACTATTTGTATTTTTAATAGAAAACAGAATGCATTCTCTTTTTATTTTGTGCTTTAAGTATCATAAGGAACCCCTGACTGACACTATCAAGACTAATCAATAAATACAGCATGGCTTTAACACGGTACAAAGTGCTCCAAAAAACGAAAAGCAGCAAAAGAAAACACATACACACACATACAAATATCACAGCCCCCATCTCAAAGTAGTTTATAATTTTGAGAAAAGAACAACATGCATAAATTAAGGAACATAATTGATAAACCATGTAGTATTAAATAAAGAACAAGAATTCAAAGAAGGTTCTGAACTAGAAGGGGAAGTGGATCTATTTTCAAGGGACTATAAGTAAGGATTACTATAGGGCCAGAATACTAAAGTGGTAAGAATTAAATAAAGGCCAAAAAGGTTAAGTTAGTTATATGAAGTCATTTTACTAGCTACAAGCAGATCTGACTCTCAGGGAAATACTTATTTTCTAAAGTACAGTATAAGAAAACATAAATTTACAGCAACTTATCACTCTGTTGTCAAGACGTTTAGCTGCTCTGAAGAAATTTAAGTTTGATGGGACAAACTTGGATCTAGTTTAAAAATTCAATGGTTTACTGAAATATTTATGAATGAAAAAATGTAATGTCTAAGATTACTTCAAAATGACCCAAGAGAAAAAGGGGGTAGAAATGCACCAAGAGTGGTTGAGTGGAAACCGTGGGTGATTGGTACATGAGGTTTTTATCATATTGTTCTCTCTGCTTTTGTGCATATTTGAAGTTTTTCATAATGGAAAGATTTTTAAAAGATTTTTATATTAAAACCTCAATGGATCAGGAATAAACAAGAGAAACTACAAAATATTAATGGCTTGCTCTAAACATAATAGTACTAAAAACAACAGGATACACTGAAATTATTCTGGTAATGACAACTTGTTTTGCTATAAGACAATAATTAACAGTGATGTAAAACACCAACAACAATACAGTGGGCATTTCTACACCTCTTAAGTAGAGAAGATGATGTTTGAAATAGACCAGAATTCAAATCCCAGCTACTTACACAGTCAATTTACTACTTGAGCAAATCACGTAATTTCTCTGGGTAGGATTCCTAACCTACAAAATATGGGTAATACCTGCCTCCTAAGGTTTTCATGAGAATTAAATACAATAACATTATGTAAATGTCAGTGTACAGTCTGCCACAAGGAAGTGCTCAAATGGTAGATATAAATCTTACAATTAATAAAAACCATAAAAGTAATGAGAACTACACTGCTGGGAAGAATCTGAATTGTTGGTGCAAAAAGGACTGTGACTTAATGGTCTTCAGAGTCTCACAGTGCCTAGCCATAGTACTTACATGTCTACTGAACTCAACTCTACTGCACACCAAACCACTGCAAAACATCCCACATAGCTAACCCTGGTTTGAATGAGCGCTCTGAAGTCAGTTGTTGGACCTGCCCCTGCAACATCAAGTGATTAAAACCTTTCTTACATCAGTGCGAAAGTCTACACTGAACAGAGGAGAAGGTGGCGGCGGCGACTGTGTTGCCACAGGAAGAGTTGAAGAGACAAGAGGTGCTTTCTGAGTGTGGTACTGTGCCCACTGCTCTGGCTTTCTTCTAATCTGCTCCTCGCAACTGGTCTTCAAATGACCACAGGGTTCCTAAGGGAGGATAAAAGAAACCATCTCAATCATCTAGGGAGTGGTAAATAAACTTAGGTTCTATGAAAATAATGTAAACAGTTTATTATATTGTTGGGACAAAAAATAAATTACAATAAGAAAAGTCACCCTAGCCTCTTCTCCACACACTTAAATGAAAGGCTTAGTATTTAGTCAAGTGATGTTAGAGGTAAAATCTGAGCACTCACTCTTCTGGTTTAGCAAAGTCATTTGTATCTACATGGGAATACCGAAAACAGGCCTCGATCTCGAATTTTAAACATTTTTTACCATCTTGTAAGTTTCCCTTCCAAACATAACATTTATTGAGCATTAATATGTATCAGGTCCAGTTCTACTAACTTTGTTTTTCTGATTTAATACTCACAACAGCCTTAGAGGGAGGGACTACTGTTATTTCTATCAAACGTGAAAAAACTGACATAGAGCATTTAAGTAACTTCTGTTAAATCACACACTTAGTAGGTGGAACAGCCAGGATATGTATGCGGGTGGTCTGAAACCACACACCAGGTTCTTAACCACTACACAATGGTAGCATTCCTATTTCTGTCATCACTTACCCTTGGTAAAGGCACAGTTGTCCTTGGCTCACTTGGTGGCTGACAAGCCACTGAATAATACCCATCTAATGAGTTATATCTTTCCCGCAGAGATGTCTGATAGACAGACGAGTGCATCACATCCATTGGAGGTAAAGAATTGCTTCTAATAATGTCATCTCGTTGATACATAGGTGGACGCCAGATGCGCCTGCTATCATACACAGGAGCATACATTCCAGAAGGTACTGGAGGAACTGGTCCATATGGCTGCGGAGGAGGAGGCTGGTAAGGAGAAGAATTCATTCGATCTCGAGGGGAAAATGTACTGTAATGATCGGCATATGGCATGGAAGCAGGTGGGAGGGAGGACTCTGGAACATTATTGGACCTCACAAAGCGAGGAACACAGGGAGCCACACCAGCTGGTACCGTTGGAGGTGGTGGGTAGTATCCTTGAAAATTGGAAAGAGGAATATTTAATGCAATCTTAGTAAAATGCAACATTTTATAATGGCTTAAGTCTAAAGCTGTCTTTAACGTGGGAAAATAAACTTTGAACCTTAATTTAGTTACCTCTGCTTTAAAAAGAAACTACACATTTTCACTATACCAACCACTACATGAAAATCATTCCCATTCAATACTTTGCTTAACTGTGCCTTAAACACATGACAGAACTACTTACAGATGTCTGTTAAGTTTCCTTCTAAGGGCATCTACTGCCACTGGTTTTGGATTAAGTAGTTACACTATTAATTCATAACCTTCTTGGGAGCAGAGATTTAAAGAACTCTTTCAAAATCCAAGTTGTGTGGTGTCTTTCCAAAATTATATATAAAAAACACACATTTTGCGTATCATTTCAGGGGATCTGCAGAATTCTTGAAGGTCATTAATGGACCCTATATTTGGTTCAGAACCTTAACATTATTGGTATGTAGATATTCTAGATAGATACAATGATTCACTTACTTAAGAGCAACCAATGTTATATTAGTTTCTTTTTTTTTTTAGAATTGTCTAAAATCACTTACCTGTCTGTGGATACTGTGGAACTTCAAAGGGTATCTGAGCCCTTGGATCTTGAAAATACTGAATGTTTTCAGAATGCTGAGGATATACTGGTACTCTAGTTATAAACGGGCTGGATTTTGGAGGCACAGAATTCAGCTCTGTTCCAACATTAGAGGGCCCAGCTGAGGTAGCCGCTACATTACTTACAGGAGTCTTGGGTGGAGAACCAATTTTACTAGAGAGAAAATTTAAGAAAATGGTAAGTCACTCTCTCTTATGGTTAAGTCTTTATAAAATTATATAGTGAATTTTTCATAAAATTGTATAGTGAAACCACTAATAAAGAACACTTCAAATATTTCCATAGTAACAAATAAGGCAGTTAATTTCACTGCCACTTTTCACTGCTAATTCTCAGGACCATAGTAACAGACCTCATATTCTGGTGAGGGCAAAAAGAAATGCAAACAAATCCCAGGAACTAATGTGACCCATCAGCCCCTTTTACTCATTCTTTAAAAAGAGACTTTTCCTACTGGAAATTTTTTAAAAAATTCTGTTCAATAAGTTCTCAACAGAAACAGTACCACCTAACAGTAGAATTTTGTGGGACAAAAAGGACAAACATGTTAAGGAAAGGGTTGTTCTGTTAAGAGTTAGCTGAAATGTCAACTCCTCAAAGAAAAGGTCATTCTGTCCATTTTGTTAACTGCTATATTCCCAGGCCTAGAAGAGTTCCTGCCACATAGGAGGCACTCAATAAACAAGTATCTGTTGGACAAACAAAACAGTTCCCGTCATACTATAGATACTCAAAAAATATCTGTTGGTTGAACGATAGGCCAATAAAGTGGTTACTCATTACACAAATTTTTAATCTTTTTTTTAAAAAACACAAAGGATTTTATTTTTTGAGTCACCAAGCAATCAGCTCTGGAGGATCTCAGCATGGCTTTCTTATGTCCTTTTAAGTCAAACTTTGGCAGAAAATGGGTATGTCGTGACTCAAGAAAATAAACTTGGACTGGGGCGGAAGATGGCGGCGTGAGTAGAGCAGCGGAAATCTCCTCCCAAAACAACATATATCTATGAAAATATAACAAAGACAACCCTTCCTAGAAGAAAGACCAGAGGACACAGGACAATATCCAGACCACATCCGCACCTGAGAGAACCCAGCGCCTCGCGAAGGGGGTAAGATACAAGCCCCGGCCCCGCGGGAGCCGAGCGCCCCTCCCCCCAGCTCCCGGCGGGAGAAGAGCAGGCAGAGCGGGAGGGAGACGGAGCCCAGGGCTGCCGAACACCCAGCCCCAGCCATCCGGGCCAGAGTGCAGGGCCCTCGATACTGGGAAAACAGGGCAGCAAGAACAGTGAGCAGGCACTGGAGGCTGGGCGACAGAGGACATAAGAAAAGCGCGCGACCATTTTTTTTTTTTTTTGCTTTTTTGCTGCTTTGTTTTGGCGAGCGCTTTTTGGAAGTCTTAAAGGGACAGGGACCCCAATATTAGGGAAACAGGGCAGAAAGACCGGTGAGCAGAGGCCTGAGGCTGGCACCGGAGAATAAAGAAAAACGAACGACCACCTTTTTTTTTTTAATTAAAATTTTTTTTTTTTTTAATTAAAAAAATTTTTTTTCTTCTTTTTTTTTGTGGTTGTTGTTTTGTTTTGGCAGGTGCTTTTTGGAAGTCTTAAAGGGGCAGGGCGGGCCACTTAATCCAGAGGTAGGGAATCCGGGATCTCTGGGCACCCTAACCCCTGGGCTGCAGGGAGCAGGGAGGCCCCTTACAGAGATAAATAGCCTCCCAGCAGCTCCTGCTCCAACGCGACTCCACCATTTTGGAGTAGCTGCCCGAGCCAGGCCACGCCCACAGCAACAGCGGAGATTAACTCCATAGCAGCCGGGCAGGAAGCAGAAACCCTGTCTGCGCGCAGCTGCACAGCACAAGCCACTAGAGGCCGCTGTTCTCCCAGGAGAGGAGGGCCACAAACCAACAAGAAAGGAAGTCCTTCCAGCCATCACTCGTCCCAGTTCTGCAGACTATTCCTATCACCATGAAAAGGCAAAGCTACAGGCAGACAAAGATCACAGAGACAACACCAGAGAAGGAGACAGACCTAACCAGTCTTCCTGACAAAGAATTCAAAATAAGAATCATAAACATGCTGACAGAGATGCAGAGAAACACGCAAGAAAAATGGGATGAAGTCCGGAAAGAGATCACAGATGCCAGAAAGGAGATCGCAGAAATGAAACAAACTCTGGAAGGGTTTATAAGCAGAATGGATAGAATGCAAGAGGCCATTGATGGAATTGAAATCAGAGAACAGGAACGCATAGAAGCTGACATAGAGAGAGACAAAAGGATCTCCAGGAATGAAACAATATTAAGAGAACTGTGTGACCAATCTAAAAGGAGCAATATCCGTATTATAGGGGTCCCAGAAGAAGAAGAGAGAGGCAAAGAGATGGAAAGTATCTTAGAAGAAATAATTGCTGAAAACTTCCCCACACTGGGGGAGGAAGTAATCAAACAGACCACGGAAATACACAGAACCCCCAACAGAAAGGATCCAAGAAGGGCAACACCAAGACACATAATAATTAAAATGGCAAAGATCAAGGACAAGGAAAGAGTGTTAAAGGCAGCTAGAGAGAAAAAGGTCACCTATAAAGGGAAACCCATCAGGCTAACGTCAGATTTCTCAACAGAAACCCTACAGGCCAGAAGAGAATGGCATGATATATTTAATACAATGAAACAGAAGGGCCTTGAACCAAGGATACTGTATCCAGCACGACTATCATTCAAATATGACGGTGGGATTAAACAATTCCCAGACAAACAAAAGCTGAGGGAATTTGCTTTCCACAAACCACCTCTACAGAACATCTTACAGGGACTGCTCTAGATGGGAGCACTCCTAGAAAGAGCACAGCACAAAACACCCAACATATGAAGAATCGAGGAGGAGGAACAAGAAGGGAGAGAAGAAAAGAATCTCCAGACAGTGTATATAACAGCTCAATAAGCGAGCTAAGTTAGGCAGTAAGATACTAAAGAGGCTAACCTTGAACCTTTGGTAACCACGAATTTAAAGCCTGCAATGGCAATAAGTACATATCTTTCAATAGTCACCCTAAATGTTAACGGGTTGAATGCACCAATCAAAAGACACAGAGTAACAGAATGGATAAAAAAGCAAGACCCATCTATATGCTGCTTACAAGAAACTCACCTCAAACCCAAAGACATGTACAGACTAAAAGTCAAGGGATGGAAAAACATATTTCAAGCAAACAACAGTGAGAAGAAAGCAGGGGTTGCAGTACTAATATCAGACAAAATAGACTTCAAAACAAAGAAAGTAACAAGAGATAAAGAAGGACACTACATAATGATAAAGGGCTCAGTCAAACAAGAGGATATAACCATTCTAAATATATATGCACCCAACACAGGAGCACCAGCATATGTGAAACAAATACTAACAGAACTAAAGGGGGATATAGACTGCAATGCATTCATTCTAGGAGACTTCAACACACCACTCACCCCAAAGGATAGATCCACTGGGCAGAAAATAAGTAAGGACACGGAAGCACTGAACAACACAGTAGAGCAGATGGACCTAATAGACATCTATAGAACTCTACATCCAAAAGCAGCGGGATATACATTCTTCTCAAGTGCACATGGAACATTCTCCAGAATAGACCACATACTAGGCCACAAAAAGAGCCTCAGAAAATTCCAAAAGATTGAAATCCTACCAACCAACTTTTCAGACCACAAAGGCATTAAACTAGAAATAAACTGTACAAAGAAAGCAAAGAGGCTCACGAACACATGGAGGCTTAACAACACGCTCCTAAATAATCAATGGATCAATGACCAAATCAAAATGGAGATCCAGCAATATATGGAAACAAATGACAACAACAACACTAAGCCCCAACTTCTATGGGACACAGCAAAAGCAGTCTTAAGAGGAAAGTATATAGCAATCCAAGCATATTTAAAAAAGGAAGAGCAATCCCAAATGAATGGTCTAATGTCACAATTATCGAAATTGGAAAAAGAAGAACAGATGAGGCCTAAGGTCAGCAGAAGGAGGGACATAATAAAGATCAGAGAAGAAATAAATAAAATTGAGAAGAATAAAACAATAGCAAAAATCAATGAAACCAAGAGCTGGTTCTTCGAGAAAATAAACAAAATAGATAAGCCTCTAGCCAGACTTATTAAGAAGAAAAGAGAGTCAACACAAATCAACAGTATCAGAAACGAGAAAGGAAAAATCACGATGGACCCCACGGAAATGCAAAGAATTATTGGAGAATACTATGAAAACCTATATGCTAACAAGCTGGGAAACCTAGGAGAAATGGACAACTTCCTAGAAAAATATAACTTTCCAAGATTGACCCAGGAAGAAACAGAAAATCTAAACAGACCAATTACCAGCAACGAAATTGAAGAGGTAATCAAAAAACTACCAAAGAACAAAACCCCCGGGCCAGATGGATTTACCTCGGAATTTTATCAGACATACAGGGAAGACATAATACCCATTCTCCTTAAAGTTTTCCAAAAAATAGAGGAGGAGGGGATACTCCCAAACTCATTCTATGAAGCTAACATCACCCTAATACCAAAACCAGGCAAAGACCCCACCAAAAAAGAAAACTACAGACCAATATCCCTGATGAACGTAGATGCAAAAATACTCAACAAAATATTAGCAAACCGAATTCAAAAATACATCAAAAGGATCATACACCATGACCAAGTGGGATTCATTCCAGGGATGCAAGGATGGTACAACATTCGAAAGTCCATCAACATCATCCACCACATCAACAAAAAGAAAGACAAAAACCACATGATCATCTCCATAGATGCTGAAAAAGCATTTGACAAAGTTCAACATCCATTCATGTTAAAAACTCTCAGCAAAATGGGAATAGAGGGCAAGTACCTCAACATAATAAAGGCCATCTATGATAAACCCACAGCCAACATTATATTGAACAGCGAGAAGCTGAAAGCATTTCCTCTGAGATCGGGAACTAGACAGGGATGCCCACTCTCTCCACTGTTATTTAACATAGTACTGGAGGTCCTAGCCACGGCAATCAGACAAAATAAAGAAATACAAGGAATCCAGATTGGTAAAGAAGAAGTTAAACTGTCACTATTTGCAGATGACATGATACTGTACATAAAAAACCCTAAAGACTCCACCCCAAAACTACTAGAACTGATATCAGAATACAGCAAAGTTGCAGGATACAAAATCAACACACAGAAATCTGTGGCTTTCCTATATACTAACAATGAACCAACAGAGAGAGAAATCAGGAAAACAACTCCATTCACAATTGCATCAAAAAAAATAAAATACCTAGGAATAAACCTAACCAAAGAAGTGAAAGACTTATACTCTGAAAACTACAAGTCACTCTTAAGAGAAATTAAAGGGGACACTAACAGATGGAAACTCATCCCATGCTCGTGGCTAGGAAGAATTAATATCGTTAAAATGGCCATCCTGCCCAAAGCAATATACAGATTTGATGCAATCCCTATGAAACTACCAGCAACATTCTTCAATGAACTGGAACAAATAATTCAAAAATTCATATGGAAACACCAAAGACCCCGAATAGCCAAAGCAATCCTGAGAAAGAAGAATAAAGTAGGGGGGATCTCACTCCCCAACTTCAAGCTCTACTATAAAGCCATAGTAATCAAGACAATTTGGTACTGGCACAAGAGCAGAGCCACAGACCAATGGAACAGACTAGAGAATCCAGACATTAACCCAGACATATATGGTCAATTAATATTTGATAAAGGAGCCATGGACATACAATGGCGAAATGACAGTCTCTTCAACAGGTGGTGCTGGCAAAACTGGACAGCTACATGTAGGAGAATGAAACTGGACCATTGTCTAACCCCATATACAAAAGTAAACTCAAAATGGATCAAAGACCTGAATGTAAGCCATGAAACCATTAAACTCTTGGAAGAAAACATAGGCGAAAACCTCTTAGACATAAACATGAGTGACCTCTTCTTGAACATATCTCCCCGGGCAAGGAAAACAACAGCAAAAATGAGTAAGTGGGACTATATTAAGCTGAAAAGCTTCTGTACAGCAAAAGACACCATCAATAGAACAAGAAGGATCCCTACAGTATGGGAGAATATATTTGAAAATGACACATCCGATAAAGGCTTGACGTCCAGAATATATAAGGAGCTCTCACGCCTCAACAAACAAAAAACAAATAACCCAATTAAAAAATGGGCAGAGGAACTGAACAGACAGTTCTCCAAAAAAGAAATACAGATGGCCAACAGACACATGAAAAGATGCTCCACATCGCTAATTATCAGAGAAATGCAAATTAAAACTACAATGAGGTATCACCTCACACCAGTAAGGATGGCTGCCATCCAAAAGACAAACAACAACAAATGTTGGCGAGGCTGTGGAGAAAGGGGAACCCTCCTACACTGCTGGTGGGAATGTAATTTAGTTCAACCATTGTGGAAAGCAGTATGGAGGTACATCAAAATGCTCAAAACAGACTTACCATTTGACCCAGGAATTCCACTCCTAGGAATTTACCCTAAGAACGCAGCAATCAAGTTTGAGAAAGACAGATGCACCCCTATGTTTATTGCAGCACTATTTACAATAGCCAAGAATTGGAAGCAACCTAAATGTCCATCAATAGATGAATGGATAAAGAAGATGTGGTACATATACACAATGGAATACTACTCAGCTATAAGAAAAGGGCAAATCCAATCATTTGCAGCAACATGGATGGAGCTGGAGGGTATTATGCTCAGTGAAACAAGCCAAGCGGAGAAAGAGAAATACCAAATGATTTCACTTATCTGTGGAATATAAGAACAAAGGAAAAACTGAAGGAACAAAACAGCAGCAGAATCACAGAACTCAAGAATGGACTAACAGGTACCAAAGGGAAAGGGACTGGGGAGGATGGGTGGGTAGGGAGGGATAAGGGGGGGAGAAGTAGGGGGGTATTAAGATTAACATGCATGGGGGGGTAGGAGAAAAGGGAGGGCTGTACAACACAGAGAAGGCAAGTAGTGATTCTACAACATTTTGCTATGCTGATGGACAGTGACTGTAAAGGGGTTTATAGGGGAGACCTGGTATAGGGGAGAGCCTAGTAAACATAATATTCGTCATGTAAGTGTAGATTAGTGATAGCAAAAAAAAAAAAAAAAAGGGCAGTTCCTGTGTGGTAACCTCCAACGAGTTCTACACAAGGGTACAAAGGGCATATAAAAGTGTAGGCAAAGGGTCTGTTTGTGTCTATACAGAGGATCAAAGCCTAATTGGGCTACCCCGAAAATGAACTAAGATACGATATGAAAAAGAACTTCCAACATCTGCACCCTCTGGAAGACTCATGCCAGAAGATGATCATCAAAAAACCCCAACAAAGATCCACGCACTGCTACAGCTGTAGATGCACTCATCCCACCAGTTCCTGGACCTGCCATGGGAATGAGGAAGGAGATATCTAAGCTGGCCTGTGCATACAGTAAAACAACAAAATTGGACTGGATCTATACTGTTGGAACTCAACCAAGAATTTGGAGAAGTGCAAATTGTAGCGCTCCAAAGTCTTACAACTACAAACTATTTATTGTTAAAAGAACATATGGCATGTGAACAGTCCCCAGGAATGGGTTGTTTTAATTTGTCTGATTTCTCTCAGACTGTTCAAGTTCATTTGGACAATATCCACCATATCATAGATAAGTTTTCACAAATGCCTAAGGTGCCTAACTGGTTTTCTTGGTTACACTGCAGATGGCTGGTAATTACAGATATGCTTTGGTTATGTAACTATACTCCTATTATGTTAATGTGTGTGTGCAATTTAAGTAGTAGCTTAAAACCTATACATGCTGAAGTTACTCTACAAGAAGATATATCAAAGAAATAATCAATCTTCCCATGTTTTCTTCCGCCTGCTACTTCTATAGCTTTTCTTCTTCCTTCCTAATTACAACCCTTAAATAGAATTCGTGCCTCATATCAAATTTACCGAGTATCATAATTCTTCCAAGTGGTAAAGATACCTCAAGACAAATGCTGGGCATAGAAGCCACAGGGCATAAATATGCAAAGAAGTAAAAAGCTAACCTTTTCAAACAATAAGGCTTCTCTCTCACTTACCAACTTCACATTTCCCTGTATGGCCCCGGAAGATGACTGGTTAGCCAGAGACGGGTAAGATTCCTCAAGGGAGGAACAACCTAAGACAGGCACAGTCGCAGGGGGGCCATCAGGTGAGAAATTGGGGATCAACAGAGGTGAGGCTTAGAACCTCACCCCCCCGTTCTGAGAGAAATCTTCTGCATACGTGGATGTTTTATTGCCCTGGTCTAGCTTGGATTAACACATAGTCTACAGGCACACACCTGATCATCTACATGTGCTCTCTTACAACACTAAACTATGTTTTCTACCTTTATCTTGTATCTACCTACCACTTCAGCATTTTATTAAAAATAATAATAATAAAGAGAGAAATGTGGTATCCACATATAAATCAAGTATAAAAACCAAATGAGTATTCATATTTGAACTGACTGTTTATAGTTCATAATGCATGAGCAAAACCGAAAGTTTCTGTGATGACTGCCCTTGTACTGTTCACTATGTAACTTATTCATTATGTAAGAATTTGTTCTACATGTAAAAACTTGTTTGTTATGCCTCAGAAGATTGGAGACTGACAAAAATTAGGCTTGGGGTGGAATAATGATTGTGCATTGAGCATTGACTCCCCTATACAGAATTTTATTGTCGTTAACAACCATTTGATCAATAAATATGAGAGATGCCCTCACAAAAAAAAAAAAAAAAAAAAAAAGGACAGACTTCCAATGGTAAAATAAATTAGTAACCGGGATGTAATGTATAGCATAAGGAATATAGTCAAGATATTGTAACAGCCTGGTAGGGTGATAGCTGGAACCTAGAATTATGTATATAAATGTTCTACCACTGTGTTGTACACTTGAAACTCATGTAATGTAATACTGTGTGTCAACTACCCTTCAATAAAAAATAATTATTATAAAAAAATAAAATAAAATAAATAAACTTGTTAATGATGCAGGAATTCAACACAATTTGTAACCCAATTAGATTAGAGGGTTTTTCTTAGACTCAGAGAAGGCCTTTTAACACTAGAGTATAAAGAAGAGCATGGGCTGCATTTTTTTAAGTCTAGCACAGCAGGTTAGCATAGCAGATGTTTATTTCTATGTGTAATTGTGTATTAAAATGTAGAAAATAACTAAGAAACTGTGGGTAATAATAGGTACACATGTATTAGCTTAGAACTTAGTATTTTAGGGCTGTGCTTATTCTTTGAAGTTAAATAAAGGCGGCAAGGAAAATGACTGATTTCTTTGTAACAGTAATAACACTCATTAAGCAATTGTCCAGCACCCTGCAGGCACTATGCTAAGTGCTCTACGTACATTATCTGATCCTCCCATATCAAAATGTTATATACCATAAAATCTGGGTAAGTACTTTGAAATGGCAAATTCTTAGACTATAACGAAAAAGGCATCAAAATCCATGAATGGTTCAGAGCCTCATGAATTCATGCAAGCTATCCCCATAATTCAGACTTAAGGAAAACACCAATTTTTAGTTACCTCCTAGTCAGACAGCAAGATTACTGTTAACAGTATCTTAGATGTTTTTCAGGATTCTAGGCTCTCCTTTCCGGCAGCCCTTCATACCTACATGCTTCTGCCTGTGCTGCTTCCTCTAATGACAAGGCCCTTCCTCCTCACTATCCATGCTGTTGGAACTAGCTCAGGTGTCATCATATTACCTCTAAGAAGCCTTCCCCAAGAACTCACTGTAGAATTACTTATTTTTTATATGTGTTCCAATAACACTTAGAACACAACTCCATTGTAATAATCTTTCAGAATATATTCTATCTGTTTACCTGTGTTCCCAAACTACACTGGAGGACCCCTGGGAGCAGAGAGTGTATCTAGTTCATCTTCATTAGCTACACGAATTGGCCTGGCCTTTGGCACACAGAAGATCCATACTTTTTGAATGAATAAATAAATTTCTTATTTTTCAAAGTCTTTTTCTTAGTCCATCGTTTTAAAAAATTTAAGATATATATAATACTCCCTTAAGGTATACAATTCAGTGAGTTTCAGTACGTTCACAAGGTTGTACAATCATCACCGCCATCTAAGTCGGAACATTCTCATCACCCCTGAGAGAAACCTGTATGCATCAGCATTCACTCCCCATCCCCTTCCTCCCCCAGCCCCCAACCCTGGCAACCACACATCTACTAATCTGCTTTCTGACTCTGTGGGCTTGCCTATTCTGGACATACACATAAATGGAATTTTACAATATATGGTTTTCTCTCACCTAACATAATGTTTTCAAGTTTCCTCCATATTGTAGTAGGTACTTCACTCGTTTTTTATGGCTGAGTAACATTCCACTATATGGATATAAAACAGTTTTACAACATTACCTTGCCAAAACCCTTCAAAAGCTGATTTCTTAAACACATATAATAGAAGGTCTCCATAATCTGATGCCAACCTATCTAATCTTATTTTAACCAGTCCCTAACATAAACTTTCAGTCCTAAAAGGCTGTCTCCTCAATATTCTATATAATTACAAGAAACGTGAATCCACATTACACTATTTTTTTCTGAAATCTTCTCCCTATTTTTACCAGGAATATAAAATCTTCCTGTTCTTTAAACCAATTCTAATATTACGTCATTTATATAAATGCTGCCTCCACAACTATATCATCCTAAATTTCTTAAAGGCAAAGGTAATTTATATCTCTATATCTTAATCTCATGTATTTTCAAAAGTACCTAGAACCAGAGATCAGAATGAGGCACAAAAAATAGCCGCTAACTAGACAATGTTCTTTGATAAATCACTTCTAAAATCTCCTCCAGGGAAGACTATATGGATCCTTTAGTAAACAAGTTCCCTAGCATGTGCTAACTGCAGAAAAGAAGAACAGAAATGCTTACCTAACCATCATTTATGATATGAAATCACTAGCAGTTTACTCTGTGCCTAATGTAATGCTTTTTTCCTAGAAGGCATACAATAGATATTGACAGACTACTTATGGGCAACAAAGTTTGAACATGTTTTAACTCGAATTTTAAGGCCTTTAAAAGAATATCAAAGCATGAGATTAAAAGAGGCAGAAGTAACTTTTCAGATCACCTTAAGTTTTAGAACTTTTTTCTTAAAGCACCAAAACCCTTTTGCTGAAACCCAACAACAAATCTGTAAAATCAATATGCATGTAAAACAAAAGTAAATCTTATGCTGAAACCCAAACACAATAATGGTGATAATAACAACAGATATTATTGACTGCAGCAGGCATTACTCAAGCACATTATAATATTAACTCACTTAACCCTCACAACCCACACATGAAGTAATTACTATTATTACACTAATTTTATGGATGAGTAAACTGAGACAGATTAAGTAACTGGCCTAAGAGCAAAAACAGCAAGGAAATAGTAGCCACAATCTGAACCCAGAGTTTGGCTCCAAAGATCTTAACTACTAAACATCACTATAGAGTAGAAAGTGGAACATCCTGATTTAAATACAGGCTGCAGGCTCAAGCACTTCACTTGCTTAAGTTTCTACTTTAGTTCCTTTTTGGCACCTCTATGGACTTAAGCCTCAAGTTCAAGCAAATAAGTTGTGAAAAAAACCAATTCTGGTCAAACCTCTTCAATTTACAGTCAAGGAAAACAAAATCAACTGCAGAGCCAGGACCAGAACTCAAATGTTTTGGTTCTTAAAACAGTGCTAGAAACTTAAAACAGTAGTAGAAACTACATGGAATATTCTGCGTTAAAATTCTGATTAACTGTTTTCCTCAGGATAAATAAAAATACTTACATGTTTCTAAAAAGGCTAATAACTCATATTAACCATTTTTTACCTAATACTTACTTTTCAGTTACGGACTCTGCAGAAGGCCCAGCAGCATTCTGACCATTAGTGCCAACCTTCCCCACTTTCTTCACAGTCTCCAGAGCTCTTAATGTACTGTCAGTACTACGTGGGATTAGCTGGGAAACATTGTTTTCTGCATTTGAAATCCCATTTGTACTTGGAACAATTTTCCCCGTGGTTTCAGTACTTCCTATGACAGAAATGACATTTCCGGCTGTGGTTGTGACAGTGTTGTTTACAGCAACTTTATTTAGAAGAGGAAACGTTCTTACAGTTGCATTAATCTTTTTGTTCCTTAATCGATACCTGTTTCAAAAACAATCAACAAATTGGTGAGTATTTCACTAAATCTTACCCTGAAGGAAAAAAAGGCAATGGGAAAAGATTTTAAAAGGAGTAAACAGCTTGAAAAAAGTTTCTTCAGGTAAATATCAAATACAGTCTATATTAAACTACTGTAATAAATGCCACTTGAAAATATATATGCCACATATCTACACACACATATATACACACACATTTGTATATGTATGCACATAATTAATATAGCAAGAAAACATGCATGTGTTTAAAGAAGTCTTTTCAGAGAGTGGCAAGAGATGCTTTGGAAAATTCGGTGTAACTGGAATATAAAGCACACTATGTACAAAATGAAAGGAACCATACCCAGCTTAGTTGGGAATGTAGCATGAAGAGAAACAGTATGCAAGAGCTGAAAGAGTTCTATGTTGCTACCAAATTATTAAAACATTATGTAATTTAAAAAATTTTAAACCAAAACTCATTCTTTGACAAATATTACACTAAAATACAGCAATTCAGTATTATATTTTTCAGATCAAGTCATGCCTAAAGTAAAAAGCATTTCAAGTCAAGACTTCTGATATTAAACTGAGGTTTTTATTTATGGTGCTCAGATATAACACTCTAATACATGAAGCAATTAGGGCCTGGACTCCATTTAAGAAAATCTGTTTCCACTTGTCAAACAAAAACCTCATTACAATGAGGTCCAAGTCAGTGTTACCTCCAATATTTTAAAGTAGTGAACTGTTACATGAATAGAAAGACAGCCACACATTTGGAGTCATAATTACAAGTCTAAATTAATCTGATATTAATATTATACATAATCAAGCATATGGTAATAAAACATAGTGATAAGCAATGTCTTCCCAATAGTTTCCCTTTGAATCCTTCAGTATCTATAAATGGCTTATTCAGTCCTCTTCTCTTTCTCACACATATACACACTGACAGGCTGGCCAAGTTCAATAAAAGATAAGTGTTCCCAGATCAGACTGAAGGTAGAGTGATAGAACATGAAGTTAAAAGAACAAACAACATGGTACAAGCCTGTTTACATATGTCATCGTATAGACTCTGGGGGAACCTAGGATTACTTCTTTAAGAAGGAGGGGTATGAGCAGACCTATGTTTCAGAAGGGCATCTGGTGGCACAGAGGGGCCTGTGCCTTCCTCAACATGCTCTCTGAAACCTGCTCTTCATTCTTCACCTCAAAGGTTCTTGCACAAAATGCCCAGATGCTCCTTGCTTTCCATCCTCAAAGGACAAATCTCAGATATCCTTAAGATTGCTCTGGCAGGCAAAAAAATATAATTGTGAGTCTCTTAAAAGAGAGGAGTTATGAGAAGTAAAACCTTAACCAAGGGAGGTAAAGAAAATGACAAGTAGGGATATATATATTTGACTTCTAGCATCTAAGCAGCTAGACTTGGACTTAGAATCTGGACCTCACACTTGAAAATGGCAATTCCTTCCTATTCATTTAAAAATCACCAATGAGTTCCCTCAAGTATTCACTGCCTGCCTTAGAATCCACTATCTACCATTTCTTCCTTGTAAATACCTTTAACTCCCTTGGCTCCCTTGTTGAACTCACCTGGTTAAAACCTCAATCTCATTCTCCACTTATTCTCTTATTCTGTGCCTACTCCCAAGTAGCCAAATGTTGGAGAAGAAGTATGCAATCATGTTGTCTAGACTCCCTTCAAAATTATGATTAAGTATTTAAAATGGCCAATACATTAATAAACTTCTCTACTAATTTCACTTTTTCATCCTGACATCCTCTCCACAGCTGATGATATTGTCTCCCTCTTAATGGAGAAAACTGATGAAACCAGAGAATTACTTAATCTTTCCCACCAATTCCACTAACCTTCCTGCAAATGCAACTACATACTCCTAAAATAAGGGATAAACAGTTCCTTCTCCTAACTCAGGCCAGGCTTTCCACTTAGGTTCCAAAGAAGTCCAATCTCTTCACTTGTGCTCCAAGTCCCAAGCCTACTTGCCCTCTCAAAAACTTCACTCCTCTAATTATCTTTTTCTCTCTAGTGTACCATCACCATTCGGGTGTCTGCTTACATGTTATATCTTTGGGGATCCCTTCCCAGGGAACCTTATCTAAAGTATCTCCCTTTTCCCAATCATTCTCTTTCTCCTTACCTGTGTGATTTTTTTCTATAGCACCAATCAGTACCAGATGATGTTTTCTATTTACTTGCTTTATGTCAATCTTCTCTACTACAACGTAAGCCCCATGAGAGCCTTTCTCATTCACTGCTCTATCTTTAGCACATAAAACAGTGCCTGGTGCTTTCTAGGTGTTCTATAAATACTTATAACATGAATGTGGAGTAAGCCTCAAACTTCATATGGCCAAGAGAACTACTGATTTTCTACCAACAACATTTCCCATCTCAGTAACAGACATTACTCAGTTATGCAGGCCCCAAACCTTGGAGTCATCCTTGATTCTTCTCCTTTAAGCCCCACATTCACTCTTCAGACCTACCAGCTCTTATTCCAAAATATATCCCAAATCAGACTACTCTTCATTGTTTCCATTACTCTACTCCTAGGACCAAGCTACCAATCTTGTGCCTGGAGGACCACTCCAACAGTTTAAACTGGTCTCCATACAGGCAGACACTAGAGTGACATGCCTAAGACAAAATTAAAATCTCACTGTTCCACTTAAATAAAACCCCACAGTGACTTCCAGAATAAAATACAAATCCCTTGCCAAGGTCCACCAAGCCAGTGTGATCTAGCCCTGGACTACCTCCCCAACCTTACCTTCTGTCATTCTTCTCCTTCTCCATCCTCCAGACACACCGGTCTTCTGTCTAATTCCTGAACATGCCACACTTGTTTCAATTCCAGACTTCCTCAAAAGCATTTTATCAGTAACTGAAATTGTTTACATGTTAACTGTTCCTATTTCCCCACTACAAGCACCTTAAATAGTACATAGCATTTAACTACCATTGTTACAAGTATTTGTTGAGCTGGTTGATCCCAGGCTTTTGACACTCTCCAGAATATAGCAATTCTTAGGAACAGGTCTCCAAAACACTACATTCTAAAATATATTCACATAAATAGCTCTTCCTAGAAGAGATTGTTGGGCATTTACATTTGTTTGGTTAGAAAGATATAAAGCAGAGAAAGAGGACTGGGGTAAAACTAATTTACAAACAAGCATTTGCTGAGCTCCTGGTGCTATTTACGTGAACTAAGACAAACACTCTGCCCTCAAAATGCTCAGAGTTGGGCAACAACATTCATTTTTTTTCAACCAACAGGATAGTGACATCTTCCACTTCCTCTGTACTAACTCTGTTTTTTCTTTTTTTTTAAACATCAACAGTGTGTGAAGCTGGTTAGAAATATGAATTGTACGTTATTTGCTCTTTCAACATAAATACACTGAGCCTACATATCTGAACAGATGCAGAAAATATGAAGATGAATAACTCACAGGGTAAATGAAGTCCAGTGGAAATATACACCTGGAAATGAATAATTGCAGTATAGTACAGGGACTGGTAGTTAGAAGGTTACTAAGTATAGAGGACTATGGCAGCTGACACTGCTGGGAAGTCAGGCAAGTCTTCAAAAGGAGGATACCTGAATATGGTCAGGAAAAGGATCTCTCCAAATACAGCTGAGAAAAGCACATCATAAAGAGTGAAAAACATGTGTGAGGGAAAAAAGAACACAAGAATTTGTACAATAGTGAACAGCGATTAACTGAATGCTCCTTGAAAACAAAAAAGAATGATGTAAAAGTTAAAGTAAGGCTGGGAAGTTACCTTGGAGGTACTGTGATCAACTGAGGATTTACAGCAGGGAGATGGATGTGATTAGACACTTATTTGCAAAAGAAAATATTGGCAGCAATGGAAAAAACAGGTTGAGACATAGGGAGATGCCCGTAAAAAGCCACTATAACACTAAAATGGATAAATTGGGAAAACACACGTGAAACACTAAAAATGGTACCTGGCACAGAATGTGACCAATTAGTTTGGCTATTGTTATTTTTTAAATGCTGTTTGTACCCAGTTTAGGCAGCTCTGTATGCAGTTTTACATCAATATGATTTTTGAGACTCTAGGAGGTATATCGAGGTTGCCCACACCTGAAATAGAATCTTTTAGGTAAAACAGAGCTTTTTAGGGGATCTTAATAAGGTAAGTTTAGACAAAAGGTAATAAAGTTCTGAAGTAGGTACTGGAGATGCAAAGTAGGAAGCCTACTTAAAGACTTAAGAAGTAAAATGTATTTTCAGCAAGAGCATCAGTTGTGGGTAGAACAGCAGTGAAATCAGTTTCTTCTCAGACCCTTTAAAAAGTCTAAGTGCTTCCAAGCAAGGTCCCCTAAATACACCTCCCAGAATCTCAAAAATCATCTTGATGTAAAATTCTGTATCAGAGCTGCCCACTGGGTGCAAACAGCATCTTCTTTTTCTTAAAGACTTCTGCAACCTCTCTAAGCAAATCCAGTGGAGGGAAAAAGCTGAGAACAGAAGTATGTTTCTGCTCTGTTTTTAGTGCATATGCACATATCTTCTAGCAGTTGCTGCCTTTATAGAGCTCACTATGTGCAGGGCCAAGTGCCAGCACTGAGGAGAAGAGACAACATAAACAAGATGGATACAGTCCAAGAAGCTTACAATTTAGCAAGGTAGACGAACATTCAATAAATAGATCAGAGGTCAGCAAACTATTGTCTATAGGCCAAAGCTGCCTGTTTTTGTAAATAAAAATTTACAGTTGTGCCCATTTTTTGCACTGTCTATGGAGACTTTTTTTCTAAAATGGCAGAGTTAAGTGGTTACAACACAGAGATCACTATATAGTCCACCAAGCTGAAATATTTATTATCTGCATCTTTACAGAAAAGTTTGTCAACCCCTAAAATAGACCATAAGTTAATTAAAATTTTGCTAAGTATAACAAAGAGGAACCTGGTTTAGTACAAAACTAAAATACTGGGGAGCTCTCCCTGAAAAAGTGAAGTGATAAGCTAGGCAACAGAGAAGCTTCAAAGACAAGGCTAGAAGGAACAGCATTATGTGAAAGGCCAGAAGGGGGAAGGAGCAAGGGGTATTCCAGGCACTGAGAAAGGGAAAGTGTGGCTTGAATATAGAATACAATTAGGGAGCGTGTGAGATGAGATCAGAGAGGAAGGCACAAACTAGATGCTACAGGGTCTGAGAGACCACAATCTATATTTTATATGTTTATCCACAGGGAAATGAGAAACTACCCAAGTTTCTCATTATCTGCAATGAGCCTATGTGCAAAGTTATCCCTGTTTTGAGTAATAGGATTGGGGGTGGGCAACAATAGCTCTAAGACTAGTTAGAAGGCAACTGTGGAGGGGATGACACCTTGGACTTTAAGGACAGAAAGAAGAAGGAAGAGTTGAGAAATATATGGGAAGTCAAAATGACTTGACTGGAAGGTGAAATGACTAAGACAAGCATGTGAAAGAAAGCCGACAAAGATGATTTCTATAACATGGCATATATTACTGGTTGGATAGGGTACACTGGAGAGAGCAGAATGAAAATAGAAGAGGAACATGTATGGGAAGAGAAAATTACCTCAAACTGAGTTTAAAGTGTTAACAGGAAAAGGGAGATAACTATTAAGAGTTGATACACGGGCCAGTTGTTCAGTAGAAAGGCTGGGATCAATTATTTGGTGATAGCTCAATGATAAATATTTTGGTTAAAAAAAACAAAACAACAAAAACCTGGACAATACATAATACAGCTTATATCCATTTTATTTTACGTCTGGGGTAAACGGACAGAGAAAAAGGGATTACCCACAGGACAAGAGAAAAGAAAAAAGAAGACACAGGGAAAAAAAATGTTAAGAAGACCAGAAGAATGTTAAAAAGAAAATGTATCTGCTTTATCTGGGACTTTGCTCTTACCTTCAACCAAACCTGAGCAAAGCAGACTGCACACAGGGATATTTTCACTCTGCACTGATGCTTAACGGAAACATGGATTCCAGCTACATACAGTGATCTAAAATATGATTCCTGAATAAGGTTCTAAATAATTTATGATGTTAATCTTGCTCCCAGAAGCAATAAGGTATGGCTTTAAAAAAAAAGGTTATTCTGCAATCTAAAAAACTTGACAGTGTGATCTTAATTGCACCTTTGAAACTCATCACAAACTTTAAGACTATACATAACACTTTTGTAATGACCAAAAATATGAAAAGAGAATTCTCTTACTTTTCAAGCTCTTCCTGAGAATGGGCAAAAGTACAATTTGTTCCTCGTGGACACCCTCCTTGCTGTCGCAGATCTCGGCACATACTGGTCTTATATTTGCTGTTCGGCTGAGGCTACAAAAAGAAAATCAGTGTATGGAAAAGTGAAGATTCCAGCTGTTATTCAGTCCTGAGACTTTGGAATTTTATAATTACATCTTTAATTCTTTTTTGTATTAGATAAAAAAGTCTTGTGCTGAAGCAGACTCACAGAACCCAAGAATGGACTAACAGTTACCAAAGGGAAAGGACTGGGTAGGGTGGGTGGGAAGGGAGGGATAAGGGATCAAGACGCATTATGATAAGCACATGTAATACAGAGAAGACAAGTAGTGACTCTATAGCATCTTACTATGCTGATGGACAGTGACTGTAATGGGGCATGTGTTGGGGACATTATAATGGGGGAATCTAGTAAACACAATGTTGCTCAAGTGACTGTACATTAATAATACTATAATAAAAAAAGATACTTGTTTTCTGAAAAAAAAAAAAGTCTTGTGCTGAAACAACTACCATTCCACTGTTTACTTTTATAACCCCTTATAACCCCGAGTTGGCACTTGACACATTCCTTCTAAGGATTTTCTGAAACTGGTTCAAATGTTTATCTATTTATTGTCATGCAACACAATCCCCATGCAAAGAAAAATTTTCTCATCATTTCATTGCTGTCTTAAAATTGTAATACCAAAATCAAACAACTTTAAACAACATTTAAAAAGTCATAAACTTTGTCCAGTTAAACTTCTCCAGTAAAGACAGAATACAACTTCCCCTGAAAAAAAATGAAAAATTAAGAAGCAACAATGTATGGTTTATTTGTCAACTTGAGGATACAACTCTCTTCTTAGGCTTGGTGCTGTTAAAGTTCATACAATCAGGCAAAATTTAAGAACCTCATCACAACTGCTAAAATTTGCATCAAAACTTAATACATCATTATTAGTCTTGTGACTTCAATAAAGATGAAACAATTATCTTGCAGTTAATTAGACAAAATGTTTGAAAGGAATCAATGATCTATATACTTGGTCAAAAACATCTGCAGTGAAATCATATTCAAGATACTCCCCAAATTGTTGCTGTGCTATGAATTATCAGGTACACTAAAACTTGACTTTCTGCCAAGGAACAGAGATGATAAAAACTTGAGAGTAGAATCACCTAAGGAATCCTTTAACCAAAGAGTCTGTTAAGATGTCCAGGATAACAGCAGACAGAAGTGCAATAAATGTGCTCACCTGTGGTGTCTCATGGCCTTTTCTACTATAATTCTGTATGAAGTCCACAAGTCCATGAACCACTGTTTTAACAGCTACCATTGCATTTTCGAGCTGTTCCCAAGTTGGTGAAACAGCATCTAAAATAAGCCATCAAGAGGAGATGGGTGGGAGGGATTTGTTAGCAGTAATTCTCGTGTTATTTACCTCAAAGATAAAAAAAGTATTGAGAGAGAGAAAAATACAATTGAGTATTTCCCACATACCTGGATTAGGGTCTATGTTTGCAAGAAGCTCTAAATGAGGCCTCAGTCTATTCAGGTTAGCTGGGTCACCCGTTCGTTGCAAAACAATTGTCAATTCCTGGACACTCTTTGCAAATGATTCTGGAGACTGCAGCTAACAAAGAGAAAACAATGGTTTTTACTCTGATTCTAATGACACATCTATATTCAAATATTTGCACTTAGTCAACATACTAAACAGGTTTTCAAGTGTCTTCAGATTCCACAGTAGGAGTATCAACGATGAAGTAAATTTTCACCTCAGAATCTGCCCTATGAAATTCATCATTAGACACTTAGAATATTTATTTATAGCTGTATTAGTTCTCTGGGATCAGAATATAGATGACAGAATTTATACTAATAGCCCATAATTGCTTCCTTATTGCCTCCCTTAGTTTAGTTAGAAAAAAATAATAATTTATAAGACTTAAAAATAATTTAAAAACATAGCAATCTCCAACTGGCTGTTTCTTTAGTACCTTCAGAAGATTCCAACACTCTTCAATGTAATTTAATAGCAGGGATATAAAATCACCATCTCTAATTTCACAAACCTTATCAATGATAGATTGCATGTGTGATTTATGTGCCAAGTCACCATAGAGAAGTGAGGACCACTGCTCAGGTGAAATACGGAGTCCTGCTTCCATAGCAATATGAACAATTTGGGCATCATGTTCTCTGCGTAACGCCTCGTAACTCCGAAATTCCTCCTTTAGCTGCATCAGGGAAGAGTCTTCATCCCTTTTGGTAACCTAAAATACCGAAAGGAGAAAAAAAAACTGATCAGCATTGGTCTGCTCTACTCCTATGACCAATATCAATTCCTTTTTTCTCTTTTTTGGAGGAGGGGTCACTTACTATGTATCAGATTTGACACAAAGAAGACAATGTCTTACTGTAATTTTTTTTGAAACGAAGAAGAACTTACATAATCCAATATATAGTCTGCCTTCTTTCAATGAGCTTAGCAGCTGGGAGGGAAGAGACTTGTAAACAGAAATTTTGGTAAAAGTGCTATCATAAGGCTCTACAACAACAGAAAGGAAAGGCACTTAAATCTGACTGGTGGAGGAGGGAATGCTATCACAAAAGGTTTTCCTCAGCTCAAGGATATGTGAACTGAGTCTTGAAGGTGAGTCAGAGCTCTCCATAGCAAATAGTGGTGAGGAATGGAATTCTAGTATCAAGTGGTAAAACAGAAAAATGCAGGAACAGAGCACAGAGAATTAAAGGTTAAGATGTAGACCAGAGAAGACTCATAGAGGGCCTTGTATACTATAAAGAGATTTTTGGATATTACCCTGCAGGGAATGGGAAGCCACTGGGGACTTTTAAGCAGAGAAGTGACATGATTAGTCCAGCCAATGGGCAGGTATATATTAGCACTACCATGTAATGACTAAGAAGTTTTTTGCCACCACAAAAATGGTAATTAGGGTATACACACAGCTTTAATCTATACTTGCCTTAAGTGATAAAAAAACATAAATTCAAAAGTTAAGTTTCACATGAAACTGTCTAATTATCCAAACATATATGGTTAATATCCACAATAGATGATACACACTCCTGAACCACAAAAACTTGCTAATGGCTACAGTGAAATCTGAAACTTGGTTAGGATTCACACCTAGGACTGGTAAAGGCTCTGAAGCTTAAAATAAATAAATCATTTAAACTATTCAAAACAATTTCCTCATCAATAAAATGAAAATATCCTGACTACCTCATTTGTTTCTATTGTTACTGCTGGTATATGAGACAACAGTAACATAGTTCCAAGAACACGAAGATGGGGAAATCAAGTTACCATCTGAGAATTAACTTCATATTAGTTCACAATTGAGAACACAGCATTATCTCAGAGATATTGTAGGATCAGTCCAGACCACCCCAATAAAGCAAGTATCACAATAAAGTGAGTCAAATGTTTCCCAGTGCATATAAAAGCTGTGTTTACACTATACTGTAGTCTATTAAATGTGCAAAAGGATTATGTTTAAAGAAACAATGTATATATATACCTTAATTTTAAAAAGCACTTGTTAAAAAAATGCTAAACATCATCTGCATCTGAGAGTTCAATGAGTTATAATCACTGATCACAGATCACCATAACAAATATAATGAAAAAGTTAGAAGTACTGTAAGAATTACCAAAATGTGACACAAACACATGAAGCGAATAAATGCTGTTGGAAAAATGGTGATGAGAGACTTAACACAGGGTTGCCAAAACCTTCAATTTATAAAAATCAGAGTATCTGCAAGGCGCAACAGAACAAGGTATGCCTATATAGAAATACACTACAGAAAAATCTGGCACAACCAAATTCTAATCCACATTATCTTAGGTATAATTTAAGAAAGAACAGAGTATAACTTAGAAGTTGCAAAAATCTATATCCTACCATAACCTACCAAAACACTGAGGAAACAAAAGGAGGAATTGCCAACCTAAAAAATAGAAAAAAGGAAACCCAAGGAAACAGAGGATGGTAGCACTCATCTAACCACCATGTAGGAGACAAGGTGCCTCTTAGGCAGCACAAACCTCTATCCATCTCAGTAAAGACGGACATAAGTGGCCAGTAGAACCTGGTCCTATTAGATTTCTATTAACATGCATCAATATCACCTATGAAGCTTTAAAAACTGTAATTTCAGGCAATCAGAATCCCTGGCTTTGAAGGCAACATAGTTAAAAAGTATATATGAATGCTCAAGTCTTATATCAGAGATACCAAATCAGAATATCTAGATGGAACCCAGAAATGCGTACTTTTTAAAACTCCATAGGTGAACCTGATGCATACATTCAGTTGAAAACCGCTGCATTAAAGTTAGAATCATTAACTCCCCTTTGTTGATTCCACGCTAGGCAAGCAAAGTTTGATACTCTTCCAAAGGAAAGTAGCTACAACATAAGAATTTAAGTCATTCCAAGAGTTGCACTTCTCACCACAAATTAATAAAACTGATAATCTGTTGTATGTGACCTTGGTTAGAATGATTCTGTTGTTGATGAAAAAACTACTGTACAGACCCAAAAAATTCAGGTCTCTAAGCCTATTAGGTCAAGGAAAAGACCTTTGACAATGGTGAGTTTACTAGAGTAAATACCACTCAAGAAAGGCCTTTTGGTAGTCAAGTCAAAGCGATATATTTTGTTCATCTAAATACTGCCTTAACATTTTAAAACTGCAGGGCAGTGACAATGAAATCAGAGCATAAAATTGATACCACTTTCTACACTAGTGATACTTCAAATGTCAGGTATTGGTAGCAGGTACAGATTTATGACTATCATAAACCACAAATCAGTATGATACCTATCAGAAAAAACACAATGTTAAGTCACCAACTCACAGTGTGAGAACCTTGCCAGTTATGTCAGGATGACAAATGATCTCTGTAATTCTGCTAGTTAGCCAAAAACACAATGTTTGAGGAACCAGAGATTCATTTCAACAGTTACCCTAAGGACACAAAACCAAGCACTGTTAACTATAAGGCAGACAGTATCCAAGCCTCATTAGTGGAGATAAGGGAACTCATTTGAACACATTACCATTATCAACTACCTATTATCTCAAACTAAGCATCTGCCAAAAAAAACCCTTTTTCTGTCTGTATTGTTTTCACTCTTTGGCTATAAAACAGGCAAAATAATAAACTCTGATATCAAATTTAGATGTTTTATTTTCAAAGAAACCAATGGGCCTTTTTTTAAAAAATTGAAGTACTGTTGATATACAACCTTACATAAGTTTCAAGTGTACAACCCAGTGGTTCAACAGTTTCCCACATTATCAAATCCTCACCCCCTCTAGTAAGGTTACTTACTATCTATCTACATAGAAAGATGTTACAGAATCACTGACTATATTCTCCAGGCTGTACTACCAATGGGCCTTTTGTTAAGACCCAGCCAGTAGCCTATATGGTTGTAAAATACAGAAACTTCAAGAATTCAGCCTATTTTTCCATTTCTCTCAGTCTCTGTCACCACCCACAAGACTATGAAACAATGAAACTACATTTCTGAATTTCTTAGGGTTCTGCTTTGCCCTCTCCACCAAAAAACAAAAAACCACCTAAATGTAGAATGAGGCAATCTCCTCAACTTTTCACTCTCATTATCCCTAAGACAACATATAGGCCATCTTTAGATTAAAAGCTTTAATGTAATCACTTCAGAGAATAAGATAAAAATAACAGGGAAGAAGCTGAAACATTAACCTATTCTTAGGAAGTTTTCAGTGTAGCTCCTGACTCCCTTCTAGGATGGTAATTATAAATGAATTAGGCCTCTTTAATCCCCTTTTACTATCCCAAGAGTCAAAGTTTACTAAACTATTGCCTTATGTTCTGTTTTGACACCTTCATATATATGTTCTTATAACCAAAAGGTTGTCACAGATGCAAGCAATGCAGAAGGGAAAAGGTTTCCTTATAACTTTTATAGACTTTCTGCATTGCTGGGATCTCTAGACTAGACTAACACTCATTCTAGGAAGCTGCTGCTCCAGACATCTGCTTGCTACTTACCTTAAAACAAGAAGCTCGATACAGTAGTTGCACAACATGACCAATACTTGTTTTTGATGCCTGAGGAAATCTTGGTTCTAATCTTTGCACAACAAAAAGTACCAGAACTTTCCTTGAGAGAGCAGAACCATCTTCTAGTGCCAGCAACACCAGCTTCAAGGCTTCTTCTTGCATAGCTGTAAGTAAGAAGAGGAGTTCATGATAAATGAAGAACCCTGCAGATCATGTCTCTCACATACATTTTTGGGTATTGGTTTATGATGGTCCATTATCCAATCCTTATTAGCACAAAAAGAGGACATCAAACATATACAAATATAGTTTAAAAAGTTCTCAAACAGAAGAAAACATACTTCCTACCAAACAAGCAATAGGCGTTCAAGTCAACAGAACTTAAAATATACCTTCAGTAGGTATTTAATAATCAACTAGATAATGAAAATGTTAAAGTAAAAAAAACGTCCTCAGTTACAAAACACAGTTACTCTGACATATCAAATAACATGTAGAGGACACATAGTAGTCTTATGAATGGTAATTTTTTTTAATGAAGAGACTGCTAGTTTCCCTGTCAGAACTATTTTGTTTATAATATTAAAATGATACTACCCTCTGGATGCAAAATGTAAAGAAGATACTAATTTATGTTGTTTTTCAGCCCAGGGATATATAGTATGAACTTAATCTAATTATGAAGGAAGATTAGACAAACATTTTATTCTATAAAATAACTGCCTGTATTCTTTAAGAATACTGTTAGACAAACAGAAAGAAAGGCTGAGGAATGTTTCCAGATTAAAGACGACTGATTTTTAGGGATGACAAATAAATATAATAATCTTGGACTGAATCATACACTAGAAGAAAATAAATGCCATAAAAGACATTTGGGAACAAATGACAATATGGAATATGAACTGTAGATTACAGTATAGTATCAATGCTACATTTTCTGAATTTGATGAATGTACCATTGGTACAGAAGACCGTCCCCTTGTTTTCAGGAAACACATTTAAGTATTAAGGGGTAAAGGAGCATGAAATATGCAACCTACTCTCAAATAGTTAAAAAATGAGAGAGTGAACAATACAACAAACAGCAAAATACTAAAACCTAATGAATGTGAATAAAGAGTATACAGGAATTCTCTGGTATATTCTTACAACTTTTTGATAAATTTGAAATTACTTCAAAATTAAAAGTTAAAAATACACTGATTCTCAAAACAATGAAATATTAGAGCTGAGAGATCTAGAAACTAGATTAAAAATCAAAGCCCTCTTTTTCTAAGGAAGGCCTTGAGGCCCAGAGAAGCCAAGTAACTAGGCCAAGGTTCACAATTAATTGGCAGCAAAATTTTAACTAGAAGTAAAGACTTTTTTTGAATTGAGGTAAAATTCACATAACATAAAATTAACCATTTTAAAGTATACAAGTCACAGTGTTGTACAACCATCAACTCTATCTAGTTCTAAGATATTTTCATCAATCTCGAAGGAATCCTAGAACCATTAAGCATTAAGTCCCTACCCCTCCACCCGCCAGCCTCTGGCAACTACCAGCCTGATATGTAGCTCTGTGATTTTCCCTTTGTGGATGTTTCATATAAAAGGAGTCATAGCGTATGTGAAATATGCGACCTGTAGTCGGGCTTCTTTCACTTAACATATTTTTAAAGTTCACATCAGCAAGTATTTCAGACCTTTTTATAGTTGAAGAATAGTCTATTTATGGAATACTACATTTTGTTTATTCTTTTATCATTTGATGGGCACCTGAATTATTTTGATATTTTGACTACTGTGAATAATGTTGCTATAAATGTCTGTGTACAAGTATTAGTTTGAATTCATTTTCAATTCTTTTGGGGATATACCTAGGAGTGGAACAGCTGCATCATACAGTAAATTTATATTTAACTTTCTGAGGAACTGAAAATTGTTTTCTACAGAGACTGAACCATTTTATATTCCCAAGTTCCTCACACCCTCACCATCACTTTTTGTTTTCCATTTTTTAAATAATGCAAACCTAGTGGTTATCTCATTATGATTTTGACTTGCATTTCCTTAATGACTAATGACACTGGGCAATCTTTGCATGTATTTTTTGGCCATATGTGTATCTTCTTTGGAGACATGTCTATTCAAGCCCGTGGCCCATATGTTAATTGTGTTGCTGGTCTTTTTGTTGTTGAGTTGTAGCACAAAGGATATTTGATATCTACTCTAGTGCTTAAGTAAATAAACATGCAGAAATATTCAAATGTAGCATTCAAAAATAGATTTTAAATATTTTTCAATTTAACTTGTATTATGGAAAACTTCAAACACACACAAAAGTAAAGACAACATACACCCATAACACAGCTGTTAGAAAATCAGTTAACATTTCAGGTTTCATTTACTCCTTATTCAATTTTCCAGTTTGTTCTTACTTGAGTGTTTTGAAATAAACTCCAGACAACATAACACTGCACCCTTAAATAATACATTATGTATTTCTAAAATGCAATAACTTCTTTAAAAAGTTAAGAAAAATGGCAGTGTGAGAGGAAACACAGAGGTTTCCTCCTAAAACTGGATACAATTAGAAAATATAGTTGGCGCAACTAATCCTGAGAGAGCAACAGGAAAGAGGATGGCGCCAGACTGCATACACCTGAAGAAAAGGGCAGACCTCACAAATGGGGTAACGTACCAGAGCTGTGGCTCAGGGGGACCTGAGCCCTTCTCCCACCCCAGCTCACCGGCAGGAGGAAGAGAAATGGAGCAGGGACGGAGTGGAAGGCTTGGAACTGCTGAATACCTAGCTCCGGACATGTGCGCTGGGAGCACAAACCTACATTTTTTGGTGCTTTTATCATACTCTTCTGATTACAGGGTTGGAAAGCTGGGACAGGTGGAGTTCCTGGGAAGACTGGGACTCCTTTTGCTTGTGGAAAGCAGGGATCCATATCCGGCTGCTCTGGGACAAAAGCTTATACCTGTGTGACCAGCCCACTGGTTCAGGCAGTGGAGACAGGCACAGCAGCCGGGAAGCGGGGAACAGCTCTTTCCTCCCCACAGGCACCAGTACCACTCCCCTGCAACCCCCGACATTGCTTCAGGGGTTGAGCAGCTCCAGAAGAGAGTTTCTGGACACTAGAGTGCGTTATATACAAAAATGAAATGCCAAATAAACCTGGTCCAGAGTAAAATTATTAATACAACTCCCGAGAAAGATTTAAATGATATGGACCTCGTGACTCTTCCTGAAAGGGAGTTCAAAATAAAAATTATCAACATGCTAATGGAGGTACAGAAAGACATCCAAGACCTCAGGAATGAATTCAGGTCACAGATCCAATCGTTGAAGAGCACGATGCAGGGTATTAAAAGCAGGCTGGATACGGTGGAGGAGACGATAAATGAAACAGAAACTAGAGAAGAGGAATACAAAGAAGCTGAGGCACAGAGAGAAAAAAGGATCTCTAAGAATGCAAGAATATTGAGAGAACTGTGTGACCAACCCAAACGGAACAATATTCACATTATAGGGATACCAGAAGAAGAAGAGAGAGAGAAAGGGATAGAAAGTGTCTTTGAGGAGGTAGTTGCTGAAAACTTCCCCAATCTTGGGAAGGAGATAGTCTCTCAGGCCATGGAGATCCACAGATGTCCCAACACAAGGGACCCAAGGAACACAACACATAGTAATTAAAATGGAAAAGATCAAGGAAAAGGACAGACTGTTAAAAGCAGCCAGAGACAGAAATAAGATCATGTACAAAGAAAAGACCATCAGGCTAACATCAGACTTCTCAGGAGAAACCATGCAGGCCAGAAGGCAGTGGCATGATGGATTTAATGCCATAAGGCAGAAGGGCCTGGAACCAAGATTACTTTATCCGGCAAGATTATCATTTAAATTTGAAGGAGGGATTAAACAATTTCCAAATAAGCAAAAGCTGAGAGAATTTACCTCCCACAAACCATCTCTACAGTCTATTTTGGAGGGACTGCTATAGATGGAAGTGTTCCTAAGGTTGAACAGCTGTCACCAGAGGTAATAAAACCACTGTAGAGAAAGTAGAACAGCGAATTACGAAGCAAATGCAAAATTAAATTAACTATCCCCAAAGTCAATCAAGGGATAGACAAAAAGTACAGAAAATGATACCTAATATATAAAGAATGGAGGAGGAAGAAAAAGGAGGAGAAACAGAAAAGAACCTTTAGATTGTGTTTGTAACAGCATACTAAGTGAGTTAAGTTAGACTCTTAGATAGTAAGGAAATTAACCTTGAACCTTTGGTAACCACGAATCTAAAGCCTGAAATGGCAAAAGTACATACCTATCGATAATCACCCTAAATGTAAATGGACTTAATGCATCAATCAAAAACACAGAGTCAGTGAATGGATAAAAAAACAAGACCCATCTATATGCTGCTTACAAGAGACTCACCTCAAACTGAAAGACATGCACAGACTAAAAGTCAAGGGAAGGAAAAAGATATTTCATGCAAACAACAGGGAGAAAAAAGCAGGTGTTCAGTACTAGTATCAGACAAAATAGACTTCAAAACAAAGAAAGTAACAAGAGATAAACAAGGACATTACATAATGGTAAAGAGGTCAGTCCCACAAGAGGATATAACCATAATAAATATATATACACCCAACACAGGAGGACAAGCATATGTGAAACAAATACTAACAGAACTAAAGGAGGAAACAGAATATAATGCATTCATTTTAGGAGACTTCAACACACCATTCACTCCAAAGGACAGATCCACCAGACAGAAAATAAGTAAGGACACGGAAGCACTGAACAACACACTAGAACAGATGGACCTAATAGACATCTATAGAACTCTACATCCAAAAGCAACAGGATACACATTCTTCTCAAATGCACATGGAACATTCTCCAGAATAGACCACATAATGGGCCACAAAAAGAGCCTCAGTAAATTCCAAAAGACTGCAATTCTACCAACCAACTTTTCAGGCAACAAAGGTATAAAACCAGAACTAACTTGTACAAAGAAAGCAAAAAGGCCCACAAACACATGGAGGCGTAACAACATGCTCCTAAATAATCAATGGATCAACGACCAAATTAAAATACAGATCAAGCAACATATGGAAACAAATGACAACAACACAAAGCCCCAACTTCTGTGGGATGCAGCGAAAGCAGTCTTAAGGGGAAAGTATATAGAAAGCCATGCATATTTAAAGAAGGAAGAACAATCGCAAATGAATAGTCTAACATCATAATTATCAAAATTGGAAAAAGAAGAACAAATGAGGCCTAAAGTCAGCAGAAGGAGGGACATAATAAAGATCAGAGAAGAAATAAAATTGAGAAGAATAAAACAATAGAAAAAAATCAATGAAACCAAGAGTTGGTTCTTTGAGAAAATAAACAAAATAGATAAGCCTCTAGTCAGACTTATTAAGAGAAAAAGGGAATCAACACACATCAACAGAATCAGAAACGAGAAAGGAAACATGAAGGACCCCACAGAAATACAAAGAATTATTAAAGACAGCTATGAAAACCTATATGCTAACAAGCTGGAAAACCTAGAAGAATGGACACCTTCCTAGAAAAATACAACCTTCAAAGACTGACTAAGGAAGAAACAAAAAATCTAAACAAACCAATTACCAGCAAAGAAATTGAAACGGTAATGAAAATACTACCCAAGAACAAAACTCCCGGGCCAGATGGATTTACCCCAGAATTTTATCAGACATACAGAGAAGACATAACACCCATTCCCCTAAAAGTTTTCCAAAAAATAGAAGAGGAGGGAATACTCCCAAACTCATTCTATGAAGCCAACATCACCCTAATACCAAAACCAGGCAAAGACCCCTCCAAAAAAGAAAACTACAGACCAATATCCCTGATGAACTTAGATGCAAAAATACTCAACAAAATATTAGCAAACCGAATTCAAAAATACATCAAGAGGATCATACACCATGACCAAGTGGGATTCACCCAAGGATGCAAGGATGGTACAACATTTGAAAATCCATCAACATCATCCACCACATCAACAAAAAGAAGGACAAAAACCACATGATCATCTCCATAGATGCTGAAAAAGCATTCGAAAAAATTCAACATCCATTCATGACAAAAACTCTCAACAAATAGGTAAAGAGGGCAAGTACCTGAAGATAATAAAGGCTACATATGATAAACCCACAGCCAACATCATACTGAACAGTGAGAAGCTGAAAGCTTTTCCTCTGAGATTGGGAACAAGACAGGGATGCCGACTCTCCCCACTGTTATTTAACATAGTACTGGAGGTCCTAGCCACAGCAATCAGACAAAACAAGAATATACAAGGAATCCAGATTGGTAAAGAAGAAGTTAAACTGTCACTATTTGCAGATGACATGATATTGTACATAAAAAAACCCTAAAGACTCCACTCCAAAACTACTAGAACTGATAATGGAATAGAGCAAAGTTGTAGGATACAAAATTAACACACAGAAATCTGTGGCTTTCCTATACACTAACAATGAAATAATAGAAAGAGAAATCAGGAAAACAATTCCATTCACAATTGCATCAAAAAGAATAAAATACTTAGGAATAAACCTAACCAAGGAAGTGAAAGACCTATACCCTGAAAACTATAAGACACTCTTAAGAGAAATTAAAGAGGACACTAACAAATGGAAACTCATCCCACGCTCTTGGCTAGGAAGAATTAATATTGTCAAAATGGCCATCCTGCCCAAAGCAATATACAGATTTGATGCAATCCCTATCAAATTACCAGCAACATTCTTCAACGAAGTGGAACAAATAGTTCAAAAATTCATATGGAAACACCAAACACCCCGAATAGCCAAAGCAATCCTGAGAAGGAAGAATAAAGTGGAGGGGATCTCGCTCCCGAACTTCAAGCTCTACTACAAAGCCACAGTAATCAAGACAGTTCGATACTGGCACAAGAACAGAGCCACAGACCAGTGGAACAGAATAGAGACTCCAGACATTAACCCAAACATATATGGTCAATTAATATATGATAAAGGAGCCATGGACATATAATGGGGAAATGACAGTCTCTTCAACAGATGTTGCTGGCAAAACTGGACAGCTACATGTAGGAGAATGAAACTGGACCATTGTCTAACCCCATACACTAAAGTAAATTCAAAATGGATCAAAGACCTGAATGTAAGTCATGAAACCATAAAACTCTTAGGAAAAAACATAGGCAAAAACCTCTTAGACATAAACATGAGTGACCTCTTCTTGAACATATCTCCCCAGGCAAGGAAAACAACAGCAAAAATGAACAAGTGGGACTATATTAAGCTGAAAAGCTTCTGTAGAGCAAAAGACACCATCAACAGAACAAAAAGGTACCCTACAGTATGGGAGAATATATTTGTAAATGACAGATCCGATAAAGGCTTGATGTCCAAAATATAGAAAGAGCTCACACACCTCAACAAACAAAAAACAAATAATCCAATTAAAAAATGGGCAAAGGAACTGAACAGACAGTTCTCCAAAAAAGAAATACAGATGGCCAACAGACACATGAAAAGATGCTCCACATCACTAATTATCAGAGAAATGCAAATTAAAACCACAATGAGGTATCACCTCACACCTGTAAGGATGGCTGCCATCCAAAAGACAAACAACAACAAATGTTGGTGAGGTGGTGGATAAAGGGGAACCCTCCTACACTGCTGGTGGGAATGTAAATTAGTTCAACCATTGTGGAAAGCAGTATGGAGGTTCCTCAAAATGCTCAAAATAGACTTATCATTTGACCCAGGAATACCACTCCTAGGAATTTACCCTAAGAACACAGCACTCAGGTTTGAAGACAGATGCACCCGTATGTTTATCGCAGCACTATTTACAATAGCCAAGAAATGGAAGCAACCTAAGTGTCCATCAGTAGATGAATGGACAAAGAAGATGTGGTACATATACACAATGGAATATTACTCAGCCATAAGAGGAAAACAAATCCTACCATTTGCAACAACATGGATGGAGCTAGAGGGTATTATGCTCAGTGAGATAAGCCAGGCGGAGAAAGACAAGTACCAAATGATTTCACTCATATGTGGAGTATAAGAACAAAGAAAAACTGAAGGAACAAAACAGCAGCAGAATCACAGAACCCAAGAATGGACTAACAGCTACCAAAGGGAAAGGGACTGGGGAGGATGGGTGGGTAGGGAGGGATAAGGGGGGGGAAGAAGAAAGGGGGTATTATGATTAGCATGCATAATGGGGGCGGTTGGAGAAAGGGGCTGTACAACAGAGAAGACAAGCAGTGATTCTACAACATTTTGCTATGCTGATGGACAGTGACTATAAAGGGGTTTGTGGGGGGGGACCTGGTATAGGGGAGAGCCTAGTAAACAATATTTTTCATGTAATTGTAGATTGATAACAAAAAGAAAAAAAAAAGGAAAGAAAAGGGGGCTTACTCCCTGATAGGATAAGACGAACTGTAAATCAACGATTAAAGCATGCTTTTAATATCCTTAATTTTGATCATTTAAAGGGTGTCAGATGATCAGCTATGGAAGTACACTTTTCTGAGAATATTCCTTTCTCTTAAAAAAAAAAAAAAAAAAAAGCAGTTCCTGTGTGGTGATCTCCAGTAAGTTCTTCACAATGATATAAAGGGCATATCAAAGTGTGGGCAAAGGGTTTGTTTATGTTTATACAGAGGATCAAAGCCTAATTTGGCTACCCAGAAAACGAATTAAGATACGATATGAAGAAGAACTTCTAACATCAACATTCTCTGGAAGAGTCATTCCAGAAGATGAACATCAAAAAACTTCAACAAAGATCCTTGTGCTGTTGCAGTTGTAGCTGCATTCATCCCACCGGTTCCTGGACTTGCCATTGGAATGAAGAAAGAGACATCTAAGCTGGCCTGTGCATACAGTAAAACAACAAATTTGACTGGATCTATACTATCGGAACTCAACCAAGAATTAGGAGAAGTGCAAGTTGCAGCACTCCAAAATCTTGCGACTACAGACTATCTACTGTTAAAAGAACATATGGGATGTGAACAGTTCTCAGGAATGTGTTGTTTTAATTTGTCTGATTTTTCTCAAACTATTCAAATTCAGTTAGACAATATCCATCATATCATTAATAAGTTTTCACAAATGCCTAAGGTGCCTAACTGGTTTTCTTGGTTTCACTGGAGATTGCTAGTAATTGTAGGTCTGCTTTGGTTATGTAGCTGTACTCCTATTATGTTATGTGTGTGCACAATTTAATTAGTAGTTTAAAACCTATACATGCTTATGTTACTCTACAAGATATGTCAAAGAAATAATCAATCTTCCCATGTTTTCTTCCGTCTGCTACTTCTATAGCTTTTCTTCTTCCTTCCTAATTACAACCCTTAAGTAGAATTTGTGCCTCATAACAAAATTACCGAGTATCATAATTCTTCCAAGTGGTAAAGATACCTCAAGATAAATGCTGGGCATAAAAGCCACAGGGCATAAATCTGCAAAGATGTAAAAAGCTAACCTTTTCAAACAATATTGCTTCTCTCTCACTTACCAACTTTACATTTCCCTGTATGGTCCCAGAAGATGACTGGTTAGCCAGAGATGGGTAAGATTCCTCTAGGGAGGAACAACCTAAGACAGGCACAGTCGCAGGGGGGCCATCAGTGAGAAATTGGGGATCAACAGAGGTGAGGCTTAGAACCTCACCCCCCGTTTTGAGAGAAATCTTCTGCATCCGTGGATGTTTTGTTGCCCTTGTCTAGCTTGGATTAATACTTAGTCTATAGGCACAGACCTGCTCATCTACATTTGCCCTCTTACAGCACTAAATTATGTTTTCTACCTTTATCTTGCATCTACCTACCACTTCAGCATTTTATTTAAAAAAATAATAATAATAATAAGGGAGAAACGTGGGATACACATATAAATCAAGTATAAAAATCAAACGAATATTCATATTTGACTTAAATGTTTGTTTATAGTTCATAATGCGTGATCAAAACCGAAAGTTTCTGTGATGACTGCCCTTGCACTGTTCACCATGTAAGAACTTATTCACTATGTAAGAATTTGTTCACCATGTAAGAACTTGTTCGTTATGCTTCAGAAGTTTGGAGTCTGTTGAGAACTAGGCTTGGGGTTGATTAATGATTGTACATTGAGTCCCCTATACAGAATTTTATTGTTGTTAACAAACATTTGATCAATAAATATGAGAGATGCCCTCTCAAACAAAAACAAAAACAAAAACAAAAAAGTAAATTCAAAATGGATCAAAGACCTGAATGTAAGTTATGAAACCATAAAACTCTAAGGAAAAAACATAGGCAAAAATCTCTTGGACATAAACATGAGCGATTTCTTCATGAATATATCTCCCCAAGCAAGGGAAACAAAAGTAAAAATGAACAAGTGGTACTATATCAAGTTGAAAAGCTTCTGTACAGCAAAGGACACCATCAGTAGTAAAAAAAGGTACCCTACAGTATGGGAGAATATATTCATAAATGACAGATCCGATAAAGGCTTGACATCCAAAATATATAAAGAGCTCACGCACCTCAACAAACAAAAAGCAAATAATCCCATTAAAAAATGGGCAGAGGAGCTGAACAGTTCTCCAAAGAAGAAATTCAGATGGCCAACAGACACATGAAAAGATGCTCCACATCACTAGTAATCAGAGAAATGCAAATTAAAACCACAGTGAGATATCACCTCACACCAGTAAGAATGGCTACCATCCAAAAGACAAACAACAACAAATGTTGGCGAGGTTGTGCAGAATAAAGGGGAACCCTCCTACACTGCTGGTGGGAATGTAAATTAGTTCAACCATTGTGGAAAGCAGTATGGAGGTTCCTCAAAAAGCTCAAAATAGAAATATCATTTGACCCAGGAATTCCACTTTTAGGAATTTACCCTAAGAATGCAGAAGCCCAGTTTGAAAAAGACAGATGCACCCCTATGTTTATCACAGCACTATTTACAATAGCCAAGAAATGGAAGCAACCTAAGTGTCCATCAGTAGATGAATGGATAAAGAAGATGTGCTACAGATACACAATGGAATATTATTCAGCCATAAGAAAAAAACAAATCCTACCATTTGCAACAACATGGATGGAGCTAGAGGGTATTATGCTCAGTGAAATAAGCCAGGCAGAGAAAGACAAGTACCAAATGATTTCACTCATATGTGGAGTATAAGAACAAAGAAAAACTGAAGGAACAAAACAGCAGCAGAATCACAGAACCCAAGAATGGACTAACAGTTACCAAAGGGAAAGGGACTGGGGAGGATGGGTGGGAAGGGAGGGATAAGGGCATGGAAAAAGAAAGGGGGCCTTACGATTAGCAAGGATAATGTGGGGGGAGGCATAGGGAGGGCTGTGCAACACAGAGAAGACAAGTAGTGATTTTACAGCATCTTACTACGCTGATAGACAGTGACTGTAATGGGGTTTGTAGGGGGAACTTGTGAAGGCGGGAGTCTAGTAAACATAATGTTCTTCATGTAATTCTAGGTTAATGATACCAAAATGAATTTTTAAAAACTGTCAAAGAAAAAGTTAACACTATCACATCGAAAAAAAGTAATTTTCTTTAATACCATCTAATACCAAGTCCATGTTGAATTTTCTCCCCATTGTATCCAAATAAAGTCTTTGGACATTGTATCCAAATAGTCTGTGGAAACTGCCTTTCCACAGCTGCACAGTACTCCACTGGAAGGATATACCAACCTCTGGTCATTGACACTGAGGTTGCTTCCCGATACTTGCTGTTACAAATAGTGCTTTATAATTTTATGCATCCTGTATTTTCTGCTTTATCTTTGGAAATAGATTCTAGAAATGGGACTGCTGGCGCAAAGAGTAAATGCATAGGTGATTCTGCTAGACATCGCCAAATCCCTCTCTTAAAAATCTGTGCCACTTTGTATCCCCGCCATTATAGGATGAAAGAATTATTTTGGTTTCTACATTTTAAAATAATCAGTTTTTTGTTATTGTTGTTTCATTAAAAAACCTTCCTTTTCCTTTATGTGCACCCTATGTAATCTTAGGCCTTTCTCTTGGTTTCCTAATTCGTAAGTTGGATCTGTATGACCTCTTTTCAAGACTGTTCAGGATTAAAAGAGAAATTTATTCTAAAACATACAGTAGCACCTATCACATAGATTACAATCAACAAAAACTGTCTTACCTGTAATTATGTCAAGATTTGTATGTGTAAATAAAAATGGGTTGAGTCTGGGGTTTCTCACCAACCTCCAGATATTGGCATCCTCTCATCCTGACACCCAGTACAACAGACAAGACAGTGATCAATCCTACCTGGCCCTAGAAACTGGCATCCTCGAGCCCTGACAGCAGCCCATAGGTTGGCAGACAACTGCTGAGGGTTCTGGTGCTGTAATATTAGTTCCGTTACAGTTCTTTCTCCAAGTGAGCGGGCTGCTCGCATGGCTCGTACACGACCTTCTTCCTCTACCAGTTGACAGTTTACAAGTGTCACTAGTTTCCTTTGCATTGGACGGCTCAGTGCACTCTGGTTCAAACTAGCTACACCTTTAGGAAAAAAGAAACAAAGGAAACTAAAATTTTTTCAAATAAAATAGACAAAGTCAATTTTCATTATCTGTATTTATCAGCTCATTTTCTCATACTCCCATCCAATAATTTAAGAAATCCTCTTGACTCTACCTTCAAAATATACTTAGATCATGCGCTTCCACTACCTCCACTGCTACTAACCTTGACCCATCACCCTCTTAACCAGTACCCTGCTTCTACCCTTGCCCTCTACACTGAATCCTCAACACAGCATCTAGAGTAGTCTTTTCAACATTAGTCAGATCTTGTACCTCCTCTGCTCAAAAGCCTTGAGTGACCCCAATTTCACTCAGGAAAAGCTCAAGTCTTCAAAATGGCCTATAATTCTATACATAATTTGGCCTCTCCATTTTTCTCATGTATCTCATACTATTCTCCCTCTCACTCAGTGCTCCAAGTACACTCTCTTACTATTGTTCTCTGAAGATATGAGGCATGCCTTGCGGACTTTGGTATTCCCTCTTCCTAGAACAGTCTTTGTCCAGGAACTTACATAGCTCTCTCTCATCTCAACTTCAAAAGCTACCTCCTTAATGAGGCCTACACTAATCACCTTATTTAAAATTGAAACCCATCCTTCTCCCCACTGATTCCTCTTTCCATCTTTCTGATCCCTCTACCTGTACTATTTTCTTTCCATAGCAATTGTCATACTATATAATTAATATAACATACTATATAAACTGCTTTTTTATTATACTTACTATTTATCATGGTTTCTTCCTTTTCTAAAACTTAAGTGTTGTAAGGACAGGCACTTTTATTAATGTATCCTAAGCACCAAAATAGTGCCTGCAATTTAGTACATGCTCTTTAGATATCTGTTCAATGCATGAATGAATGAATGAGGTAGACAGGGTAAGTTTCTTAAGGAAATCATCATGTCGAAAATATCCAATAGTGCAAAGCACAGAGCAGGTACGAAATAAATACCTGATTGATTCATTCATTCAACAACTTTTTATTACATCTACGACGTGCTAATCACTGGGTATATAGTGATAAACTAAACAGGATTCCATTTCTGTCATAGCACATAAAATGATTTATTGTATTTATATACCTATCTCCCCCAGTGGACTATGGACTTCATGAAGGCAGGTACCCTACTGATGGTAAGTGTTCAATAAAATTTAATGAGTGCCTGAAAGAATACGTGAATACATGAAACTGTCTTAGTAGGGCTTATTAAAACTAATATTCTGCTATCAGACTATTAATCAACAAACACAAATATTGCTTAAACCTCAATATGCAGTGTGTCTGATAAATTCTTAAATTAATAACAGTATTAGTTATTTTCAGAAAATAGTATGTTTTCAATCAAGAAGTTTTCTAAGCTCTCCAAGCAAATTCATTTTTAAAAACTCAAAGAATTATTTATAGGGTATCAATATCAAGCCTTTCAAAGTAAATGTATTACCAAGTCTTACTTACCAGTAAAAACACTTTTTATGAACTTACCTTTACCTCCACTTAGTGGTTTTAAGTAGAGTGCCAAATTCTCAACACATTTCTTTGCAACTTCATAGTGTTTGTTCTCACCTAGATTACTTAATTTTATCGACTGATGATCTGGTACCTAAAAATAAAGAAAAATTGAAGAAATACATTCATCCACCTCACTCAACTGTTTTTTATATATCTGATAATAAATTGGTGAATATAAAATTAAAATATGGAGACAATAAATACACCAAAGCAGTTTAAGTAAAATTAAAGATGGCTTCCCAAGAATCAAGGATATCATATGTAAAAGATGGGGCTGGGTGAATTAATGAATGAAAAAAAGAGTGTAGTTAGTAGTACTGTATACAGTATGTTGCTAACTATGCTATAATTTTCCAGGATATTAACACTAGGAGAGGCTACAGAAAGTGACACAGGCTCTTTTGTATACTGTTTAACAACTTTTTCTACAAGTATTTCAAAGTAGTAAGTAGGAAAAAAAGGCAAGGACTTCTTTCCCTTAGCACTCAGCACCTTCTTACTATGTAATTTACTTATTATATTTATGGTTTATGGGTCTGTCCTCCTCTGGCTAGAATATACTCCCCAAGACAGTGTTCTCAACGAAAGGTCAAAAGCTGGGTATGAACTGCAGCTCTGCCTCTTCCACAGGTCACCTTTAGTAAATCATTTAACTGCTCTAAGTCATAGCTTCCCCAGCTGCAAAATGAAGAAGAAAATCCCTATCTCATACTGCCATTATGAAAATTCAATTTAATTAAACAAATATTCATATTTGTGGAGTGCTTACCATGTGCCAAGCATAGTTTTAGGCATTAGCACCTGTCGATGAGAAAAACAGACAAAATTTCTTGCCCCTGTGGACATTATATTCTAGTGGAGAAGGTAGGTATCAGCCAATAATAAAAAGTAAATAAATATACAGTATGATAAAAGATGATCAGTAAAAATTATACTGGATAAGGGAGATTGGAGAGTTGGGGAGGGGTGGCAATTTTAATGAGGTTGTCAGAATAGGCTTCCTGGAATCATAAGATTTGAACTAGAAGAGGGAACAAATATTCAATGCAAGGATAGCAATCACTACAAAAGCTCTCAGGTGGGAACATATTTATAATATTTGACAACTGCTCGGAGGCTAGTGTGAGTTAAGCAGGAGGAGGAAGACAGTAGCAGGGGATGAGGCTGAAAATATAACAAAAGTCACATTGTATAGGCCTACAGACTATTATGGACCAATTGAGAGAACATTTGGAAACAGAAAAACATAATACCTGACCTATAGCAGATGCTAGATAAATGACAGCTAGTATTATTAGAAAAAGTCTTCATTATTTTTTGGATCTAAGATGCCATTGTTTATAAAGGCACGATTATGAAAAAATGTGGCCAATTAAATAACACACTATTTCTTATAAATGCATCTATAATTTTCTGAGTGTCTAACTGGATTATGAATATTAAAAACAAATGTGCTCAAAAGGAAAATTTCAAACATCAAGACACTAAAGAAGTTGAGTATTTTAATTTCACTGAATTTTCTAAGTGATTTATCAGAAAAATCCTTACTTTCTTACTTTTATAGTGGATGACATACAGAAGCTCATCCTCTTCCACACATGTAAAACAGGGATAATAACTACCTGAAGAGCTATGGTAAGAGTAATAATAGATGTTGAATGCTTACTATTATATCTAACAGCAAGTAGGCCCTCATTAAATGGAATTTATTAATCTAGGGTCTCATTCTGATTCAGTAGAATGATTATAAATAAGAAATACTAATTTTTCAACACATGAGCATAATAAATTATCCAGAATTTATTACTGACATTCTGGGAATTGGTCTTCTATACATACATACCTAAATACACTTTATATTCTCATTTATACTATTATTTTAAAAGTCAAGTGAAATTAAAAGGAAAACCAAAAAACCTCCATTTCAGGGTTCTAGTTGGTTATTTCTGGCCAAAACTCTGATTACACTTTATACCATCTAATGAAAAATGTTTCTTACCCACCAAGTTAACTTACAGACATAAATTTTGACCACGTAAACTGAACGCTACAGTGGAATTTATGACTTTGCATAAGGATTTATGACATTATCTAAAGAAAACCTTTTGCAGAATAGAGTCATGTAAATCAGGGACACTGAATATTTTTTATGTCTCAAGCATCACTAAACACTTTGTATATCTTAACGAACAAAGTCCTATAATTTATTCCAAATTAGTAACATCATCAAAGCTTACTTGGGCTCCAACTAACTGGAGCAGTGCAAAGTTGACAGGAAGCACATCAATGTCTGTGTTGATAGCCGTCTGATCAAAAGGACAAGCTTTTCGGTGAAGTTTATTCAAGCAGGTCTTGCAAACAGTGTGTGAACAACCTAAACTGATGGGTTTGTGCACATTCTCATCAAATTCATTATAGCAGATTGGACAGGACAGAAATTCTGTCCACTGAGCTGCCTGCACAGGCATCGTGGAAGCTGGATGTTCAGGTTAGCAGTCTAGCAGATCATTATTTTGCTGGGTAGTGTTTTGTAAGCTGGAAATGGACAAAAGTAAGAGTTAACTACAAATTCATCATTCACCTTTCCAGAGTTAACTATGTAAGTCAATCACCACAGACTCAAAACCTAAACACTTTTCAGTAATTTCATATGCTTTGGATGTCTTTTTCTTTAAATCTATTTGCTAAACTAAATTTCTGAAATTTTGTTCACAAACAATATCTTAACAGCGATCCTTTGAACTAAACATTTATATCGGTTGCTCATGTAAGTCATAAAAGTTTTCATGTATTTTTTTTTAATGACCACATCAAATAAGCAGATTAACTCTACACATTTTATGTTTTGAAACACAAATTACTTTGGATTGCTGGTTTGTTTTTTTAAATTGTTTCCCTTGAATATCTACTACTCCCATATCTACATTAAGATACAGCCTAAGACTTAGTGAACTTTGGAAACTATTGATCCAAATATCATAATAAGCTAAGTGTGAATAAACAGCTTTGCCACCTGAATGACCAAGTTAGTCAAGGGTATGTTCAACTCGGCAGCTTCACCAAAAAAAGGAGTCACTCGTAGGGCTTGACCAGGCTAATTAGGGTGCTGAAAATCAAAGTTTAAGAGAATATTGTGATGACAGAGCTGTTTGTCCATAAGTGAAAGAATGACACAGACATTAAAATATAGTGCCCAAAGTTAAAAAAAAAAGGAAATTTTGTCTTACAAATGTAGAATGTGGTTCCCTATAATACTTTTGACAAACAGTATCATTTAGTGATTGATATATAGATACATTACTAAAAACAGTCAGGGCCAATTAGAAAGATACAGATGAATAAAACAATATTCTCTTTTAATAATTCTAAAGAGAAAAAGGCAAAATGTAAATTTCTATCTTTATATGTGTATATGTTTAAAAGGCACATGGAAAACATGATAATGAATGTTTCCTTATTCCTAAAATTAAAATGTTTGTTCCATCATTTTTAATAAAGTATTTAGTATCAAAACTATACTGTCTTCAAATTTATAATCTTTAGATACTTAACTTAAACACCTTACATTTCACACATTTTTCATATTTTCCAATTCAAAACTTACATAAGTCTAACAAAGGCTCTCTGGTGAACAAGAAATCTAGGTATTTAGGACAATTAAACAGCCAATACTTTATTTCATAAAAATGTTTACCAACCCCAATATGTTAAAGCTCCACAGAAATCAGATGTTTCAAATGTAGTCACATTTAGGACAGAAAGGTATATAACTCCAATATTCCCACACCCAAATGAAGATTTCTTTGTCTTTATCATGCTTTAATGTTAACAAAAACTAGTATTTTAAGAAATATCTTATTCAAACATTCAATAAGATATTTGAACTATTCAAACATTTCCTCAAAGAGCTCTAATGCAAGGTATCTAATATTTTTATTTTTAAACTAGCTAAATCTTAAAAGTTACATTTATTTTGCACCTTTCACCCTTACAATGCCACAGCTTTTAATGCTTTCAGTCTTAAAGCCAGCTAATTTGCTTCCAACTTTAGAGATGAGCACTAAGCAGTTGGACATAGGTCCATGAACCTACCATTGTCTATATTCAGTTTTCTAAGCTGCAGAACTATACAAGGGAAAGGCCTTTGAGGAAGAATGAATTTTATCTCAAATCTATTACTGAAAGCCCAAATTTAGTTAATAACTTGAACCGATAAAATATTTATCAAAACAAGATACTGCATCTATATTTTTCATAATGGCCACCTGTTTCACAATGCTAATTCTATGGGTTAGGGTATCACAGGCCACTGGGTAACAGGAAGCTAGTACAAATACTCTTTCCTTATTTAGGTTTCCAAGATCACCTTGAAATGCTTTACATTAAAAATAATTAGTTAGGGGAAAAAGCCATTTAAATTTTAACTAAAATAAAAAATGCTTTCATATTTTCACCTAATAATTTTGAAGATTTTCAAATGATTCCACAATATACTCAATAGTTTCACAAATATACCATATGTGTTTCGAGGTCTATGTACATCAGATGTTTTTAATATAATTAATGCTGAGAAGTTTAATTTCTAGCAGAAATTGAATTAATACCTTTAAAAGAAAAGGAAAAATTTTGGCAGTACCTGCCAAATTTTCCTTCTGCTATGTGTCAGATTCCAACTTTCTGACAGGAAAATTATGAATTACATTTTCCTTGTACAATGAAATAAAGGAACAGTTGGTTATTTTAAAATGTTTTTCTTCAGTACCATTATCAATAAAGTCTAGACTCCTAATTAAGACAAAATTTTACCTAAAACACACAAGAACCTTATATAGTTCACTAAAATGTTTAATTAGTGATGACAAAATTGGATTTTCACTCCTTTAAAAAAAGCACTTTGTAAATATTTACCTAGTTTTAAAAATCATCAAAAATGATAGTCTACTGTCTTTATGATTTATTTTTTATTTTTTTTTATTTTGATATCATTAATGTACAATTACTTGAACATTATGGTTACTAGACTCCCCCTATTATCAAGCCTCTCCCACATACCCCATTACAGTCAATGTCCATCAGCATAGTAAGATGCTATAGAATCATTTATGATTTTTAAAAAGCATCTAAATGAGCCACAACAAGCTAAGAATGTATATTGATACATAAAAATTCTAGATGTATATTAATACATTCCAATAACTTACTTTAATCTTTGGAAGTCTAAATTGTTAAATAACATTTGTGGTTAACACTTAAGTATTCATCCTAAAGATACTCCCAAAATATCTCAAATTGAGAAAAGTGGATTAAAAGACCTACAACTCTAGATATATAAAGGGACTATTTAAGAAAATTTCTAGTTAAATTATTTGTAATAACTAATTTCAATTACTAGTTACTAAAACTGAAAAAGGATAACAAGATAAAGCATAAGAGTGAGAAAAGCTAAATTATAGGTAGGACCTTAAACAGATTCTTACTCAAGTTTTCAGGCTGTAAGTTCCTTGCTAGGGATGAATACTAAGTCATAAAATAGAAGAGTAATAGACATCGTACATATGATGCAAATTACAAACTGCTTTACTAAGAGCAAACTCCACACAAGCTAAGTACTTTCATTTTCTATTAGTCCACCATGATATTAGGCAGCCAGTTCAGAACTGTAACACCTGCTTTTAAAATGCCAGAATAAAGTTTATACCCTTTTTGCTACAATACAGTAAAAAACTATATAAAACCTTACAATTCTCTTTATAAAGATGTAAACATTGGGGCTCAGGTCTGTTAATTAAAATATTCTTTGTTTTCATTTTTCAACCATGTGTTGAATTTAAGCTACTTTCTGAAAGGGACTATAAAAGTACTTCACAATTAAGAAACCTTAAAAATAATTAGTTTTGGACTTCAAAAATTATATTTAAAGCATCATAGGTACAATTTAAACGTTTACCTATAAAACAAACAAACAAATCCTGTGCAAATGATCTGTAAGCTCTACAACTCAGCACGCAAACATTATCAAAAGGACTGGAAAAAGGAACTGAATTACAACTGTAAAGATCACTATTATATTTGACTTTAGCATAAGTTAGGAAAGGTACATGTCTCAAGTTTTATTTCTTAAATCCACTATGGGGCTGAACTCAAATAAGCATGAGATTTAACTTTTATAAAAGTGTCTTCTAACAGAACAGTAGTAGGAAAATTTTTTGTTTTAATATAACCAATAAAATTTAGCTTCTTTAATGACCAGATTGGAAAAATCCTTTGAGACATAACTTACTCACGTCTGCCTATCAAATAATGGCAACTAGGTATCTTTATATTTCATATTACGAAAGTCCTTAACCTTCTGAATATTTAGACTGTAAAAGAATACTGTCAGTAAATGTTTGGTTTTCATATATCTACTTTTACTCAGATAATCTATTTCTTGCAAGAGTAGTGATGCTTTAGAACAGAGCTAACAAATATAATGTAAGCCACAGGAAATCTAAAATCTTCTTGTAGTCATATTAAAAAAGGGAAAAACAGATGAAATTAATATTAGTAACATATTTAGCACTATCCAAAATATCATTTTAACATGTAATTAATACAAATGATATTATTTTAAATTCTTTTTTGGGGCTAAATCTTTGAAATCTGGTGTGTATTTTATATTTAGAACACATCTCAATTCACACTATCTACATTTCAACCGCTCAATTGCCACACTTGTCTACTGGCTAGAATTGGACAGGGCAACTCAAGAGTACTTAAAATTATAACGTAATACTCAAAACTAACTTGTATTAAAATTGTAAGGGGAAAGTCACACCTACACTTAAGGGGATTTTCATAAAACTAGAAAACCTGAGGACTATAAAGATATACCAACATTTATAAGACTGGGTGCAAGACATTATTTTTAATTTTCAGCGAGCTTTATTTTACCACATGCTTCCTTTTTCCATCACTCGAAAATGAAACTTCAACCCAGTCCAACCAAAACAGTAAGTGCTTATGTAAGACCTTATAAGTTTATTTAGCATTCTGAAATATTGCATACACTGCAGAAGTTCTATCTTTGAACATAAAACTCAGTGTAAAGAAAAATGCTTTCCCCAAAATAGAATTTTTCTCAAACATTCTCAAACTGAAGACAGCAAATTACAAAAGCAGAAAGTGACTTAATGAAACTATATGAACAAAGGACATACATCTTCTTACATGGCAGGTTTACACAACAGTAAAAACAGATCAGGAGTAGCTCAAAGGACCCACTAATGAACATGACTGCAATTAAATCCTCAAAGAACAGGAGCCAATTTGAATTACAACATCTGCTTTTTCTAAATGTCTGGAATATGCTTAATATTTTGTCCTTCCAGCAATTTTTCAAACTCTTAAAACTAGAAAACATGAATCTCCAAATCAACAAAAATGGTCTTTAACAGGATGTAATTGACTCGTTTATTAAAGTAAACAATGTAAGAAAGGGATGTTACATTACAATGGTGATGTAGCTTTTCAGACAGATACTAGAAGTTAATAATGGAAGAATCCATAAACTCTTCTTAATGTTGCAGGAAACCTTAACTGAATTTGTATATCAACTATAAAAAGGCTGCACAGGCTAACTAAATAGCGTTTCTTTGTTATCCGACGAAGTCATAAAAATTTAGTGTAGCAATATTAGCTTTCTCAGGTTAATCAAAAGTTCCTGTTGCAACTTAAAAGTTAGACTAATACAAAAAATGGAAAAACGATAACTTAAACACTTTATTTGGGATACAAGTCATTGTAATCACAGCGGGTTGGAGGAATATAGGAATTAAAAAGAAAAGGCTAAGTAAGGAGAGAGAGGGAATTAAAAGAAAGAACCTAGGTGGTAATAAAAAAAAAAAACAGGTTGGGAACTACGAGATTAGATCTACTTTATGTCAGAGATTACTTGAGAATATTTTGGTGTCAAGGTTCTTTCTGCACGTATCTCAAGCTCTTTCGTGATTCGAAGGATGGAAATGACAGCTATCATATAGCTTTCTCCTTTCCTGAAAGATAAGGATAGAGAAAAGTAAAGCTGTTTCTAAGAAACAAAGATGCTTTCTACCGTTCTTCTAAGATGGTGGAAGAGTCTCCTTAAGAGGCTTCCCCAAGAAGGAAAAATGAAAGAGGGAAAGAAGAAAGCCATAGTAGAATTCCCTGGCCGTGTTTCATGCCATTGCTCCGCCACATCCACTGGGCAATTACTCTGGTCCGGCAATCTCCCTCCCAGGAGGTTAAGCTCTCCCAGGGCATTGTTTGGCCAGGGCCCCTATTTACAACTCAGATTGCCTCCACCAACTAGAATCTAGGGAAGCCCCAGGGCAGAAAGCCAAAAGCTAGGATAAGACTTGGTTTCGAAGACCTCCTCCAAATCCCCTCTTAAATAACTGGTGTAAAAAAGGAAAAGGGAAACCTGGCCTTTGCTTGGGTGGGTTCCTTATGGGTCAGAGGCGTCCCTTCGGCCGGTGTCGAAGGGAGGTGGCCATTTGCGCCGGGCGCTCAGTATTGAAAAGCTCTACCAGGGTGAGGGGCCTCCTAAGGGCCCGGACGCCTGGCCCGGTCCAAGTGTCAGGTGCGGCCCTCGGTTCCCAGCCCTCGGAGCACCGGCGACGACAGCGCACAGGCCCCGGGCCGAAATCGGTCTCCCGCCCGGCCGCTGGGGACCAGGGACCCGGGGCTGGGGCCCGAGCCGCATCGTGCCCGCCCCCGCCCTACCTGAGGGGGCCCGGGCGGGGTCGCTAAGGGCCGCTCCCGGGAGCCCCGCGACGGCGCGGCTCGGCGACGGAGGCGCCTCGTCTCGCCGGGGCAGAGCTCGGCGGCGGTTTCACGACCTCAAACTCCATCGGGAGCTACAGGGACAGCCCCGTTGGCGGCGGCGGAGGCCGCGACGGGGCCTCCTCCTCCTCCCTCCACCTCCTTCTCCTCCTCCTCCTCCTTCTCACCACGGAGGCGGACCTGGAGGGATCTCGACTAGCTCTCGCGAGAAGATACTCTCCACTTCACGCGAGGTCACGCAAGACCGGGAGCGGGGGGGGGGAGGTGAAAATGAAGCGTCGTGATCCCCGCCACCTGGACTGCGCATCGGCTTGCCTGTGGTCGAGCCGAACCACCCCTATCACGTGACTGGGAGCACCGGAGCACTGTGGGAGGTTCTACTAGGCGGCCTAGACAAAACGAAGGGGTTGATGGGAAACTCCTTGCACATTCATCTGCGCCTGGAGCCTGTTTGACTTCCCTCCTGAAAAGCATTTTATCCATTGAGCATAATCTGACACATTTGAATTACACTATACTCACTCTCCCGTAATCAAATGCTGACCTGAACCCTTAATCCTTCAACATAGGTGCCAAGCAATCTCCCTACTTAAAGCAAGCATTTGTTTGACAGGCATTAACACCTTATTGCTTTATTAAAGAGAACGCTAAGCTTCTCAAAAATCAAAATTCAAGCACAAATTCTGGCATTAATCTCATTAAATGTTGAGAGATTTCTCACAGCGAAGTGCAAGGTAGAAATTATTTTTGTAGATGAAAAAACAGACTGGGAATAAGCATAAGAGGATTAACTTTAATGGACTACTATGTACCAGATCTAGTATTTTTAGTTTTATATTTCACTTACCAAAATAATCCTAAAAGGCAGATACTATATACTCTTTTTTACTGATAAGAAACTGAAAAAAGAGAGAGAAGAAGGTGGCCATGAATTGTAATTAAACTCAAGGCACATCCCAATATAAAACCAGATGTCCAAGAAAAGCATCTATAAACCCACCACCAATTAGGAGACATATGGAAAAGTAGTTTTTAACTATAACAAGCTTAAACATATATATGGTAATTACTACCTAGATGATAGGGAAACTTTTTTTTTTTTAATCCTCATTAGCCACACCAAAGGCTTTTTTCCATGCATTTTTATCCTTTTTATTCTCTTTATGAAATAAGTGCTAATTCAAGAGAAAGGTTCCCAACAATGGTTCATTGGGTTCGCTGTTTTCCATTCAACTAGACAGTGACGGTGTATATACATGTTTTCCATTTCACCAGGCACTGGTACATAATCCAAGATTTTTCAAAAGTGGCCTGACCACATTTAAAATTACAATCCCAATTCTCCATCCCTGGTGCTCCCTATTCCCACTTTCTTTTCTCCAACTCAGTTTTCAAAATCAGACATACATCAATTTTACTTATTTACTGTTTGTTTTCCTCCACTAGCATATAAATTTCACGAGTAGGGATTTTTGTCTGTATATATAATTTCTAGTACAAGTATATATTGTAAGGACTCAGTAAATATTTGAATGAATGATTAAATGGGCAGCCAAGAGAAATACTCTGCTTCTTTAAAATTCACAGATGTTGACAACACACAAAGCTCTCCATTCCCATTTCGTTTATTATTCCTATGTAAACATATAGGATAATTCCATTCAGGAAAAACGGCAAGGATTTTTCTCTTATACCAAAGTAACAACTACACTTCCAAAATCTTTTATACATAAATGAAGAGGCTGAACTCAAACATATTGCATTTTCCCAACATTATCAGGAACACAAACTAAAAGTGAATGTTTGAAATGAGTAAATTCAACACTTTACTTTGTCATACCTGCATTTAAAAAAATTGCATTTTCCTGAAATTGCTTATACACATCATGCAAACAGACACTCTCTTAGGAATGTTTTGAGATTCCTCTGCTACTAAATTGGAATAAATAACAACCATCACTTTCACAAAAACACCTCTTCCCCCAAGCAAAAATTCCAAAGTGCATACAAAAAAATTCACAAGAATCTTACAAGGCACACATAAAACATAGTTCAACCATAGTTTTTTTCAAACATCAAAGATAGCAGATACCAGTTTCTAAAAAAACCACTTTTTCTTTTACCCTCCCTTCCATTGGCCATCCCTCCCCCACAAACCTTCATCCTAGGAAGCAAAAGTAAGAAAAATCCTGCAATCACAAACTATTTCAGAAAGGGAAATATTTCCATACCTAAAAATGGCCAATCATAGGTCAAACAGTAAAGAAAATTAAGTGTTATACTATCATGCTCTCCAGTGGAAGAAAAACACTATTCATTTTAGAAAAATTCTGTCTCTGATGAAGTAATCAAATAGTAATATTTCATAAAGACACAAAACTCTCCTCTCTTGCTTTTCCTTCTTCTCTGTTTTTAGGAACTGAGGAATTTTTAAATATAAAATAATAGAATTTTAGACCTGGAAATGATCTTACAAAGTATCAAGATCAAAGCTATTTTTTTATATATAAATTTAAGAAAAGTACAAGGAGAGGTGACCTGCCCAATGTCACTAGTCATTAAGTTGGCTTTACCTATTATGAGAGCTGGATTCTTTAAAGTCTCTCCCAGAGTGAAAATTCTATGGAGAGTGTACTTCTCACAAAAGCATCACAAAAAGGATATCTAATATTTATAACAATAAGTGATTCATCACAAAATTCTTCTAAATGGTACAAAGTATATTACATTTTAAAATGTGGAAGGGCTTCAACAGAAACTAAATATATCAGAAATTCTACATATAGCTGAGGTGAGTAGAAGAGGAATAGAACATCTTGAAAAGTAAGATGCATCCAGGAAGGCTTCTTTACTAAAAGTAGTTCCTGTATTTTAGAGAATATGATTTGCCCTGCAATTTATTTTAATCTTTGTTATGACAACAAAGTTTTGTGTTACTTGTACACAGGGATATCAGAGAGCAATGGCTCATAACACAATCTGAAATAATTTGAGTAAAATAACCATACAGCCATGGTTTAGCTTTTGGCACACTTCTGGAAATAACAGACTAAAATTCTACATCTGGTTAGGCTTTAGGTCAACAGGCAGTGAATGCAAGTTGCGATAATGTAAATGAAAGAAGTTAGTGATCATTAAAAGAACGCTAATAACTACCCATATTTAAACTGTTCATCTAGTGACAGCAAGAAAATTTATACTGCCATTTCAAAATAAAAAAGGGAATGAACTATTGATGCACACATGGATCAATCTCAAAAGCATTATTATGCTGGGTGAAAAAAGCACCTCAAAGGGGAACATACTGTAAGATTTCATCTATGACATTCCAGAAAGGTAAAATTATCACAATGGAGAACTGTTCCCAAGGTTTAGAGATAGGAGTAGTTGACTACAAATGGGCTGCATAAGGGGGTTTTGGACATTCTGTATCCTGAACGCAAAGGTGGTTGCCCAAATCTGTGTGTGTGTTGAAACTCATAGAACTGTACACCAAAAATAAAGGTCAGTTTTACTATAGATTAACTAAGAAATAAAATAAATTTGAAAAGGGAACAGTAGAACAAATAACTTCGGTAAAGCTGGGATTTCTAAGTAGTTTTTCAGAGCTTCATGCCAATGGTATAATTTACTGGCCACAAAATTATTAAATGCAACTATATTTAAAGAAAAAAAAGAAACTTGGGCCCAATTATTTTTAAAATATGTATATTCACAACTCATGGGAATATTATTTCAAGGAATATTAGCTCATGTGTAAGAAAAATCTGCTACTCCTAAGTTAATTTGAATTGTGTTCCTTTACAGTTTATAAAAACAGGTACCTGCCAACAGCAGTTGGTTAAAAAAAAGATTTCACTAGTCCTATCTGTTCTTAAAGTGAAGAAAAATGGATAATAGTGTGTTTTAAAATTTGTTTTCTCTTCCCACTATTCCAATTCATTACAGTTACTCTGTGGTTGGATTTTACACTTATCAATTATCCAGAGACTCACAATCAGAATCTGGAAATACTGCTGGATCCTCTGTCACTAGAATCAAAATATTTGAGTGAGGACCATTATTTCTTTATAGTGTGTGGACTTATATATAATGCCTGAGATGAGATAGCATCTCACCAGCTTTATCATGTCTCCTACACTTTGGAACCGGCAGTAGAAGTTCAAGAAGAATAACATGTGTAGGCCGACCAAAAATAAGACCCAAAGATAGGGAAGAAATGCATTACAAATGCTGCATTTCTACAGACAGACTTGCCTAACAGAATGAAATAAGGCTTACAGAGCAAGGTGGAATTCTAATCATAGTAGATTTTGCCTTTTGAGATCATGCCTAGGTAGTTTCTCACCACTGCTTCTGCCATGGACAGAGGTTAAGTGCTTTTTGAGGGCAGATTTGTGCTTGAAATCCATGTCACAACAGTGGCATTTGTATGGCCGATCCCCACTGTGTATGTTTAAGTGGTCCTGAAGTGTGCTTTTAGCAGTAAATGTCTTCGAGCACACAGTACACTGAAAGGGTCGTATGCCCATGTGCCCTCGAATGTGCCGGTTGAGATTTTTCTTCTGTGTAAATGTTTTCCCGCACTGTAAGCACAAGAACAGTTTATGGATCTTAAGATGGCGCAGGTAGTTTTCAACGTGAAGAAATCCTCGAGGACACCTGGGGCACTGGTGCCTTAGTGAGTAAGCATCCTCCAGATTCTGAATCTCATTCACTGTGCCATGACTTCCTTCAGTATTCTCACAAAATAAGCCTTGACCTTGATTCCCAGGATCTTCTGCCATTCTGCTCTCAACCGTAGAATTAATCAGTGAATGCTGTGTTTCAGACAAATACATGCTTGCTTTTGAAGAGGTACAAGGCTGCGAAAATTGCCCGTTTTCTACACCAGCAGTACTGATAGATTCCACATGGAGAATACAAATTTCATTGTCTTTAAAACCTACATCTACTGAAGATAGCTCTGGTGACCTCATTTCCTTTCTGTCTGATGTCAAGCTCTCTACTGTAGACTGTAAAGCATTGCTTTCCTCTTCTTTAACGTGGAAATCTATGTTTATAGGACTATCTTCTGAAATTTCAATTATTTCACAGTCTTTATCTGAATTTTCTTCTTCATTCTTAACATCTGGATCAGAGGATTGACAAAGGTCAGTATGTTGATTGTTGTTTTTCATAGAAAGATCAATTTCCAGGTACTTTGACAAAGCTTCTGTGCACTTTTCCACAATGTGAACCATCTGAAGGTAACTAGCAGCAGTCAAGTATTTCAAAAGCTCTTTTCTCTTAACTTCAAGTGCCCCAGTATAGCAAGAGAGCAGCAGTTTTCTGCCAACTTCTGCACTCTGCAAGATGGTGATTCTGACATGTTTTGACTGCGTGAGTAAAAACTGATCTCTCATGAAAGTGGAGCAAGCAGCTAAAATCACCTTGTGCCCCTGAAACTCAGTGTCATTAATATAAATTGAAACATCACAAAATAAATTCTGCTGTCTCAAGAGATTCATTTTCTGCAAGACTACATCTCCTTGCTGTTCAAACTGGAAGTGCAGAACATCAGACTCAGCAGCCATGATCACAATCTAAGCAAAATAAAACACAAACATTGATGTTAGGATAGGGAATGCTTTCCTACACTGTGATAGAAAAAAACAAACACATAAATAATCCCAGCCTGAATTGGGTAAAAGGAGGCTCAAATCCTAATCTGGATAGTAAGGAAGTGAATCCCCATGCCATCATCTCAAAATCCAGAAAATCAAAATGCATTCCTTGATGATCTTGTGGCACATTTTCCCTATTTTTTATTACAGCACTTTCATATTTTTTAAAACAGCTTTTATGTTTTTCTCCTTGCTAAATTTTATGTACCTTGCGATCAGGAACTTTGCTGATGCCCACTACCAAGTGGATTTAACTTGGTTTCCCAAATTAGAAACCTTAATGTATTCTCCAAACTTCCGACCCCCAGCACTACCGCAGGTCCTCATTCCGTTCACCTGGATCATGCGATGTCTTCCAACACTTCTCCTTGATATCACACTCCCCTGTATGCCAAACTACCCTCCTGAGTGCCATCAGAATCAACATCTTTCAAAACTATAAAAAAAGTTTCACTTCTGCTCCACATTCTCCATCAACAGCATAAGCTTATCAAATACAAGATCCTTCACGATTTGGTCCTAACCACCTTTACGATTTTATTTTTCCTCTATTTCATCGAAGCTCCTTCCATAGTGAGATTTTCCCCACTGCCCAGACAAGAAGACCCGAATACACCTTTGCATGTGTTATATTCGCATTTCGAGTTCCTTTTTCCAGCTAGTGAATTGGTTCCTTTAGGGCCCCAAATCAATTAAGACTTCAGTGACTCCTCCTCCTGGCTCCCCACCCCCACCCCCGAGTCAGTTGCTCCCAGAGCATCACGAAACGGTGTCTGGTCCACCTAGTTCATTCGGCGGGCACGGGGCGCGCGGCACAGAGCAGCAGCAACTGAGGACATCTGATGAACTGAATCCGGATCCCAGGTGGCCTGAAGACCCTCCAGCTCGCCACACAGGTCTTCCCGAGCCGAGCCGGCCAAGTCTAAGGCCCTGTCGGCCAGGTGGTCGCAGCACCAGTCTAGCCACTCCCGGGCCGCGCCTAGCTGCTCTCGTCCTCCTCCTCCTCCGCCGGCTTCCCACCTGCCCGGGGATCCAACTCCCCTACTCACCGACTCAGAAACCTAAAGCCGAGGTTCCGCGGCAGCGGTGGCCCAGGCCGGAAGGCGGACTCAGCCTGTGAGGAAACACATCCGGTGTCAACTAGCCTTCCTCCGCGCTGCGGCGGGCTGAGCGAGCCGGAAGGATATCCCGAGACGTTCTCCCGGCCTGACGCCCCCCGCTCCTGGAGTGACAGAAAGGCACCGAATTCCGGCAAATCCCAGCTCTCGTCTTCCAGTTTCGGCACGCGAGCCGTTCCCCTTCGTGAGTTCTCCCCCACGTCCGAATAGCAAACAGGCTGTGGTTGGGAAACAGGGGGTCTATCAGAGAACGCTGCGCTGAGACGACGGGGAGGCCCCACGGATTATAATGGGCTGGGTTCTCTCTTTAGTGAGCCCCCTGCCTTTGTAGGGGTGGTGGAGTTAAGGAGAGACCGCCGTAGCAATCAGTATTCGAGACTGCTAAGCTAATACCCCATCAGGATCTGGCCTTGACCTCAAAGTCTCACGGCACTCTCTCTGCCTCCCCCCTCACTTCCCTCCTCCGCCCCAGTTCCCAGGCCGACTCAGGCCCTCTAAACTGTTGGCCGGCCCTCTCTCCTCGTCCGCCAGACCCAGTCCCTCCTCCCCTTTAACTTTCAAAATCCCCTTCAGAAATCCGCGAAACCATCCTGAACTGCCTCAGCACTAGTTGGGGCCCAGTAAACAGTACTGCACTTACTTTACCTACCTGTAATGAAATGTGTCCCCTCTAAGAGGTGGTATTTGGGACAACGACTTTCCGACCTTTGCATTCTTGAAGTCTAGCACTTAATAGGCATCAAGCATTTGCCAAATGAAGGAATGTCTGAACCAGTTCTGAAAGCTGTTGCCCTACATCCACAGTTAACAAGGTCGCATTTAAGTCACTGACCCTATATCCCTGGTTAACTCAGATTTGCTTCTCAAGCCAAGGTGTTTTATTAATACTTATTTTAAAGAATAGGAGTGAAACTCCTACATTCCTGTAGTCAAACTCAGGCAATCTAAAAGGAAAGGAGGAGAGAGAGAAAAGAAACCACTCACACCAGAACTTTAATTGTCACACTTTTATTAAGGAAACTTCCCCATAATAAGTGAAGAGGTAGTTCACAGTATGTCTAACATACAACAGATTTAGAACAGCTATTCACCAGCTGAAATAAAATGTTCTGGGTTGTTTGTTTAGGACATTATTTTAGAAATAGTGACACTGGTCACCCTCCATTTACCGATCTTACAATAAAGAAACTAAAACAAATTAAAACCACATCTGATTTACCTCAGAGCCGCTTCAGTTTGGAGTTTGTCTTTAAAATTAAATAATAAATAAATAACTGTGACAGTAATTTTTTTAAAAACCTAACTACAGTAAAAGTCCTCTTTCCATTTTAGTTATCCTGGGGATCCATAAAATACAAATGCTGAATGACCAAAGTTTTAAAAACTCTCCCTCCTCTACAAGAATATGACTAGTTTTGAAAGTCATCTTCCCCTATAAAATGTATTTGACTTCAGTAACTTGACCACTTTGCGATACAAGCTAAGAAACATGTATAAACAAAGGAGAAAAGTTAAGTCCCACCAAAATTAAGAAAATATCTCACAGAAACAGAAGAAATGGAGGAGACTGTAAATTACTTCAGTGGTTTGCAGCTGCAAAAGGTGAGAACGAGAAATTTTACTGATACAAAACCATCAAGATGCTGGTTTTAACTGATCAAAGCAAGCAAGGCAGTTTTCTTTATTAGAATGATATCAAATTAATACTTTATCTCATTAGACCACATGATACTATAAGCTCTGTGAGGGCATGGACCATAGCAATCTTACCTTCATATCCTTAGTATCTAGCATAGTGCCTAGCAACAGTAGGTGCTTAATAAATGTTTCTTGAGTGACTGAAATGAAGCCAGGAATAGTCTCCAACCAGAGACTGATCTTTTTTGAACCCATGCCTTTTAGTCTTCAAACCAGTAACATAAACAAGACATGAATATAAGCAAGGAAGCACTCCAATTTGCAATTTCCCTGTGATTAAATGATATCCAGAGAAAATAGTGAAACGTTCATTAACATGCTAGTGTCTCACCGTTGCATAGAATTAGTACTCTTTGGCTGGATCATATAAAAAAATCAGTGTTAGGCAGCATCATTAGACCATACAATGAGTGATGTTAGGTATGACATACCTATTGGTCTTGTCACTCAACTTTATTATTATTTTAAATCTTAACAAAAGTTAGAAATTATACCTCAAGTCAGAATCACATGTAAATGCACCAAATCACAACTTTTTAAGATTCTGACTACAGAAGTTAAATGTAATTTTTGGTTTGTTGTACATGCATTCTCATAGTTCAAAAATAAAAACAAAGTCCTGATGGAAACTAAATGAACACTGTTTCCAGACAAAATCATTCCACATCTGGATCCTTCCTATATTATTCTTACTTGTATCTTCCTTCCCTAACCAACACCTACAAAATTAGTCACTTGCTTGAGAAGAATGTAATAATACTCATTCTAGCCAAAAATAATTAACAAAAACAAATCCTTCTGTGATATTTTGTTTGCAAAATGCAGGCTGTCTCAGAAAGCCTACTGGGTTTCACAGAGGTGAAACACAAACTAGGAGCTTTTTGCTTATGTATTCTTGATCATGTATTAGATCTTTTAAAGCCAAGAGATCGTGAAAAGTGAGGAGGCATTAGGTCATATTTAGTCACTTAGCTACTTTGGCCAACCTTGTCCAGGCCAACTCTTACGGCTTTGGCTACCCTGACTTAAAAAAAAAAAAAGGTGGAGTAAATTACCTCTTAAGATTCTCTAAAGACTCTTTAACACTCATATTACCTAAATCTAACTCGTAGGTCAGAAACTAGTAAGACTCAAAATTTATTTCTGAACTATAACGTGCTTTAGGAAAAACAGTTTTGCTTTATGCATTGGAAGATCAGTTTTGTATTAGCAATCTACCAAATGTGGCAAGGTGGTACTGGGTACCTTCATAGGAATATCTGAAGGCAAAAACCTGATTGCTCTTCCTGTGACCCTCTTTTTCATCCATTTTTGAAATTAAGGTACACAAGGAAATGAAAATTCAGAGACTATTATTACAGTACAGTGGACAAAACTCTGAAGGTCAAACTCACCTTTGTGATGGCTAATCTCTTCAAAGTCCAGAGACTGACTCACAAATAGTTCCTTTTTAGAGAGACCATTATACTTTAGCTCTTTTTGTGGGCCTGGAGCAACCCTGACTTCAAAAGCATCAGCAAGTCACACGTTAATTATAAGCATTTGGCTTCTTTTAGGAAAAACCTTCTAGGTAAGAACTATTGTACAACTGCACTTCTATCCTTTGTTGATTATGCTCCTCATGGTGACTCCCAACTGTCTGCAGATGTTGCTGAAAAAGATTTGTACTCTGGTCTGTGGGAACATTTCAATGACATGCAGTTGGGCCATAATACTATTGAAAAGAGTACAGAACAACCCAAAATGCTTCTTTATAGCCAGGTACAAGATGTGTACAAGTGGTAGAAAGCAGACTCATTCAATTATCAGACATTGATAAATTATCAATAGGCAACTGGAAGTTCCATCACATATTCAGGCCAATAGCAGTATCACCTTGTGTCTTAACCTATTTTCTGCCAAAGAAAAAGTATTCACATCTCTTGGCAAAGCATGTTTGTGGAGTGTAGGTGACATTATTATCTTGTTGGTATCTTCAGAATGTGCCAGTGAAAAGCCTACAATAATGTCAGTCTAAGACATAAGTCAACATTAGGTAGACACATGGAATCTCCATGGGAAAGGAAAACAGACATCACAGGATAAATAATTCAGAACAGAAATGGAGAGGGCAAAAGACAGGCAAGACCACTCCAAGTGGTAAATTGCCTGGCTTGTTAGTGCTTTGACTCACCCCTACAACTTACACAAAGGCTTTGGAGAAGTCAAACTAGCAAAAATCACTCCTGAAAAGACTCACACAGACTACTGCCATATTTTCAGTCAGTTCTAGTTGTGAGCATAAAGCCCCTACTCAATTCACACATGTACTATCATTCCTTAAGTTCAGGACAGCTTGGGCCAGTTTACCTGCATCCAGGACCTGTGTTGCATCAGGCTGTGGCTGACACCCTTTAGAGTCTGTGACTGATGTACATGCAAAAGAATCAAAATCCACTGTGAGGTCTTGCACATTTCTTTCATTGGCATTATCAAAGCTGTTTTTGCCATGCAGCTGTTTAAGGTGTTTCCTCAAAACTGGCTTATGTGCAAAAACCATGTCACAATAGTTACACTTATGGGGCTTATCTCCACTGTGAAGGTTAAGATGATCCTGTAAGGAACACTTCTGAGAAAAGGTTTTCCCACAGATCTTACACTGGAAAGGTTTAATGCCGGCATGCACACGCATGTGTCGATGAAGGTTGCCTTTCTGAGTAAAAGTCTTGCCGCAGAGTAGACACATAAAGAGTTTGTGCATTTTTAAATGGTTGGCGTAGTTCTCCAGGTGACGAAACACCCTGGTACACTTTGGGCATTGGTGATGCCACTGTAGGCCTTTGTCTACACCTCGAATATTAGGCCCAAAGACATCTTTTGAGGCCATGATGATATTATCACTGCCTGTGTAGGAGAGGGCATAATTGTGGAGATGGTTCTGTTCTATTTCACTTACTCTGTTTTCCACAGTTGAATTTATCAGGGAGTGCTGGGGCTCTGATGAATGTAAAGCAGTGGGTTCAGAAGAAATAAACTGGTTCTGATCTTTTTTACTTCTAACCTCTGACACATCCCCAATAGATTCTACCTTAACAATCTGAATATCACTGTCCTCCATATCCATACTGTCTTCAGATGGATGAATGCAAGGTGAGTCCTGCTTTGGGGAGCCTCTGGCATCTGCCTGTTGTTCTTTTGACTGGGGAGAAGCACTCTGCGGTTCACATCCCTCTTTACTATCCATTGGTTGTTTTGGCTTTATAAACTTCCACAAGGCCTGCGTGCACCGTTCTACAATGTGGCTCATCTGAAGAAAACTCGCAGCAGTCAAGTAATTTACAAGTTCCATCTCAGGGAATTCCAGCACACCACTATAACAGGATAAGAGCAATTGTCTCCCCACTTCGGAACTCTGTAATATGGAGATTTTCACCTCTCTGGAATCATTCAGTAAAAACTGGTCTCTTAAGAAGGGGGAACCTGCAGCAAACACAATTTTATGCCCCTGTACCTCAATATCATCTATGAGAACTGTAACATCACAAAATTTATTCTCTTCTCTTAATTTGTTCATTTTTTGTAACATTGAATCTCCATAATTTTCAAACTTGAAGTGAAGGAGATCTGATCTTTCAGACATTTTGGCAGACCTAAAGAACAGAAATGTAAAAAGGATGAATTTAAGAAAATTCAAACAATTAAGAAACCTGGATTTTCCTTCCAAAACCAAATTTGTGTTGTCATATCTCTTTGTATGTATCTGAATGCAATTTTCCTTAAAAGAGGAAGCTAGCAGCTTTCAAAGGCTGTTAAAAATTATTCTTCACCAACATCAAGTATCAATTGCAGTAATGATTGTGTACTTGTATCAGTGTAAATAGTTTGGCATTCATTGAACTTTTTACAAGACTCACAAGACTTTTCACATTCAACTTAATACAAGAACAGTGTCAAGTTACTTCAAGAGCATTTTGTTTTTGCTTCTCAAATGAATATTCTATCAGGTTTCAAAAACAAAGTGAAACATCCCAACAAGTGTTAATGAACCTAACTATATTCTTCTGCATGATACTATGAACTTACTTCTTCAAAAACAAAACTCTTTTCCTTTGCTTTGTATTTTACAGTACTGCCCTCAAAATTGCTTGCCCCATTTCTGAGTAAACCCTCCTCTTTTGAAACTGATGGGAATTTATTCATACAAGTATTTCTGTGACAAAATGAAAGTCACAGACCTAAAGGAACAATGTTTATTTCAGACTGTGTCAAAGGCACAGGTCTTTATCCTGTGCATTGGGTACAAATCTAAACTCTAAAGAAACATTTCTTGATACAGACAATAAATATTTGATATAGAAAAACCAGATGAGCCACTTGAGAATCTAAGTAGAAGGAAGGTAGATCTAATTAATCCCTACTAGATTCTGTTCTCTATCCCAATTTATCCATCATTACTCATCAACTGGATTACTAGTACTTATCCATAAATGTTCTTTGGCTTCCAGCTTCTCTAATCCAACTTCTACATCATGGCAAGACATCTTTCAAAAGCACAGATGTGATTATATCCAACCCCTGCTTAGAATCCTCCCATGATTTCCCACTAACTCCTAGCTATAGACTAACCTCTTGAGTATAAACTGATTAAATAAACCTAACAATAACTAAGGTAAACACTAGCATAACCCATTCAACCACAGAAGAAGGTGTCTTTGTCAAAACTCTGCATATTTGTCCCTTTACATAGCAATTCCTTTGGAGAAAGTCCTCATGTTCTAATTCCATACTCTCCAAATGATTTTCTGGTAACTTGGCTTGCCAAGGTAAGAAAGAATTAGCCATGCCCACATGATAATTCTAGTCTGTAAGTCATTGCAAAAATAATAAACTGGCACTCTCTGTCTACATAACAGTCTTCTGTGAGATCAGTAGTGTTATGAAGTTTACCCTTGAGAAATAGCTCTACAATCTCAGTGGATCAATAAATTCACCTTGAACTTTATGCATTTATTAGCTCCATAGTTGAGAATCGTGAGACAACTGGGTGCTCTCGGCAACATCTTGACTCTGAAGCTCAATCTTTATAGTCTTATCTTCTATAATACTGACCTACAAAGGCTTATAGAATACCAGCTCCTGATGGCAGAGTCTAGTTCTTACACTGCTCTTCTCATACCTGCTGCATGATAGCTCTTTGTTCACTCCAAGCCTTAGCACAGTTATTTTAGTCTGGAACATTACTCCTAGCCAATTCTGTCTCCTTTATTTCCTGAGAGGCCCTTCCCTAACCTTAGACTAGAGCAGTTCTCTCTCCTGAACCCAGAGAATAGTACTTAACAACAGTCAAAGTACTTTATTAAATACTGTATTTCCCCGCCAAATTGTAAGCTTCATGGCATTTGAGGGAAACATCTCCATCCTACGCAATGGGGCTAATGCTGGGAACCTGCATCTTCTAGGGCAAAACTTTTTTCTTTTGCTTCAAATTCTACTCACTGCAGCCACAGTACTGGCCAAACCCTCTTCTGTTAAAACTGGTGTGTATTCCCATCATTTAATATTGTACTAAACACACGCAGGTGCTCAGGCGGCATTTGTTGAACCTTGTAAGATTTGCTTGATGGTGGAAAGAAGGAAGAACTGCTGTGAGGCCAACCAGCTCAGTGTCTGTAGAAGGTCTGAGGCCATGAAAGCCTGAGAAGGAATGAAAGTGGGAATAAGGAGCAAGGAAAAACAACAAAAGATATTTTAAAGACCTTGGAAACTGACTGGATACAGAGAAGGAAAAAGAATGTACCGGTAAAGGTTCTAAGGAGTTCAGCTGCATGAAATCAGCATAGAATGAGAGGTAAAATTTAGTAAAGAGAACTGGGATGGCATAGGTATATTAACAAAAATGTACCTACTTAAATTATAAGCTTTTCCCTTGCATGGCATTCTGAATGTACAGATCATGAGTAACTGCAATAAAGGTGAGAGGAGGAGTGTAGAGAAGCAAATGTAGCATCAGAGAAAAGATGGTGAACAGCAAATGTCTAGTACATATAGGGGATATATCAATAAAGCAACAAACCTGTATTATCACTGTTCAGTTTCAGCGATTCCAATAGCTTAATATATTCATTCTGGAATGGTGAATGTCCCAATTTATAACCAGAAATTATAAAAATAACTGTCGTTTCAACTGGTCAAACAAAAGGGGCATTCTTTTTTAGTGTAGCTTGTCCTAAATCTACCCTCAGGTCAGTATTTTCATATTCACACCCCAAAATGAGCACTAATTGCTTCCATCTACAATATGACAGCACTTACAATGTTTAAACAATTAGCCTCAGGGATAATTGTTCCTTGAAGCTCCAAAGATGAGAAGCTAGATTACAGTTTCACTTAACTTCTTACCAGTCTCAAGAAACATACCATCAGGAGCAGCCCAACAGGTATCCCAAGAAAGGGCTTGCTTTTGTTTGCTGCAGTCCAAGAATGTCAGGAAAACTGATTCTGTTTAATTAATTAATTGTTTTCTCTAATATGTGTCAGCCCACTCTTTTGTCTCCCTTTGATATACTTTTATTTCCAGGCCACACAGTTTACCCTTTAATTGATTCCTGTCACTAGCTCCTCTTTTCAAAGGCCTGTATAGTTCTATGAGGGCAAGGCCCATCTGTTACTTTTTACACCACCCATTCCACAAAAACCAGCAGAATAATTAACTCTTAAAAGTCCCTATGAAATTATTATTGAGCTATTGTAGAGATGCTCTTCACTATCATGATATCCTCTTTTGGGTGCCCTGGGGAAAATTTCTCTCAAGGGTTTGTTTTGACAATATAAACCAAGAATGTAACTTTCTTGACTTTCAAAAAAAGTCAAAATAAAAAGGAGTAATTGTGTTTCTTATGAACTGGCCTAATTTAAGAATAAGAGAAGTGGCAGCTATTCTTTACTGAATCCTGGGTATTAGCTCTGGTGCTAAGTGCTTTACATAAGTTGACCCACTTAATTCCCAAAAATCCCTGTGAGGTAGTTTTATCATCCCCACTTTGCGTATGAGGAAATGCAAGCTTTGAGAATATAAAGAACTTGTTCAACTTAAAGAGAGATGGAAAGTGTTAAGTGTTAGAGCTGGAACTTGTGCCCAAGATGCATGATGCTAAAATCCACGTATGAAACAACTAGGCTAGCTGAAGTATTACCTTATGGATAACGTTAGCTGTGTGACTTCAGATTTCCCTCCTCATACCCAGTCAGCTGTACACTGACTATTTATATACTTTTGTGTAGTTAGTCGTGCATCAGAGAAAGTTTCATTTTTTTAAAAGTACAACTTAAAGCCAAATTTATGTCAAGTCTAGAGGATTTAATAGTAAGCTACTTATGTATTATTAGTCATATTCCTGATTACATTCAATTTCTTTATTATTTTACCTTCCCTTCACACCTATTTAAACTTTATTTTTCCATCTTTTGTGTATTTATCTTCACAGAATGAAACTTAGTGTCATTTGCAAATAAAAGGAAATCATGAATATATTTCAAAATCCCCAACTGTAGTTAACTCCTAAGTACAGTAGAAATTGTTCATAATTTTCATAAAAATCACTCACATAATTCTACCTTACAGCAGAGCTTCCAGTAAATGAAAGTAGAGAACTGATCAGGTATAATACTTAGTGACCACAATCTTTGATTGTTGTTTCTTTGATTGTTGATTCTTTCCTCAGAATGTGTTCTAAATTCTCTCTGTATATTCTGTCATTGCTATAGTTCAGGTCCTTATCATCTATTGCCTAAATTACTACAATTAAATCTGAATACTGTTTAATGTTTATTAGCAAGTTTTGAATGACCCATTTCTCAAATATCAATGTAATGGGAATATTCTTACTTAAGTTCACTTTCTCTTTATTATGCAGTTCTTTCATAATTATTTCCATAAAAATGTGCCAACTGATTTGAAAATTTCCCTTTGTTCAAGCAAGAGTAATCAAAACGGATCAGTGAATATTTTAGGTTGGACAATGTTCACTGCTGTGCCATGGGCTGTGAGAAAATACCAAATTTTCTTATCTCAAATGACTCTAATAACTACAAAATATGATTATGACATACAAATACAATAAGGAAAATTTTCTATTGCATACAATAAACTCCCAAGCTGTATGTCAGTCTTTTTCTATCTACCTCATGAAAGTGCCCTTATTGTTCAACTTAGCACTCACAACTACTTGAAAAACTGTCTTTTACTAACACCATATTCCATTTTTCAAAGAGGTGTATTAGACTACAACTTTTTTTCTATAAACTTCAATCTTTTTCTTGCCTTGGGTAATTTTCATGACACTACCTTCTCCAAATTCTGACTTTGTTTACCTTTAATTGTAAGTAATATATACCTTTAATTGTAAGAAATATATCCTTCCTGTACAATGTTTCAACATCATAGCTTAGGTACAAAACCACTTTCCCAACCGCTTTCCTCTCAGTACTCAGTTTGTTTTAAGTTTGGTCCTTTATGATTTTCCTTCCCACCCTTTTTAAAACACTTTTATATTCCTAGCCACAGAAAATGTAAAATAAAATAGTTTCTATTGTGTTTTGTAACTTACTTTTTTTCACTTACTGTTTTTGAGAGCCATATGTGTTGAATAAATATAGATCTAGTTCATTCTGTTAAACTATTGTAGAGAAATGGGCATGTTACTTAACTACTGGCCTCTGTTCCACCATTCTTTTGTTTCTCAAGTGTTCACTGAATTGTGTAACAGTCAGCATATCCTTCAAAGATTACACCTTGATTTTTTGCTATGTTTTCTCAAGGCTTATTTCCTCAGAGAGCCCACCTGGTTTTTCAATTTTTATTACCTTCTCTAAAAATTCCTAAATTCCCATCCTCATGCCAGCCTTAACTAAATTTAACCTCAATTTAAGCTACTCAAAAGTACTTGCCCTAGGTTACTATTCTATCACTTCAAATGCCTGATGCCTACACTCTTGCACTGTCTAAAAGTCAGTAAGTCAAAAATAAAAGTTAATGGAGAAAGGCTCTGAGAACAGTGGGCATGGAGGCAAGGAAACCTGTTAGTACGCTATTAGTCTGACAGATCAAGAGAGAAACAATGAGGTTCTGATTATTGACAACAATAATACGGATAGAGGAAAAGAGATTTGAGAGATATTTCAAAGAACTGCTGGACTAGGTGACCAATGTGGGGAACAAAAGAGGAAAGTTCAAGATGACTCCACGATACTTGGTTTGAATGACTGCACATCTTTCATAGAGTCATTCAATAGGTGAGGGAACACTGAGGGGATGGATGATCATTGGTCTGGTCTTAAAAAATGTTTAGCCAAGAGGCTCCTACATGACACCAAGAGGAGGATCCATTAGCTAGCTGGAAGAGGGTCTGAAGCTCAAGAGGAGACTCAGTTATAAATAATACATGATAGATGGAATCTTGATACAAATTGACCTAATTGTGAAAGAAACTGACCTAAAATGCACCGACTGGAAGAGAATCTAAGAAGAAATAAAAAATATATATTTAACACAAACATAAATCCATTACTTACCTTCTTCTCCATCTGGATCTCCTTCCAAGCCTTTCATTTTATTTTTCAATGAACCTATCTTTGCTTAAAATTTTCCCACTCTTTTGACTCTCATCACTGCTTAGTGCAATGGGTAACACCATTAATTCTGGAAACATATTTCCTAGGATCAAAACCCTGACTCAGTAGCTGTATGACCCTGAGTTAGTTACTTAACTCATGTATGTGCTTCAGTTTTCCCATCTGTCAGATAGTAATATTACTTCATTGTTATAGGGAATTAAATTAATTTTTAAATTAAATTAAAAGTAAGTTAGTATTTTAAATAGTTTAAAACAGTGTCTGGAATACACTCTATAAGCATTTTTTAGGTAAATTAACAAAGCCTGTCAATTTTCCTTGAAATCCTTCACATGTGGCCTTTTCTCATTCTCATTTAACACCAAACCAGTTGAGTTCTCTATTATTTCATATATCATTACCTCATCATTCTATTGTCTTCTAAAGGTCATTAATAATCTCTTACTAAAGAAATGCAATCTTTTTTTCTCCCCTCATTCCCCAAATGCCCTGCATGAGTTTTTCCAGAAGACTGTCAAAATTCTCTTCTCTTGATTTCTGGGTTTTCTTGGTTGCTGGAACCCTGCACTCTTATACTTTATCTCCTACTCTGTTTCTGCAACTACCATAATTCCTCGTCCTGCTTCATAAATGCAGCCTTTCCCCGAAATATTCCCATTTTTCTTAGTACTCCCTTCCTGATGCCAAGTATTTTCATTGCTTTCACCTCTATGCTGGTGATTCAAACTTTACCTCTAGCCACAACATTGAGGCTGAGCTGCAGATCTGCATTTCCAGCTCTATACTGGACAGTTTCATGTGGCCATCTATTAGTTCTGTAACTCAAGATGTCCAAAAAATAAGTTTGTAGTCTACAGTAAGTTTATGGTTTTATTACTGATAATGGCGCATAAAATTCTTCAAATACCAAAGGCTTAAAACCTAGGAATCAGGTTTGCTACCTCTTTCACCCTCAAGATCCAATTTATTATAGAGCCTTGATACCACTGACTCCAGTATACTTGCCTTCTTTCCAGTAATAACAGTCATAACTCCTTTTCAGGACTTACTAACTCTTACTAGGCCAACCCCATTACACCTTCAGAAGAATCTCTAATAAGAGTACCTATGTTAGTTAAAAGAGTCCAGAATCAGTTGATGGAAATTCCTTTCCTATAGGCTAACCTCCACATCAAAATGGCTTTCTATAGTGCAAATCTGACCGTATCAGTTTCTTGCTTAAAACTCTTTAAAACCTACCCATCTCCTCTAAGGTTAAACCTTTACCTGGACCTCTGCTTTTCCAGTCTCATATCTCATCCTATGCACAAAAAGCCCCCCAGTTTCCACCTCTTCACAAACGTCATGCTCAGTCATTCGTTTACAGCCTTGCAACTGTTTCTTCTGCCTGAAAAGTTCTTCTCCAGTTCACCCTCTCCAAGAATAATTCAGACATCACTTTATTTCTTCAGCCTTCCCAGCAATTGCCCCTTGGGGAGTTCACACATATATGACTGATATATATAGCAGGAGCAGTTACTTGTTTATATCTAGCTCCCACGCTCAACCTTGAAAAAACTGGATCTAATCCCCAGTGCTCACACAGCGCCAGTAATATAAAAGGTGCTGTGGCCAGTAGCCAGTTTTTGGGAAACCCCGGCAAAGAGTGATTCTCGTGGGCTGTCACTGAGGCCTAGGGCCTCAGCTCTGGCACTTTCTATGAAATGCCAGAGTCGGGCGTCCAAGCCAACTGGGACCCTCGGTTGGGGTCCCTGGAGGAGGTCCGTGGGGCATCCTTAGGCTCCCCACTTCTGAAGCAGGGAAGGGAAAGGGGCGGGGCACAGCGTGGGATGGGCCAAAGGTTCCTTAAGTTCCTCCGGGCCTAGGCCAGATCCTCGGCCCATCCCAGTACAGGTCCCGGCCAATCCAGGGCCCCAAGGGGGCTCCTCTTGAGACACCCCGTACCCCTGCCCGGCGCTTCGGCCGCCTCCGCACTTACAGACCCGGGGGAAGGCCGCCGTCAGGATCCGGCACCGCCAGGAGCTCCGGCCCCTCGGGGCTCCGGGAAGGGGGAGGGGCAGGGAACCGGAGCCAAAGGGGGACCCAACGGAACCGGAAGGGCAGCCCTCACCGGACAAAGACAACTTCCAGGTCCCATGGTCCTCTCCACCAATCGGAAGGCTTGGAGGGCGACGGGGCCCGGAAAGGGACATTCCTCACTGTGGGCAAGGTGCAGCGTGCTGCGTACTGCTGCTCAGGGGTGTCCGCCAGCGACACAGAGGTGCGACGGTCACTTAACGTGTGCGGCCCAGGCCCTGTGCGCCTCGGTTCCCCTGGAGCTGGGCCTCGACCATTTGCTGCATGAATGGGCCTGAAGTGCGTTTACGCACTTAAGCCCCGGTAGGTCCCTCACGCCTGGGCATGTGGACTCCCGGCGTTGGAGCCTTGAAGTCAGAAGGTGGTTTACTCCCCTCACTTTTGGATGTTGGTGTGTCCCAGTGATCTCTTGCAATCCGGTAGCTTCCGTTATACAACGTGCTCACCATTCACAAATCACTGGCTAGCCCAGATAGCTCTCTTGACCTCCACCGCCAACTGCCTAGAAGAAATCTCCAATTGTTTGTCCCAGTGTTAATGTACCTTTTAATTACCTCAGGTTCATCCAAGACCTGTTTCTTATCCCCTGTAGTCCTTGTGTTGGTGAACTACATCATCAGTTTTGCCGATCGAAACCTTTAGTATTTTGAATCTATAAATCACTTTGGGTAGTATTGCCACTTAATTTTAAGCCTTCTTGTCTATGAATATGGAATATCTTTCTGTGTACTTGGATCTTCATTAATTTCTTTCAGTAATGCTTTCTAGTTTTCAGGGTATTTCTTTTTTATAATATTGTAAATGGAATTGCTTTCTTATATTCCTTTTCCTATTGTTTACTGATGATGTGTAGAAACACAACTGATTTTTGTGTGTTGGTTTTGTACCTAGTAATTTCGCTGAATTTCTTGCTCTACAAGTTTTCTTGTGGATTTTTTGGGATTCTCTCTCTATATGATCATGTTATCTTTGAATGACATAGTTTTACCTCTTATTCTTCATTTTGTATACCTTTTATTTCCTTTTCTCATCTAATAGTTCTGCCTGAAATTTCCAGTACGGTGTTGAATAGCAGCTTAAAAGGAGGCATCCTTGGCTTGTCATGATCATTGAGGGGTAGCGAAACTCTTGAGTATGATGGTAGATAACGGGTTTTTCACAAATACCTTTATTTATTTGAGGGTTGAGGAATTTTCCCTCTTTAACTAGTTTTCTAAGTGGTCTTATTATGAAAACTATTCTATTCTGTCAAAACCGTTTTCTGCATCAGTTGAAATGATCATGTGTTTTTCACTTTGTTTTATTCATGTGATATATTACATTGACTAATTTTATGTTGAACCACCCTTGCATTCCTGGGATAAATCCCAGCTGGTTGTGGTGAATAATCCTTTTAATATGCTGGTGGATTTGATTTCCTTGTGTGTTTTTGAAGATTTTTGAATCTGTATTCACAAGACATATAGGTCTATAATTTTCTTTACTAGTAATGTTTTTATCTAGCTTTGGTATCAGAGTAATGAATGGATTGAATTAGGAAGCCTCATGTAATGAATTAGGAAGCATTCCCTCTTCAATTTTTTCTGGAAGAATTTGAGAAGGATTAGTGTTAATTCTTCATTGAATGCTTCATACAATTTTCTGGTGAAGCCATTGGTACAGAACTGTTCTTTGTTGGGTGGCTTTTTATATAATCACTCAATCTCTTTACTTGTTCTTACTGTGTTGAGATTTTCTATTTCTGCTTGAATCAGTTTAGATAATTTCTGTGTTTCAAGAAATTTGCCCATTATTTCTAGATTGTTTCATCTGTTAGAATACAGTTCATAGTATTCTTTTCTAATCCTCATTATTTCAGGAATGTCTGAAGTAATAGCCTACTTTTCTTTTTGACTAGTTATTTGCATGTTCTTTTGTCTTTGTTGGTTTATCATTGTTAATTTTGTTAATCTTTTCAAAGAAACAACTTACAGTTTCATTGATTTTTTTTTTCTAAATTTTTTCTGTTTTCCCATTCTCTACTTTGTTTATCTGCACTCTAATCTGTTTTGTTTCCTTCCTTCTACTAGCTTTGGGTTTAGTTTGCTCTTCTTTTCCTAGTTTCATAAGGTATAAAGTTAGTAGTATTTTGAGATCTTCTTTTTTAATGTTACCATTTACAACTATTAAGTTTCCCTCTGCACCTCTGCTTTCATTGCATCCTGTGTGTTGGTATGTTATCATTTTCATTCATTTCTAAGTATATTCTATTATCCCTTTTAATTTCTTTTTGTTGTTCAAGAGTGTGTTGTTTAACTTGCACATATTTGTGAATTGTCCTGTTTTCCTTCTGTTAATGATTTCTAACTTCATCCCATGTGGTTGGAGAATATATTTTGTTTGATGTCTATCTTTTAAAATCTGTTGAAACTTGTTTTGTACCCTAGTATATGGACCATCCTGGAGAATGTCCAGAACTTGAAAAGAATGTGTATTCTGCCTTTGTTGGATGGAATGTTCTATATCTGCCTGTTAGATCTAGTTGGTTTATTGTGATGTGCAAGTCCTCTATTTCTTCTTATCTTCTGTTTGGATGTTTTTACTCATTTTTGAAAGTGGGGTATTGATGTTTCCAGCTATTGTAGAATTATTGATTCCTCCTTTTAATTCAGGTCATTTTTGCTTAGTATATTTTGAGAGTCTCTTACTAAGTATGTTAATGTTTATAACTTACTTAATAATTGTTAATACTTACTTTTATAATTGCCCATGTATTTGTCTTTATTGGAGGGCTTTAATTATTCATATGGCTTCACATTACTGTTAAGCATCTTTTCATATAAACCTGAAGAATTCCCTTTAGTATTTCTTGAAGGGCCTGTTTAGTAATAATTAACTCCCTTCGCACTTTTAAAATCAAAGAATGTCTTAATTTCTCCTTCATTTTTGAAGGACAGTTTTGTCATATATAGAATTCTCTGTCAACCGTTTTTTCCTTTCAGCATTTTGAATATTATCAACCCATTGCCTTTTGGCCTCCGAGGTTTAGGATGAGAAAGTGACTAACAATCCTACTGAGAATTCCTTGTTTGTAATGGGTCACATCTCTCTTACTGCTTTCAAGATCCTTTCTTTTCTTTGGCTTTATGCATTTTGATTATTAGTCTTCCATTTTTTCTCTCTTCTCCTACTGGGACTCCCACAGTGGTATGTTGTTTTTGACTATCTCACAGATCCCTTAAGCTCTGTTCACTGTTCACATTTCTTCATTCTTTGTTTTTCTGTTCCTCAGATGGAGTAGGAAGCACAAGGAATCTGTCTGTCTTCTAGACAACTGTACTGGCAGAAACTGTCTAAAGTAACTATTTTGGAACTCTGGAATCAATAGCCATACCTTGTTATACTGTGGTTGGCTTTATTGCCCTTCACTTTATTGAGCTTTGCAGATACTACATTTTTTACAAATGGAAGGTTTGTGGCAACCTTGCATTGAGCAAGTCTGTTGGCACCATTTTTCCTACAGCATTTTCTCACTCTGTGTGTCTGTGTCACATTTTGGTAATTCTTGTAATGTTTCAAACTTTTTTGTTATTACTGTGTTATGGTGATCTGTCGTAGTGATTATGACTCACTGAAAGCTCAGCATTTTTTGGCAATGAAGTATTTTTTAAATTAAGGTATGTACATTGTTTTTTAAACATAATGCTATTGTATGCTTAATGGAGTATGATACAGTGTTAATGTAACTTTTATATGCACTGAGAAGCCAAAAAATTCATTTGACTTGCTTGGTTGTGATATTTATTTTATTGCAGTGGTGTGGAACTGAACCCACAATATCTCCAAGTTTATTTGAACACTTGGCATCTTTCAGGGGAAACTTTGGTTGTTAATTGAGGCTAATTTCAGTCAATGTCAGCCTTTAGTGTCATAGTCCCTCCTTATCTCCTACCACAGACAGCCATGTTCACATTCCTGGTGTGGTTGCTGGAACTAGGATGGGAAAAGTTCTGAGGTGCAGGCATAGAAGCTGGCTGCCATTGTGTCAACCCTCATTTGCTGAACTGGCTTCCAGGGGTTTAAAGGAACAGCACCTGTTTTGTTTATTTGTTTGTTTTTTTCCCTTTTACCCCAATTGGGGAGCCAGACATTTAAAGACTGGACATTCCAAATCAGCCACTTCTATGGAGAAAATTAGAAAGCCACTATATATAACCAGGAAAAGATGCAGGTACAGAAAACACCTGAGGAGATCCCAAGCCTTCACCTCAGGCTGATACTGATCCCTGGCACAGAGACACCCTTCAACAATAAAAAAAAAAAAAAAAAAACCCTGGGGAAGAGGAAGCATCTATTTCCAGACTTACCACATTATAAGATTCAAACATTCATTTTTCAACAAAACCCAAAAGGCATATAAAGAAACAGGGAACTATGACCCATTCAAAGGAACAAAGTAAGTCAGTAGAAACCATCCTTGGGAAAGCTTGGATGTCTGATATATTAGACAAACACTTTGGAGCAACTGTCTGGAAGTTGCTTACTGAGCTAAAAGAGAACAGGGATGAAGTCAAGAAAACAATGTATGAAAAAATGAGAATATCATTAAAGAGTGAGAAATTATAAAAGGAACCAAAATGAAATTCTGAAGTTGAAAAATATAACAAGTGAAAAATTCACTAGAGGGGTTTCAAAATCAAATTTGAGCAGACAGGAGAAACAATGAGCAAACATGAAGATACTTCTTTTAAAAATACCTCTCAAACCCTGTTCTTTTACCCCCTCCTTTGTCCTGCCCTAATTCAAGCCTATTAGAAAGCTTCCAAATTGTTCCATTTACTCCCTGTTTTGCCTTCTCTATTCCTACCAGAATGATCTTTTAAAAACATTCAAATCTGATATTGACATTGTCCTTAAAAACCTTAAAGGGCACCCCTGTGTTTATAGCTTGAAGCTCATTTTCCTTATTTTAGTCCTTAGGAACCTTTGCATTCTGGCTCCAGCTTACCACATCAATCCAGTGAGCTTTGAGATACAACTTCCTTTCCAGGAAATACAAGGTCTAGAGGAACAACTCAATGATCGCTTGACGAAGCAACCACTCAGATCCAGAAGGTGGGAAATTTTGCACTTCATGTTGCCTGATTTCTTCAATAAGCCAGTGTCTTTTATTTTTTTTCTTAAGTGCTAGAGTAAAAACTACTTAAGGGACACAGCAACCAGATGCAATGTGTAGCCCTGGATTGGATATTGATTTGGGAATACAAGCTATAAAACAATGTATTTCAAATAACAGAAAATCTGATTATTGTTAGGTATTAGAAGAGATGGAAATTTACTGAAATTATATTACTGATTTGTGATAGCCAGATGTAAAAGTATTTTAAGATTGATAGAAAATTTGAATGTGATCTAGGAATTAAAAGTTGAGGAAAATTTACTGAAATTATTAGATACTGTTAACTTGAATAAAGCAGATTGCTAAACTGATCTCTTTTTGAAAAACAATGGACACAGAAGAATATGCATTAAAGTATTAACATTTGTGATGAAAATGTGACATTTTTCCTTTTTATTTTTTGCTTGTCACTATTTTCTGTTTGTTTCCAAGGCATACTGTATTGATTCTGTTACAAAGTTTTATTTTTTAAATTAATGTTAATATTTACATATATATCTGGGGTATGTATATGAATCAAGGAATACAGGAATGTATGTCACCAAAATTAAAAAAGGTGGTTTTATCTGTTATCTCAGGGGATTTTACTTTCTTCCTGATGCTTAATTATTTGAATACTTCAAAAAGGGTGTGTAGGTGTGTATTACTATTATGTAACTGTATAAGGAGAAAAGGAACAAAGCTATTTTCCTGTGGGAGTGAAGCCAAGTCTATTGTAATAGACAGGACTGCAAAAGAGCACAGGTTTTTTGCCCGTTACCTGGTTGATATGGATGCAATATCTACAGGAAAACATTGTGAATGACTCATTCACCAGGAAAAGAGCTTATGTTATTTGAATAAAGAAAGGGGGAAGGTTAAGGAATTGGCTGTAGAAATATTTTTTAAATTATCAAGACTTCAGTAGCCCTTTGATCAGTTTTTGTTACCGTCCACCTTATAAATTTATTTAGGAAAAAGACTATAAACTTCATTATATTGCCCTTGCTCTGTATACACTTTTGAATGTTTTCCAAATAAAATCCCAGCCCCATCTTTGAGTAACACTCTGAAACCATCTTGTTCTTTTTTGTCTTACGTCTCAAATACCTCAAGGTAGCTGTTTTGTAGTCAGAAGTTTTGACTTCTAGACTGAATTCTGTTACTTAGGTAGAACTCATTATAAAACGAAAAAGGAAATCCTATTCTCAGGTTTGTGGTAATGCTAAAATGAGATACCCACCCATATAAGGACCTATCACAATCTCTTGACACATTGTGCGCACTATAAAGGGCTACTTTTGAAACAGCACTTGAACATGAAAAGGGAGCAAGTGATTTTCCTTGCTAGCACCAGTAGTCTTTGCAGTTGTATCCCCGCTCTTAGGCGCAACGGCCTGCCCCTCCCGGCAGTCTTGCTTCCAATCCCTGAAGCAGTCATCCAGCCACCGCCAATCGAAGCCCAGACTCTGAGCACAGCAGCCCGCCGAGCTCCCCGAGTGCAGGCTCCGCGCAGGTGCAGACTCCCGAGGCGGGCTAAACGTCAGGTGGGGCTTAGAGGAAAGGAAGTACGCCCTCGCCGCCTGTTGTTGGACCAATGGGGCTGCTCGGTACAGCCGCGGGCCTATGAGGCGGGGCGGAGGGCGGAAGGGGCTGCTCTCACGTGAGTAGGGGGTGGAGAGCGGGGCTAGGGCTGCTGGGGAGGCCCAGGCGGTGGAGCCTCGGGGACAGCGAACGGCGGGCTGCGGAGCAGAGACGGTGGTTCGGGTAGGGCCGCGTTTACCCTCCTCATCCTCTTCTATCTGCCAAGCCCGCGAAGGGTCCTCCGGCAGCCCCTGCTGGGAGCCAGACTGTGTTCTCATCCCGCGGGGCTAGGCGGACTAGACTGCCCTCCGCTCCCTCAACGAGCCGGGTTCTGAGGGGAGCCGTGATTGGGGGCAGGGGGAGCTGTGGCCGAGGGAGAGGGCGCATGCGCAGGCGGGAACGCTCGCGGAGCCCCTGCCCAAACCGGTTCCCCCTGTTTGGGCGGATGTCTGTCTCCCGAGTTTCGCAGCCGTCCGTCTGGCCCCCCAGCAAAGCTGGTTTGTCTCTTGGCGTTCATGATTTGGGCCAGGTCCTATTTGGAAATCTGGCCGCCCCCTCTGCCTCAGTTTCTCCCATTGCTTGCTGGTCCTGTGTCCGTGACTGAAGTTGTCGGCCTGTCATCTCGTGTTGGTCTGCCTTATTTTCCTTGCCTGAAATTAAAGAGTCCTCTGCATGCCACTCTCTACATCTCCTTTACGTATCTGATCCCAGTACTTCGCTATGTCTTGATTCTCAGCAACCTTCTGGGGTTTAGGTGTTGAGTCAAAGAGGATAATCCCAGACTTCCAGGAATTCGCTGTCTATTGCTTGGTATTAATTTGGTCCCTACTCTTCTAATATTAAGGCTGTTACCATCTGCACCTGCTTTTACAGGCATCTCCATGCTTTGGTTACTTGGGGATTCCTCAGTCTTGGAAGCAAATACCCTAGGAGACTGTTAAGTGATTATGCTACTAGTGTTCCGTTAGTTGAAAATCATGTTCCCACTTTAATTAGAGACCTTTTGGCGTCTGTCATTTTTAACGGTTGAGAAAATTATCATAGGGTGTGTCGCAATTCATTTGATGTTTTCATTCAAATAAATACCTATATTTACATACAGGTAACTGGGATAGTAAGTCTAAGTCATGAGTGTGTGTGTGCGCGGGCGTTTTTCCAGCTGCTTTGTTTAGGAAGAAAAAAAATGAGTTTAATTGTGTCACATTAAACTGATGTTTGAAAAGTAGTTGAAGAAAAAAGGCTTAGGTGCCAAGAAAGTGCACATTCAACTCTTTTAAACGAAGGACCTGTTGCCCTTCTTTCAAGTGTGTATTGGATTATTTTAATATGTATTGAAGGCTTTTAAGTAGAGTTTATAAAACCTGAAAATGAATAGGGGAGAAAGTTCTTTAAGATCGTTCTTTGTAGACCTCAGCTTACATTAACAAAATTTGAATCCATGATTGATTCATATTTATTGGTTACATTTAAATTTCACATGCAGCTTTAATACAAATTAACTCAAATTGTAATTAAAATTGAACTATTGCTATGTTGTGGTACACTTCTTGCTGTTTCAGTTTTATAACAGCTTACAGTTAATTAAGTCAATTCATTGGCATTAAGTTGTATATTTGGGTAGTTAGTCTGTCAGCTCTGCTTTTTGGCATTTAGGTCACAGTGTTCTACTAGTTTACAGGTACTTAATCTGGATTAAATGGTAATTTAGTGGAATTGTAAAAGTGGTCTACTGAATATTGAATAAGTGAATTATGCATATTATCTACATGAAGGGACATGATTTTCCACAATTATATCTTAAGTTTACAGCCTGGGCAGGTTCTTTAGAGAAGTAATTTCCTTTTATTGATTGTATTTCCAGCTAAACTTTACAGCCCAGAGTATTTTAAAGGAGTCATTGTCTTTTATTGAGCATTTTTCAAGCTAAAGTGAAGCCTACTTTCAAGGTCTCATTATTTCACAGTAATTGTTTTAACAAGTGACCTTCGAGCACAGGCTTCAGAAAATGGTTTAAATGAGCGCTACCTTTGAGAATCTTTATAGACGCTGAGGTTCTGACATGAGCTACCAGTAAAGTTATCTTTGTAGTTTTCAATGTAATCAGGCATCATCTGACTTCTCAGGTATATAGAATAAGTGAATATAAACTTCATAATCGCTCTTGGAGATAAAGCTCAGATATTAAAGAAGTGCGAATTAACCAGCTTGCATAATGTGGTTTGGCATGACAGTATAACATTTGGGTGCTTCATGTATAACTGCCTTGTTTTATTAGTTTTCCGTAGTTAGATCCCAAAGAAAGAAAATCCAAGCTAAGGACTCAATGTCCATAGGTATATATGAACAAACACCAGATTAACAGCTTTTTTTTTTGCATAAACTGATTACCTGATTCTCTCCCACCCTGTTTTGTGTTGACCATGCGATATTCTTTAGAAAACTTGTAAACCAAAACAATACTGGATGGACATTTAAACTTATATTGTAACCATTTCTTGTTGATCCTCATAGCCCAATTTCTCTTTATGTGTAAATACTCTCTGACCAAATATGGTAGTTTGCAAGTCACGAATATGCTGTAGAATTTAGCCTGAAGTTCCCTCTTTACAGGAGATAACTCTGAGGTAGTCATCAGAAAGAATATTTTGAAGATTGTTCTATCATAATGGAGTTTGTGTAAGGCCTAACTTTTCCCAAAAGTCCCTTTTTCTGTGGATCATTAATTAGTAAAAATAAAGGCCTAAACTCGTTTTTAAATTAATGCTTGACATTAAATAGCATATATTACCTTGGCTCTCAAACATGAGAAGTCGATCTTCTTAATTGTATGGCTGTGCTGCCAAATTCGAAGGTTTGCACCTCTCAAGAGTTAAGGCACTGTTGTTAGGTATCTTCAGTTAAGGTTACATCAGCTTTTGTGTGGTAAATCACTACTTAGGATCTATTGATCTTTGTGGTAAAAATTTTTCATACTAAAGGTATATTAGCAAATTAGTTTTCTGCGGTAACTAACACAATGTTACTTACTCTTAAAGATTAACAATAATTTGATTATCTTTTAAATTTCTTTTTCCCACCCATTTTCCCTCATTTATATATTTTGGTAATTATAACCAACAACCTATGGTTTTAATTTTGTTTTCATTTTCTGAAGATGGCCCTGGTATCAGGAAAAATAATTGATATGCAGAATCTTTGGCAACATTTTAAATATCAAGGGTATTAAGTGACAGCATTCAAGGCAAATTGGATTCAGTGTTGGGTATTTGTATACTACTACTGGGAAAAGCTGTGAGTTAATCATTTTAATATTTTTACCATAGAGGTAATAAACTCTTACGCCCTTGAAGTATGCTGATAAATGGGTTGTGGCAGTGTGAAAGTAGAAACATGTCTCCCAAATATCTTGCTATTTTCGATTTTCTATGATTAGACCTCTGATACATCTGCAAAAGAGAAATGGTTATATCCTTATTGTAGTTACCTGTTGAATTCTCTGTGAACCGAAGAAAAATCTGATTTCTTCTAACCTCAAAAGCTAATGCTTACATAAAAAATTGTTCCCTAGCAGAAAGCCATTTTTAATTTTTTGCTTTTGGTTGTGAGAAAATATCTTTTTAGACAGATTTTTAAAATCTTTGGAACTTAATTATTTGTGAATTTTTTTGATCTTACACAGTGCTTGTTCCAGTGCTATGCATAAGGGTGCTCAGTAAATGTTCATTGCTTTTCCACCATCCTCGTGTAACTGTGGACTGGTGCCTTCTTAATCAAAAGGTGCAGAAAATGTGTATCTTCTGCCAAACATTTGTGGTTTGCCTACATATAGAAAAGAACAACATAAGTACTGCATTTATCTTAGGCTTTGATCATCTTTCAAATGATTTATTTGTTTGACATTAAATTCACATATTTTAAGGAGAAATGAATAATATAAACATTTCACATCTAAGTGGAGACAGGTTGATATTCTAAATGGAATAGATTCATTTTCTTCACTGTGGATGAGAAGAAACTATATTGCTTAACTTCCTAAGAGGAGATGTCTTTGGACAATCCTGCATTGCTTAAAAATATACTTTATATTTATAAAATACTAATGTAAATTATATTATGCTTTAGAAATTTCTTTCAGAAGAAGTAAAGACAAGGATAACTTTTTTTAAAAATCTGTGCTAGTAGGGTCAGAAATATAATCTGACTTTGTGAATAACTAGTATATTAACTTTAAGTAGTACGTTTAACGTTAAGCTAACTTTCTCTGTGTTCCCAGTGGTAGGTTTCTGTTGTGGAAATACCATCCAATAATTTAAATATTTAGTTTCAGAGATACTGTGTTGAAGTGGCGTAAAACCAGTATAACGTAGAGTTCTGGAAAGAATTAAAGTGCTGTTTGTTGAAATAGCCACAGGAACATGGGGCTATTTAAGCCACTTAAACAAGGTTTATTTTTTCAGGTGTCAACAGTACTGCACTCAATCAAAAGAGTTAAATGAACTCTTTAAGTGTGTTTCATCCCCTCTTCTTACTTCACTATACCTTTAATTAGAGGTATCAAGATGTAAGGAAGAGAGTGTGAAGTTTAGAATCAGAAAGACATATATAACCCATGCCTTGAACTTAGTATATGACTTAAGGTAAGCTACTTAATTACTCTGAGACTTGGTTTCTTCATTTGTAAAAATGGAATTAATTATGCTTACATCATGGATGAGGACTGGAAAGCACTTGGCATTTCCCCCTCTCGTTCCTGGATACTCTCATTCACAAAAGAATAGGAAAGGTTCGTTCCTTCATTTTACAAATGAGAAAACTGAAGCTACAACATCATCTAAATTAAATAAGGACTGAGGAGTTCATGCCCAGTCACTTTTTTCTTAATGTAATACTAGGCTAACTTTAGAAACTCTTACAATAAAGGCTTATTGATTACCATGAGAAAGTGAGAAATAACTCTGAAGACATTGGCTCTTTGGGTGCTTTGCTATATGGATTTTGTGAATTTTATACTAAAGAGCCTATAAAGTTACAATCATGCTTTTAAAACTTACCAATGAATAGATGAACAAAATGTGGTACGTACATACCATAGAATGTTATTTGGCCTTGAAAAGAAAGGAAATTCTGACATGTGCTACAACATAGATGAACTTATGCGAGTGAGATAAGCCAGCCACAGAAGGACAAATATTGAATGATTCCACTACTCATGACAATAGTCAAAATCTTGAGACAGAAAGTAGGGTGTCGGTTGCCTGGGGAAATGGGAGTTAGTGTTTAATGAGTACAGAGTTTCAGTTGGGGAAGGTGAAAAGTTCTAGAGATGAAGTGTTGTGGTTGCACAGCAATGTGAATATACTTAATATCACAGAACTGTACATTTAGAAATGGCTCAGATGGTAATATTTATGTTATATTTAACCACAGTTTTAAAAGATTAATACTTTTTAAAAATTGGAAAACTTAAAAAAAAACTTTTTATTACAAATTACTGTGTCTGTATAATTAAGGATATTTTTACTTCATCTGGAATTGAACTACAGGTCACTTCATACTTTAAAGAAGGAAATTGTCACAGGCTTTGTAGGTTAAGCTTTACCTAAGAGTGACTTTTAGATAAGCTGTTTTTTTTTCTTTAAGTGCTGTAGGCTCAAGATGATTATGTTTTATTTTTTGGTTTTTAAGCTAAGCTGAAATTATTCAGAAGGTTTAAGTTAATGTGGTTCTCTTAGCTCACTAAAATAATTCAAAGAAACAGCCCCCAAATTTAGAGTCAGACTAAAACAGACACATCTATTGTAAACCAATTAGTAGTGGTGGAACGGACTTTATTTTTATAAAAAAGATGATTTTCCATTGAGTTTTGTTAGATTTGCCCCACCCTTCACAGGGATAGGCTATGAGAAATTCATCTGAAAACAAATTCAGGGAAACAAACTTCAGAGCCAGGAAAAAAAATCTGAGATTAGTGCAATTTTTAAAAATAACTTCTTTGTACTCTGCTTGTTTAATTTTAAAGGGCTACAAACCCACAGGAATTGGTCTGCTGCAGCATCTTTGAGGTTTGATTCTGTCTTACCTTTTTCTGAACAGAGAGTGATCTTACTGGATCAGTGTTTTTGAAGGATACTACTGGGAGCAACCACAGACAATGTATTGGAATGGGGAGAGAGAGAAAAATAGGCATGTCAAGGAGGAGAGATGCATGCATTCCAGAAGAGGACAGAGGCACCTAGATACCTGGGTTTGCATCAAGTTCCACAGTTTTATCTGTAAACCTAAGTAAGTTATTGAACCATTCTAAGCTTCAGTTTGTCATATGAAGCCAATATTATCTGGCAAGGTTAGTGTAATTAAAGATTAGTAATAATGCATATAAAGCTTCTTAGTACCATGTTGGACACATGATTGGCACTCAGAAACTAGTAAGTATATTGACTTTTTAGATTTAGCAAGATGATTTAAGTATCCCCCTTGAGAGTTCCTAAAGTTGTACTCATTCCCTCACTGGTTGAGCAACAAAGATGATGGGGATTGAAAATGGTAAGAGAGTGTTTTAGTCCAAAGAGAATCCAAGGTATGTTTTGTGGCTCAGTGTTTTAACTAGTTTTGGTCATGAAAGGTGATAACTAGATGAGTCAATCAGGCACACTCAAGAATAGTTCTTCTTTGGGTCTGTTCGTTCCAGTAGTCTTTCATATCCACACTTCCAGTCACATGAATGTAATATAGCGTATTTGTCATTTGTCGTCCTCAAATTACTTAGACCCTACCACAGATGAGAGAGTACTATAAGTAGTTCAGAGAGACTGTGTGCCCAGTGTAGTCCCAGCATTTACCGTGGTGGTATATACTTAGTAATTGTTTCTGGAGTGAATGATCAACGAATATAATGGAGTAGAAAGAGATATAACATTATTTTACTGTGTGATAAATACTATAAGTATAACTAGTTAAAAAAGCAAAAAGGCAAAGGCTTAAGAGGGAAATAATGAATATTGCAGAAGGGAAAGGGGGAGGCTGTATCATAAGATTGCTGGTGGGGGAGAAGGACTAACTCGTGAAATTAAGACACATTCCTAGCTTAGCAAACAGCATGAGCAAAGGTTTGAGAATGAAACTGCATGATATATTTGGTGCTGAGTTGTCTGGTATGGTTTGATAGAAATAAATAAGACTAGAATGCTATTGTCTTTAGATTTTGAAGGACTGATGATAAAGGATTTTATACTGTTTTCAGTCAGGAGCGATCAAAGGTTTTGAAGAAGGGGTAGGATATATTATCAGATCTAAATTTTAGAAATTTAACTGGGGGGCTTTGATAATAATCAACTAGAGAGAGTCTAGGGAGACTTATGTTACAGCTAAGTTGAAAGAGAATAAAGTACTCACAAGTCATTGATGTGAAGGATGTTGAAGGAGAAAAAGATTGGGGTATGTTTTGGAACTAAAATCCATTACAGTTCCAGGGGAGAATGAGAAAAGGAATCATGGATTTTTTTTTTTTTTTACGTTTCTATCTTGAATCAGTTGCTAACAAGGATAGGGAACATATGAAGAATATGTTGTGTGTAATGGACGAGGGTTCACTTTGGCGTGTGGAATTGATTTTGAGATGGCCATAGGACACATGTAGCAGAGCCTTCCTGTGTATTCTCATAACACCTCTTGGATATCTCCGTTATACCAAGCACTGTGTTACACTGTAATTACTTGTTTACTTGTCCATTTTATGCATCAAGGTAAACCTGTCAACAGTAAAGGGTACCTATTATTCCTCACCATAATAGTATACCTAGTGCCTGACACTCAATACCAAATAGAAAAGAAAACAAATACCTGTACGTAGTTATGGATAAAAGGTAGGGCTAGCAGTATTGGCAGCATATAAAAAGTTGTAAAGACAGGAGCTAATGAGATAGCCAAGGAAAAGTGGAAAAAGTAGAGGGTCAGAGGGGAATTTAAAAAATGGGCATAAGGAACCTAAAAGACAGATGATAACAGATAGAAATAGAAAATGGAACCCAAAAAAAAGTGTTTCAGAAGGATGTGGTCAGCTGATAGAAGTAAGATGAAAACTGAAAACAATTCTTGGGTTTTGAAACTTGGTGTTTTCATTCATTCATTCACTTATTTATTCCTTCCTTCCCAAAGTAGATGCTCAGAAAGCACAAACAAAATACCCAGGGATGCACAGATGAGATTTGAATTCAGTTTTTAGAAGAGAAGGTTCATTGAGGGTTGGTGGGAGGCAGGGGAGCCAGAGTTTTGAGAGGGACTGCTCATTGAGTGGCATGTCCCACTGAAGTGGTAGAGGTGAAGGCAAGTAATGCTACTCCTTCAGGAAGACTTTCAAGAAAACCAGGAAAATAAAGATGAACCAGAGCCCTGGACTAGTGCCTGGGAACTGGCACGCTTTATTTGTCTCAAGCATGTCAAGTGCAATTATAAGTATCACTCACACCTCTTTTATTAAGTTGGATCGGTCACTTATTGGGAGGTAATTTTACCTCTACTACTTGCACATTAGTAAATCCATATTACTGCAAGTTCACTGTTGATGTTACTGCTCTGAATCGTGTTAGTTACTGGAAACAATACATAGATTTATTTGATAATACTCCATCCAAAAAAAAGTTTGCTTTTTAAAAAGTAAATACTGATTATCCAGGAGCCATCTGTTTTTGAAGAACTGTCAAAAGAGCCTTTATCATGGCCAGTTCTTTTCCATTTCACTCTCCATTATCTGGGTCTTAGTGCATGAGAGGAAAATTGAGACTGAAAATGAATCTTCACTTGGCAAGATTGAGATGCATTATTTGCCATGATCTTTGCAGAAGTGCATGGTTGAACATAAAATTGTCATGGCGCAGAGAAGTGAATTTGTGCATAAAGCCTATAAGGAGTTTTGATCTCATGAGACTAATTTTCAATGAGAAAATCTCTCAGGATGTTTTTATGTGTCATTAAGGATGAAAGTAATGAAAGGATAGAAGAAATACAAAATACAATCGAACCTTTAGGTTTGATGCAGCAGGCTGCATTATTAAACAAAATGACCTGTCATTTTAAGTGACTTCTTAAAAGAAAGAGAGAGAAGGAAAACATCCCTGAACTTGAATTTGCCAGCCTGGCCCTGTTCGTAACTGGACCTGTTATAAGGGTCTAGACTCATCTGTTGTATAAAAGAAGGAAACTCGGAGTAGGTACCAAATACCAGAGTGCTTGTACGTATATTATCTTATTTAAAATGGGATAAAAATCTTAATATTCTGTCTTCCTTACAGAGTTGTTAGGATGATAAAATGAGATAATGTGTAAGTTTTAGTAATCTGAATAAAGTATTATACAAAGATAGGACATTGTTATTCATTCAAAGTATTCCTTGACATTTACATAAACAAATTAGAATGTGAAATTAGGAAAGCTGTATGTTTTTGCCCTAATACTGTTTCCTACATTGAATTACTGAAATCAGTTGATAATTGTTAATTCTTTTAAAATTGTTAGTTTCTGAAAAGCTATAATTAGTGGCTGCTTATAATATTCTGTATGTGTTGTTAAATGAGATATATATATATATATATGTATACTTTGCCTATATAGAACATTTATCTATATATTCCTTAGTAATTTTTGTAGTAGCTCTTTGGAGTAGATAGTACACTGTTAAAACATATGGAAACTGAGACTTTGTGACCAAGATCACACTAGTATTAAGTAGTAGAACCAGTGTTATAACTTGGGTTTTTCCTAATTCTTAATTGTGTGCTTTACCACCACAGATATGACTTCTGCTTTTATTGTCAGTCAGTGAAAGATGGTTACTGTTACTTTTTCATTGGGTGGCTCTTGCTGTTTTCCATCTTTATTTGCCATTTACCCAATGTCTTTAGCAAATATTTGAGTGCCTACTCTGTACCAGACATTGTTCCAGGTGTTGGGATTATAGCAGTTAATGAAACAAAAATCTCTGCCCTCCTGGAACCTAGGTTCTATCTTTACATGATACTTAAATGATTAAAATGTAAATACTTAAAAAGCAGATTAAAATGTGTCAAATGATGATAGGCGGAATGGAGAAAGGTAGGAAGAGGAATGGCAGTGCGGGGTGTTGGTGAGAGGAAGTTAGTACTGTATTGTCCATGAGAATTAGAGTTACAATCTGAAGGATGAAGAATTAGGGGGCTTCTTATGGTAACTGATGTAAATAAGGATTAAAAAAATTAGTCTTTGTGGTCTCAAGACAGATGATGTGAATACTCTAGAATTTTGCTGGTACACCAACTTCTGGGGCACCTCCTGATTGTAGAGGCCAGGGAGAAGGTGGTCTTATCTAGAGCCCTTGGAACTCATGGTCTCTCTCTTCACTTCTGCCATGGAGGCCAAAGAAGGGGGATCTCTCTGTATAACTTGTCCTATACTAAGTGTTTTGATAAGCCTCATTCCCACTGAGTAATTCAGTTAATTTCAAGTGAAGTATCTTTTAAAAATGTATTTTCCTGTCACCTTAAAGAAAATAGATTGAACTTCGAGCCTGCCAGATCTTCTCAGCTCTATAGTGTAAATGCGAAAGTATGTTATTTCTGAGTCTAGAGTATTTTAGAAAGTTGTCAGTGTCTCTGAGATGATAGCTTTAGAGGATTTTCCAAGACCTACTGCTACCCTGATGTTAGTCACATTTTAAAAGAGGGGAAAAGACTTGTTAAGCATGAAAACCTTACCTAACATACAAGTTCTAAAAAAGATAGACTCCTTTACCCAGTACTGAATGTTTTAGGACAAGGCCAGAATGTTTGGGACAAGGCATTGGAAAGGCATTATAATCTAATGGGAGAGCATAGCCTCTGGAATCAAATAACTGGGTTCAGTTTTTCGCTTTGCCTCCAACCAGTTATATTACAGCTGTTACTCTGAACAAGTTACACCATCTTCTAAGCCTTAATTTCCTCATCTGTGTAATAGATATGTGAAGATTAAATTATAAGACACTCATCATCAAATTGTAATACAGTACAGTAGATACTATAAAAAGTGTAAAATGCTGTGGGAACAGAAATAAAGCAGCAGTACATTTGGTTCTGTGAGACTGAACAGGCCACTCGGCAAAGGAAGATCAGATCATGAATGATGAGTTGGAATACAGAAGCAAGGAAACCAGTTTAGGAAGATTATCTATCCTAAGAGGGCAAATACCTGGAAGTATTAAAATATATATCCTCAGCAAAGACATTACATCCTCTAATTAATAAATTTATTTCATTGAAATATAATTGGCATACAGTATCCTGTTTCAGGTGAATATATTTAACTCTCCATGTCTTAGTCCCTTTCCCAACATGTTCCCATAGTGTTCTCTACCTTAAATCGGTACCTTTTAATGTGTTCAGTTTGCCTGTTCTCTACACTATAAACTCCTTTTGGACAAGAACTAGTTTCTCTTGTTCACCATATTCTGTTCTTAATACACTAGGTATCCTGTAACTGTTTATTGAATGGATGAAGCAAAACCACATTAAAAAAATGTTTTCCAAAGTGTATTTTGAAGCATCTTTGAAAGTCACACTATGTATTTAGATTTAGTCCTATGAACTGTAGAGCTGTGTTAGCCTTGATCAAGAGAATGTTTAAAATGAAAAGCAGCAAAGAGTCCATGTTTGGAGCCTTAGTTGTGCCTTCTTAAATGACCTAACTTCCCTTGAGGTTGCCATTTCTTTATGTTTAATAGTATTGATGATTTCTAAATTTTCTTCCAACTGTAGTATTTAGGGATTATGTAATAACTGCTGTCAGGTAGATGGGGCCTTTGAGGAGAAAATAGTGCTTGGCACATGGTGTATGCTCAATAAATATATGTTCAATTAAAAATCCTAAGCATAAATCAGGACTTCTTAATTGAAGGGGTTTAACCCTCAGAACATTTACCTCTTTAAGGTACAAGATGAGCTGAAACTACTTTTGTTTCTTGGTTAAAGCTCTCTTGAATATAATGCTGTGTTGTGTTGTTCTGTTGCAGTTTTGGCAACCAAAGGGAAATGCCACTAAGTATGCAGGTTTTTAAATGGTAGATGAGTTAAAGTTTTATTCCAATAGTTAATAAATAAATGAATGGCTTTTCATAAAATCACATATTTCTATGCTTGTTGGGAATTTTGGGCATGAAACTCTTTTATTGGTAATGTTCATATTGAGTTGAGTTCTAAGAAACCTTGGGATAGGATGATAAGTTTTTAATGGATTTCTGATTTCTTGCTGTGTAAGGTATTTCCCAACTTTAGAATTTATGCTTGTCCCCCTTTGAATTTATTTCTTTTGAGTGTTAATGTGAAATTTTGTTGCTTCATATGAGTTTTTAGTATTTTTAATTTAAGTATAAATAATGTTAGGAGAACCTTATTGTCCTAAGTGCTTTCAACTTCGTTTATGGGTGCATCTTTATAAATTAAAGGATAAAACACAGTAGTACTTCATGATTTTGAGAGGCCAAGAATAGAGTTGCAACCTGTGCCAAAGAAATCACTGTCGGCAGGCAGAGTTATTCTCAAGGGAATGTGATTTCTTTCGTTTTTTTGAAATCTGAAATATCTTGGTCCTCAATAGCATCAAATTCCCTCATTATCTGGAACAATAAGCTTAAATGATAAGCACTAAAAGTCTTTGGAAAATATTTTGGGAGTTTTTTTTTTTTTAAGTTTTTCCATCTGTATTTTGTAAGAATTAGAGCATAATTGAATATCTGGCAGACATTCTATATGAGTATCTTTATGGTTTTTGTTTTTCAGGCATTTTTAAAATATTTAATCATTCATGAGTTGAGCTTCATTCTTGAGTCATGGATGACAAGGCTTCTGTTGGAAAAATCAGTGTCTCCTCAGACTCAGTATCTACTCTTAATAGTGAAGATTTTGTCTTGGTTTCCAGGCAAGGAGATGAGACACCATCTACAAATAATGGAAGTGATGACGAGAAAACAGGACTCAAGGTAAAGCTCCATAACCTAAGTTTCTTTTGCTTAGCCTGGCTAAGCCCACTGCAAAACTTCGTCAATAGGAAGGCATATGGAGTAAAAATGAGAACATGGAAATAATATCCTTTCTTTTTTTAATTCTAAAGAGTTTTATTTATAATTAGTAATAGTGAACAAATTTATATTTAAGGATTTTCCATTTGGTTAGCTTCTGAATCTTCTAATACTCCTGTTAAAACTAGTGGTCATAATATAAACACTTGTCATTTTAGTATTGTTCGCACTTTACTATTGAATTAGAAGTGATTGTTTCTTTTGCCTGGTGTGTGCAGTGTAAAGGCAGTGGCTGGTTATCAATACTATCTATAAAACTAAGTTTTATGATTATTGATATAGAACTTTAAATACCTGGCTTTTGGCCACTTCTGTTTGTTTATATTTTCTCAGCCAGCCAGACAACTGTTGCTTATTTTCCTGTACTCTGTTGTTATTCTCTTTACAATAGTCTGTTTATTTAACAGATACAACATTATCTGTTAGTGTTATTTAAAATGTACATAGCTTTTAGAAATATTTGATTCTTGTTTACATCATTTCATTCAACAAGTATTTATTGAGTATTAACTGTGTGCCAAGTACTGTTCTAAATATTGGGGATATAGTGGTGAATAAGACAGGCAAAGCCTACTACCCTCATAGAGCTTTTATGGTAATGGGAGAAACATACCCTAAGAAAATAGGAAAGTTAAAATGGTTAAGTAAATTTAGGTACTGTGAAGAAAACCAAAGCAGGATAAATGGCTACAGAGTGTAGGGCAGATACTATTTTAGAGAGTGTCTTAAAATGACATTTGAGCAGAGACCAGAATGAAATGAAGTGAGGAAAAATGTCATGTATTAATCTGGGAAAAGAGCTTTCCACAGGGAACAAAAAAATAAACCCTAAGGAGAACCACCCTTATTCGGACAGAATGATTAAAGTAAATAAAAAGTCATCAAGAATGAGATCCAATGTTGGATAAGGGCAGATCGTGTAGAACTTTTCGAAAACTTAGTAGGAATTTGGACTTTGTGTAAGTGTAAAGGGAGCTTTTGGAGAATTTTGAGTGGGGGACATTATTTGATTTATATTTTAAAAAACTCACTGGCTAAGAGAGACTTTAAGCCTGACAGTATGAGGAGTTCTGTGGACTCCAAAGCAAAACTGGTAACTTATTTAAAAAAAACAACAACCATTTAAAGTCTCTGGAAATGTTCTGAAGGACATAGAGCATTTGAAGAGCAATTATTCAAGAAAATTTACTAAGAGAATCTGATATTGAACCAAAACCTGTTTCTATAACTCAACTCCATATCGGTGCAGTCAAGAAATGACACATTCTCTCCCCGGCTCCCAGTTGGAGGGCTGTCTTCCAGGAAGGCGCTGGAGGGTTTGTCATCCTGCCTATAGGCAACCTTTTGCAGACTATGTGTGACTTAGTGGTAGGGGCTCCCTTTTTTTGCCTAGCCTTTATTCCTAGGGTGGAGGCTCTACTTTGGGCACAGTGCTGAAGACAATACAGAGAGCCCACAAGCTAGTGGTTCCACACGAGTAGAGACAAGCCAAGAACATCTGAGGCTACTATACCTCCTCCCACAGCCAAGAAGTACGCAGCTTCTGAAGATGCAGTCTCAGAGAAGCATGCCGTTGTCCACACTCTCAACTTCATAGCTGTGGCTCAACAATTTTGCCAGTAGTGAGAAGATTGGAATGGAAATAGATGAAATAAAAAATAGGAAAACAAAGTTAATAAAACCCAAAGCTGGTTCTTTGAAAAGATAACAAAATTGACAAAACCAGGTTGATCAAGAAAAAAAGAGACACACACAAATTACTAGAATCTGAAATGAAAGAGGGGGCATTATTATAGAAGGTAACTAAATAAAAATAATTATAAAGGAATATTATAAGCAGTAATATGCCAATAAATTAAAGAACTTAGATGAAATGAGTAAGTTTCTAGAAAACACTAATGAAACTGATAAATAGTGTGAATAGACAAATAACAAGAGATTGAATTAGTAATAAAAAAAGAGAACCCAGGCCTAGATGTCTTAGCTGCTGACTTCTACCAGATACTTAAATAAGAGTATTGTTCTTCACAAAGTCTCCATGAGGATGGTATTACCCCGATACCAAAAGTAGAGCACATCAAAACTACACAGAAATACCTCTTATAAATACAGACACAAAAATACTCAACAAAATACTAGTGGACGTAATTCAGCAACATATAAAAAGTATTACACAACATAACCAAGTGGGATTTATATCAGGAAAGTAAGTGTGGTTTAACATTTGAAAATCTGTTAATGTTAACATACCATATCAATGGAATTAAAAAACATTTCAGAATAAATGGTAGAACTTCCTCAACCTGATAAACAGCATCTATGAAAAACTCACAGCTAAAATCATTCTTGCTGGTGAAAAACTAGATTCTTTCCCCCTAAGTTCAGGCTCAAGACATGAATGTCTGCACTTACTACCTCTGTTCAACATTACATTTGAGGTTAATCCCGATCAGTTAGGCATGCCAAAAAAAAGTCACCCAGATTGGAAAGAAGCAAGTAAAAACTATCTCTGTTTGCAGTTGCTATGATCTTGTTTTTGGAAAACCCTAAGAAATCCACACACAGGAAATATTTAAAGTTAATAAAAGTTCAGCAAGATTGTAGGATGCAAGATCAGTATACAAAAAGATCAGTTTTACTTCTATATGCTTGCTATGGATAATCTTAAAATGACCATAAAAATTCTGTTTATGTTAGCATCAGCATCACAGGAATGAAATATTTAGTGTTAAGTTTTTAAATCTTACGCTCTGAAGTCTGCAGAACATTGTTGAAAGAAATTCTAAGTAAGTGGAAATTCATCCAGTGTTCATGCATCAGAAAATTTATCATTAAGATGGTATTACTTCTCACATGGTCTACACATTCAGTGCAGTCCTCATCAGAATCCCAGAGAATATGTTTGTAGATAACACATTAACATGCCAATTCTGAAGAGCAAAAATAATCTTGGAAATGAAGAGTGAAGTTGGAGGACTCACAGTCTCCAATTTCAAAACAATATAAAGCAATGGTAATAAAGACAGTGTTGTACTAACATAAAGACAGGTATATAAATCGCTGGAATACATTTGAGAGTTGGAAATAGAACCATGTTTCTGTAGTCTGCTAATTTAAAAAATGGTACTAATACCATTAAATCGGGAGTGGATTTTTTTTCCCACAAATTGTGCTGGGACAATTAGATAGCCACATTCAAAAGAATTAAATTGTACCTTTACCTCACAACAAATACAAAAATTAGCTCAGAATGGATCAGGGACCTTAATTCAAGAGGGAAAAGTATACAACTGAGAGGAAACACAGGGGTACATTTTTATGACTTCAGATTTGGCAGTAGATTCTTAGGTATCATACCAAAAGCACAAGCAAAAAGGAAAAAAAAAAATTGGACTGAACCAACATTGAAATCTTTCCTGTTTCAAAGGATACTACTATCAAGTGAAAAGACAAAACCACATAATGTATCTAGGGTGTATGAAGTGATGAACAACCTAAATGTTGTTCAACTACTAAAATGGATACATAAAATATGATATATGGTGGAATGTTAGTTGGTCATAAAAAAGGAATGAAATATTGAACATGCTACAACAAAGATGAATTTTGAAGACATTGTTAAGTGACAAATCATAAAAGGCCACAAATTATATGACTATTAATATCAAATATCTGAAATAATTAAATCTTTAGAGGCAGAAGATAGTTGTCACTTAGGGCTGGCGGTATTGGGGGAAGAGGGAGTTAATACCTAATGGTGTCTCTTTGAGGTGATGAAAAATTACAAAATTTGGTGATGTTTGTGCATACCTGAATATACACAAAACAATAGAATGTGCACTTTTAATGGGTGAATTGTATGTGAATTACATCTGTCTGCTTTATGGAGTTATTGGCAGTAATGGGACATGATCGGTAGTAAGAAAAGCATGTAGCCATCTTAGTCATGAAAGGGAGAGAGAATGTTGGCTTGGAGTAGAGGGTGAAGGTGCTCTGATTCAGGATACATTTTCAGGGTAGAGTTAATTGGTATTAGAGGGAGCAAATTAGATGTGGTATTTAAGGCAAAGAGAAGTAAATTATGATTCCTGGATTTTGGTCTGAGCTGTTGGGTATATGGCAGTGCCACTTACTGAGATGGGAAGGAGATAGGATGACCAGGATTGCAGCAGGGGAATCAGAGATCCTGTTTAGGACATTAAATTTGAGATGACTATTACATGTCTATTTCTAGATGCCAGGTAATTGGATGTGTGAGATTTGATGCTCAGGAGAGGTTGAGTCTAGTATCAAAAGTACATAGCAGTATTCAAAGCTATGGGATTGGATGAGTTCACCATAGAAGAGTGAGTATGGATTCTGAAGAGGTGAGTGATGAGTTGGTTCTTGGAGTACTTCAGGAGATTGAGGTGAAGAGAAACCAGCAGAGAAGACTAAGAAGAAATGACATAAGGCAAATTAGGAGATGGGATCCACCTTGGAAGAATAGGGAAGAAAATGTTCCTAGAAAGCAGGAGTAACCAGCTATGCTCGATTCTGCTGAGAATTTGCTTTAGATGGTGACAGAAAGATGAAAAAATAGTGTCCTTGGTGATCCTTAAAAAGGATGCTTTTTCATGTTTGTTTATTTTTGTTTTCAGAGAGAGAGATACAAGCATTAGCAGGATTAGTGTGGGTTGGGTAGTAAATGGGAGATGGAGGAGGAAGTGGCAGTAAGTATAGACAACTGTTTTGAGGATTTTTGCAAAAAAAAACAAAACAGAAAAACGGAGCGGTAACTGAAGAGTGATATGGATTCCATTGAGGGATTTTATGATATTTATGTACTGATCAGAATTCTTTATTAAAGAGGGGGATGATAATAGTACAGAAGAGGACAAAGTATTTGATTAGATTAGGGAGAAGGGTTTCCTGTGCATAAGTGGAGGGATTAGCCTAGGAATGGTTCCTGTAGCAGGAAGAAAAACAGCATAAATGAGTGCAGATGCAAACAGACCAACCTTCTCTCCTTTCGGATTTCTTCCACTTGAAAATTTTCTTGTTAACTTTCAAAGTAGCATTTGACTTACTCTTCCTGTTTCTGATTTGATGAATCATTTATGGTAAATGGGAAGGACCCTAAGGGCTCCTGCAGAGAACTTTTTTTCTTGCTCTCTCATCTGTTTTGTTTACCAAAGAGATACCTCTGTAGACCAGGAAATTGAGCAACATGATGTCCAAATTTTAAATGTTTCCTTTATTTCCATGTACAGATGTACTCACATCTGTATAGTATATTGGTCATTTTATGTAGAACTGGTAATTGAAAAAGTAGTAAAATTACTGTTTAACCTATGAGGAAAGTATATAAGGATTGCTGCAAATGTGTTGGTCAGTGATGCTCAGTCTTCTTTTTGAAACTTTGTTTTCTCAACCTCTAGTGTATTGTAAAATTGCACTGAATTTAGAAGATATATTTTAAAAGTCTCTCAGTCCTCCACCCCGGAAGTCCTAATTGAGTGTTTTGTTGATTATTCAGTTGACAGCTGGTAATCTACCAAGTGCTGTTTTAAGCACTGAGAAAAGAGAGCTCCCATTTTGGAAATATATATGACCTAGAAAGCCTAAAAATGCTCCAGTAACTTAGAAAGTTGGGTGCTATATAACAAACACCCTTTTAATTGAATGCCTGTATTCACAAGAAAGTAAAGAAAATGTTCAAGAAACAAAGCCAAGAGGCATAAAAGCCAGAACTGTACATATGAGCTGACTGGGGAATTTTGCTCTTCTTTATAACCAGTACATTTGGGTTTTGATAGCTAAATTGGGTAAGAGATAAAGCCTAGGGTTTTACAGAGAGGTGTGTTGGAATTGAGTGATACATCCTAACTGAAAGGATATACTTGAAAACAAAAAAAAAAGATGTGTCTGTAGCCACAGGAAGAAAATAAGGAAGCTTATATATCTTTGCTTGGACACTGATTTGGAGGGGGGTTTTGTTGAGAATTTGTACCCCTAGGTTTGCTTTCATATATGTTTGGGGTTTGAATTTATACAACCTGCATGTTCCTGGGTTGGTAGTATTCTTAGGGCACCTGAGAAAATCAATTACAAAACTACTTGAAGAGACATCCTTGCCACCCAAGCTATGTGGTATTCCCACAGACAACCCTGATGTAGAATAGTGCACTACATAATTTACAAAGGACAATTCACCATGAGTGAGATTTAGCAAACCCCAGCAGGGACAAATCTCACCAAAACTCAAGTGTTTGAATAATTAGCTGTAACCTAAAAATAGATATGATTAAGATGATAAAATATTTTTTTTAATTTGAAACATTAGAAAAGAACAAAATTATAAAAAAATTATAAGACTAAGCAAATTAGAATTTATACAAGTAAAAATTAGACCCCACTAAAGTAAGAGGTGCAGCAGATGTGATGAACAGCAGACAACTTTAGACAATGCTAAAGAGAAAATCAAATACTTGGAAAATGAATCTGAAGAGATTACCCAGAAAATAGCACTGAAAGTTGATTAACTACGAAAAGAGCACTTAAGAAATGTGGAGACTAGGTGAGAAGAATCAATATATACCTAAGTGTTCCTTGAGAATATAATGGGAAAGAAGGAAATACTTGAGCTGAATATTTTCCAGAAATGATGAAGGTTATAAATCCTCAGCTAAAAAACAGAGTGAGTCCCAAGCAGTGTAACAGTGAAAGTGCCAAACATCACAGCCAAAAAGAAGCTTTTTAAAAGGCTGAATGAGAGTAGAGATGAATTACACACGGTTCCTGTGCTCAAGATGCTTATAGCTTAGAGTAGATGACAGTTGTTAAAATTCTTGGTGCAGTTGTTTTTACTAATCTTTGCTTTGTAACAAACTTCTGACCTCAGTGGCTTAAAACAATTTATTATTTCTCATGATTTTGTGGATTGACTGTGCTGTTTTTTTGGTCTTGCTTAGGCTCATAACTTCATTCAAGCGCTACTAGACTGGCATGTCAGGATCTTTCTTATGTGGTCTTTCACCTTAGGCTTCTTCAAAGCCTGGTAGTGTTAAGGTAGACATGGAAGCTGTCAGGCCTCTTTTAAGGTAAATAGACTGTCCTCTTGGTGGAGGAGCTGTGGAGATTCTGTGGCCATATTTAATTTTCAACATTAATATTGTCAGTTAAATACCATTGTGGAGGTTAACAAAGAGTGCCATAGAACAGAAGGTATGAAAGCTATCTCAGCTTGGGGGAGCAGTCAGGGAAGGCTTCTTGGAGAGGATAATGCTTTAGTTAAGCCCTTTAAAGAAAAGCTTTATGTGATGATGTACTTATAAAGAAAATCTTTTGTTTTCCTTCATGAATTGTTTTGACAACTTGCATCAAAATCTGAGAACGTCCATAAACTGAGAACATGTTGTGTTTTCTCTACCTCATTCCTCTGGTGTAGGAATCTTAAACCTTTAGCTCTAAGCCAAAGATACTTTATAAATAATGTTGGTTGGGGATATATTGATCATCTAGTACTTCTTAGGCTGAAAGTTCAGTTAGAGAATTTTTATGCTTCTTAATCTGCATAGTTCTATTGAAAAATCCACCTGATTTTATTATAGTTGGGAAAAGTTGTCAAGCTTTATTAAAATAGCAGATACAGAAGGGGATTAAGGGGTATTATAATCAGCATACATAATGTAGTGCGGACATGGGGAAGGCAGGATAGCACAGAGAAGATAAGTAATGACTATAGCATCTTACTAAGTTGATGGACAGTGACTGCAATGGGAATGTGGGGGGGACTTGATAATATGGGTGAATGTAGTAACCACAATGTTGCTCATGTGAAACCTATATAAGATTGTATATCAGCAATACCTTAATAAACAAACAAACAAATGAATAAATAAGCAGATACAGAAGTTATTCCTTCTTATTTAGTATTGCCGAAACTAATGTTCTGACTCAGTTTCTGATATTGCTTGTTTTATAATCAGATGATCTTGTCATCTGTAATATGATGCAGTTTAATTAACAGGATCTGAATGATGGTAGGGGTAGACACATAAGTAAATATGTCATCATGATAAAATTCATCATGTGCTAGAGTGTAGATAGGAACAGAATTATGTGAGAACATAAGTGTTTGCCTGAAGAAGAAAAGAAAGGTTTTGCAGAATAGTTAACAATTCAGCAAAGCCTTAAATAAAGATTAAGAATTTCCCAAAGAAGTGAGTCTGTGACAATGTGAGAAGACCAAGAGTCTTAAAAGGACCTTGCATATAGTAGGATTGAATGTGCTTCTTGCTTTTCTGTTTCTCCCAAGATGCAAATAGCCTTTTTGGTATTTGCTTTCTGTAATTATAAAAATAATGTGTACTAGATAGGGAAAATGCAAACAATAAGAAAAGTGAGTAAAACCCAGCCATAGTCCCATTATTTAGCAAAACAATCATAAATATTTTGGGGCTATCTTCAGTTTACTTTTTAGGATGAATTCACAAGGTTCTGTTCTTTCCCCTTCCCTTTTTAAATTGTTAATAATTCTCAATGGTAATTTTAGCTTATTTCTCTGGTCCTTCCTTCATGTAGTAAGATAAAGAGATGGATAATCAGATGAACTGCAGTTTATAATGAGGCAAAAGAGATGGAGTAATTTGTCAAAGGTCACAGAACAAGTATGTGAGTGGATTTGAGGTTAGTAACTATACTTTTCAGTATCCAGACTGGACTTCTGATTCTTTTGTGCTTTGCTTTCTGATAAAAACTGAAACTTACATATTTGTCAGCTTCTTATTCTTTTTACACTGAGGCTGAGCAAAATTACTCAGTTTGAACCATTTTCATTTATACTTTCATTTCAGTATGATACAAGTAATGGGGACTGTATATCATCAGGAGTTTGTCCTTAATTTTGTGATCATCTGTGGATTTCTCAAGCACACACTCATTTCCTAGCATGCTTTTTTGAAGACACAGTCTCTAGTGGAAAAGGGTCCCAGACTGCCTAATACAGTTTTGCATTACTGTCATATCAAGTGGGGCCTAGTTGATATTATTTCAGTGAGGAGAAACGGGGGCTATAAAGTTGGAAACTTAACAGGAAATGACTGGATGTTGCCTTTGGAACATTTTGTTCTTTGGTTCCGTAGATGTAGTTTTGTTCTTAAGGAAATATACTTGTAGCCAATTCTACCATATAAACTATGTGACCTTTATTTGATGTATTTACAAAGGACAGATTTTATTCTTTCTAATAATGCTTCTTTTGCATATGAATACTGTGTTCTCTGTTTTCTCTGGACTGTGGGAAGTAGAAATACTCTTTTTTAAGTTATTTGCTTTTTCAAACCCCAACTCTAGTAGGAGGATCAGAGTTTAGAAATAGCTGAAAGCAGGTTACGAAGGTACTGATTGGGTGCTTACTGGATGCTCACTAAATGGCAGGTACTGGGATGAGAGATGAGCTAATTCTTGTAGAAGTCACATGATACAGTGGCTGAAATATAAATAAGTGCCAATAATTGTATTATTATTGTGTAATTGAACATTCATGACAATCCTGTGAGAAAAATATTAATATTTTCATTTTAGAGACAAGACAGTGGCGGATCCCAGAGGTCAATTTGCCCACAGCCAATAGTTAATGTCAGAGCCATGTCCCAAACTTGGGTCTGTCTTACTGTGGAGCCCAAGTAGGACTACTAAGTACAGTTGCATGGTCTACAGTTAGTACAACCCCAGGGGGATGCTATTCACATTGTCTTTGATGTGAAAGGTGCCCCCTGGAGTTGTGCTACAAGCCAGCTATTGTCCCATTTTTTTTTTTACTATTGCCTTAGTTTATAAGCAGAATTATGAGTAAACCATTCACCGTGCAGTTTCTGTCCTTGTGGATATTTATATCTGTTTACAATAGCTGCTAAATTGCCTACTTTATGCTTACTGTTTCTTCCTCTCTATTCAGAACTGTTTCCTAAAGCAATCTCTCTTCCTCTTCTTAATGTAAATTACATGGAGACCAATATAGATCTAAGTGTGACCCAATATGTATTATCCATACACACTTGCTTGCTTTTTTATTTTTATATTTGTGCTAAATTTAGGTATAAATCTTTGTTGGACTTCAAAATAAAGTTTATTTGGTTTTGCAGCATGCTGTTTAGTCATACCTAGTATTTCTTACTCTAAATGTTAAACCTTAATGACACTCTCAGAATAATAGGAAATGATGGTATTGTTTCTGGTTTTGGTTGTAAGTAGTTAACAAAGCTGAAATCAATCATTCAGATTTCATTTTCTATAACTAAACCAAAATCTGTAGAATATCCAAATTGGATAAAATAATACTATTTGCCTTCTATTCTTTGGATTTATAAAATTCAATTCAGTAAACATGTGTTGCAGATTTACATCACTACCCAAAGCTTTGGGAATATGAAGATAATTTAAGGAACAGTTTCTGCTATCTAATGCTTAGTCTGGTTTAAGGGGCCCACTAAAAAGTCTAAATCAAGTAGAAATGCTAGAATAAATATGTATGCTAATATTATAGTAGCACTCCCTAAAGAGGGAGTGATTAAACTGTAGTGAGGCTAAGGTCTCCCTCTTATTATTTAGGTCTCCCTCCCACAATTTAAGCTTGATTCTTAAAAGGTAGAAAGAAGGAGAGAAGGGCTTTTCAGGAAAGGGAACAGTGTATACAAAGTCAAGACACTTAAAAGTTTATGACATGTCCTGGGGAAATTGAGTAGAGTAGTTTGATGTGATAAGAGTTGGAAAGGTAAATTGGGCAGAGTTGTGGAAAACTCATACAGTTATGAATTCAGGCTTTATCTTTTGGGCATTGAAGAAACATAGAAGGGTTTATAAAGCAGTGCTTGATCAGAACTACAATTTGTATTTATAACTTGAATGTCCATATGAATGATAGGTCAGAGAAAGATGGCAGGGAAACTACTACCTTTCCCCTAGGCTTACGTAAAATGAAAGAGGCTGTCCTATGGTATTAGCTATGCAGAGAGAGAGAAGAAGGGAAAAAATACACAACTGAGCAAGAATTAGTAGGATTTGTGAGTAGTGTGGCAGTGAAAGTAAAGGATGATTGTGATCCTTCATTTGTACACTGGGTGAATAGTAGTGCAATTCATTGATATAAAAAAAAGGATTCAGAGGAAGGATCAGACAGTGAGTAAAGTTTTGACACAGTCTGGAATACTTAGTTAAAGATGTCTGTACAATAGACAGTTGAGGAAGGGGCTATAGATATGTGTTGGGAATTGTTTGTATGTTGTTGACTGTAGATGAGATGACACTTATAAGAGAGTCTGTAAATGAGCCATTGCCAAAACAGAATCCTGGATGAACGTTTTGAGGGGCAGATAGCAAAAAGGAATAGTTGTGTTGCTTCTTTAATAACAATCCTATTTTATCTATTTTTTTTTTAATATACTTTTTTTAGAGCAGTTTAGAATCACAGTAGAATTGACAGGAAGGTACAGAGATTTATTATATAAACTTGCCCCCACATATGCATAGCCTCTCCTCTACTATCAATATTCTTTTTCTTTTAAAATAAAGTTTATTGCAGTAAAATTTATACACAGTAGAATGCAACCCTTTTAAGTGTACAGTTCTGTGAGCTTTAATAAATGTAAACTTTTATGTAACCATCACCACCACCACAGCAGAGTATTTTCATTACTCCAAAAGGTCCCTTTGTTGTTCTTTTTAGTACTCTTCCCCCTTTCCAGCAACCAATGATGTGATTTCTGCCCCTAAACTTTTGCTTTTTCCAGAATGCCATGTAAATGGAATCATACACTATGTAACCTTTGTGTCTGGCTTCTCTGTGACTTTACAATAGTGCTTTTGAGATTCATCCATGTTGCTGTATTAGTAATTCATTCCTTTTTATTTCTGGGTAGTGGTACATTGTATAGATAGATGAAAATTTGTTAATCCATTCATCAGTTGATAAACATTTACTTTATACTCAGTTTTTGGCAGTTATGAATGAATAATACTGCTATAAACATTCCCAAACAGGTCTTTGTGTAGACATGTTTTTATTTTTCTTGGGTAAATAACAAGGAGTCAGTCATATGGTAAGGGTATATTTTTTATAAAATGTAAAAAAAGCTTCATAATTGTACCATTTTGCATTCCCACCAGCAATGTATGAGAGTTTTTCAGTTGTTCCACATCCTTGCCAGCCTTTAGTGTTATCAGAATTGTATTTTTGTTTTTAGTTTTAGCCATTCTTATATGTATATAGAGGCATATTGTTGTGGTTTCAATTTCCCTAGTGGCTAATGATACTGAGTTTCTTTCACATGCTTATTTACCATCTGTATATCTTCTTTGTTGAAATGTCCACTCCTGCTTTTTTAAATTTAGGTTGCTTGTTTTCTTATTATTGAGTTACGAGAGTTCTCTATATTCTGAATATAAATATTTCACAAGATATGTGATTTGCAAATAATTTCTCCTAGTCTGGCCTGTCATTTCATTCTCAGCAGTGTCTTTTGAACACAGTGTCTTTTGATTAAGTGCATTTTATCAGTTTTTTCTTTTATGCATACTTACCCTACTCTGAGAAATCTTTGTGTCCCAGGATCACAAAGATTGTCGGTTTTCTTCTTTAAGTTTTATAGTTTTAGGATTTATTTTTAGACCTGTGATCTCTTGTGCATTAGTTTTTGTATATGCTGTGAAATACTTGTTGAGATTGATGTTTTTCTGCATATGTATGGATGTCATGTTAATTGCCAACTTTGTTGAAACCAATTGGCCATATATGTGTGGATCTATTTCTGGATTTTGTTTTGTTCCATTGATATGTATGTCTGCCCTTTAATTAATATCATCTTGTCTTAATTGCTTTACCTGTGACTACATTTTTTTTTTAGAGATGATTGTGATATCTGCTAGGAATGCTGTTGGCAGCAAGGAACAGAAAGCCCAGCTAATAGTGGGTTTTTCTGTTATAACAGGAAGTCTAGAATAAGCAGTTGCTGGTTTGTTTAAGCTGTTCTTCTATACCAGGCATCATCAGCAAACTAAGCCTGCTGGCTTAATCTCACCTGCCACTTATTTTGTACATCACCTGTGCAGGTTCTTAAAATTGCATTTGTCCAGGCTCTCTCTGTGAAACTAATTCAGTTGTCAGCTGGGGAGCTGAGGGGACAAGTGAGGAGCAGGTATTTAAATTTTAGCATGCTTTCTCATAATATTGGCAGTTGCGTTGTATTGTCATGGTTAAGAACCATTCATCTAACAAATGTTGGCGAGGTTGTGGAGAAAGGGGAACCTTCCTACACTGCTGGTGGGAATGTAAATTAGTTCAACCATTGTGGAAAGCAGTATGGAGGTTCCTCAAAAAGCTCAAAATAGAAATACCATTTGACCCAGGAATTCCACTTCTAGGAATTTGCCCTAAGAATGCAGCACTCCAGTTTGAAAAAGACAGATGCACCCCTATGTTTATTGCAGCACTATTTACAATAGCCAAGATATGGAAGCAACCTAAATGTCCATCAGTAGATGAATGGATAAAGAAGATGTGGTACATATACACAATGGAATATTACTCAGCCATAAGAAAAAAACAAATCCTACCATTCGCAACAGCATGGATGGAGCTAGAGGGTATTATGCTCAGTGAAATAAGCCAGGCAGAGAAAGACAAGTACCAAATGATTTCACTCATATGTGGAGTATAAGAACAAAAGAAAACTGAAGGAACAAGATAGCAGCAGAAGCACAGAACCCAAGAATGGACTTATAGTTACCAAAGGGAAAGGGACTGGGGAGGACGGGTGGGAAGGGAGGGCTAAGGGTGGGAAGAAAAGAAAGGGGGCATTACGATTAGCATGTATAGTGTTGGGGGGGGACGGGGAGGGCTGTGCAACACAGAGAAGACAGGTAGTGATTTTATAGTATCTTACTATGTTGAAGGACAGTGACTGTGAACTTGAGGACAAGTAGTGATTTTACAGCATTTTACTATTTTGATGGACAGTGACTGTGAACGGAGAAGTGGGGGAGACTTGGTGAAGGGGGGAGCCTAGTAAACATAATGTCCTTCATGTAATTATAGATTAATGATACCAAAATAAAAAATAAAAAATAAAAAAGAACCATTCATCTAAGGTTGTTGATTAGAGTGTGGTCCCCAGACTGGCAGCATCACCAATAAAACTTTTTAAAAATGCACATTGTCAGGCCCACCCCAGACTTACTGAATTAGAGTTTGGTTACGGCCGAACAGTTTGTGTTCAAAAGTTCTGTAGGTGATTCTGATGCTTGCTAAAGTTAGAGAACTTTGAGAGGCATTGCTGAATGTTCCCCTAGGGAAGATTAATTGACTTAAAAAAAAATGGTTGATTTAAGTGTGTGTGTGTATTATAATGTCATAGTAATTTTGAAATTGGATTAAAGGTTTACAACTAATCTAACATAATTGTACTCTATTGGACCTAATTATCCAAAGCATATGTTAGATTGCTTTTTTAAAGCAGCTTTTAAAAATCAACATTTGTGTGTGTGTGTGTGTACATCCTAACCATTAAGGAAGAGTTAAGGAAATGAAATACAAGGCAGTTCTTACATTTATAGACTATAAATGAGGGGAGAATGCAAGGTAATATGTATAAACACAAAAGATATATATATACGTGTTTTCTTTCAGGGTTAGGTATATTTTTGTTAATAATGAAAATATTAAAGTGCAGGTAGCTTATACAACAGAAAACTTTACTTACCCTGTATACCAAAGAACAGAACAGTACTTCAGAGCAGGTAAAATATAATGTCTTCTCTTCAATTTAGCTTGCTCTTTTAATGATAGCCTTCCCAATTATAGTTACTAATTACTTAAACAAGAGTCTAATATCTTTTCTCTTTTTTCAGGAAGCTCTAACTGTCCTACTTACATTATTTCTCCTTTTCTGGGGAAACAGTTTAGGTTGAATTAGGCTTATTTTGTCTACTGCACATGATAGAGTATTTCTTCCCCAGTTCTGAAAGAATAAGAGGTTAATTGGAACTAAGCTCTAGTTTGTTTTTTAGGTGCTTTAAAAAAAACTTTGACAGCAGAATTTCTGAAAAAAGAAATTCGGTTGCACTTGCGGATTTCTAGGATTGGGCATAACAAAGATTGAAAATTACTTGACCCATCTGTAATTCCATTAATAGTAACTGTCAACATATAAAATTTAGTTCACAGAAACAGGTATTGTCATTGACACCAAAGGCTGGACACCTCTCTGGCCATTTCCAAGACAAGAGTAGCTGACATGTTAGAATTTCCTTGGGAAAATGTCAGCAAAAAGGACTTAAGACTGGTTCTCAATCATAACTTATAGCCAGAGGGATATGAAATTTATGGAGTCACAAAATATGTTTGAACTGGGTTCATTGACAGTCCAAATGTACCTATGTTATTGGAATTTTTCTTCTTGACTTTGGTGTTTACTGGTAAGACCTCATCCTCTTTAACAGTCTTATAGCCCCACCCATTTTAACTATTTGTCAGGTTTTAGTCTTCAGGAAGCCTTCTGGGTCATGACTTCCTTTTCCTAAATTAATTCTTTTGTTAATTTTTCTGGCATTTCTTGAATAAGCTTTTGGTGACAGTACTGGGTTTTGTCACTTACGGTTTTCTGTAGCATTGGGCAGTCTCTACCTGATTTTGCACTTGCTTACTTCCTTGTTGAGCAACTAATAAGAAACCATCATGACTCCAGAAAAATACTTGACATTATAGAAGTGAAGTGCATCTGTTCCTCAAGGCCATTTTATTATACATGATTCTTCCTAGCTTTATTCAAGTGTCTCAGGAACTTTAAGAACCTATTCATATCAAAAGTCTCCCTCTAAAATACAGCAGACTTTTTACAGCAGGAGTGGTAAAATACACATGAAAATTTATTACCTTACAAGTATGTTTCTACTCATAACTTCTGGAAGCAAATACATCTTCCCTTTTTTCTTAAAGATAAGAGAAAGTGCTAAAGATTTTCCTCCTACTAGCATTATTTTTCACCAGACAAGTAAATTACAAATATTATAATAGTAGGACACTGTAGAAAACTTTTAGTAATATTGACAGACTATCACATGAGTTCCTGGGTGTATTAGTCTCAAATTCGCTATGTACTTTTTCAGAAAAAAATTGTATGAATTTAAGAGAGCAGCTGCAGTTCTTATTTATTGCAGATCTTGATTTATTCTATATTTTGAAAACATTCAGAAGATACCTTTGTATCTAAAGAAATGCTGACAGTTTTCTCTAGAATTGTGGAACCACTTTAATCAGTACTGGCCTCTTTCTCGCTTTGCTGATTGCATGTATTTGTGACCTTTAGATTATAGGCAATGGAAGTGAGCAGCAGCTGCAAAAAGAGCTAGCAGATGTGCTGATGGATCCTCCAGTGGACGACCAGCCAGGGGATAAGGAGCTTGTGGAAAGGTCACAACTGGATGGCGAAGGAGATGGACTTCTTTCTAATCAACTTACAGCTTCATCTACCATTAACCCTGTGCCATTAGTAGGGCTCCAAAAACCAGAGATGAGCCTGCCAGTGAAACCTGGACAAGGAGGTTAGGATTACTGCATTGTTTGCGTAACTGAAGGTTATTGTTTTTAATATTTGAGGTCCACCTGTAGTGGATTTGATTCAGAGCAAACAAATACCATTATCTAAAGTCTCTAGTATCTCCACATACTAGATTTAGGGGGACGTGAGAGGAGTAAATGCATGTACCATTCTACTTTCCCTTAAAATGTATGGCTTTTACACCAAAGAAAAAAGGTAAATGACATTAAAAGAGTGTTATTTCAGACTGTTTAAAGACTTTTCCAGGAAAGAAGGAATTTGAGTATAAAGTGGAGAAGTGGAGGAAAATGCTTGTTGAACAGATGCTTACTGCAGTGGGAATAGTTGCCAAGTAAAGAAATGGAAAGGCATAGAAGAGAAGGAGGAGAAGGGCAATTATAAATGCTCATTGGGGTAAAGTAGGGTGTTAAAACTGTAGATGTTTATTGGGAAAGGGAAAGTAAAGGGGTTGAGAAAACACAAGTGAGAACTGAAAAAATCTTTATGTGAAAATAAAGATGAGTTAAATAAATAATTATAACAGTGCAGATCAAAAAGAAGAAAGCGATAAAGTTTTCAGAGTGGTAAGATACTACATGTATCTTTTGACCTGAGTGTAGAACAAGTCAAAACAAATTAGAAGAGACAGAAAGGCAAATCAAATGTCATCTCAGTTCCCCTTTTAAACAGTATAGCAAAACCTAAAACTTCTAGTGAAAGAGCTCTAGTATGATTATTTCTGGCTTTAATGGGCATTTCTTCTGGGGTACTGGCATGTTATCTCATTAGCACTTAATTTTAGAATCTAATGAAACTTGTAGATTGTTAACTTTGTATTCATGTCAACAGAATATTAGAATGAAATAACTATCTGTTGTTTCTTTCAGATTCTGAAGGGTCAAGTCCCTTCACACCAGTGGCTGATGAGGACAGTGTTGTTTTCAGCAAACTAACTTACTTAGGCTGTGCCTCAGTAAATGCTCCTAGGAGTGAAGTGGAAGCCTTAAGGATGATGTCCATCCTAAGAAGCCAGTGTCAGATTTCATTAGATGTGACCCTCTCAGTGCCGAATGTATCTGAAGGAACTGTGAGGTAAGACCAGCTTTTTGAAATGTCTGTGTCATTTGATCTAAAACTATAGGAATAGTTTTAGAAAGATGAACAAAATACATAATTATTCATGTAATGTTAAGTTCATGTGGCACTTGTGTTACATATCTTCCAAAGATTATGACCCTTATGAAAATTAGTCACTCATATGAACAGTTTTTTACTCTTCTCCACCCCAGTGTGTGTAGCATATTTGAAATTTCACTGTTTTGGGGACAATTGAAATATGTTGACCTCACAGTCTGCCTGACAAATTAATTTGTATTTTCCATGTTCCCCCAGTGTAAATACTAGCTTGACACATTAATTTAATATTGAGTTTCATGCGGAATTTGAAAATTACAAAAACCTATTGGTTAATATTAACTATTTCAGTGCAATCCCATAATATTTAAGATGATTAAACTGAGGCCCAGAAAAGTCTGTAGAAATGGCTATGCTTTATACTAGCTAGAAAAAGTAACACTTAAAGATAACCAAGCAGATGTTTACATTAGCTAGCTAAATATAGAATTCCAAATACTAGAAAAACACAGCTAAAATAAAATAACTTTTTTCCTAGTACCAAAAATACATGCTTATCTCAGAAAAATTGGAAAATACAAACAAGCAAAAATTCAGGAAAATACTCATAATTCTCTCCCCATTGATAAAATATAGTAGAGAACTTGGTTTATTAAGATGTTCTATGTGTTTGTATGTGTATATGATTGTGTATATGTTTATGTACCTACATATATATGCATATACATTAAACAACTCTTAGAACTGTGGAATTGTGCATACCATCTTGTAATATGCTTGCTTGATCTGGTTCTGTATCATGAACCTCTTTCCATATCAATAAAGACAATTAAAAATTTTAATTTATGATGGCATATGATGGATTATTCAGAAATAACCAGTCTCTTAAGTTAGATATTTCAGTTGTTTTTTTTTTTATGAGAGAGGTTATAATAGTAATAGCTAATATTAAGCTTTTATTATATGGGCATATAAATGTTTTACCAATAATTCTCTTATAAATAGGTTATTTTTTAGCTCAATTTTTGTGTTTTTAAAAATTTCCTTAGGATAAGTTCCTGGAAGTACACATATTAGGGCACAGGTTTGCCTATTTTTATTGCTTTAATATATTACCAAATAGCCGTCTAGAAATACTGATCCAGTTTATACTTTAATCATCTGTGTATGAGAATATCTGGTTCTCTACCCTCAGAAGTATTTGGGATTTTCATGGTGGTAAAGTTGTCGCTATATGTGGGTAATAATAAGTTAATTATTTAATGTTCCAATCATCTCCCTATGTAATTCTTCCTTTGAGTATTGTTATTACACTAAGACTCACAAATCCTAATTTTAATTGCATTTACTGATGTGAAACTTTTAATAAAATTTGTTTAGTACTCATTTCTATATGCTTCTTAGTCAGTAGTCATTCCCCCAGCTGAAGTCATTCTCCCAATTTATACTTTATCCTAATATATTCTGCTATACACAGGGTGCCCTGGACTTTCTCCATCAGTGGCCCTGCCCGTTCAGCATGGAAATTGCATGTTTTTTTTTTTCAGTCCTTTCATAGTTGTATTCTTACTGCCCAAAACAGAGCCTAGAATGGAATGTTGTAGGTATAACATAAATATTTGTTGAATGAATGAAACATCTGTGATTTTCAATGAATGGCATCCTTTTGAGTTTATTAATGATCTTTTTGATTAGGTGTTAACATTGGTATAATCTCTCTTCTCTTATTTTCATGAATCGAAAAATAAACATGTTTTACTCTGAGAAAGCACATCAGTTTTTTTATTGTTTTAAATAATAAAGCAGCTTAGGTAATTCTTTTAGGAAATAATGAGGAACACAGCTTAAGATTTATTTTGGTAGTCTGATTTACCCATTGGTCTAGTCTTTATTCGTTTACAGAATTTATAAGAAATGTATACTCATTGAGATACTGTTAATGCCTTCCTGATTTCCTAAAACATGGGATTATATCATTTTTAGTACCATGGAATGAATTATGTGTTCAGTAACTTCTGGAGTCCACACATAACTTATTTATCCCAACTTAAGATTTATATGATTATCATACCAAAAGTGATCTTCCTGGTAAAAAGCTGAGTCTTGAATCATAATGTGGATGTAGTGGAAATAATCCATAATCCCTCTAATTTCTTTATTATCTTTTTTTCTGAACAGACTCTTAGATCCTCAGACAAATACTGAGATAGCAAACTACCCTATCTACAAAATCCTCTTCTGCGTCAGAGGGCACGATGGAACTCCTGAGAGCGACTGTTTTGCTTTCACTGAAAGTCATTACAATGCAGAACTCTTCAGAATACATGTCTTCCGGTGTGAAGTACAAGAAGCTGTAAGTCCTTGAGAAAAAACTGTCTGCAAATGAACTTTACCTGTGCCCTTAGTATATTGAAATGATTGCAATACTTTAGAGTCGTTTATAAGCCAAATGAAATTTTCTGCTATTGTTTTATTTATGGCATCTTGATGCGCTGAAATAAAAATAAACTGCAAGTTTGGTTAACCAGAACCTTGTTGCTAAGAGTGTCAGAGGAGACCAGTTGGCTGATTCTTGCTTGATTGGGTCAGACAGGCATTCTGATTTCAGCAATGGCACATTTGCACACTGATCTTTAGAGCTAAACTTGGAGAGTTGTTTTTTTTTATTAAAGTTAATATTCAGATAGTTTCTAGCAATTTAGGAAATCATTTCAGTTTGATTTCTAGTGTTTAAACCATTTTTTTTCTTTAAAAAGACCTCTGACCATTTTTAGTGTTGCTTTAACAGACCTAACAAATCAGATAATTTACCAAAATAAATCAGTGGGGGAAAGATGAACTACTCTCCTCAACAGAGCAACCTTGATAAAAGTATTTTATTTCTTGTGTTAATAGCCCATTTCCTAACATTTCTGGTTGTAGGTAAGCCGGATACTTTATAGTTTTGCCACTGCCTTCCGTCGTTCTGCTAAGCAGACCCCACTTTCAGCGACTGCGGCACTCCAGACTCCTGACAGTGACATCTTTACCTTTTCAGTGTCTTTAGAAATAAAAGAAGATGATGGTAAAGGGTATTTTAGGTAGGGCATCTGATTTTATTCATTTTCTTTGCATTTCTATTAACATACTGTATGTCTGAGATTCAAGGGAAACTCTAGGTCAGATTATGTAACTTTCATGCTATAAAATAAGTGCTTTTATAAACAGTTTTTTAAATGTAAGTGATCAGGGAAAAGAAATAGGCAAATATGCAGAGACAAGATTTGAAGGATTTTTAAATAAAATTTTTTTCACATGGGAAAATATATTACCCATGTTCTTTTAGTTGGCCTCAAAAATGATTGGCTGACTGATGATAGGGAATGTGACAGAAGCTAGGTCAGCTGTATTTGTAGCTGCATGTATTTTCCTGGGTTTTTTGTTTGTTTTGTTTTGTTTTGGGTTGGTTGATGTATTTGTTTTAATAATCTAAAGATTTTAAGACTGAAGTCAAGTTTTATCATTAAAGTTTATCTGAATACTTTGGAAGGGGAGAAATGATGTCTGTGTCTGAAGTCTAACCTTGAATCTAAGGTCAGAAATAACTGATTTTGATTTTTAAGTAAAATCATACTTCTATGAGTAGTGAAAAGAACTCTGGAATAGAAATATAAACAGTTTTATTTTAATTATTGCTATTAACAATGTGACCTTTTCCAAGTTTCTTTACATTTCTTGGCAGTAGTTTCCTTATTTATAAAATGAGGTGGCTAGATTCTTAAATCCTTTCTAACTTTAAAATACAATCACAAGATGATTTCTTTTTTTTTCTTTTCCTCGTAATCCATATCACCAAATGGGTATATCTTGGTATCATAATTCATAGTTGCATGAAGAAGTCTCTGTCCTCCATGACAGCCTCATAAAATGGGTAAAATGAAATCACATCAAAATATGAATGGTTTCTAATGTTTTGCTTTTAAATTAAAAGCACAATGACTGACATTTGTTTGAAAAACTGGTAACTCTTGGTATCCCTTCAGAGACTTTGGAATTGTCATGCCATCTGGTGGCCAATTTAGTGTACAATGTGGCTTCAACTTTGATTTGTGCGCTGCAGTGTGAGGCATTGTCCTCTTTGCTTTCTCATGAGCTTTATTTCTGTTCTCACAGCAACACTGTGATGTGGTGCTTGCTCCCTGAAATAGGCATTCCTGCCCTGGGAAGTGGAAATTATAATCTATAAACTTCGTAATATTTTTTTACCTTTTTAAGAAACAAAAGTTTCTTTAAACTGTATTTTTTTCCCTTTATTGAAGATGTTTATGTAGATCCTGTTTATAAATTCCAATCATGAATAGAAAAAATTTCTAAGATCTCAGAAGAGATGCAGTAGGATAACTTCTCTTCCTTCTGAGATCAAGCGTATTCAAGGTAGGATGACACAAACATCCCTGTTCTGTTCACAATCACAAACATCCCTGTTCTGTTCTCCCTCATACTTGGAAGATGCTCTACAGAAAAGCCCTGGATGGTCGGGTTTACTTTTCACATTTTTTAGGTGTTTGTTCTCTTTTTGGTGTTGGTTTTACTGAATTTGTAGTTTATCATAGAAAAGTTGTATAACCTAGTATAGTGATGAAATCATTGGGAGGAATGCCTTTCTTTGTCAGATTTGAACTTGTCAAATGCAGTTCCTTTTATCTAATGATTATATAACATGTCTAGAAATTTATCTACAGAAATAATCCTTGAGGTGCTCAAAAAGCTTCAAAACGAATGTTCTCCTTAACACTGTATATAATAGCAAAATTCAAAAGAAATTGTCAACCAGAATAGAATGGTGAAAATATACATTTTATGATATATACAAACATCAAATCATTGTTGTACACGTGAAACTAATATAATGTGGTATGTCAGTTATTCCTCAAGAAATGTTATACTCATCTGACTTACTACCTATCAAGAAATATATTTATATGTAGTTAACCATCACACAAGATGGTGTTTTTACCATAACATAGAGACAAAGTGCTGTAGCAAAAATTAATGCTCTTTTTATTCCTTCTTACTTTATTAAAATTAGAAACCTGCCTCTTAATTTAGCTCTTAGGAAGATGGAGCATTTTCATTTATACTGTTGAAATCATTTGTTTTATAATCCCATTAGATAGGCTGGGTATTTGATACTGTCCTTGCTTTATAGGTGAAGAAACCGGGGAAGTTAACCCTAGACCTCAATTTCTTAAGTTGTACAACAGGAATTAAGTATAAAATTATTTGGTTGGATCCATTCAATGATATGTCACAAGACCAAAAATATAATCTAGATTCCCTGACATCAGTGAAGTGAACTTCCTCTGCTTGCCCTCTTTACTCTGCTTCTTGTTAATGTAGCTTTTTCTTGCTCTTTGACCTCTTCATATCAGTTGTTAACTGTTTTAAATACTGCTGAGAGATGAGATTATGTTTACTTATACTTAGGCATCCATAGAACATAGAGACGAGTGTATCTCTTATCAGTCGAAAATTGAGACCTGTCCATATCCCTATGGGTGAAAATTCTGTCTGGCACACATACTTCACAGTTTGGTATACAAAAGTTTCTTTGCACATGCTAGATATTACTAGTCTCATCTCAGTGTTATACAGTGTTCTTAAATTGTTGCTATATAAGTACAGATGGGCTTCAAACTAATTTTATTCCTTCAGAGCCACATTTTAGTTTGACTAGGTAGTCAAGCCCTCTTATAGTTTCTTCTAATGGTTCTCTCGCCATTATCTTAAAGTTGTACAGTAATAAGACACAGTTTAGATTTGCTGTATACTGACTGATTGCCATAGGCAGATGTTTGCTTTTGAGAACAAAGGAGCTAGAAAAAGTAGTGTGGGGAGACTATGGGATTATTTTGGTTAACTGTCATTTTAAGATATTCAACCTTTTTCTTAGACTGATGCTTAACTGTACCATTGGTATCACTTTACAGTTGTTAACATAGGTATGCAATAAGGTTATCACTATTAGGGAAGTGTTAGGCAATAGCTTACTGTTGGCTATAGTTCTCTCTTAGTTTTCACAGGTACCTTGTTTTGAAATTCAAAGGAAATGTGATTATCTTTTCTCCATTATATATTTAAACAAGATGACAATTATTTATAAAAACCATTGACTAAGTAGGAAAGAAACCTAACATTTTTGAGTGCCTATGGGCTGGATGCCATGCTAGATGCCCTACAAATATCTAATTTTCAAAACAACAAAAAAAACCTAAAGCTATATTTTAGGGGGCATAGGAGTGATGTTTTGCTAGCTTTTACAGTTGGTTTAGTAGATTACATACAGTAATAATATTTTCACAAGAGAGAGATGATTTTCACATTTCTGTTACAATTGGAAAACTAGGCACAGAAAAGCACAGGTTTGAATCTTTTCTGTGCCAGTTTTCAAATCATAACAGAAATTGTTTTAGTATAAATCACAAGAAAATACTTTGCAGAATTAATGAAATACATTGTTCTACAGTGCAGTTCCTAAAGATAAGGACAGACAATGCTTTAAACTACGCCAGGGAATTGATAAGAAGATTGTCATCTATGTGCAACAAACAACTAATAAAGAACTTGCCATTGAAAGGTAAACATTTTTAGTAAATTTAGATTAAATGTAAATTTAGTTTTTATCAGTTTGGTGGAACAGTCATATACTGTATTCAAAAGTATATTTGAAAAAATATTTTGTCCCCTAGGGAAATCTGTTGGTTATTGAAGTGAATACTTCCTCCACTTTAAATTATCTCACATAAATCTTCAGCTCATATGCTGACTTCAGCTATGATAATAAAAGGCAAACATAGAATTTCTCAATTAAAGGAACTAAGGATTACTTTGACAATGCTAATTTGATAGTTTTAATGTGTCATTTTTTCTATCCATGAGATTTGTTTTCTAAAGTAAAGAAGTAAGGATTACTTTGGCAATGATAATTTATTGATAATTTTAATGTGTCCTTTTTTCTATCAGTGAGATTTGATTTTAAAGTGGCCTAATTTAAACACCTTTTTTGTTTTACCTTTCTTCTCAATTTATATTGTTTTTGTTCCCCAGGTGTTTTGGTCTTCTCCTTAGCCCAGGAAAAGATGTACGAAATAGTGACATGCACTTGTTAGATTTGGTAAGAATTACCTTTTTTTCCTAAGGTTACACACTCTTTCCTTGACAAAGATTGTTTCTCTTTATCTTAACTCAATCTGATGTTAAAGCACATTTATGAAGGTGTTCTTGTGAAGCTATAAAGCAATAAACAAAGATAAGGGAATTTCCTTACTTCTGACTGCTATTTACTTGTCTAACCTTAGACCTACTTAATTTCAGCCTTGGTTTTTTGACTGTATAATAGTGCATAATTCTTGTTTATCATGTAGGGTTGATGTGAGAATCAAAGGAGAAAAGTTGTGAGAGTGTTATTTGCAAACTGTCATGGGCAGGCAGCTTTAGTATTACTGCTATTATGTGAAAATATTTTCCAAACTAAAATTTATGTGTAATTATTCACTTGACAGAAGAATCAACATAGGAATAGGTAGTTATATTTAACTAATGTTTGTATAATTTAATATGATTTACAAGCATTTACTTTGTAACTTCAGGAACAATTACATGAATAATTGTCACATCTTTGATTTCAACTGTAATCATTCTTATTCACAGACACTCCTGTCTTTTTAAAAAATATTAGAAAATATAGTTTTATATTTTTGTAACTCCTAATTTTTAAAAGCAGCAAAATGGAGTGGGGTGTTACAGGCTATTGTTCACTTACTTTGGCATCAATGTTTTTTTCCCCACTCTTTTCTTCAGGAATCTATGGGCAAAAGTTCAGATGGGAAGTCCTATGTTATTACTGGGAGCTGGAATCCCAAATCCCCACATTTTCAAGTTGTAAATGAAGAAACTCCTAAAGGTGATGCAGATTGCTGGCACCATGAACAAAACTTATTTGACAAATACCCAGTAGATTTACCTGATTATGGTGAAACCAAAGAATTTGAATAGTTCTTTGAGTTTATTATTCAGCTTGACCTATAAACAAAGTATTGTTTTCCCCATTTAATTTTTCTTCCCTTCTTTCTTGTTTTCCCTTCCTTGCTTTTCTATTTATGTACTTATTTATTTACAGAGTTATAAATTTCATTATTTTTGTGGAGAGATACTATATGGATGTATTGTTAAAAATTCAAAGGATATATAGGGAAAAGTAAAAGTACCACAGTCTTCACAGCCCCACCCCACAGGGGGGGTACTGGTGTGTGGTTTTCAGGATATTTCATACTCTTCCTAATGTCATTTAAAGGCTGCATAATAGTCTATCCTGAAAATGTAACATTTAGTCTATCCTGAACATGTAAGATTTTAAAAGCTGAGAATTCCCAGTGTTGTAAAAGCCATATGGAACTTTTATGTAATAATCTGACAGTACATTTCTTAAGCTTTAAAGTGTATACTGTGATAGCAATATCTATCACTTAAAGGAGTCTACTCAAGAAAAGAATTACCTGATTGTTTTAGATTTTAATTTAATTGATGGATTACTTTATGGTATCTTGGAGTTTTGAAAATAATTAATTTTTCATTAATCATGAGTAAATATATTTCTTCTTTTATTTGCTTCTCCCGTCTCTTTGTAGATAAAGTGCTGTTTATGACCACAGCTGTTGATTTGGTAATAACAGAAGTACAGGAGCCTGTACGATTTCTCATAGAGACAAAAGTCCGTGTTTGCTCACCTAATGAAAGATTGTTCTGGCCCTTCAGCAAACGTAGTACTACTGAAAATTTCTTTTTGAAACTAAAACAGGTACTATACTTTCCTATAAATATAGAAGGGGTGGGGGATGAGAAAGGAGAAACCACTTCTCAGGCTGATTTATCATTAATCTAGGCTGTCAATTAGATATTTAAACAGATACATATTTTAAGTATATTAAGATGAGAAATTGTCTTTTATTTTTACCCACCTATATATCAATTTTGTTACTCTTCATTTCTCCCTGAAGGAACCAAGTTTCTGTTTGGTCTCACTTGCCTTCAACCTGAAGAACTTTTAGCATTTCTTTAGTGGAAATACGTGACTCTTAGACTTTACCTGAAAATGTCTTTACTCCACTTTTGTTTCAGTGGGATATTTTCACTGAATATAGGATTTTGGCTTACAGTTTTATTCTCTTAGCACTTTAAAGATGTCATCCCACAGTCCTCTGGCTTCCACTGTTTTTGATGAGAAGTCAACATGATTTACATTGTTCCTCTATATGTAATGAGTCATTATGTCTGTCATCTGAGTGTTCTTAACATTATTTTTTATCTTTGGTTTTCAGACATTTAACTATGACATGCCTACATGTTGTTTTTTTTCCCCCTTTTTCTTGCTTGGGATTTGTTGAGCTTCTTGACTTTTAAATTTGTTTTTTTTCTTTTACCAATTTGGGGAATATCTGTCCTGTTATTTCAACATTCTTTCCTGCTCCATCTCTTTCTCTCTATGGGATTCTAGTTACACATGTTTTTAGACATTTTGATATCCTACAGACTCTGAGGCCAAATTTATTTTTTCAAGTCTTTTTTTGTTTTTTTTCTTAAGATAGGATACTTCCTGGTAACTTACCTTCACGTTCACTTGACTCTTTCGTCACCTCCAATCTGTTGTTAAGCCCATTCAGTGAAACTTTTTTAAATTTCAGATCTTGTATTTTTTATTTTTGGAATGTCCAGTTGGTTCTTTTTTTATACTTTCTGTTTTCTTACGAGATTTCCTCTTTAAGATTTTCTTTTATGACCTTGAGCATAATTATAATGTAGCTACTTTAAAAATCCTTGACTGCAAATTTTAATATCTAATGAGTTGCATTTTTCTGTTTGTCTAGTAGTTTTGGATTATATGTTAGACATTGTTAATGATAGATTGTAGAGATTCTGTTTTGTCTTCTGAGTATCATTGTTTTTTCTTCATCTGTCAGCTTATTTAATCAAAATCAAACTCCATACTTGTATCTTTTCTGTTGTGGGCAACAGATGAAATTGCTGTTCCCTTTCCTTAGCTTTTCTTGGCTTCGTTTGCACTGCTACATACTGCTCCCCTTTTGCTTTCCTTTTTATCCAGAACTCCTTGAAGAAAATCAAGTTCACAGTGACCCAAATTGCTAAATCCAGTGGTCAACCTGAGTCTTCATCTTGCTTTAGCTTTCAGCAGTATTTGATACATACATAATCATTCTTTCCTCCTTAATTAACCCTTTTTAACTTTGCTTTCAGGACATCTCACCTTTACCATGTCTAGAAAGGTCTCATCTCATCCTCATCCCTAAGGTGTTCTACCTTTATTCAGTATCTCTGTTCATGGCCATCTTCTCCTAATAGTTGCTTAAACCAAATATTTTATTCTTTTACTTCTTGTACCTTATATCCAGTCTGTTAGAAAATTCTGTTTATTTTAAAACATCTAGAATCTGAACACTTCTTACCACTTAGATTGTGTTAACCCCATCTGAACCACCATTTTTCCCTGGGTTATTACACTAGGCTTTTTATTAATCTCCCTGATTCTATTTTTACCTCCCTTTGCTGTATTCTCCACATAGGAGCCTAAGGTCAGATTGCATCATTTTTCTCACCAAAAGCTTTTAACCCTGTTTTACTCCATGGAAAGCCAAAGTCCTTATAGTGGTTTATAAGACCCTCTCTGATATGCTACCTATTATAATGTCAAATACTAGTTCCTCTCTTACTATTTTACCTTCTTGCTTGTGTCCTCTGCTCTAACCATGCTCTTAGGGCCTTTGCTTATTAGCAGTTCCTCCTGCCTAGAATGTTCTTTCCCTGGATCCCACTTGTTGCTAGTCAACTCCTTATCTTCTTCAAGTCTTTGCACAGATTTACTTCTTAGCAACTCACAGCTACCCCATTTAACACTTCAATTTGTCCACTCTTTTCACTAGTACTACCAAACACCCCCACCCCCATGTATTTTGAATTTTTTAAAAAGGCTGTTACCTTCCAGTATATCACAAAGCATGTTTATTTTTATTATCTATTTTCCATATTAGAAACCTCTACTAAAGCAATTTTCTTAATCTTTTTCACTGATTAACCCAAGCATCTAGAACATAGTAATTCTCAATGAATAATTTATAGTTTTTATTTGCATGTAACTTTGATCTTCCATTATACAAAATTATAAGGTTGTATGTGGTTTTATTTGAATATACTTTCCTGTAGCAGTAAGTTATTTAGTTCTCATATATCCAATTTAGCCCTTCTGGTTACAGTTAGAAAAAGGTAACAAGCAAAACAAGAATAAAGATTTCTTTTTGGTATTGTCTTAAGAGACAGAAAGTAAGTCTGGGTCCCAGCACTGTTCTCCCAGTTTTCACTGTGGCAAGAGAAAGGATTAGCATTGGATTTCATCTAGAATTTGGCTTTGGAATCAGAGTACATGGCTCTTACCACTGACTAGCTGTATGACTACAAGTTCCTTCAACTTTCTGAGCCTCAGTTACTCAGCTGTAAAATGGCAGTGATAGAATCTTCTTTATAGTGTTGTTACAACACACTTGGCATAGCATGTTCTCCATACATTTTAGCTGTTGTTATTGAGAGGGACTGTGAAACATCAGTGGAGAGAGGAAGAATAAAAACACACTGTCATAGAATCAGAACAGCATTGAATATTGATTTGATTAGCACAAAGGAAGAATGCCTCAAAAAGAAAGCCAGTTTATATGCATGTTTTTAAAAGTTCAGAGAGTGAATGGGAATGTTTCTTAACATTCTAAACAGATTATAAATATAAATTAACTGTGTAATATTTTGAGTACAAATTTGAATGTAAAAAAATTTTTTCTTTAATTAAAGAAAAGAGTTCTGTCTCTTTTATCTTAGTAAACAAATAAGATTCCCCAATATTGCTTTTCCCTTGAGTCCTGTGTTACGTGACCTTGCAGAGACTGCATGGGTTTACAGGAATATTACTTTTGGGGTTTGGTCTAGAATAATGTACCTAATTAGGCCAGCAAACTACTTGGAAGAGTAGACTAGCCAAAAACATACATATAACTGAGACATAATCTTAGGGACAACTCTGGAGTGTTTGTTAAGGTTACAGACTAAATGTAGGCTGATTGTCAGTACTTTCTTTGCAAAAAGCAGAAGTTTATATGTGGAAGCTAGGAGGAGGGCAGGGAATTCCTCAGAATAATTTTCATTTTCTCCTTATTCAGGTAAGGCTTATTTTGGTGGGGAAGGGAGGCTTGTATGAGGGGTAGGAGTTGGAAAGGAAGGAGTATGTGAAGAATGTGAGCAACTTTTTACCGTCTTAACGCATTTAGAGCACTGTTCATCTCATCCCTTTTAATGTAGTAGACTAGGTTTATTTATTCCCTCTTTAATATTCATGGCATTAAAAAATAATAGTTGCTACTAGTTGAGGCCCTGTTGTGGCCATCACTGTACTAGCTACTTTTTCTGTCTTTAAGAATTTTCATAGTGATCCATTGAGGGCAATAGTCCCATTTTATCCAAGGACATAAAATAGTAGATTTTACGGCATGTTGTGTTAACAGGATACATACCTAAGACTTCTAAGATTCTCTATCAGAGTTCTGTCCATAGATACATGCACCTTTTTTCTTTTTTCTGAAAAAACTTTTTAAAATTTACTTAAATCAAATTAGCCATAATTTAAAAGTTTAACCCCGTTACAGTTCTCATTAGACAGAAAAGGAAACAGTGCTGCATACCAAATTTTTAAAATATATGTTGTTTCTGTTTATTGCCATCAGGATGAGAAAGCAATTATAGAAATGTTTTTGAAAAACACATGTTTAAGAATTCATTCTTTTCCTTTTTCTAAAACTATCTGGTGACTCAGTGACTCCAGACTCCTTTTTAGTCTAGAAACCTTCCCAACTGTGAGGGTTGTTATATTAAGATGGCATCATATTAGAGAAGAAACTTTTAAAATTAAATTTTTAGGTATCATTTACTAAAAGAGAAAGAAAATGGTCTGAGGATTAGATTTTCCAACAGTAACATAAAGTGAATATAAGACCAACTAAGCATTGTTAAAACTATAGACTTACAGAATTTTTATTGCCAAAGAGACTTATACAGGTCTTAAAATATTTTTTTTTGTGGTTGTTGTTTCTCATTTTATTTATTCATTCATCCATTCATTCATTTATTTATTTATTTTAATTTTGTTAACATTACTCTACAATTACATGAAGAACATTGTTTCCTAGGCTCTCCCTTCACCAAGTCCCCCCTACAAACCCCATTTCAGTCACTGTCCATCAGCTATAGATGTTGTAGAATCACTACTTGCCTTCTCTGTGTTGCACAGCCCTCCCCTTTCTCCCCCCCCCCCCGCATTATACATGCTAATCATAATACTCCCTTTCTTCTTCCCTGCTCTTATCTTTCGCTACCCTCCCATTCTCCCCAGTCCCTTTCCCTTTGGTAGCTGTTAGTCCATTCTTGGGTTCTGTGATTCTGCTGCTGTTTTGTTCCTTCAGTTTTTCTTTGTTCTTATACTCCACATATGAGTGAAATCATTTGGTACTTGTCTTTCTCTGCCTGGCTTATTTCACTGAGCATAATACCCTTTAGCTCCATCCATGTTGTTGCAAATGGTAGGATTTGTTTTCTTCTTATGGCTGAATAATATTCCATTGTGTATATGTACCACATCTTCTTTATCCATTCCTCTACTGATGGACACTTAGGTTGCTTCCATTTCTTGGCTATTGTAAATAGTGCTGTGATAAACATAGGGGTGCACCTGTCTTTTTCAAACTGGGCTTCTGCATTCTTAGGGTAAATTCCTAGAAGTGGAATTCCTGGGTCAAATGGTAAGTCTATTTTGAGCTTTTTGAGGAACCTCCATACTATTTTCCACAATGGTTGAACTAATTTACACTCGCACCAGCAGCGTAGGAGGGTTCCCCTTTCTCCACAACCTCGCCAACATTTGTTGTTGTTTGTCTTTTGGATGGTAGCCATCCTTACGGTGTGAGGTGATATCTCATTGTGGCTTTAATTTGCATTTCTCTGATAACTAGCGATGTGGAGCATCTTTTCATGTGTCTGTTGGCCATCTGAACTTCTTCTTTAGAGAACTGTCTATTCTGCTCCTCTGCCCATTTTTTAATTGGATTATTTGCTTTTTGTTTGTTGAGGTGCGTGAGCTCTTTATATATTTTGGATGTCAACCCTTTATTGGATCTGTCATTTATGAATATATTCTCCCATACTTAGGGTACCTTTTTGTTCTGTTGATGGTGTCTTTTGCTCTACAGAAGCTTTTCAGCTTGATGTAGTCCCACTTGTTTTCCTTCCCCGGGTAGATATGTTTGTGAAGAAGTCACTAATGTTTATGTCCAAGAGATTTTTGCCTATTTTTTTTCTAAGAGTTTTATGGTTTCATGACTTACATTCAGGTCTTTGATCCATTTTGAATTTACTTTTGTGTATGGGGTTAGACAGTGATGCAGTCTGATTCTCTTACATGTAGCTGTCCAGTTTTGCCAGCACCATCTGTTGAAGAGACTGTCATTTCCCCATTGTATGTCCATGGCTCCTTTATCATATATTAATTGACCATATATGTTTGGGATAATGTCTGGAGTCTCTAATCTGTTCCACTGGTCTGTGGCTCTGTTCTTGTGCCAGTACCAAATTGTCTTGATTACTATGGTTTTGTAGTAGAGCTTGAAGTTGGGGAGTGAGATTCCCCCCCAACTTTATTCTTATTTCTCAGGATTGCTTTGGCTATTCGGGGTCTTTGGTGTTTCATGAATTTTTGAACTATTTGTTCCAGTTTGTTGAAGAATGTTGTTGGTAATTAAATAGGGATTGGATCAAATCTGTATATTGCTTTGGGCAGGATGGCCCTTTTGACGATATTAATTCTTCCTAGCCAAGAGCATGGGATGAGTTTCCATTTGTTAGTGTCCTCTTTAATTTCTCTTAAGAGTGTCTTATCATTTTCAGGATATAGGTGTTTCACTTCTTTGGTTAGGTTTATTCCTAGGTATTTCATTCTTTTTGATGCAGTTGTCAATGGAATTGTTTTCTTGATTTATCTTTCTATTGGTTCATTGTTAGTGTATAGGAAAGCCACAGATTTCTGTGTGTTAATTTTGTATCCTGCAACTTTGCTGTATTCCGATATCAGTTCTAGAAGTTTTGAGTGGAGTCTTTAGGGTTTTTTATGTACAATATCATGTCATCTGCAAATAGTGACAGTTTAACTTCTTCTTTACCAATCTGGATTCCTTGTATTTCTTTGTTTTGTCTAATTGCCGTGGCTAGGACCTCCAGTACTATGTTAAATAACAGTGGGGAGAGTGGGCATCTCTGTCTTGTTCCCAATCTCAGAGGAAAAGCTTTCAGCTTCTCTCTGTTCAGTATGATGCTGGCTGTGGGTTTATCATATATGGGCTTTATTATGTTGAGGTACTTGCTTGCCCTCTATTCCCATTTTGCTCAGAGTTTTTATCATGAATGGATGTTGAATTTTGTCGAATGCTTTTTCAGCATCTATGGAGATGATCATGTGGTTTTTGTCCTTTTTGTTTATGTGGTGGATGATGATGTGTTTTCGAAAGTTGTACCATCTTTACATCCCTGGGATGAATCCCACTTGGTCGTGGTGTATGATCCTTTTGATACATTTTTGAATTTGGTTTGCTAATATTTTATTGAGTATTTTTGCATCTACATTCATCAGGGATATTGGTGTGTAATTTTCTTTTTGGGTGGGGTCTTTGCCTGGTTTTGGTATTAGGGTGATGTTGGCTTTATAGAATGAGTTTGGGAGTATTCCCTCCTCTTCTATTTTTTGGAAAACTTTAAGGAGAATGGGTATTATGTCTTCTCTGTATGTCTGATAAAATTGCAAGGTAAATCCATGTGGCCCAGGGGTTTTGTTCTTTGGTAGTTTTTTGATTACCGCTTCAATTTCTTTGCTTGTAATTGGTTTGTTTAGATTTTTTGTTTCTTCCTTGGTCAGTCTTGGAAGGTTGTATTTTTCTAGGAAGTTGTCCATTTCTTCCAGGTTTTCCAGCTTGTTAGCATATAGGTTTTCATAGTAGTCTTTAATAATTCTTTGTATTTCTGTGGAGTCTGTCGTGATTTTTCCATTCTCGTTTCTGATTCTGTTGATGTGTGTTGATTCTCTTTTTCTCTTAATAAGTCTGGCTAGAGGCGTATCTATTTTGTTTATTTTCTCAAAGAACCAGCTCTTGGTTTCATTGATTTTTTTCTATTGTTTTATTCTTCCCAATTTTGTTTATTTCTTCTTTGATCTTTATTATGTCCCTCCTTCTGCTGACTTTATGCCTCATTTGTTCTTCTTTTTTCCAGTTTCAGTAATTGTGATGTTAGACTATTCATTTGGGATTGTTCTTCCTTCTTTAAGTATGCCTGGATTGCTAGATACTTTCCTCTTAAGACTGCTTTCGCTGCATCCCACAGAAGTTGGGGCTTTGTGTTGTTGTTGTCGTTTTTTTCCATATATTCCTTGATCTCTATTTTAATTTGTTCGTTGATCCATTGATTATTTAGGAGCATGTTGTTAAGCCTCCATGTGTTTGTGAGCCTTTTTGTTTTCTCTGTGCAATTTATTTCTAGTTTTATACCTTTGTGGTCTAAAAAGTTGGTTGGTAGGATTTCATTCTTTTTGAATTTACTAAGGCTCTTTTAGTGGCCTAGTATGTGGTCTATTCTGGAGAAAGTTCCATGTGCACTTGAGAAGAATGTGTATCCTGTTGCTTTTGGATGTAGAGTTCTATAGATGTCTATTAGGTCCATCTGTTCTAGCGTGTTGTTCAGTGCCTCCGTGTCCTTACTTTTTTTCTGTCCAGTGGATCTATCCTTTGGAGTGAGTGGCATGTTGAAGTCTCCTCAAATGGATGCATTGCATTCTGTTTCCTCCTTTAGTTCTGTTAGTATTTGTTTCACATATGCTGGTGCTCCTGTGTTGGGTGCATATATATTTATAATGGTTATATCCTCTTATTGGATTGAGCCCTTTATCATTATGTAATGTCCTTCTTTATCTCTTGTTACTTTTTTTGTTTTGAAGTCTATTTTGTCTGATACTAGTACTGCAACACCTGCTTTCTTCTCCCTGTTGTTTGCATGAAATATCTTTTTCCATCCCTTGACTTTTTGTCTGTGCATGTCTTTGGGTTTGAGGTGAGTTTCTTGTGAGCAGCATTTAGATGAGTCTTGCTTTTTTATCCATTCTGTTACTCTGTGTCTTTTGATTGGTGCATTCAGTCCATTTACATTTAGGGTGACTATTGAAAGATATGTGCTTATTGCCATTGCAGGCTTTAGATTCGTGGTTACAAAAGGTTCAAGGTTAGCTTCTTTAGTATTTTGCTGTCTAACTTAACTCACTTATTGAGCTGTTATAAACACTGTCTGGTGATTCTTTATTTCTCTCCCCTCTTATTCCTCCTCCTCCATTCTTTATATGTTGGTTGTTTTATTCTGTGCTCTTTTGTGTTTCCTTTAACTGCTTTTGTGGGTAGTTGATTTTATTTTTTTGCCTTTAGTTAGTATTTGGTTGGTCTGCTTTCTTTGCCGTGATTTTGTTTTCTCTGGTGACATCTATTTAGTCTTAGGAGTGCTCCCATCTAGAATAATCCCTCTAAAATACCCTGTAGAGGTGGTTTGTGGGAGGCAAATTCCCTCAACTTTTGCTTGTCTGGGAATTGTTTAATCCCTCCTTCATATTTAAATGATAATCGTGCTGGATACAGTATTCTTGGTTCAAGACCCTTCTGTTTCATTGAATAAAGTATATCATGCCATTCTCTTCTGGCCTGTAAGGTTTCTGTTGAGAAGTCTGATGATAGCCTGATGGGTTTTCCTTTGTAGGTGACCTTTTTTCTCTCTCTGGCTGCCTTTAAAACTCTGTCCTTGTCCTTGATCTTTGCCATTTTAATTATTATGTGTCTTGGTGTTGTCCTCCTTGTGTCCCTTCTGTTGGGAGTTCTGTGTACTTCCATGGTCTGATCAATTATTTCCTCCCCCGGTTTGTGGAAGTTTTCAACAATTATTTCTTCAAAGACACTCTCTATCCCTTTTTCTCTCTCTTCTTCTTCTGGTACCCCTATAATGTGGACATTGTTCCTTTTCAATTGGTCACACAGTTCTCTTAATATTGTTTCATTCCTGGAGATCCTTTTATCTCTCTCTGCATCAGCTTCTATGCATTCCTCTTCTCTGGTTTCTATTCCATCAATGGCCTCTTGCATCTTATCCATTCTGCTTATAAATCCTTACAGAGATTGTTTCATTTCTGTAATCTCCCTCTGGACGTCATCCCTTAGCTCTTGTATATTTATCTGCAGCTCCATCAGCATGGTTATGACCTTTATTTTGAATTCTTTTTCAGGAAGACTGTTTAGGTCTATCTCCTTTTCGGGTTGACTCTGTGATTTTGGTCTGTATCACATTCTTTTGCCTTTTCATGGTGATAGAGATAGTTTGCGGAACTGGCGTGTTTGACAGCTGGAAGAACATCCCTTCTTGCTGGTTTGTGGCCTTCCTCTCCTGGGAGAACAGCGACCTCTGGCCACTTGTGCTGGGCAGCTGTGCACAGACGGGGCTTCTGATTCTTGCCCGGCAGCTATGGAGTTAAGCTCCACGTTTACTATGGGCGTGGCCTGTGTCAGGCTCCTGCTCTGATATGGCGGAGCCATGTTGGAGGGGAAACGGCCGGGAGGCTGTTTATCTCCGTTAGCAGCCTCCTAGCTGCGCTGCCGCCCAGGGGGTTAGAGTGCCCGGAATTCCCCAGGGTTCCCAGCTGTTGGGCTAAATGTCCCGGGACGCTTCCATCCAGCTCTGGAGTCCCTGTCCCTTTAAGACTTTCAGAAAGCACTTGCTTTTCTTTGTCCCAGGGGCGCCGGCTGTGGGGACCTGCTCACAGGTCTTACTGTTCTGTTTCCCTAGTATCCAGCACCCCGTGCATGCACTGTGTGTTTGCACTCCAGTGCGGATGGCTAGGGCTGGGTGTTTAGCAGTCCTGGGCTCCCTCTCCCTCCCCTCTCTGAGTCCTCTCCTCCCGCCGGGAGCTGGGGTGAGGGGCGCTCGGGTCCTGCCGGGCCACTGCTTGTATCTTACCCCCTTCGCGAGGCGCTGGGTTCTCACAGGTGTGGATGTGGTCTGGCTGTTGTCCTTTGTCTTCTGGTCTCTCTTTTAGGAAGAGTTGTATTTGTTGTATTTTCAAAAGTATATATGGTTTTGGGAGGAGATTTCTGCTGCTCTACTCAAACCACCTTCTTGGCCTTTATAAATGAAGAAGCTAATATCTGAAAGACTAAGTTATGTGTTAAATGTGAAATAGAGAAATAATTGGTATACCCATACTAGAAACCTGGGGCCTCTTATCTCTGTATGTTTATATGTACACACAAGCACATGCGTATATGTGCACTAAAACACTGTACCTCTCAAAATAAAAAAATATGAAAATGCTTTCTGTATCAGAGCTCTTAAACTGTTCAGGCAGGAGGCACATGATATTAGGTTATTCCCCTATGTCCTGGGAAGTGTGATCATGTGATTAAGGTGTTGACCATTGGATTTCCCCTTTTTAAAAATAGAGTTTCTCTTTTTATTTAGCAGGTAATCTTTGGAGTGGTTCCTTGGCACTTCCAGATATCCTATTCCTCATAAGTTTTGTAATTGTTTTAGCATTCATTGATGATTTTTCCCTGAATCAGTTGAGCTCATTCACGTATTTTTAATAGTATTTCAACATAATAGGATTTTCTTTGACATTTATGTATTTTTTAATATTGAATATCTTAATTATAATAATTGTAATATATTTATTTGCTTTATTCTACTTAATCAAATAATTCAGAAAGTTCAGTATTATAGGAAGCATCCTTAATATATGATCTTTATTTATTGCTCCCAGCAAATTTATAGCAAAATCTTCTATAAACTTGTAAAATGTATGTTGAAAAAGACACTGTTATATGGGTTTATGAAATACAGATTTCAGTTATTTAAAATTCCATTTAGAACAAGCTTTTATTTTAATACAATTACTGATGGGGTCAATTAATCATCAGTTAATAAATTGGCACCATTTCTAAAATATATGCAGTACCGTGCTGTAGTTTATGTACAGCTTACATTGTACACGTTTTTTTGAATTGGAAGTAAAACCTGTACTTTAATATCAGTATATAAAAATGTAAATGTCCAAATGAAAAACAAAGGTATACTATCTGAAATCATTTGAATCTGTGTAGTTTTAAATTCCAATTATTGATAATCACTAAAAAATACCAGTATTACAACTGATAATAAAAATACTGAGTGACATTTAAGATTTTATGTAACTTCTTTCTGTCCTTTGAACAAGTTCCAATAAGATTGTAAAATCAGTACTGTGTTCAAAAATTATTTGAAATTTTTTTTTCAGTGTAGTTATGATACCAGATCACATGTAAATACAGTTATTTGCATATTTTCAATTTGGGAACTTGGAATTCTTTTTTCCTTTTTGGATGAATTTGTTTTTTTAATATTAAAAATCTTTCATGGTACAGAAGTCAAAATAATGTAAATATGTATACTCGGAAGTCTTGCTTTCATTGCTATCTTTCTCCCCCCATCCGCCTGGATAACCATTGTTATTGATGTCTGGGTTACCTTTCTTTCCAATGTTACTTTTTTGTGAAAATAATAAAATACTCATATATATTTTTAACTCCCTTTTAAGCAAAAACCAGCCTATCAAATATGCTGTCCTGTACTTTGAGATCATTCCACATTCCATTCAGAGAGATCATCCTCATTCTTGTTTTATGGCTGCATAGTATTGTGTTGCTTGGATAAATCATAGTCTGTTCGACTTGTCCTCTACTGATGGATACTTGGATTTTTTTCCCTATCATTTGCTATTTCAAATAATGTTGCAGTAAAGAACCTTGCACATATGTTGTTTTGACTTCATGATAGTGCATCTTAGAGTAGATTCCTATGAGTGGAATTGCTGGCATATGAAGTAATTTTGCCAAATTTTGTTATATTTCCCAAATTCCCCTCTGAAAAGGTTGTAACCATAGAGATTATCAGGGTACAAAACCATGGTTTTTCCACAGGTGTGTTGGTAGTGTTGTCAAACTTAACAATATGATGGTAGTTTTAATTTGTCCTCTAGTGAATGAAAACAAGCATTTTTTCCATATGTTTTGGGGTGATTTCCTTTCCTTTTCTGTGAATTGTCTTCATATTTGTTTGCTTGTTGGTTTTGACCATTTTTCTCTTAATTTTTAAAAGCTCCATGTATTTGAGAGATTAATCCTTCAAGATATGTTACAAATATTTCTCCTAGTGTGTCACTTGTCTTTTGACTTAGATCATGATGACTTTTTTGAGTTTCTTTGCCACATAATTTCTTCTTATGTAGTTGAATTTATTAAGTTTTTCCTTTAAAGCTTCCGTGTTTGGGTCATAATTGGAAATGCTTTCCTCACTCCCAACTAATAAAGGAATTTACACACTTTCATTTGTGACTTACATGGTTTCATTTTACTACTTTTAGCTTTAACTCATTAGTGTTTTATTCTGTATATAAAGTATGGAGTTGATTTAATCTTTTTCCAGATGGCTATCCACTTGTCCCAACAACATTTCATTAAGAATTCTAACCTCTCCCCACAGTGATCTGAGATGCCACCCTTACCAAGGACCAAATTTTTTTTTTAGAGGGCATCTCTCATATTTATTGATCAAATCGTTGTTAACCACAATAAAATTCTGTATAGGGAACTCAATGCACAATCATTAATCAACCCCAAGCCTAATTCTCAACAGTCTCCAATCTTCTGAAGCATAACAAACAAGTTAAGGACCAAATCTGTATGTGCATTTGAACCTCTTCTCTTTGGTTTTTATGTTACTCATGCACCAATGTCATAGTTTTAATCAGGTAGGCTTTAGAATGTGTTTTACTATCTGAGAGGGCTAACTTCTCTCACTAAATATTACTATTCTTGTGAGTTTGCCTGGATAGTCTTGCTTATTTTTCATATAAACTTGAGGTTCAGCTTTGTAGCTCTGAGAAAAATTACTGGTATTTTTGTTGAGGAGAATTGACACCTTTGTGATGTTTAGTCATCTTATTCAAGAACATGTGATAATCTTCCCATTTATTCAAGTCTACTTTTGTCCTTTAAGAGTGCTTTTTGGAAGGCTTTTTTATTATAGAAAATTCATACATATTAATACTTACACAGAAACAAAAAGAATGGTATAATGAACCCCCATGTACTATTACCCAGCTTTAACAGTGAACATCATTTTCAATAACTGGAGTTCTTAACTTACCACCAGGGTCCATTTCTTGACTCTATTTATCTGATTTAAAAAGGCAGTATTGCTCTGGCCACTGTTACTCACAGAAGAGTATTTGGGTGAACTGCAAAGATTATCACATTTATATAGTCTCTGAAAAACATTTTTAAAGGTAAAGAGTTGTTATTCTTTGGATTGTTTAGTAGCAATTAAGTAATGTTACAAATAGTCATTTATAACAAGACAAAAGAAGTAAATCCTGTTCCCTATCAAAACATTAATATTCAGAAGTTAAGAACCATAGTTATAAATTTAGAGTGAACATGTGTCAAAGATTTAATTTAGTTTATTAAGTAATGGGGGAACCAGGAAGGTGGTAAAACTGGTTCTGAGGAACTTGAGTTTATGTAGTCCTTCCTTAAAAAACAATGAAAAAAAATTTACTAGAACAAGATTTCTAGGTTAAAAACAACACTGGTTAATGTCCTATAGGTAACCTTTGGGTTATCTTTTCTATTGGACAAAAATCATTTGCAAAGCTCCTTGGCCACAGATCTACAGGTTAATATGTAACTTCACAGAGTCCTTAATTAGTAGTAAGTTGCTAAGTCAAAATTGTTTATTCATCTAGAAAATTAAGTGATTCTTGGGTAAACATGTTAAGATGAAGTTAGCACACTACAGCCTGTGGGTCAGATCTGGCCTGGCACTTGTTTCATAGTGTTTTTGGAACAGCCACACTCACTCACTTAGGTCTGTGGCTGTTTTTGCACCATAAATGGCAGGGTTGAGTAGTTGTAACAGAACCTACTGGCCACATAGCCTAAAATATTTTCTGTTTGGCCCTTTACAGAAAAGTTTAGTGACTCCTGTATTAAGTAATAGTTTAGGATGGTATTGAAAGGACATGTTGCTACTATCTTGGCCTTCCAGGATTGGGGTAATTTTTCTTAAGAACCCAAATGAACAATGAGACTACAAAATCCACTCGGCCTGCTATTTCTGTACCTAATGATCCTCTTAATCCCCCCTCTTTTCCATATTTTTACCTTATGCATGTATGCCTTTGTCTTTGGTGTACCCACCTTTCTAGATATCTTTTTCCTACATTTCTGCCCTTTTCTCTGTATTTCACTTTTTTTCCTTCTTAAACTGGCTGTAATATGGAATATTAATATTTTAAATATTGTACTGGTAAAGTTTTATATTCCCTGATCTTAATGTTTAATTTAGGTCCATTTAAACTGTTATGTGGCTGCCTAAAAAAAAAAAATCAAAATACCAATTTAAGTTATCAAAACGTGTGAATTCTGTTAATCTCTTCTGCCACTCACCTCTCCCCCACCTCTAGTTGTAGCTTTCAACAGAAGAAAAATTCCCTGCATTGTTTTAATTAAGCTGAAGTAGTGGGGGAAAAGATGGAAATAAGAGGACTTTCTTTCCTAAACTTTGTTTTAGAATATCTTAAGACTGTTTTTTCATGTGTAGTTTTGTATAGGAAACCTTGAAGGATATCTTAAAGTAACTTGGAAGCTACAGAAGAGTTATTAACTCTTTAGTTCATACGTAGGGAATATTGATAGTTGAACATTTGCTGATAAGGTCTGAGCACAGAAAAAATATTACAGAACTAGAGTCTTGCTCAGTATATACACTATTTTCTTAAGGCTTTTTAAATCTAAACATAATAGTTTTCTATTTTGAAAAGGTTACATCAAAATCATACCTTTTGTATTCCCTAGTCTGTATCAAATCAGAAGTTATATTCAATTAAAAAAATATTTTACCACTTAATAAATGATTTTTTTTCATCTTCAAGATAAAGCAGAAGGAGAGAAAGAACAATACTGACACTTTATATGAAGTTGTATGCTTGGAAAGTGAATCAGAAAGAGAAAGGAGGAAAACTACAGCCAGTCCCTCAATTCGCCTGCCACAGTCTGGATCTCAGAGTTCAATGATACCTTCTCCTCCTGAAGATGATGAAGAGGAAGGTAATTGTAGAGAGAGCTTAATTTCTATTTTGGAATGGAGGACCATGCAGACCATCATAATTTTATTAGGGAATTGATAATGTGACATAGCATTTGGAATTCTTCTAGTAAATACTTAACGAGAGTCTACTATATGCAAAGGACTGTGGGAGATTTGAAAATGTTTAATTCAAGTCCCTCTTTAAGATAATGGCAACCAGGCTAGAAAAAATGAGATTTATAATTAGTGCTTTTTAAAAGAATCAATCTATGCTGGCTTAGTGTATTAGCACTTTTTCAGAGTAAATTTCCCATAGCTTCCACCTAAATAAATGTTCCCTTCTCAACTGATTGATTTTACAAGGCCAAGTTCACTTGCCAAAATGTGGCTTCCACACGTGACCCTATCACAAAGTATATATACCAGTAAACATTAGGATAAACACCAATAAACAATAGGAATCAACCTGTACTTTTTTTTTTTCCTCCTTTTTTTATGGCTATATCTATGAATTAATCTGTCAGTCTGTCAGTCTCTTAAAAGATAACTATATAGAAGTGATAAATTGAGTGAAGGAGCACAGGAAAAGTGAAAGTTCAGTTTATAATTTTATACCAGGGCTTTATTTTGAAGAGAATAAAATTTGATTATGGTGGGTCATATGAGGCATGTGTCTAAAGTGAGGTTCACAGGAAGTGTTCTGAAAATTCAGAGGAGAATCCACTTTTCATTGTAGGCAGTGTGGTAAAACATGAAGAACAGTGTTTGAGCTGGAGTGCAAGGAAAATTCAGCAGGGATAGATGGGCTGGTTTGGGCACTGCCGGCTAAGAAACTGCATTAAAGGCATGGAGGTGGCAAGAATGAATGACTGGGTTGAAAGAAATACGTATCCATGACTATATGTACTTTTTTTCAAGTTTAGAGCAAGCTCTGACTTGAAATTCCCATTTTTCTTGTAACTTCCACTTTTCCTATGACTAATCAACTAAGGATATTTTATTAGTGATATTAATGTCCACCAGTTACTAAGGCTTAATATGTGGTAGGCAAGTACTTTGTTTATAAAATAAAATAATACTTTTTTTATGTAATCCTCAAGAAATACTGAAAAATAGGATTTATTATCATCCTTAATTGCACATAGGCAATGGACTCACAGATACTGAATTTGCCCAAGGTCACAACTAGAAATTGGCAGGGAGGATTTTAATCCAGGTCTGTTAGTTAATAGTCTAAGCTCTTTTCAGTCGTCATCTGTGTGCATTTAGTTCACATAAAGCATTTTGAAGTGCAAAGAAAGCACATGTATTGTTTTTGGGACAGTTCAGAGATAGAATTTAGAATTTCCCTGCAGAAGCAATTGAAGTCATGTTAAAACTGGGAAGGGTGAAATTGTTCCCACTGTTTGAGGTTTTCATTGTCTAACTGGTAGACTTGAGAATTGCAGTTTCCCTCTAGGCCAACACTGCTTAAGATGGCAGAACAAGCGGAAGTTTACAGAGCTTTCTTCCCTATAAATTCAGCAATCAAAACAAAGCCACCAAAAACTGAGAATGGCACTCTATTTGTTAACGAAACCAGAGAATGCGCAAATCTCCATAATATAAATTTTAAAGAATACCTACCGGTTACAAAGAAATTTGGATCCAACTAAATGAAAACATCAGGATTGACATCTAGTTCCAATCTATAGGCATAGATTTTTTAGTATAATTGAGGAGTTTCAGGTGACCTCTACTGTTCTTAACCAGGGAGAGAGAAGGACTAACCGCAACAGGCAGACCATGGGACAATAGAAACAGTAGAGCGCAAGCTCTGCAAGGGAAGAGAACGTGTCATTTTTTTGCTCAGCATGGTTTCCTTAGTATATAACACAATTCCTGGTTCTAACAGGTGGTCATTAAGGATTGGCAGATACATGACCCTGCTGCAGAATCCATTTCCATAGGAAAAGCTAATGACAGGAGAACTGGGATCATGCCATCTTTTAATTCTCTCTAATCCATTTTACAAACTAGGGAAACCAGTCCAGCTGTGATCTGTTTGCTCCCTGGAAAGAAATGGCTTCAGTCTTTTAGAGAGGCTCCATATCCATAGGACATTTGTGCTCACAGGGCAAGAAGCCAGGAGTTATAAATGAGAGGTGTTTAGAAACAGCATTCTGCAGCTGAGTTTGCCTGTTCACTCCCCACCTGTATTAGATACATGGAGTTTTAAACACAGATTTCAAACTACTACTGTTCAGATTTGTTGAAATCGTCTTAAACAGTAAAAGAGAGTTTTATAAAATAGGTCTGTTAATCTTGTTGAAGGGATTGTCATCTCTTGTAAGTTTTAGTATTTTTATAGCTTCCTTCCAAAAAGAGTTGCATTATACTGATACTTTAATAAGTAGAGAATTATTTGAGGCATTAGAAAGTAGGGCCAATTATGGCAGTAGTCAAGAATGGGAAGTTTATCTTAGTGCCCTTGAACGTTTGCCTTTTCCTTACTAAGCAGTCTACGGGAGATGTCTCATTTACATTCAGTCAGTCCATTTTCCTGTGTCACCTTCAGAACTGCTAATGTCCAAGGCATTATAAGGTAAAGAAATTTAAAAAGTATCATGGATTTCTCAACTTTTAGAATCAGTGCTCTCAGATAATTGTTCTCTCTAGTAGGAATGCAAATTCATAATGTAGTCATCAGAGGTACAAAGATCCAAACTTTGTTTCTGGCAGGTTAAGCCAAAAAACCTAGAAGCAGCATTGGTGAGGACACATGGAAACAAATACTATCGTAACCAATTAGTGGAATGTAAATTGGTAAAACCACTTTGGGAAGGAGTTTGTTAGCAAGTTTCAAAATCCTTAAAAGTATGCATTTTTTTTAGCCCAGGAAGTCCACTTCTGGGCATAAGCCTAATGAAAGCAATGAGATTTGTTGCTCCTGATACTATTTGTAGCAAAAAGTTGAAAACTTCCGAAGCCTCCAACAGAAAAGGATTAAGTAGTTGTCTTAGTCCATATTTTTCCCCACTTGCATTACACTTTTCATTTTCTCTCACATGCCTTTATCAGTGTCACTTTTATCACTGTCTTTAAATTCTTATTTGAATTACTTTTCCTAATTACTAGAACTAAGCTTGAAATTAATCGTGTGCTATTGTAGAAAATTCAGTAAGTCATAAAAACATGAAGGGTGAGAAAAAAAATCAATGATAATTCCATCACTCAGAGGCAGTAATTGATAATGTCTTGGCATAGTTCATTCCAGACTGTTTCCTATTTTCTAACATAAATTGGATCATAATGAAGATTTAGCTCTTGATATTTTTATTTTATGTGGTATTTTGCCAGATTATTATGTAAAGAAGTGTCAACATGAAATTATATTGTGAACATATAATTTATTCAGCTATTCTATTGTTGGACACAGGTGATTTATAATTTTTTAAATTTTATAAATAAGACTGCTATTTATTTTCATGCATATGGCTGTTTGCCTTGGAAAAGGAGAGAAAGCATACCATATTTTGGGTCCTATCATTTTATAAGTAAATGCCTTTTCTGCAGTTGACATAATATGGACCTATATGGAAAACAAAAGAGAATTAAAGAGATTATAACAACATTCACCTAGGACCATTTTTATTTTCTTTTTATTCATATCTATGTACTGAAAGAGAGAAATTGTGACTTTATGCTCCCAGTAAAAATCTTTTAAATTTGATTGTTTAATTTCCATGTCATTCTTCTGGCTAGCATAGCCATCTCTGTTATCCTTTTTTGTGTTGTGTTTATTAAAGATAATGATGAGCCTCTCTTGAGTGGATCTGGTGATGTATCCAAAGAATGTGCAGAAAAAATTCTTGAAACATGGGGAGAACTGCTGTCAAAATGGTAAGTTATAATGGAATAGTTCTCTTCAACTACAGTGTTCATTTTATGGGTAGGATAGGTTACCTGACTACCATACTCAATTTTAAAACCAATAACAGAAACCTAAGTTTGAAGTTCACATTCTAGGATCTGTTTTTAGAGGTTTTTAAGGGTAATGCTGAGGATCTGAAGTCAACTTTCACAGTGTCAGAAACCTAATACTCCTTGATTCAGAAAATATTCATTCAAACATGTAAATCATGGAGAGAATAAATAAGGAAAGAGGTCCTTTATATTGAAACAATTAGGAACCACTAACTGGTTAAGATAATACACAATGGTGAAGAGGGCACACATGGGGTTTTTCTTTATCTATCTTATGTACCTAAAGTGATAGCAGAGTGATACATTAACTGCTGTACCAATTATTTTCTTACTAACACTTACAAAATTCAGGAATTTCCATCAACTCAAGTTAGCTTGACAACAGTGTTCAGACGCACTATCCTATAGACTGTCTGGGAAGAGTACACTCCCTTCAGATATGAATGAAACCAGAGAGTCTCTAGTAAACCAGGTTGGTGAGACATTTGCGTAGTTTCATTTTTCCTCTATGTAGGACGCCAGAATATGCTGGCAAAAGCTGAGCTTAAAAGTAATTCTAGCATTTCTCTATTTCTGACTTTTCTGGTTATCATGTAATATTCCCATGGGTCTGTTACTTTGGGGTCTGATTTTTCTCAGAAGTTTAGCTATTGAAACCTTCCACTCTAGTCTTGGTAAACTGTGTCTCAGCATTTAAAAAATTCATGCTGTTAAGAGATAAACTAAATGGACATCATCTGCTTCTAACATTCTCACAATGCTTTATGCTTTTGGTAGAACACCCTCTGCGTTGGGAAATTTCAAACTGTACAGAAGGAAAATGCAAACATTTTGGTCTTTACAGATGTGTTTTAATAAATGAATCACTCTAAAAAGTCCCCTAGGGGAATATTCCTCATTTATTTGTGATATTCCTTTAGTAATTAGGAGACAAACCTGCTGATGCCCTTATCACAATTATATATTTAGGTCAGTGAATTTGGAGTGTTTGGACTATTGTTTCAGGAATTTCATCTGTATAAGAAGATTTTTATTCTTAAATAAAAGTGTAATTGAGTCTTGATGTGGTTATTTAATAGTATAGTTAAAATCATTTAGATAGAGCATTTAAACTGTATATTTTCTCAGATGAACTCAACAACATTTTCTACAGTTGCTTGAAACTTGTTACCAAGCTTTGCTTATTCATTTAATTATGTCTTTCTCCCACTCCCTCAAATATATTAACTGAGTTTGCATCTGTCTCAACTGTCTTCCCGGTATTTAAAACTTCTTCTTGGTTTCAGTCATAGCTTCAGAAATAATAATGCAGTTTCTCTTCTTCATTTCATCATTATTTTTTTTCACCATTATTATATGTGTAATATAGATAGGTAGCATTGCAATATCATGGAATTTTAGAGCCTGGTAGACCTGGCTTCAAATCCTACCTCTCCAACTTCCAAGTTTTATGGTCTTGGGCAAATTACTAAACTCTTCTGAGTCTGTTTCTTCATTTACAAAATACAAGTGTAAAGCTACTGTTCAGGATTATTGTAGAATAAAAAATGATGAATATTATAATAGTAGTAACTATAGTAAGAATTAATGAATTTATCATGTGCCATACCCTGTGCTAAGGTATGCGCTCTTATTTCAACTATAACAACCTTATAAACTACTGTCCATTCTTACAGATGAGAAAACTGGCTCAGAGATTGTCAGCAATTCTAGTTAGTAAATGGCAGACACAGAATTTTTAACATATCTGATCGCAAAGCTGGTTTAACTCTATGTCAACTTTTTAGGGACGGTAGTAGTAGTAGTATCTTTGAGCTCTAATTCTCAAGTTTATTTATATGTGACTATTTATGCATGAGAGAACTGTTAGTATATAATAGTATGCTGACTTGAATAAAGTTAATATTACCAATACATGCAGTTGTTCTGGAAATAATTTTACCAGTATAAATTAAGCTAGGATTAGCATATAAACCTGGGGTTAGGTTTATTTTTTCTGTGAAGGGCTAAATGTATGTATTTTAGGCTTTGTGGCCTAGTAGTCTTCTTTCGCAACTACTCAGTTCTGCTGTTTGTAGTGCAAAAGTAGTCATAGACAATATGTAAACAAGTAAAAATGGCTGGGTTTCAGTAAAAGTTAATTTGCAGAAACAGATGGTGGGCTGGATTTGGCCCACAGGCCATATTGTACCAGTCCTTGAATTAACTAAAAGAGCTAGTTTTGTTCTTTTTTGCTCCCAACTCTTGAAATTTTACATAACTTTTCCCTAAGCAAAGACAAAACTATATTGAATTGTCGATAGCTCTTGCATTTGACTACTAGCATCTTAGAAATACCCATTTTTAAATTTGCTGTGCATTATTCTGCTAGAATTCAAGGAACATTTAAAGAAAAGTTTCAGGCCTTTTTATATTTTGATAGTGGTCATTTTGTTATTAGTAACTTCTACCTAAATCTGATAGTCACAGAGCTTCTCCATGTCCCAATCCTCCTTTAACGACTCAGTACGAGTGGCTTTCAGATCACACAGCAGCTGTGGCATAATCAACAGAACATTCATTGGTTTGAGAGTTTGAGGTCTAACTCAGTCCCAGTCCCTGAACTTCTTTCTCCATCTGTAAAAATGGAGATACTCCTGCCTACTGCAGATGGTCATTGTGTGGGTCAAATAAGATTATGTGCAAAAGCACTTTGTAAGTTGATACCAGCACTTCTAGATGAATTTAATTTTCCCCATTTTATAGATGAGATAAATGAAGATCAAAGACTTACAATAACTTGTTTTGATGTCTTAATAATACACTAGAAACTTTCTTATCCACTACAGTCATTCAGAAAAGCTACTGCTGAAAGGATTTTTATATTTATATCAACTTAAAACAAATATTTATTTTAACTTAGAACATATGAATACACAGTTTACTTGTCAGTTTTGATGCAGGGACAAGATCTTATCTTTGGCTGTCTTTGTTTTGTTTGGGAATTATGCTTTGTTTTTCTGACATAAACTACAACCATAAAGCTGTGGTTCACAGTTTTGATTTTTATTAAAGAAAAACAAAGGTAAAGCAGCTATTTAAAGATACTTAGAAAACAGTATGCACAAATCTTTCCTCCACCCAACCTTTGACAGTTATCGCCATGTAATTCAACAGCTGGGGTGTTTTTTTTTTGTTTTTTTTTTAGTGTGTGTTACTTTCTTAAATCTTTATAAATCTTTTAGTTTTCATAAAATTAAGTCTTTCAAGGCTCTCTCTTTTATGCACTTACAGAATATGACTTTGTTTTTAGGCATCTCAATTTGAGTGTGAGACCAAGGCAGTTGTCATCCTTGGTAAGAAGCGGTGTTCCTGAAGCACTCAGAGGAGAAGTCTGGCAGCTGCTAGCTGGCTGTCACAACAATGACCACCTGGTAGAGAAATACAGAATTCTCATCACAAAGGTATGGGGATGATAATTCAACTTGACCATTAAACCTTTCAGAAATGTGTTATGAAAACATCATTGTGGCTATTTGGTTTCCAGTTTCTTAATAATTCCTGTATCTAATATAAGAATAGAACTTTTATACTTCTAGGCCAAAGTTTCTAGTGTTGGTACAAAAGAGAAGGCATAGGCATATAGGTCATCTTCCTTGGTTGACTTCTCTCAGGGAAAGTATGACTTCTGCTCCTTTTATATCTAAATACTTATAGATGATAATTACATTTTTAGTCAGGTGAGTTGTACGATGCAGTGTGTGAAAACTCTTGTTTCACAGAAATGTGCCCTTTGTAGGGAAGGTCTAGTTCTAGTTTCTACAATTGGAAGGACATGGTTCTGTTATCTTAAACCATATTCCTTTTAGCTCATTCCTCTAAAGTGAAGAATTTTCCTTTTCTATTTTAAGTGTCCTCAAGTTCATGCATTCTTCAAGGTTTTGCACGCAAAGCAACAAAAACTATGACTTATACAGGCGTACAAGAATTTGATTTTCTGGAAGGTTAGGTAATGCTCTGTGCCTTTGCGCCCATGTTACTGCTTTTCATTCTTCTTTTTGTTCTCTCAAAATCCTGAAGTGTTTATCTTTGAGAAACAGTTTCTCCAATGGTGTGTAATTCCCAAATGTGGGTTATGAGTGAATTCCACAGAACGCTCAATAATAGAATAATTCAATGTTCAAAAGGTGGAATTTCTTTTAAAAATATATTTAAAACCTATAAGAGATTAATACCTCTATAAAACTATTACTTTTAAAGAATATACCATATAGGGAAAGAACAGCAGTTGAACATGAAATTGGACCTTTCTTCACCAGAAAATGACTTTTATTTGCCCAAAATGTTAGTGTTCTTTCTCATCTTTTTTGAACACGGATGTTTTTTCCTTTCAAGAATTGTTATTCTAATGCCCTCCATTATGTTGATATAATTGCTTAATTTACTGAGTACCTACTAAAACCACAAAGCTGGAGCTGGGAGGTCAAACAAAAAAGCAATTAACTGTCTTATGAGACATAAGTCATATGATAGTCTGAAAAAGCAGTGGGAATCATCAAAAGGACTGATTAATGCACCCTGAGAGACAAGTAGAGTCTTTATCAGCAGTGTAACTTTTAAGAGACATGTTCCAGAAAAGAGCTTCCCCAGCATGGAAGGATGGACAGAGCTTTATATTAGCAGTAAGAATGAGGGTGTATAACACGTATAGCTAGCAAAGGTACATACGCCTCGGTGATTTTTTGCTTTTGCTGGCAAGTCATAGTTTGGATATGTAATTCTCAGTTGTAACTGTATCTTTCTAGTTCTTTTAAAGTCCTTTGAAGTATTTGGCTTAAAATTACTTTTTAAATATTTCTGGTGTAGCTATTTATACAGATAATTTAAAGACATGAAGTTTTCTATTCTTTCATAGAAAATGAAGTGTTCTATGAAAATGGTGACATCAGTTTCTGAAAAAGGAAGCTGGTTAGTTATATGATGTGTAAAAGATCAGCTCTAAACAAAATCTGATAGTTTGATCAATGCTTTATATATGCTGGTGTCATGTGCTTTGCATTTCATATTAAGCTTTCATTGTCATGCAGTTGGCTAGAACCTAAAAAGATATCTAGTGAATGTGTATTAGTTTAAGTTGCTGGTGATAGATGATAAGAAAACACAAATCCTTTAACCATTATAATACTGTGAATGATTTTCTGTTTTACACTACAGTGTTATCTAATGAAAGTTGGTATTGCTTTACTGTCTGCCTGGAAGTAATAGTTATTGTTATATGGGGATGGTAATTGACAGTTTTTACTTTACTCTGAATTTTTTTGAGGGAGAGAAAGTACTTAGAAATTTTTTTCAGTATATATTTACAGCAAGCTGTAATTTACATAGGCTACTATACATAACTTTTAAGTGTACAGTATATGAAGGAATTTCTCCATGTGGCTCTTGTAATCCAGGGACAAATGACCTTTCAGTAATATAAAATACATACATACATACATAAATGTGTGTGTGTGTGTGTGTGTGTGTGTGTGTATATTACCTTTAAGGTGTTTCTTATTTCTATAGCAATGTAGTAATGGAGGCATTCTTTCTTCTACCTGTTTTTTTTTTTTTTTTTTTTACTAAGGTATTATTGATATACACTCTTACGAAGGTTTCACATGAAAAAACAATGTGGTTACTACATTCACCCATATTATCAATTCCGCCCCCCGTACCCTATTGCAGACACTGTCCATCAGTGTAATAAGATACCACAGAGTCACTACTTGTCTTCTCTGTGCTGCACTGTCTTACCCATGATCTCCCCCACAACATGTGTGCCAATCATAATACCCCTCAATCCCCCTCTCCCTCCCTCCCTACCTGCCCTCCCATGCCCCTCCTCTTTGTTAACTCCAAGTCCCTTCTTGGAGTCTGTGAGTCTGATGCTATTTTGGTCCTTCACTTATGCTTCGCTGTTATACTCCAAAAATGAGGGAAATCATTTGGTACTTGTCTTTCTCCACCTGGCTTATTTCACTGAGCATAATATCTTCCAGCTCCATCCATGTTGTTGCAAATGGTAGGATTTGTTTCTTTCTTATGGCTGAATAGTATTCCATTGTGTATATGTACCACATCTTCTTTATCCATTCATCTACTGATGGACACTTAGGTTGCTTCCATATCTTGGCTATTGTAAAAAGTGCTGTGATAAACATAGGGGTGCATATGTCTTTTTGAATCTGAGAATTTGTACTTTTTGGGTAAATTCCTGAGAGTGGAATTCCCAGGTCAAATGGTATTTCTATTTTTAGTTTTTTGAGGAACCTCCATACTGCTTTCCACAATGATTGAACTAGCTTACATTCCCTCCAGCAGTGTTGGGTGGTTCTCCTTTCTCTGCATCCTCGCCAGCATTTGTTCATCTTAGTCTTTTTGATAATAGCCATCCTAACTGGTGTGAGGTGGTATCTCATTGTGGCTTTTATTTACATTTCCCTGATGATTAGTGATGTGGAGCATCTTTTCATGTGCCTGTTGGCCATCTGAATTTCTTCTTTGGAGAATTGTATGTTCATATCCTCTGCCCATTTTTTGTCAGATTACTTGCTTTTTGGTTGTTGAGGCATGTGAGTTCTTTATGTATTTTGGATGTTAATCCCTTGTTGGATATGTCACTTACAAATATATTCTCCTGTACTGTAGGATGCCTTTTTGTTCTGTTGATGGTGTCCTTTGCTGTACAGAAGCTTTTTAGTTTGATGTAGTCCCATGTGTTCATTTTTACTTTTGTTTCCCTTGCTTGAGGAGATGGCTTCAGGAAAAAGTTGCTCATGTTTATATTCAGGAGATTTTTGCCTATGTTGTCTTCTAAGAGTTTTATGGTTTCATAACTTACATTCAGGTCTTTGATCCATTTAGAGTTTACTTTTGTGTATTGGGTTAGACTATAATCCAGTTTCATTCTCTTGCATGTAGCTGTCCAGTTTTGCCAACACCCGTTGTTGAAGAGGTTGTCATTTCCCTATTAATATGTCCATGGCTCCTTTATCACATATTAATTGACCATATATGGTTGGGTTTATATCTGGGCTCTCTAGTCTGTTCCATTGGTCTGATCTGTTGTTGTGCCAGTACCAAATTGTCTTGATTACTGTGGCTTTTGTAGTAGAGCTTGAAGTTGGGAAGTGTAATCCCCCCAGCTTTATTCTTCCTTCTCAGGATTGCTTTGGCTATTCAGGGTCTTTCTTTTGTGGTTCCATATGAATTTTAGAACTATTTTCTCTAGTTTGTTGAAGAATGCTGTTGGTATTTTGATAGGGATTGCATTGAATCTGTAGATTGCTTAGGCTGGATGGCCATTTTGACAATATTAATTCTTCTTATCCATGAGCATGGGATGTGTTTCCATTTATTGGTATCTTCTTTAATTTCTCTCATGAGTGTCTTGTAGTTTTCAGAGTATAAGTCTTTCACTTCCTTTTTTAGGTTTATTCCTAGGTATTTTGTTCTTTTTGATGCAATTGTGAATGGAATTGTTTTCCTCATTTCTCTTTCTGCTAGTTCATCATTCGTGTATAGGAATGCAACAGATTTCTGTGTATTAATTTTGTATCCTGCAACTTTGCTGAATTCAGATATTAGATCTAGTAGTTTTGGAGTGGATTCTTTAGGGTTTTTTATGTACAATATCATGCATCTATAAACAGTGACAGTTTAACTTCTTCTTTACCAGTCTGGATGCCTTTTATTTCTTTGTGTTGTCTGATTGCCATGGCTAGGACCTCCAGAACTATGTTAAATAAAAGTGGAGAGAGTGGGCATCCTTGTCTTGTTCCCAATCTTAAAGGAAAGGCTTTCAGCTTCTCACTGTTAAGTATAATGTTAGCTGCAGGTTTGTCATATATGGCCTTTATTATGTTGAGGTACTTGCTCTCTGTACCCATTTTGTTGAGAATTTTTATCATGAATGGATGTTGAATTTTGTCAAATGCTTTTTCAGCATCTATGGAGATGATCATGTGGTTTATGTCCTTTTTGTTGTTGTGGTGGATGATGTTGATGGATTTTCTAATACTGTACCATCCTTGCATCCCTGGATAAATCTTACTTGATCATGATGAATGATCTTTTTGATGTATTTTTGTATTTGGTTTGCTAATATTTTGTTGAGTATTTTTGCATCTATGTTCGTCAGGGATATTGGTCTGTAATTTTCTTTTTGTGTGTGTGTCTTTGCCTCGTTTTGGTATTAGAGTGATGCTGGCTTCATAGAATGAGTTTGGAAGTATTCCCTCTTCTTCTACATTTTGGAAAACTTTAAGGAGGATGGGTATTAGGTCTTCACTAAATGTTTGATAAAATTCAGCAGTGAAGGGGTTTTGTTCTTAGGTAGTTTTTTGATTACCAGTTCAATTTCGTTGCTGGTAATTGGTCTGTTCAGATTTTCTGTTTCTTTCAGGGTCAGCCTTGAAAGGTGTATTTTTCTAGAAAATTGTCTATTTCTTCTAGGTTATCTAGTCTGTAGCATATAACTTTTCATAGTGTTCTCTACTAATTCTTTGTATTTTTGTGGTGTCCATAGTGATTTTTCCTTTCTCATTTCTGATTCTGTTTATGTGTAGACTCTTTTTTTCTTGGTAAGTCTGGCTATGGGTTTGTCTAATTTTTTAATTTTTTCAAAGATCCAGCTCCAGCTTTCATTGATTCTTTCTATTGTTTTATTCTTCTCGATTTTATTTATTTATGCTCTAATTTTTATTATGTCCCTCCTTCTTCTGACTTTGGGCCTCATTTGTTCTTCTTTTTCTAGTTTCATTAATTGTGATATTAGACTGTTCATATGGGATTGTTCTTCTTTCCTGAGGTAGGCCTGTATTGCAGTGTACTTCCCTCTTAGCATGGCCTTCACTGCATCCCACAGATTTTGTTGTGTAGAATTATTGTTGTCAGTTGTCTCCATATATTGCTTGATCTCTGTTTCTATTTGACCATTGATCCATTGGTTATTTAGGAGCATATTGTTAAGCCTCCATGTGTTTGTGGGATTTTTCATTTTTTTTGCATAATTTATTTCTAGTTTCATACTTCTGTGGTCTGAGAAATGGTTGGTACAATTCCAGTCATTTTGAATTTATTGAGGCTCTTTTTGTGGCCTAGTATATGATCTATTCTTGAAAATGTTCCATGTGCACTTGAGAAGAATGTGTATCCTGCTGCTTTTGGGTGTAGAGTTCTGTAGATGTCTGTTAGCTCCATCTGTTCTAATGTGTTGTTCAGTGCCTCTGTCTCCTTATTTTCTGTCTGGTTGATCTGTCCTTTTTTAGTGAGTGGAGTGTTGAAGTCTCCTAGATGAATGCATTGCATTCTGTTTCTCCCTTTAATTCTGTTAGTATTTGTTTCACATATGTAGATGCCTCCTGTGTTAGATGCACAGATATTTATAATGATTATGTCCTCTTGTTGGACTGACCCCTTTATATTACGTAATGTCCTTTTTGTGTCTTGTGACTTTCTTTGTTTTGAAGTCTTTTGTCTGATACAAGTACTGCAGCTCCAGCTTTTTTCTCCCTATTAGTTGCATGAAGTATCTTTTTCCATCCCTTCACTTTTAGTCACTGTATGTCTTTGGGTTTGAAGTGAGTCTCTTGTAGGCAGCATATAGATGGGTCTTGTTTTTTTATCCAGTGACTCTTTCTTTTGATTGGTGCATTCAGACCATTTACATTTAGAGTGGTTATCAATAGGTATGTACTTACTGCCATTACAGGTTTTAGATTCGTGGTTACCAAAGGTTAAAGGGTATCTTCCTTACTATCTAAGACTCTAACTTAACTTAGTATGCTATTTACAAACACAATCTAAAGGTTCAGTCTCTTTTTTTTTCCTCTTCCTTTTTTTTCCTCCTCCATTCTGTGTATATTAGGTATCATATTCTATACTCTTTATCTATCCTTTGACTGACTTTGGGGGTTGTTGATTTAATTTTGCATTTGCTTAGTAATTCACTGGTCTACTTTCTTTACTGTGGTTTTATTACCTCTGGTGTCAGCTATGTAGCCTTAGGAACACTTCCATCTATAGCAGTCCCTCCAAAGTACACTGTAGAGACAGTTTGTGGGAGGTAAATTCTCTGAGCTTTGGCTTATCTGGGAATTGTTCAATCCCTCCTTCAAATTTAAATGATAATCTTGCTGGATAGAGTATTGTTGGTTCAAGGCCCTTCTGCATCTTTGCATTAAATATATCATGCCACTCCCTTCTGGCCTGTAAGGTTTCTGCTGAGAAGTCTGATGATAGTCTGATGGGTTTTCCTTTGTATGTGATCTTTTTTCTCTCTCTGCCTGCTTTTAATAGTCTATTTTTATCCATGATCCTAGCCATTTTAATTATTATATGTCTTGGTGTTGTGTTCCTTGGGTCCCTTGTGTTGAGAAACCTGTGTACCTCCATCATCTGAGAGACTTATCTGCTTGCCCAGATTGGGGAAGTTTTCAACAATAACCTCCTCAAACACACTTTCTATTCCTTTTTCTCTCTCTTTTTCTTCCGGTACCCCTATAATACGAATATTGTTCCATTTGGTCACACAGTTCTTCCAATATTCTTTCATTCTTAGAGATACTTTTTCTCTCTGTGCCTCAGCTTCTTTTATTCCCCTTTTCTAATTTCTTTTTCATTTATTGTCTCCTCCACCTTATCTGCTTTTAAAACCCTCAATTGTATTCCTTAATGATTGGATCTCTGACCAGAATTCATTCCTGAGTTCTTGAATATTTTTCAATACCTCCATGAACATGTTTATGATTTTTATTTTGAAATCTCTTTCAGGAAAATTGATCAGATTGGTTTCATTTGCTTTTTCTGGTGTTTGTACGATTTAGTTTGAAGTGGGTTCCTTTCATGTTTCATATTTGTATGTGGCGCCCTCTAGTGCCCAGAAGCTGTACTCTCTGGAGCTGCTCAGTCCCTGGAGCATTGTCGGGGGTTGCAGGGGAATGGTGTTGCTTCCTGGGGGAAGGAAAGAGCTGTTTCCTGCTTCCCAGCTTTTATGCCTGTCTCCACTGCCAGAACCAGTGGGCCGAACACTCAGGTGTAAGCCTCTTTGTTTTGTGATTGTAGTTGCTGTAGGCGGGGCTTCCCTCTGGCTGGCCTGACTCCAGGGCAGGGGCTGCTGGTTTTGAGCCCACGGGTGGGCTGGCTGGAGGAGGGTGCAGCAGGCTGTGTATCACAGTTAGGGGCTTTGGAGCTGCATATCCAGCCAGGTGGATGGAGCACCTGAAACTCCTGCAAGTTCCCAACCTGCTAGGCAGAGTGCACCTGGACAATTTTGTCTACCTGTCCTTTCCTGAGCAGTAAGCTCTGTGCGATCCTTGCCCCTGTAGCAGTCCTCTGGCTGTTAGGAAGTCTCTCAGACTGCCTGCCTTTCTTTTGTCCCAGAGCAGCCGGATATGGATCCCTCTTTTCCACAAGAGGCTGGAATCTCAGTCTCTCCAGGCATTCCACCTCTTTTAGCTTTCCAAACCCACTAATCACCAGAGCACCATGTAGTGTAGGTTCATGCTCCCAGAGCAGATATCCAGGGTTATCTGGATGTTCAGTAGGTGTTCAGCAGTCCCACGCCTCCACTCCCTCCCCACTCTGTTTCTCCTGCCTGTGAGCTGGGGTGAGGGAAGGGCTTGGGTCCCGCCAAATCATGGATTTGTACGTTACCCTCTTCCATGGGGTCTGCTCTTTTCTCTAGGTGTATGCAGTCTGGCGCAGCCTTCTTTCCTGTTGCTCTTTCAGGATTAGTTGTATTAATCATATTTTCATATTATATGTGGTTTTAAGAGGGGGCCTCTGTCTCACTTCTCACGTGCCATCTCTAATCCAATCCCCCCTGTTTTTTTTTAAGTGAAAAATTTTTAGACTTTTCACCTCGAGACAGAAAAAACTATATAACCATAATAATAGCTGCCCTTTCAACACTAGTGTGTCAGATGCCATACCAAGCACTTTATATCCATTATCTCATTAATCCTTAATAAGCTTTGTGAAGTGGTAATTACTATTTCCACTTTAGAAATGAAGAAATAGAAATTCAGTGAAGTAATTTCCTTATAGTGATTCAGCTACCAAATAATAATAAGAGTTAGGATTTGAATTCAGGATTGACTCCATATTTGTTCCATTACCCTTCCTATTTGTTCTTGAGGCTAAATAAAGACATATACAGAATTCATTAAACACCTAATGTATTTGTTTGTAAAGTGTAGTCTTTAATTGGACTATTCTTCCATTGATAGCTGTGTTTATTTTGTTTCTAAGTCTTTAGAGACTAGTTTTTAATCTCTAAATAATGTTTTATGAAACATCCTTACACATGTTCTAAGTATTTTTCTTTACGGAATAGTGTCTTAGGAGTGTGATTGCTGGATCAGAGGGTAACATTTTTCTTAATTGAAATATCATTAATATACAATCTTACGGGTTTCACATGTAGAACACAATGGTTCAGGAGTTACCCGTATTATTAAATCCTCACTCCCCCTAGTGTGGTTACTATCCATCAACAAAGAAAGATGTTGCAGAATCATTGACTATATTCTCCATGCTGTACTACCTGTTCTGTGACCAACTTATATTATGACTGTCAATTATTACACCAAAGGGTAACATTATTTTTAAACTGGTTACTTAATTTCATTTTCAATCTACTTTTATCTAATTTACTTCTCTGAAAGTCTTAAAAATTCGGGTTTCACCAGGAGTGTAGGAAAATTCCTGCTGACCTATCTCCCAAATTAGTGATAAATTAGTTATCACTGTTTTTAATTTTTGCTATCAGTGGATGTAAGTGATGCCAGCATAATTTTAGTTTGCAGTTCCCCAATTGCCAGTAAATTTGAGTAATTTGCTCTTCTGTAAATTACCTCTTCATATCCTGTGTACATTTTTTGTTTTTAAGATAGTTTCTGAGCACTCGGAATATTAGATACATTAATCCTGTGTAACTTCATTATATCTTCCTAAAATTTTAATTTTTTAAGGTTTCATGCCATACAAAACATTATGTAGAAATTTGTATCTTGATTTAAGGTCTCTCCTACCTCTAGATTTTGTAAATGTAGTTGCCAAGATTTTCTTGAAAGATTTTTATTGAGTTATGTTTTTACATTTTTAATCTATCTGAAATTTATTTTTGTATATGGGCATATGATAGCAGTCCAGTTTTACTTTGTCCCAGATGAATAACCAGTTGTGCCACTCCACCATCTTTGTTATATCTTAAATTCTTCTATATATTGAGATTGAGTTCTAGATTGTGCTGTTTATTTTTTCTGTTTTATACCAATACTGTTCTGGTTAAAGAGGCTTTGAGTTATGTTCTGATATCTAGTAAAGCAAGTCTTTTTTCACTATTTCCTATTTAATATTTTGCTTACTTATTCTTGCATATATAATCTTCCATACAAATCTTAAAATCATTTTCTCCAATTTTGCCACCACCCTGTGAAGTTATATAAGGAATCTAACTTAAATTGCACTTAATTTACATAATTAATTTAGGGTACAAGTTACATTGTTACCATATGTTTACATCTAAGAATATGGCATGTCTTTACATTTGTTCAGATCTTATTTTTTTGTCAACAACTTCATTACATATGTTATCTTCACATATGTATCGGGCCTCTTTTGTTTAATTTATTCCTAAGAGTTATCTTAACCTGTTTTTGCTATAGCAAATGGAATATTTTCATCTGATTTCCATTTCCAAGTGCTAATTGCTACAGTAGAGAGAATAGACATTGATTTTTCTAAAAATTCTTTATCCATCTTCCTCTTGATATTTTGAATGTCCTCCTAACTTTCTACTAGCGACTTGTGAGGTTTTCAGGTATATAATAATACCAGCAGCAGAAATAGTTTCACTTCTTTTTTCACTGTTTATGTGGGCTACTAAGTTTTCTTGGTTTGTTTTCATATTTGATAGAAGCATTAAGACAGTGTTAAATGGTGATGGTGATAGCTACCATCTCCATCAAGTTCCTGATTTTAACTAAAATGGTTTTAGTTTTTCGGTCTTTGGGAAAGCATCCTGTTTTTTGTTTTTTTAAGAAATGTCTACTGAATTTTATCAGGAGCTTTTTTGGCACTTAATGTGATTTTCTTTAATTTCTTAATGGAGTAATTCATAATCTGTCAATATATGGCAGATTTCTCAATATTGAACTACTCTTGCATACATGAAATAGATTTCTACAGACTAAATTCTCCTGTAGATTCTTTGTTTTCTGTTTGTAGTCTTTGACCAAGGGCTCATCAACCCTGGTCTCCTCCTAGAACTTATCAGACAGATGGAGAAACCCTAATAAATAATATACAGGGACTCCCATGGTCTCTCTTACCCCAGTTGTTAAGACCTCTAACTGGGTCTGGTGAGTCAAATAAGTTGGAGTTAATAATTGAGGGAAAAGAAAGCACTTTCTGAGCTCCAACTTCAGAATTGTCTGCTGTCCCTTCCTTCTTTTGGTCAATTATCACCTTTTATGTCAATGACTTTGTCCCACTTATTTTGCCTAGTAGTAAAATTTAAATCAAAACTGCTTTCCTAAGGGATCCTTTTAATGGTAGAATAATGAAATAGCAACATATTCTGATGTTTTTGGTCAATCTTGTATTTTCAGAAACCTACTAGCAGTTTTTCTCTAGTTGTTTTAGTAATAAACATCAGCAGTAAGAATCTTTTGTCATGAATTTCAAGCTTTTATCCAGAGCCTTAACTAATAGTAAGTGCATATAACCAGTATTTACATTTCTAATTGTTTGTCCAAGGGAAGGGCTGGAGGCCTAGCTGCATTTTACCAATCTGGAAAAACAACTTAAATATCAAATTATAATTTCATTATTACACAGATTTTTTTTTTAATTTAAAAATCTCTGTTTGTGTTTTATATATGGTTTCATGCCATAAAGTAGATTTGGTAATTGTCAAAGATTCAGTAATACTTAATCCTATGAACCTGCCTATGGAAACCCAACAAAAAAGGGGCCAATTTAGCAAAAAGCACTGGCCATGGAGTTAAAAACTAGCTTCAGAGCACAGGCCATGGAAGCCAGACTACTAGTGTCAGCTCTGCGGCTAACTTACATGAACTCAAATGAGGTTCTGCACCTGTGGCCCTTCATTTTCTCTCCTCTGAAATGAAACTGCTGGAGTAAATGGTTGATCTTCCTTTAAACTTTTAACATTTTGGAAAAATAGACAGTATGAACCCTGCCCTGCAAAACAGCCCATGATTCTTCTGTTTCATAACTGAGTACTCTTGCTGTCAGATTCTATAAGGAAATAGGTTGTTGTGACTGGACTTTAAGAACCATATTGTCTGCACCCATATAGCAGTTGCTATAGTCCCATATAGACTAAATGTTTGTATCTCCCCAGAATTCATCTGTTGAAATCCTAACCCCCAGCATGATGGTATTTGGAGGTGAGGCCTTTGGGAGGTGATTAGCTCAAGAGGACAGAGCCCGCATGACTGGGATTAGTATTCTTATAAAAAAGACCCCCGAGAGCTCCCTTGCCCCTTCAACCATGTGAAAACATGGCAGGAGATAGCCATGGGTACTGACCAGACATCCAGTCTGCCAACATCTTGATCTCAGACTTCCCAGCCTCCAGAACTGTGATAAATTTCTGTTGTTTATAAGCCATTCCGTTTATGATATTCTTGTTATAGCAACCCAAATAGACAAAACCATTTTCCTTTAAATTGTTTGTGAAAATAATTTTAAGTCCCTATATCCCATCTCTTATTCAGGTCCCTTATTGTGAGTGTAAGTTGTATCTGTCAATGAAGTTGTAAACGTTTCCTGAATTATAAGACTGGAAACATACTAGGTTTCATCATATTAAAATTGCTGATATTTGACCGGTTTTGTTCTACAAACAGACAATTTCATAGGCATCAACCTAATAGTTACAGGTAAATTAAACAGTTGTCATACTAGGTTTTTACTTAAAAGATCTTCCCATCTAAAAGCAGAATTGTCTGTGGTTTTATTAGTTATTTGTTACTTAGTCAATCAAAAACATCTTAAAAGCCTACTGTGTACCAGCTCTGTGCTAGGTCTCATGGATAGGTCCATGAATAAAACACACCATCGCCCTGATTTGGGGCTAATCCATGGTGTAATGAGAGAAGTACACAATGAACTAACCAATTACAATAAAGTTGCATGAGAGTTAAGAGAAATACATATTGCTTTGTGGCAAATGACAAGAAGGACTTCTTAGCTAAGGGTTCAAAAGGTCTCTTGTTCAGAATTATCCAGGGAAGGGAGTTGTTGGGGTAGAATAGGGTGCTGCATGGCATGTGTGGAGTTAAAAGTCAGAGGGAAAACATGCTCAAGGGTGAGAAAGACTTGGCCATTTCATAGTGTAAAAGGAAATAAGGCCAAAGAAGATATGTAGGGGCCAGATCTTAGAAAACGTAAATAAGGCATATTTAAGATTTCAGGCACTGGAAAGTCACTGAAGCACTTTAAGTAGGCAAATCATATATTCATGCCTAGAAAGGAGTATGTAAAGTGGTTTAGAGTGTCCGTCGAAAAACAGGTCGTCTTGATTCAAAGTCTAGTTCTGTATTCAAGCTATTTGCATTGGTCAATTTGACATTAGTTTGTTCTTTATCTGTAAAATGGGATAATAATAGTACCTTATTTGTAGAGTTGTTAGAATTAACTTAGGTAATGAGTGAAAACATTTAGTATAATTTATAGCCCAAAGTAAGTATAAATTACTGCTTAGTCATTATTTGTACTGTCATTAAATTAGTTTTAGAACAGTCATTCTGCTTACTTGAGTTACAATGGAATAAGAATAATTGCAGTGTAAGCTATTAGTAAATCCACAAGAGGTAATTATGACTTGGATTGAAGTAGTGGTGTGGCAGAAGGGATAGAAAAAGAAATACTTTTTGAGAGAGAGTTCAGAGGTAGAAACCATAGCACATGGTGATTGAATGAATGTGGGCGATGAAGGAAAGAGAGGAAATAAAAGCCAAGTCAAAGCACCTCACATTAGTTTCAGAATGATGTTTATTTAAATACACCCACATCAGTTGCACTGAAATAATGTTAATTAAATGTGAATATTTTAAGCTCATTTTTACCAAATAGTAAGTGATAGATAATGTCCAGAAGTGAATCTTCTGAATTTGAGGACCTGAGGTTGATCTTTTCTCCTCTGTAAGAGTTAAGCTTCTGAATAGTTTGAAGAAAAAATATAATTTGTACAGCCTTTTTCCTTTTTTGTTTTTCATATTGCCTTTCTCTTTATTTCTGTCATTTTATTACTAATTTTTTAGTATTAGGTTGAACCACGCAGAAGTTGCCATTTTTGTAGATCAGAAAATATTTAACCAGAAATGAAATAGTTAAATATTGGCAATTTCTTATGGTTTATCCAGTTATACAGTGTTATCCTGTAAGAATTTTTAACCAAGGCTCTGAGGTTCCATATTGGTTAAATTGAGCACCAAAGACTCTCTGAAAGAATGTCCTGATGGCAAAAAAAACAAGTAGAACTGGGCCCCATGAAGTAGGTGGCATCATCCATACCATGTGGCGCTGGGAGGATCTTGTGGCCAGGTTCTTTTTTTTTTTTTTTAACCTGATTATAAATATAGTACATAGAAATGGAGAAATTCAGGAAATACAGAAAACCATGAAGAAAAAACTAAAAATTTCTAATCCCACTATCCAGTGAAAAGTAGAGCTGATTTTTAATGTGTTCCCTTCCAGCCATGTATATACAAACATAGTTATTCTTTTACAAAACAAACAAATTTATGGTGAGACTGCATTATTTTAAAAAGGAAATGTATGTACAGTTGACCCTTGAACAACACAGGTTTGAACCATGCAGGTCTACTTACATACACAGATATTTTTTTTGAAAAGTATGTTGGAAAAATTTTTGGAGATTAGTGACAGTTGGAAAGAGATTTTCTTTTCTCTAGCTTACTTTCTTGTAAGAATACAATAAAATACATATACAAAGTAAGTGTTAATTGACAGTTTATGTTATTGGTAAGGCTATCGGTCAGCAGTTGACCATTAGTAGTTAAGTTTTTGGGGAGTCAAAAGTTACAGGAAAGCAGTATGGAGTTTCCTGAAAAAACTAAAACTAGAAATACCATTTGACCCAGGAATTGCACTCCTAGAAATTTACCCTAAGAATGCAAGAGCCCAGTTTGAAAAAGACATATGCACCCCTATGTTTATTGCAGCACTATTTACAATAGCCAAGAAATGGAAGCAACCTAAGTGTCCATCAGTAGATGAATGGATAAAGAAGATGTGGTACATATACACAATGGAATACTACTCAGCCATAAGAAGAAAACAAATCCCACCATTTGCAACAACATGGATGGAGCTAGAGGGTATTAATGCTCAGTGAAATAAGCCAGGCAGAGAAAGACAAGTACCAAATGATTTCACTCTTCTGTGGAGTATAAGAACAAAGAAAAAACTGAAGGAACAAAACAGCAGCAGAATCACAGAACCCAAGAATGGACTAATAGTTACCAAAGGGAAAGGGACTAGGGAGGATGGGTGGGAAGAGAGGGAGAAGGGAAATAAGGGGCATTATGATTAGCACACATAATATGTGTGGGGGGCCACAGGGAAGGCAGTATAGCACAGAGAAGACAAGTAGTGATTCTATCGCATCTTACTACGCTGATGGACAGTGACTGTAATGGGGTATGTGGTGGGGACTTGATAATGGGGAGAATCTAGTAACTGCAATGTTGCTCATGTAATTATATATTAATGATGACAAAAAAAAAGTTATATGTGGGTTTTTTACTTAGCCCCTGCATTCTTCACTATCTTCATTGGATAGTGGGATTAGAACTGTACAGATTTTTGTGAAGACATAGGTTTAGTTTACTCCCCCCCAGTATCATTAATAATTTGTCTCTTCTGAAGAAAATGTTTTTTTTAAGCTTCCTATATGACTATTCTGATTATAGCTCCAAGAGTGGTTTTACTAAAATATAAAACAAAGTTGAAAGAACTATTATTGTACTAATGGTAGTAATGTAATTAACAACTTGTAGTTTTATTGTATTTTTATTACAATTTTAATTCTTTCAAGTTACCAGCCAATGTAATGTCTGTTTATATCAGCATTAAGCATCCTGTTTTATACATGGAAACCTGAGATGTAGAGAGAATAAGCTACATGCCCAAATTCACACGTAGTCAGAAAAGCCTGGACTCCTGACTTGTGGTGAATGCTTTTTCCATTTATTGAAATACAACTCTGAGAAGTCATTCCTTTTGTCATTCAGTATTTATTAAGCACTCAAAAAATAGGAGTTCAAATAAAATCTATAGCAAATGTATAGAATAGTGAGCAACCTGCTTTGACTGGAGGGCAAGGTGTTTGGGGAGATGTGAAATAGTGAGATCAGATTGGAAAAAGCAATGGAGAGCCATTGATTCTTCATGAACATTGGAGTACATGTGCTATTGGATATTTAATCAAGCAGAAATGAATAGATTAGAAAAATGAACAATATTAGATGATAAAACCGAGGGTAAGAGATGCTAAGTAATATTAGAGCAATGATTTGGACCAGATGGGTGTTCATTGCCATGGGTCTTTGTACTGTGCCACACTGCCATGTTTTCCAGTCAGACCTGTCAAATACAACTATCACACTTATGTTCAATAGATCTTTAAATTCCTTGCCTACATGCAATAAGAACAGTGCTTCAGATCTTAAAAAATAAGTAATTCTGATTGTGGGTAGCAATTTGCCTGCAATAAGAAACCATGTGAATGAAACAAATTAAAAATGAAAGTTGGATCACATAACATATCTCTACCCAGGTGTGCAGACTGCGAACTCATAAATGCCAACATGTTTTTTTTCTTTTGCTCTACCAAGTATGTGGAACTTCATAATATCAATTTCTTTTAGTAGGCACAAACAAGATTGTGTATTCTACCACACAAAGGCTAATATGTACCATGAAACTTCCCGCAATTTTCAAGCCTGGGTGGAAATGAATACTTGTCCACCATCTGTTTATGTATTTGTGTACCACTTCTCAGCAAACCAGAAACAAGACACAGTATATCCCAAAACTATGGAATAGTCTGGAATACAGAAACAGTGCAATTCCTACTCTATACGTGTGCTGTTTCTGTAGTATTCAGAATGGGTGAGATTTTTTTTTTCTCTTGAGAAACTGATTTTTAAGTTTGCTTGTTATTTTGGTCATCTTCCTTAAAATTGGTCAATATCCAGTGAATCATGAGAGAAAATTAATGTTCTGTATTTAGCTTTCTAGCTAGAACTTCTTGTGCAGCTGAATTATGATTCCTCATTTGCACTGTTAATAGACTTTCATTCTTTAACACTGCTCTTTGTTCTTTGGGAAAATGCTACAAGAAAAAATAGGAATTTCCTCTCACCATTACCCCTCTGGCAGTGTGTTTCAATCAGATTCCTGGCTCCTTATCCTTACTAGCAGACTAAATTCTGCCCCTCTACTAAAAGGGGGATTCCAGACAGACGAGGAAACAGCTTTCAAACACCGCACTGCAGGCGCATTAAGTTATACCCCCACTGTGCAGTCTGGAAATTGGGGAGCACTTGTCTGACAATGAAGTGTAACGGGCTGCTAAGATGCCTGAGTATGTGCCTGCACAGGCGTGTTCTTTCCCCTCCCCCTCGTCTTCCTTTTCCCAAGCCCCCTCTTCTCCCTACTTCCCCTCCTACGCCTTTATCCCCTCCCTCTGTGTCTCAGTTCTGCAGTAAACGGGCTGAGGCACATTCCTGCTTTGCAAGGCTTTCTGTTAAGGATGTTTTGTGGCTTTTGTTTGGACGGCAGCATGCAGGATTACAGGTAATATCCTGAAATTGAGCTAGATAGATAAATTCTGCTGAGATGTTTTCAAAGAGACAAATATTACATTGGAATCAATGAAGAAAAGAAGTTATCTTAGCTAATTTTATTAGTGGTAATTATAGTAAAACGTGTTCAGAAATGCTATAAGCCGATTCCCTTTTGTCCCCCAAAAGGCTCAAATGAAAGGAAATGGGGTTAGATTGATCTGATTTCTGACTGATTTTGTTTTATGTTGATGAAAGATCGCTGTTCTTGCGCCTCCTCTGTAGAGTAAGGACTGGTTATGTGGGGTGCTACTGAGGATAGCCATGAATAGTTTTACCGGGTGGGGTGGGATTGGAAGTGGGAGGAGTGATACCAGCCTGAACTAGCCAGGTTTTTTGTTTAGGGCATTGGATGCAACATGTAAAATGCTCTCTCCTTTTCTTCTATCAGCTGTTCAGAGGAGACTCATTACAACTCCTGCTGAAGCTCCTTATCTTCTTCCCTTCTCTTCTGCCCCTGCCCCCTACCCTCCTTGGCCTGAAGACATTGTATCCAGAGTTTGCCTTATTCCCCTGGTGCTATGTGTATGGTAAACCTGGTACTATGGCCGCATCTGGGACTGGCCAGACAACTGCTGCTGGTTCTCCCTATTCCAAGAAGGATTTAAAGGGGAACTGCACTGCAGGCAATGCACCAGAACAGCATCAAGAGCTTGGGGACTAAGGCTCCTTTGGCATTATTACAGACACACAGAGCTGACCGCAATGACAGCAGCTGCTCTTTTGAACTGTTGGCAGCAGCCAAGCGGCAGCATGAAGTGAGAGATTACTCCTGAGCTCAAGATGAACTCTACTTTGGATGGTAATCAGAGCAGCCGCCCTTTTTGCCTCTTGGCATTTGGCTATTCAGAAACTGTCGATTTTTGCCTTTTGGAAGTATTGATTATTGTCTTTCTAACTGTATTGATTATTTCTGGCAACATCATTGTGATTTTTGTATTTCACTGTGCACCTTTGTTGAACCACCATAATACAAGTTATTTTATCCAGACTATGGCATATGCTGACCTCTTGGTTGGGGTAAGCTGCCTGGTCCCTTCTTTATCACTCCTCCACTACCCCCTTCCAGTAGAGGAGTCCTTGTCTTGCCAGGTATTTGGCTTTGTAGTATCAGTTCTGAAGAGTGTCTCCATGGCCTCTCTGGCTTGTATCAGCATTGATAGATACATTGCTATCACTAAACCTTTAACCTACAATACCCTGGTCACACCCTGGAGACTACGCCTGTGTATTTTTCTGATTTGGCTATACTCCACCCTGGTCTTCCTGCCTTCCTTTTTCCACTGGGGCAAACCTGGATATCATGGAGATGTGTTTCAGTGGTGTGCAGAATCCTGGCACACTGACCCCTACTTCACCATGTTCATCGTGATGATGTTATATGCCCCGGCAGCCGTCACTGTGTGCTTCACCTATTTCAACATCTTCCGCATCTGCCAACAGCACACTAAAGAAATCAGCGAAAGGCAAGCCCGCTTCAGCAGCCAGAGTGGGGAGACTGGGGAGGTGCAGGCGTGTCCCGATAAGCGCTATGCTATGGTACTGTTCCGAATTACTAGTGTATTTTACATCCTCTGGTTGCCATACATTATCTACTTCTTATTGGAGAGCTCCACTGGCCACAGCAACCGCTTTGCATCCTTCTTAACCACCTGGCTTGCTATTAGTAACAGTTTCTGCAACTGTGTAATTTATAGTCTCTCTAACAGTGTCTTCCAAAGGGGACTAAAGCGCCTCTCAGGGGCCATGTGTACTTCTTGTGCAAGTCAGACCATAGCTAAGGACCCTTACACAGTTAGGAATAAAGGTCCCCTTAATGGATGCCATGTCTGAAGTGGTCAGATACTGGGTGTGTGTGGATGTGTGGGGGGGGGGTGGGGGGTGGGGGGGGGGTGTGAGATAGCAAACAAATGATCCATCCAGAATACCTTCTAAGTTTGCAGAAATCATTTTCTAAAGAGTGCTTTTGAATCAGAAGAATCAAGACAATAAAGATAAATTGCTCTTGGTTGTAACTTTTGTAACATCATAGAAATGACCACATTTCTAAGATTTAAAATAAATAAAGCCATATACACCTCTCTCCAGCTGGCCTGACTGAACCTGGGTGTGAAAAGCACAGCATTTTCAAAAATCATCATTTTTTTTTCGCTTTTCTGGGTTCTTTCCAGCTGTTTGGGCTTCTTGTACAATTGATTTTTTTTTAAAGGAGATAACAAAATACAGTGATGAATTAACAGGGTTTTAAAATTTTATTTCTGTATGCCAAATAATAGCTATACTGCAAGTTGTCAACACTGCTATTTGGAAAGCCAAATGTTTTATGTCTTATTCTCTTGAGAAAATTCTCAATAGAGTGAATAATGTGAACACTTAGCCATTAATGTTAGAATTCTGAGATGAACCACGAAGCAAAAATGCAGTCAAATCATAGAATTTATGTACAAGTGTGCTATTTTTTGTGCCATTCTTCACAGAAATCTAAGGAAATGTGTGCTAAGAAAGTGATTGTGTTGCAGTATTTTTGCCCATGCCTTTGTGTATGTGTGTATTGAGAATATTTGAATTGTGCTTGATATCTCTTTTACAGCAAAGTGTTTTAATAGGCTGAAAAATAATTAAATGTTAGGCTAATGGCTGCCATATTTATGATGGTGAAAACACCTAAAAATACATCTTTAGTCTTCTCTTTTTTATCCAGAGACTTTTGAAATATCACAATATCAGTGAGAAAAATATCTTAAGCAATTGAGTCAGAAAATATACTCCACATTTAACTAGTTCATTTTTAAAACAGAACGGGGTTAATCGAGATGTTCTTTTTGTGGTTATATATAGTCAACTAATAAAATAACTAATTCTTTTCAAAAGCATTCTTTTAGTTAGTATTAAGAAATCTACATTTGAATGAGAAATTCTGATTCAGTCTCTTTTATTCCTATTTCTTTGTGGAGGAAAAATCCTTTGGTATACAGTTCTTTCCTTGAATCGTCTTTTTTTTTTTTAAGCCAAAGTACTAGCAAAATCTACAGGATTTACAATTGTTATGCTATAGAATTATTAATTGAAAGTTCTGTGTATTTGTATCTAGTAGTGACATTTTGTTCTTAAAAGTGATTATCTAGTGGTGTTTTTTCTCAAAAGTGATTCTCTTTAGAGCAAGAGGTTTATTTTTCTAAAAGGAGAAAAGGATTTCCCAGCAGCTCTAGGCATGAGAGTCTTTCCTCTACTTTTCTACTGGTTTTAATGTTTTAGAAGTCTTCAGGGGACTTACGTGATCTCTGCCTTTGGCTAGATGTTGTAATCGGAACACGATAGTAGTGTTCAGTGAGATGAAAGATGGAAGAAACCCAAGGGAAATGGTTTACAGGGGATTTCTGAATCCAAGAAAGGACAGGGATATTTATAAAACAGGCAGATATGCTTTGGTTTCCATCATGATATTAGAAACGTCCTACCCTCTTAAAATAATGGACAACATTCCTATGACTTTAGGCTTTTAGATATCAATTTGATTTTAACCTCAAATGTGTTCTTTTAAACTATCTTAAGTGAATAAGTATTATATAAATATTTCAACTTCACATTCTGAGTTCTTCCCAAAAACTTGCTTGTTCTTTATATTTAACATTAGAAACCTTTATTCTGTTTCAAAATTTAGAACTTGTATTGAAATTTCAAGTCACATTAGCAGTGGCTTTCTTAAATTGACATTTGAAGTGGGAAAATCTTTTCTGTTTGGATTCTGAAAAATAGTTGTATACATTTCCCCTTTATTTACATGGCACAGGTCTAATTTCATTTTTTTCCATGTAGGCAAATATAACTTGTTCAAATTTACACAGTTTGCTTTGTGAATTTTCAGTTCAGCCTATATAGAAATCTTAAAGATTTTTTTTTAGAGAAAACTGATGTTAAATCAGTGGGTTTTACTTTTGGTGGTGGGGGATGGTTGAGCCCTTTTAATGTTTTCCTGCAATAGGGTTCTGTCTTGTGAGAAAAGAACAACCATTGGATTAATTTTCTAGAAATGGCTAATCAAGCTGATCTTTCAATGACTGGAAAGACAACCCTTTGAATTAGAGCTTTTGTTAATAAAGATTTTTATGTTTTTGTCCTAATACTAAATTTAGGTGATATTAGAGGTATTTTTTTTCACAGTAGAACCTCTTTCAATATGTCAGCCTAAAACTAAAGTAGAAACTAAGTAGATACAGTAATTCTAAAGAAAAACAAAGTTTTTTCCCTCTAACTGATACTTGTTCAGTATTAAATGTCTTTCCAGTTTATCTTATCTTCTAGTGAGTGGACTCTTTGAACTCTAAAGTTTCTTCCAGGTATCCCATCTTTTCTCACATTCATTGTCTGTCAGACTTTTTAATTTTTCTTTTCTTGAGTGTACACATGTTGGGGAAGATGGGACACTCCTGGGTGCAATCATGCAGTCCTCAGTGATTGGGGCAGTTTCTGTGTGATACATTTGGAGAGTTTGTATTTAAGCAACCTTTTCATCCTGGCATATTTAGTGCAACATTTGATGATATTTGGTTTAAATACCAATCTGACTAGTTCAGAATAAGAAAAAAGTATATTTTTAGACTTCAAGTACCTAGGGCTTTGGTAAGACAGCACAATTCACTTTATATGGCATATGACTGATGCCAGAGGAAGCATAAGCTTTTGTTGATTGTGTTGAAATTGTTTCGTAGTCAAATTTTAAAGTAAGACTATACTAATTGATATTTGTAAATTATGTGTTTTCATACAATGATTGCAGTGAAAGTGTTTTTTCCCCTCTTAGAGAAGAAAAGCAATTACAAAAGGACAAATGCTCCACTTTAATGAAAGAACTGTCTTACACCAGAATGGATATTTGAATTTTTCATGGATCTGTTGTCGACTCTTACCCAACATTCCATTTTGGAAAGGGTTTTCTTTAGGCTTTATTGCTGTAAAAGTTCCTTTTTGAGCCTTTTATAATGGCTTTTCCTTTTTACTTGAATTATGGTCTCAGTATTTTAAGGATTGGGAAAACTTGAATTTTTGTACTATAAATGCATTGTCCACCTCTTTGAACTTGAAAATGAAACAACAGGGTTACAAAGATTCCCAGATAGTAGAGTGGCTTCTGGGAGAGTTTCCTTAGCTTTTCAGATTTGATTGAAAAATCTTCACAGTGGCTTTGTAGGGAATGTTTTAATTTCACTGACTGTGTGCTTTGTATCATAAAATATTTGTGACATAAATTATTGGCAAACCAGAATATATTATATAATAGCAGTTTTGGGAAAGTTTAAGGATGGGAGAGTCATGGTATTACGAGATTTTTTTTAAGTCTTCATAAATCATTTTTGTTGAATTTTGCATAATTTTTCTATTTCAGGTTGACAATGAAATATTTTGTATATATTATTATTATATTTTAAGACCCTGGGAATATTTTAGACATTTCTATGGCTGTAAAGAAGTCATTTGGCTTTTCTTCAAAGCTTGGGTGACAAGGGCATCATTATATGATTAAAATGAGCTTTGAACTGAGAATCAAAAAATCAAGGTTTTTGAGTCCCAGGGATAGAGCCGGGCCCCACAGCCTGGGCTTCAGCAGCTCCAGCTTTTCAGATCCTTTCCAAGGGTTTGACTCATGGCAGGGAAGACTCTCCAGAAAGCCCAGTGGATATTACTACAATTAGCAGGGATGACTTTGGTTGTAGAAGAAATGCATGCCTATTCGTAACTTCCATGTTTTCTCCTGAAGACAAGAGTTGGCATTCCAGGGCAGAAGGCTCTAGTTTATTTCTCCACTAATTTTCTGATTGAGAGAGGTGCTAAAGACAGATTCCTCAGAAGCTGGGGGTTTGAGTGGTAGAGACTTAGGCCTTAAATTCATTCAAACCATCTGTAAACATTGGTGGAAGGTCAGGTTTTGGGAGGAGTGCATGTTTGGAAATGAAATTGTGCTCATCTAAAAATAACTGAGTTCACACACACAAAAAAAATCAAGGTTTTTGTTACTAATAAACTAGTTTTGTAAGGGCAGGTCACTTATCAAAGCACTTAATTTCTTTATAAAAGGAAATAATCTCTTCATCCCTCATAAGGTTACTTTGATGATTCAATTAGATAATGGATATAAAAGTACTTTGTAATATATAAAGTGCTTTGCAAAGAAAAATGAGTACTGTTTATTTGTACAGCCATGGTTTTACATCTGAGGAAGTCATACATGACAGTGTCATGTTCCCCCGCATTCAGATCTTCGAAGCACAATGCTAGGTGACTCTTCTATAGTAGTTAGCAATTCCAAATTTGAGAAGAGAAGTGTGATAAATCCTCCCCTTTCTAATGACAGTAGCTACAAATTCAACATGCAACTGTCTTCATTTACTTCCTTGTTTGCAGAGTCTCTAAAGGCAGGGACAGTGTCTCTCATGTCTTTTTCCCAAAAACCTGACAATAGGACCTAGCTCAGAGCAGAAGTTTTAGTAAGTTTCACAAAATTAGTGAATTACCCTTTCTGATTATTACTTACAGTGACTGTTATTACTTTTAATCATTGTAGAGCAGTGATGTTCAAAAGGTAGTCCAGAGCCCATAAGCAATCTTCCATTTAGTTAAGGCCATTGTAGACTTACAGAATAAATGTACCTCTTTTTAATACCAAGAAACTAGAGTGGGAATGCACATGCTCTGTATGCTAGGTAATTTTACTCCCAGGAAGGCTATAAATCAGTCACAAAGAAAGACAGACTTAATAGAACAGCTGGGTGAAAGAAACTTTTGTTGACTCTGCTTTTGCTTTGTGTCTCATTCATTCCTTACCAGTTTTCTAGCTCTGTCTTTCTTTTCTTAACACACTGTTGATCATATATTCAGAGGGAAGTGCTGATACTGCTTTAGGGTGTGCGAAATAGTATTACACAGTAACAGTGGCTTTTAGGGAAATTTTAAGAAGCACTCAGCAGCCTGTGCTATATGCCAGACAGGACAGCTAGCTGGCTTCCGGGATCATGTGATTTCTTTCTTGTGGAACTTTATCGTTTTTAGATGTTTCATATGGAAGAATTCTGTGACTGTGACTATCTGTCTTTACAAAAAAAAACCTCAGTGTGACTTATTTGGAGGAATTACCGAGGCCTGCTAATTAGACAGTTGGCACATCATGGATCTGTTTCTTAGGGTTGGTTTACGTGATGCCAGTATAGAAAATTATGTCACTTTACAATTTAGAATAAGAAATCGATGCTGGCAATAGGGAGCAGTGTTTTTCTATTCGTAGAGCTTCATGGAATTCTTTTCCTGTTGGTAAGTTTTTCATAATGTTGCTTAGTGAAGATGGAATCTCAGAGTATGGTTTTGTAACGTAAACATTACTGGTATCAGATAAACTTGATGTCCCATCTCCATAATCAGAAAACCTGGTCATTGTGATTATAAATAAAGTTAAAATCATCTCTGCTTCAAATACTGACCAGTGCACTTTCTAGTTAACATGTTATTTCTTTAAATTAACTTCTTTTGCTGTTTGTCTTTTAGTAAAATCCTCTGCAAGTGTTACTTGTCTTAGAAGCCTGTTACTCATTCTTTCTCTTTGAAGTGTTTTATATCACTGTTCTTATCTTTTGCCATAAAACATACTGTCCTATGATACAGTATTCATGGCCTTACTACTTTTTGTTAGTTTGGGGAAATCTTGGGTTTCATGTAGTGCCTATATAATGTCTAGTTGGAAAAGCAAGATACATGAAAATGCCTATAAAAATTAACAGTATCAGATAACTAGAAATGAAATATTAAATATAGAATGTCAAATCATGTCTAACAAAAGAAGATGGGGAGCGACAATTGAGCTGTAAAAGACCTTAGAAATCATTTATTTAGTCCGAGTTTCTCTTTTACCAGTACAGGGGCCACACATCTATTTGTGATAATATGCAGACTTCCTACTTCCTAATCCATTGCCTTTTCCTGTTATACTGTGCAACTTTTGCAGAGGAGCTGGAATTTGGCTTTACTCAGCCAAGCCCTGAGTGAATAAGGTTAAAACAGACTGAAGAGGGAGGCATGTTTCTATGTGTAATTTTAGGTATTGGAAGCATAAATGATGTAAATGTTAATTGAGACTTACTGTGTTTCATGAGAATTTTATAAACTTTGTCTTATTTAATCCATTACTGTATGAACTAGTGACCATTACTAATTCCATGATATAGATGAGGAAACCGAGATTTAGTGTTGCCGAGTCACACAGTTAAATAAGTGGAAGATCTAGGATTCAAACCCAGGTCTTTCTGACTCCAAAGCCTACATTCTTACCTCATTTAAATCTTACTGAAACCTATCAGGTAGGTTTTTTTATTATTCTGTTTTCTAGATGAGGAACTTTAGGCTTAGAGGGAATAAGAAACTTTTATTAATACATTAACTAGTGTCTAGACCTGAAAAACATGACAGACTAATACTAAATAAAGCAGATTGAGTATGCTATTTATTAAATTATTTAAAAAGATACTAATACTAAATATAGCAGATTGAGTATGCAATGTAATAAAAAAAGAGTTTATTTCTGTTAACTCCACTGAAAAAAATAGCAAAGAGTATTATAATACATGTGGACAAAGAGAAGAGGAGCAGAGATGATGGCAGATGAAGCCAATAAAATTTTGGAATATAGAAACTCAGTGGCTAGACAGAATCAACAAGCTGAATCCTGAAATCAAGGGTTTTTGGGAAAAGCAAAAAGGAGGAAGCTGATCTGCCCATAGAACCTGGTAAATTCTTGGGAATTAGATTCCCAAGGTACCTCTACCAACAGTGGAATGAAGCTGAAAACTGAAGAATTATTAGAAAGTTTATAAAAGGAACATTTAGGTACCATCACCCAACCACCCCAATTCTTCTACTTCATGCCATCTTGAAACCCATCTCAAGCTGGCCCAAACAGGCAACTTTGTTTTCACCATCCCAGCAGAAGATGGGACATCTACTCTTTGGAGAGGTTGAACTACAGACATTCTGGATGTCAGGAATAGCTGAGGATGGGACTAAGATACCTTGTTGAAAATAAGTGTCAAGAGAAAGTCTGCTCATTAAATAATCAGTCTCCTTGTCACCTGACTCCCAGAAAGCTTTCAGTCAGTCTTAAACCTTCTAAGCAGGAAGTAAGAGGGGTCCAGTCTGGAGACTGATGTTTGAGGGCTTCTCAACCAGTCACATTTCCTGCTCAGTCACTAAGTTAATACCAGTCAACGAATTCCACTCATGCATACTGGGTTTTCAGTTCGTTTTTTATTTTTCACTCTTCTTTTAATAGGAACAGTAGCCAGAAATCAGTGTTCTTTTGAGAAAGCCTTCTCATATAATATACAGAGCCCAAACAAAAGAATCAGAGGAAACAAACAGGTCACAGAAGAAAAAAAAATACCCAACCATAGTATGTTCACAGAACATTTTGTATCCATTAAAGGAAAATATGATGCTATTTTTAAAAAAGAAAAGAATAAGAAAGAGCTCTTGAGATTTAAAGTATAACCAGGCATTTTTAAAAATTAGAGAAGTTGGAATATAAAATTGAAGTAGGCCGTACAGTGGAACAAAAGATAACAAAATAGGTAAAAAGATAAAGGCCCAACATATGACTAACATGATTTTCAGAAACAGAATAGAGAAAAAGAATGAGAAAATTCTCAAAGATCACAAGAAAAATTTCCAGAACTGACGGATGTGATTTCCATAAAGAAAAGGACCAATTTAATGCAATGAAAGGACTTTATGACAGCAAATCATAAAACTTCAGAACACTAGGGATAAAGAAAAATCCTAAAAGCTTCTTGGTCTAGAGTAGAGATGGGAGAGTAGAAACATACTTACTACAGGGATCTGAATAGCATTGGACTTTCTGCCACATTGAAGCAAGAGATGATGGGAAAAACTTAAAATTTTGAGAAGTGTTTTTTACCTAGAATTTTATGCCCAAACATTTTATTCAAGTGTGGGGGTACAATAAACCCATTTTGAAATATGCAGGGTCTCAGAACATTTATCTACCTTACATACTTTCTCAGGAAGTTACTGAAGGATATGCTTCCCCAGAATGAGGGATGAAATCAAGAAAGAGGAAGATACAGAACCCAGGAAACAGGGAATCCAACACAGAAGAGAGTGAAGATAATTCCCTTGGTGATGGGCAAGAAAAGCCCTAGGAAGTCAGCTGTGCTGCAGACCTAGAGAGCAACTGGTCCAAGGTGGAGCAGAAGGAAGGAGGGCACTGGGAGGTATGTCTTTAGGAAAAAATAAGAGGAACTTTCAATTCTGTCAGATTTGTAGAATTGAAGATACATGGAATACTGAGGAGGAAAATTGGGCAATTAGTAACCAGAAAAAACAAGGAAGAAGGGGAATTTAATCATGATATACTCTGTGATTCAGTTTTGAACAGTATTGATTTAACCAAAAATTGTAGCAAAATTACATTGAGAGTCATAATAAGGGTAAGGGAAGTATGTGTGGAAGGTAGGTGGGGCTAGGAGCTATAACATTCCCCATACTTAGAAAGCCTGAAAAAACCTACAAAATTGGCAATTTAAGCATTTTGTTAAGAAATGTGAAGAAAAAACAAACAGCTTAAAAAAGATGGGAATGGTTGCCGGAGGAGTGTGGGGTTGCTGCTATCATTTATAAGCCTTGTACTGTTTGACCTTTAGAACTATGCAGGTGTGTAATTCTTAATGGAAAGCGCAGACCACGTTTAGGAAGAGGCAAATAAATTATAGGAGAAGTAGAGGAAAACCAGGAATCATGAGTTTAAAACATGTTACTAATATGGAAAATGAGAGCGTAATAGCTCTATATTATCTGTGGCCCTATACTGAGCAGGTTCCTATTCATCATCTTATTTCATCCTCCAAGGAAGATAGGCAAAACTGATTTTATCCCTCTTTTACAGTTGTGGAAGCTGAGTTTTGGGGAGCTGTAAGACCTTTTTGATTCCTAATCTATATCATTATGCCTTGTAGGTATCTGTATCTTCTTAGATTTTTTAATTTTGGTTCTATCAAGAGTAGACAGAAAATACTGAAAAGCATCTTCTTTGATGTCATGGGAAGGAATACATGAAAACAAACGTGTTTAATGTATGTGCGTACTGGTATACAAGTATCTGTACTATGAGACCTGGCATTACAAAATCACATGAGGAACACGGAGTCCTGTGTGGTATTGATAGGCAAGGAGATGTGTGTTAGATGAGTCTCCTTAGAAGGCAGTATATAAGGTGGGCTAGGCTCTGGTTAGAGTAGGATTTCTATAGTCTTACCGTCCCTCACATACTCCTTGAGTGAGATTGGCATAAAGTATCCAGCTGGACTGGATTAAAGGGACCCAAAGATCAATAGACAAACGAATCTAATAAAGTGACCTGTAATCAAACAATGTATGATATGAGGAAGCCCTTTGTAAAGTACAAAGCACATCTTTACATTAAATTACCATGATTGTAGTCACTTAATGAAAGCTTTAATGGCTTTTTACAAAAACATTGTATCTGACTTTGAACAAAATACAAAAGCAAATCTTCTCAAGATAAAACATTAAAACTGTGTCTTTCAGCTTTCAACAAATACTTGTTGAATTGAATTATAAGACAATATGTTGGGGAGAAAGCAAAAGTACAGCATTAAACAGCATGATTTATTTCTGAAAGTTCTTCCAGAAAGACTGGGGAAATCCCCACTGCCAAAGCAATTTATTTAAAGCTAAACCCCCAAAAAAGTAAAAGGCCATTTGTGGGTCTCTGCCTTCATTGGTCCCTGGAGAGCAGAATCTGACTCAAAAGGCTTTTCCATTTTTAAAAGTATCCTTCATGACGGGACATTTGTAGGAATTGAAACCATTCCTACTTAGGTTATATTAACATCATTGTATTGAGGATGTATGTTGCAGGCTACAGAGCACTAGGAATAAAGTTAAAACAAAATTTAGATCCTAGTTCTGGCAGTTTATTTTAGGTAATCTTAATCTGTCTGAATTTGAGGATACTGCTCATCTCTAAGTGAAGATAATATCAGTATTATAGGAGGTTGGTCAAGTTCCAATGCATGTTACATTAACATAAAGCTCTTTGCATTGTTACTGTTACTGTGATTGTTTTGTACTCTTGAATCACTTTTTTTTTTTTTTCCAGAGATAAAGAGGAAGGTAGTGGAAAGAGCATGGACTTTGGCCCTTCTTTCTACTCTAGAAAATGGACTCCCTTAAAATTACTGTGAAAATTAGATACTGTCACATCTTAAGTATATAGAATTGTACATAGTGGCATCATAAAAGCCCAATAAAAATTGCTGCCATCTCCCAGTGACCACCAGGGCCTGCTGTGAGTTGGCACATACCCTCAGAGGAAAGGCCCTGGGTGGAATGTAGAGCAACTTGCTGAGCTTCCTTCCCTGAGGAATCATAAACCCCTCATGGTTTGCTCCATCAAGATACTGAATTTTGTGTTATTTTGTCCTGCCTTTATATGTTCCACAGGAGGGTTAGTTCTCTACAATTCTTAGATGCTAAGATAGATATATTCAGATGTACTTCATCAAGGAATAAATCATTGGGGCTTACAGTAAGTGCTTTGATAGGTTAGAGGTGGGAAGTAAATTTAGGACTGAAATGATAAAGAAGTATGACATTAATTGAACTTTAAAAATGAGTTTATATTGGGGGAAAATAATAAAGTTGTGCCAAAGTCTGCTTTAAACCTCAAAGACCTGAATGAAGCGGGAATATTTGTTTGCCTAAGGAATAGAGTGACCATGTAACATCCAGTGACTAAAAGTGCCCGAGAAGCAGACAGACCTGGGTTTGAATCCTCGCTTTTCCACTTCCTGGCTGTGAAACCTAGGGCATACATAATCCTGCTTAGTCCCTGTGGCCTTAACAGCACTACCTTATGCAAGTATTGTAAGAACTAATTGTCTAATGCACGTGAAGCTCTTAGCAGTGCTTGGCACACAGTAAGGAGTCAGTACATGTTAGCAGGTGCTGCTCTCCTGTGAATAGCGCACCGTGGGTGAACCAGAAGTTTCAAGCAGAGGTATAATGGAGAGTAAGATCAGAAAGATAAATTTGGGCTACCTAATTTGGAATAAATAGCTAAGAAATTTGATTCTAATTAGGAAGTAAAGATGGGTTTAAGGAGGACATAAATGTAGAATCCTAAAGAGACAGAGCTAGAAGATCCCTTAAAGGTCTTCACTCCTCCCTTCACAAATGGGGAAAGGGAGACCCAGAATGTTGACAAGATTCATTAGTTGGAGATCTGGGGCTAGAATCAGGTCCTAGACCTCCCTTAGACTCAGTCATGCCATCAAAATAAATCCAAAGTATTGTTCAACATTGGTCAAATGTTTAGAAAGTGAAGTTTCCAGCAGGTTTGGAGAGAAGAAAACAAGTGTTCAGTTGGTATATTAGCTAAAATAAATAAAAATAATCTTGCCATTGGTGCTTTCAAATAATCTTAGAAAGTTCATTTGATCACTGGCAGCCATCTCAGCATTGTTTGTCAGGAAAAGTAAAAATACGTGAAATGGGTGGTTCTAGAACGTCTTCATTGGTATTTATAGTCTTTATACTGCTAGTGAAATTGAAGGGCGAAGTTTTCGCTTAATTAAAATGGAAGCTCACTGCTTGTCCAATGTCTTTTAAAGTTGCTCTTTCCTAAGATTTTTAAATAAAAATACATAGAAAGAATTTAATTCCACAAGGGTTCTTGCTACCTCTGTAGTAAGGTATTAATAGATACTAATAGACTTTGGTTGATGGTATAACTATGTGCTGATTTTAACTTCAGGTTAATAGAAAAAGATCTAAGTAATTCAGCTTTATGCATTAATGATGAAATAAGATAGCTTCTAAATATTTGTGTCTTAATAATTGTTTCCTAAGTTAGTTTTTTAGTAAAGAAATTAAAATGTTAAAAATAATTTTTCTTATATATTGGGGCTTAGAAACATTTCCTGAAATGAAATACATAATTAAATGATGAAACCCAGAACATATTCGTATAGTCTGTGAATATGTATATGTATGATTATAGACCTCTTATAGAATCCTAAATAGAGTTCAGCAATTCACTGATGGCAACATTTCTAACCAGTAATATTCAAACACAGATTCTCATTTAATTTTGTTAACTGTTAGAAGAACAAGGGACTCTATAGAGCTGTAAAGTCATATTAATAGTTCTAACCATTTTACAGCTGCTATATATTTTTGCTACTCAGTAGGCACACTTAAATCTCTGGCTTAAGACTTGTTATTTTCAGAAGAAATTACCTTTCTAAAGTAAAAATGATTTATTTGTTAATCATTATGAAACATTCATAAACATTTTCTTAGAAATCATAATTTGCTTTTGTACATAATACAGCTTGAGGAATGGATCTTGATCGTGTGTGTGTGTGTGTGTGTGTGTGTGTGTGTGTGTGTGTGTGTGTGTGTGGTGTATTATGAATGAGTGATTTTGAGAAGATTCTTAGCATAAAATGCCTTATAAAGGCTTTGCACAAATAATATGTCAAGCAGTACAATCTGTGTTAAGTTGTACTAAGAAGGCATTTGCTACACACTTTTGCTCCTGTAATATAAGTAATACAATTGAAATAAGTATTTGGAAGTCATCACAGTTATCAGAACTGTGTGTTTGGGATATGACTTTTTATCTAATAATTTTGTGTCTTCTAATTTAGCTGACTCATAATTACCTCCCCACCACCACCACTATCTTTTTACTCAAAATGACACTTTTTGTGTTCACTATTGTCAGGTAACAATTCTTGGGTATTTCCTGCTTCTTGGGCCTCTCCGTGATGGATTACTGTGAAGGAGAATCAACAATAGCGGAGCAGGAAAATGTTGACAGTGCAGTTAACATTTATGCCTTATCTATACATGACTTGAAACAGTTCTGTCAAACATTGAATAATTTTCCTGTGGGAAATTTGAGCCCTAAAAGGAAATGAACATAGCAGAAAGGCTACATACCACATGGGACTTAGGTTTATTTTTAGAATGGCACTATAGTGCCATATTTGGATTGAAACAATGTGATAGCAGTACATTACTATTAAAAAGCTGTCTTTTCTAAAAAAGTCTCCTAATTTTCTCTTGCATTGTATGCTATAGATTCAACATAATAAGGTAAAACTTAAGCTGATACAGTGCGAAAGTATGCATTAAAGCTAGAGGCACTTTGGCAAACATTTCTGGAGTCTGCTTTCTGAGTCTGCTTTCTGTGATAAAAAAGATTCTTTGACAGTTCATTGATTATAGTGCATAGTTATCTTTTGTTGTGCATGTTTGGGGTAAGTTGTCTTCTTTATTGGAAGGAAAAAGAGTAAAGGTTACTAGCATTGGGGGTTGGCATAGTTATATGATTGTCTTGAAATGTAAGAGCTCTTTTACTAATGAGACAGTGCTTAAAGAGAAACCCAAATGGATTTTTGTCTCTGAGAAATGATTTTTTTTTTTTTTTGAGAGGGCATCTCTCATATTTATTGATCAGGTGGTTGTTAACAACAATAAAATTCTGTATAGGGGACTCGAGAGAAATGATTTTTTTAAGAAAAGAAAATTAACAAAGATATTTCATACCTGAACTCTAGTGTTCTGGTTAGCATGGGTCATAGGTTATTAAAAAAACACTCGTTGCAACACTTACATTTTGTCAGTTTTTTTGCTACCTGATTTATCATCTTTACAATTTCATTTGGTTAAGATAAATTATGATGTTGGCAATATACAATGGATTTCTAAACTGCATACTATCTAAAATTGCAGATCCCCTATAGGGCACTCAGTCCTAAACATAGAAAAATCTGCCAAATACACATTTTGTCCCTTGGCCTCTCTCCCAAGGTTGGAAATATGCCAGCATCATAAATCTCAAGTCTGATGGGAAAGAGCTGCCAGTGATGTACAAGGCCTTATGCTACCTGCTTCCTGTGCAGTATCTCATTTGCTTCTTATAAACTCAGCAAGGCAGGCACCATTGCATAAATTTTACAGAAAGGGATGTTAAGGCTCAGAGTAGTTAGCAACTTGTCCAAACTCACACAGTAAGTAGGAAAGGCAGCATTCAGAGATAGAACTGCCTGACGCATGAGTGTTCTGTCATTACATTGTGTGATCCAGGTGGAACATCTGAATTCCATCTTCTCCATTCTTTTGTCAGAATGCCAACAACAGTCTTCACATAGTGGAGGCCAGACTCTGAAGTGCCCTCAGTTACCTCCTTATTTGTGGAAATTTAGTTCCAGTTTGTTCTGTGTTTGATGTGCTTTAAGTGGAAATTTAAAAACATTAATTAATGAATACCTATACAAATACTTCATTCATTTAAACATTTTAAAGATCAATTTCTTGTCTTTCATTGGTCCCACTTTTGAAGTCTTTCAGTAAGTGTTATTCAGTGATAATTTTACTGGAATTACAATTTTTGCCTCCAAGAGCAAATCACCAGGATATATAGACAAAGTAGTATCTCTGCACAAATCACTTGGCACTGAAACTTCTCCGGCAGTGGCATGGAAGAACAGCACTGCAGGCTGAAAGGAAGCTTAAGAGCAGTGGGGCTAGTCACGTAGGGACAAGTCACAGTGCTGGCATGGGTACACGTATTATATTCTTGAAATCTGAATTTAAGACACAGATATTTTTGCGTTGCCTGTCAAGTGAGCCCATCAGTCACATGGCTTTTTCTAGAGTCCTTGTTGACTGAACTATGAAACTGACTTGAGGGTCTTTGTTTTATATAAATACACTGTACTTCATATTACTAAGGTATTGAGGTATCTTATTAGAAAATGTATAATTCAACAAAACAGGAAATTGTAAATAACAGATTTCGAAAATAGAGGTAGAACAAGTAGATAATAAGTAGATATAGGCCATGAGATCCTGTGTTGTTTAAAATTGGACTGAATTTGGTTCTGAGTTTCTTGGGTGCCAAAACAAAATTGGACATTTAATCATTGTCATGGGGGAGGGAAAAAAAACATATTTCTTTAGGGGAAGTAGAATTTCTGATAGGGACACTGAATGATGTGGTAGGGATGTGTCCTTACCACCATGAAATACGAATTTTTTTGTAGCAGTTAAAAAAATAAAATAAAACTGGGTCTTAAAACATGCCAGTAGCACAATTTCATTAAGGTGGTTCTCTGAGAACCAAGACATTGTAGTCTTAAAAATACTTCTTATCTAGTGGTTAGCCCTAACCAAAGAATACAGGCCAGAATATTTGAAATATTACTGATTTTGTTGTTGTTGTTTTCAATCTGAAAGGATTAGGTTACATGTTGGAGGCCAACAAACATTTAGGGAAAATGCCTTTTCTTTGAGTAACTTACAGAAGGGCCACATGTTGAGATTTTTTCCACTTTATGTTATGTTTAAGAGCACTGTATATATCTCTGTCTCCGTGTTATTGGGGCCTTCATTAGTTCTTCTTTTTCGTAAGTGCTGAACAGCTTTCATCCAAAGAAGCTCTTTATTGTGGTAAAAAGGAAAAGCAAGACACACACTTTCAAAATCTTTTGTCATGTCAATTTTACTTGTAAGTCTAGTAGACAAAAGCATTTTTTTCATATATTAGGAATTATAAATGCCTCTCACTACTGATAAGAGAATGTCTTCACTTCTATAGTATGTTTATTAGCATTAAGAACATGGACTAGAACAGGGAAGACAAGTAATGACTGTAGCATCTTGATGTGCTGATAGACAGTGACTGCAGTGGAGTGGGGGTGGGGAACTTGATAAGATGGGTGAATGTTGTTCATGTGAAGCCTTCATAAGATTGTGTATCAATGATACCTTAATTATAAATTAATTTAAAAAAAAAACATGGGCTAGAAAGCCAAACCAGTTGGGTTCCAGTCCCAGTTCCTCACTTCCTAGCCAAGTGATTTAACTTCTTACCTCATTAGTCGAATAGGAGAAATAAGAGAACCCACCTCAGAGAGTTGTTAAGATTTATCTATATGATCTGTCTGTATTAAAGGTGCTTAGAACAATGACTGCAAATCTGTCTTAGCTCTTGTTATTGTTGCCTAATTCTGTAAAAGTGAATTTGTCAATAACTAAATGGCTGTGAACCTTATGTGTGTCACATAATGCCCTTGAGAATTCAATTATTCAGTAAGTTCTTACTGAGTGCCTACTATTTGTCATGCACTCTTCTAGGTACTGGAGAGCATGTGAACAAAACAAATCCTCTGCTGTCATGAAGCTTCACATTCTAGTGAACCTGTTAAAATCCCTGAACACTCTAAGAAAAATACAAAACTTTGCAGTGTCAGTATTTGTAGCAACCCAAAAGTCTATTAAATCTCAGAAATCTAAGATCTTAAAAATCTCTAATAATACCATACCTATCTTCTTTTTTATTTTGTCATAATTCCTGCGAGGCATTCCTTAAGGTGGGGTACAGTATTTGATTTTAAGAGACACAACAATTGTTACTGTTTTTCTTAGCCACTTGTTTTAGCTTTATCAAATTAGAAATGTTATTAGATATAACATGTCCAATTGAAGTAAAATTTCTAGATTTTGCAGATTTTGTAAGACTATCTGGGTTCTGCCTAAACACAAGAACATTTGCTCTCATATACTTTAAAGTCTTAGTCTTTTTTTATCTTTTCACTCAAGTGATTCTATTTCCAAAACATTAAATTAAATTACAAATAACAAGTTATATGTAATTAAGAGGGAATGATTTTACCTCAGGGAGGTTTTCAGTCCTCATTCATTCACTTTTAAACGTAGCATCCCTTCAATTTCATTTTCCTTCTTTTGGGTTTTTATCCTAAGGGATTTTGAAAACCAAGTCATTAAAATCACTTCTGACATGCTCTAGCTGACTTTTTAAGAGCAAAATATAACCAAAAAAACACCTTCCATTTCCATGAAACATATTGGAAATATAGGATATGGTGTAATGGATTTGAGTGGGGTTTTGATAGTGTTTCTGTTTTATTCTATTAAGCATTACATGATGGCTTTTACCAAAGCATTTATAACATTCCAGACTAGTCTTAAGAAGGTCTAGCTTTTTATTAAGGCAACAGCTACTCTAGAAATAATAATCTTCCCTATGCTGGTTATTTCTCATGGCAGCCTTCCACTGCATTTTCTTTGTTTGGGTACTTTCTTTTTCTTCCTGCCATTCTTAGCTTTCTGTTTTTCAACTTGAGTTTACAAAGGGTGTGTATTCAAAGGGTTTCCGCCAGTTCCCAGTACCTTGTTAATCCTGAGAAGTTACCCAGTGGGCCAATTCTCACAGTTAGGTATAAAAATAGTCATCCAGAAAAATTACAGAATATGGTACCACTGTGACTTAAAGTAATGGGTGATTTTTAAACCAAGGTGGTGAGAAGTAAATACAAATATTACCATTGCCTTAGGTTTTTCTCTGCACAAATTACTTTAGAAGAACGTTTAAATTTTAAAAAGTAACAAAACCTCACCATTGCTTTATCATATATACCAAAAGAGTATAAGAACTGGGGCCAAGAAAAAAATCATCTAGAAATCAGTCATGTGAACGGAGCCTGCTTTTGATTACTGTTGAACCTAGACCCATGTGTTCATTTCGTTAATTTTATTCCACAAAGTCAGCCCGTTATTTTATTGAGTGTCTAAGAAGTTCAAATCATTACTGGTATGTGAACTTGGGTGGCTTAACCTCGTAAGCCTAAGTATCTATATTGTATATTAAGGAGATAATGCCTTTTTTTCTCTTAGTGAACTTTATTTTTTTTTTAAAGTTTTAGGTTTATAGGAGTATTGTGAAAATAGTACATTCCTGTATACACTGCACTGTTTCCCCTATTAACATCTTACATTAGTGTGGTACATTTGTTACAGTTAATGAACCAATGTTGATACATTATTATTAACTGAAGTTCATAGTTTATTTAGATTGCTTTAGTATCCTTTTCTGTTCCAGATCCCATCCAAGGTACTACATTTAGTCCTCATGTCTCTGTAGACTCCTCTTGACTATAACAATTTCTTAGACTTTCCTTGCTTCTGATGGCTTAGATGGCTTTAATGAATACTGGTCAGATATTTTAAAGAATGTCTCTCATGAGGTTACCCATCACCTCGTCAAGGGTAAGTACTGTCAACATGGTATCACTGTTGATTTCACCTGTTGTTTATCAGGTTTCTCCACTGTTAAATTATTCTTTTTCCCCCCTTCATAAGTTATACTTAATCACATAAATATAGACTTGTGGATATTTACTATATACTTCAGATTAGAATCCAGTGTACTTCATTTATTTTGTGGTTCAAATTGTTCCAGCTTTGGCCGTTGGGAGCTCTCTCACTTGGCTCCCAGTTTTCCTTTGACATACTCCCATTGTTACAGGTGCTCTTTCTTTGCTGTGGAGGGTGAGGAGCAGCTTCTTGCTCTCTGGCACTTCCAGGTGTTCCAGGTTCATCCTGTATTCCTGTCCCAGTCCTGGTTTCTCTTACCGGTAAATGGTGCTAGAAACCAAGATCCTGGCACTAAGTATGCTCGTTGCTGCTGGGTGTTAACTGTTCTAGGCCCTCTCAGCTGACATAGAGGGAACCTCTGTAGGTAGTGCCTTTTTCATTAGTCAACATGTAGATTCAGCAAACAATGCATTGGAGTTACAGTAGGATAGTATCAACTTTATGTGCAGTTCTTTTCAATTTTAAATAAAATTCTCAGTTATCAATAGACTAGGAGGGCAAGACAAGTACATAAATGACTATTCTGAAACAACAGGGTAATTACTGTAAGGGTGCCTTCCAGTGTGGTGTGTGAATTAGGACTTTTCTGGAGGACAGATCGGCAGTATAGTTCAAAATGCTGGATCTTTGGGGGAGTGAAGTGACTCTGGAAACCATCTCTCCCTTAAGAATCATGGCTCTGCTTTACAGGCTTGTTTATAGCAAGAGGTAAAACAGCCTGAATATTCCAAAGTGAGAGATTGGGCATTGTAAATTATGGCATAGCCATGTGACAGGCTGCTGTGTGATACAAATGGCAGGGTAGGATAATTGTCAAACAACATGAAAAGATGCTAACAACTTTTTGCAGTTAGTGAAAATTAATTTTCAAAACAGTGTAAACTCATAAAAGTAATTATGTAAAAAGGCATATGTCCACCATTAGTCATAGTTATTTCTGAGTTGTGAGATTATCTTCCTTTTTTCTTATTCTCCCCTACTATTACTATTATAAAAAAGCAAAAAAATATTATTAAAATAAAAAAATTTATTTTACTAAGAAAACAAAACATTAGATATTTCCCTTTTGAAATGTGGTAAGATATGTTGTTAATTTTGGGTTTTGTTTGAGGAACAGTGAATAGTCCCACTGGGCAAAAGTATAGGATGGGGAAATAACAAAGGTTTGGATTTTAGTGTGAGATGTTAATTCTTAGTATTTATTCAGTGAGTAAATTTTAAAAGTCCTGATATTTTAGAGTGCAGTTTTGAATGAAATTATTTTCAGCAATGTATGTATATATTCCACTATATGAATATACCATAATTCATCTCTTTTTCCCATCTGGAGTTTCTAGTTGGGGGTTGTTACAAACCAAGTTATTAGGAACATTATTGTACATGTTTCTTATTCTCTTGGACGTGTGCTTTTGTTTCTCTTGTGTAATAGTTACGAGTGGAATTGCTGGGTCTGGTGAGATGTATATAGTTAACCCTTGAACAAAATGGGGGTTGGGTGCTAACCCTCCCACACACACACACATTTGAAAATCTTTGTATAACTTAACTCCCCCAAAACTTAACTACTTAAACTTATATGGCCTGCTGTTGACTATAATAAGCCTTACCGGTAACATAAACAATCTATTAACATATATAATGTGTGATATATGTATTATGTACCGTATTCTTACAATAAAGTAAGCTAGAGAAAAGAAAATGTTCAAATTGCCCCAGACCTTCAAAATATTTTCCAATATATTTATTGGAAAAAGTCTGCACATAAGTGGACCCAGTGCAGCTAAAACTCATGTTGTTCAACAGTCAACTGTATTTAACTTTCTAAGAAACTGCCATGTAATTCCCCAAAGTGGTGGTATCATTTTATATCTCTGTTAGCAACATTTGAGAGTTCCAGTTTCCAACATTAGGTATTATCTTTTTATTTTTGCCAGTCTGATATGTTTCACTGTATATGTTTATGATTTCTGAGCTGTACATATTGTTTGTTTTGCTGCTTGAAATGTAAGGGACAGTATATCACTACAGTTAAGGGGGTTCATGTAAATTCTTTCTACATTGCACATACAGAAATGTACAGACTTTGGGGGAATTGATTTTTGCAAAATGCATCCAACATTTTAGTTATGTGGGAAAAAAATGTATGCAAAGGATATACATTGCAAGTTACTGAGGCTTGTGATAGAATTTTTGCAGGTAAAACATATGAAATTAATCAACAGTAGCATGTCAGTGTATTTTAAATTATTACAAAAATCTCTCTGGTCATGTTGTCCATGACAAATTACTGTGTTGTATATTTAGAACAGGGCTTAGCAAGCTGTGACCTGGGAGCCAAATCCAGAATGCTTCTTGTTTTTGTAAATAAAGTTTTATTTGAGTACACAAATGCTTGTTTATTTTCATATTGTCTATGGCTACTTTCATTTTATTGAGAGTTGAGTAATTGCAACATTGAATGGCCCACAAAGCCGAAAACATTTGCTATCTGGCCTGTACAGAAAAAGTTCGCAAGATGTTAATACTGCATAATCATATGGCATTTTAGTTTTCTTCTGAAGATTTAAAGCTGTTTTTCTTAGGATAAGTGAACCAGCCAAAACATAAAAACAGTTGATTCAAAACAAAATGAAACCTGTTAAAAACTTCTGCCATAACTTCAGTAACTTCTGTAATTTCAAGACATCAGCTGATATTAATTTCGTCACTCCCTGTTCTTTAAAGGTTTACATTTATGCACAGTTGTCTTAATTTGTAATAATTTATTCTTTGTTAATCCATTTTACTAACTGCAGTCTGGTTGAGAGGGTTTATTTGGCTAACTTAAATCAGTTTGGCCATGAATAGTACTATCTAGTATGCATTGCAGCAGCAAGTTCCCTATATCAGCTACACCTGTGTTTAATATCCTAGAAATAACTGCATATTGTTATATAAACCCTAATTTTATAAGCACTTGGGATTTGGATGTTCTGCAAAAGCTTTTTGCTGTGTTCTCTTAGGCATCATCCTTAGTGTTACTCTAATTTTTTTTTAAGAATCTTTTTATATTTAATGATGACATTATTCTGATACGAACTTAGTTACAGTGTTACAAATTCTGGAGCATTTTGGTACTGCTTGGCGTCTGGCGAGTCAAATGAATTTATTCCCAAATTCTTCATCATATTTCCTAAGATCAGGTATTTTAACCAAGTAGTTCACATGGGACTCCTCAACTTACTATTCATTAAGGCTTCAAATTTCAGCATGTGAACTTTCAAATTCACTTTCTCTCAAAGGCATTTACCCCTTAAATTTTGTGATGACTTCCATGATCAGTGGATGAGGGATGGCACATTGATGAGAACTGACCAGTAATAAAATATTTTCAATGTTTTGTTACTTTTCCACCCTATGTGCATTTGAATTTCCAAATCATATATATCTCTAGTAACTGTATATCCTTTTTTCAAGTCATCTTCATCATCACTGTGATAAGACTGATGATACAAGTGGCTAAAATATTTTGAAGCTTTCCATATCCCCCTCAATTCTTAATATAATTTTCTAACCTTTATGCTTATCTTAAGCCACAATCTGTCATTCTTTGTATGTTTTAAAACCTTCATTGTTGTTTCATGAATTCCTAAATTCATCTGACATTTAAGAAAAACAGTTCTCTTTGGAAGTGGAGATATAATTTAAGGAAAGAATTAGCAGTTTTCAGAATAATTTCTTATAGCTGCACTCCAAATATAGGTCATAAACATGTCTGGTCAGCATTTCTCAAAAGTTTTATCAGTCTGAAATTTATCTTTATCATTGTTTTAGTGATTTCAGTCCCCCACCCCTTTTTTAAAAATCAAGTTCCAAAGCCTTTCAGAAACTGCTTGATCCTGTTTTGGGTCATCTTCCTTCACTACTTCGACATTAATAATTGTGATTTTTTCAAATCCCCATTTGGTTGAATCATTCTCTTCAGAGTATTCTTTATCATCGCACAAGAAGTCACTCCCCTTGGCAGGAGGTTTGACTGGCTATTTCACTGTGGTTTTAATTGGCATTGCCCTGGTAAACTACCTTTTCATTTCCTTATTTGCCATTTGTATATATTCTTTTTTGAAGTGTCTGCTCAGATTTTTGTCCATTCTATTAAATTATCTTTTACTTTTATTTCTTTATATACTCTAGGTACAGTTCTTTTCCACATATATGTACTGCTTGCCTACTTCTTTTCTTAATGGCATATTTTATAAGCAGAAAAGTTATACTTTAATGAAGTCAAGTTTATTGTTTTTCTCTTAATGGTGCTAGGGGTGAGATAAGTCTTTGTCATGCTGCAGTTTCCAAATGGAAGCTGGGTCTGTGGTCCACTGCTGTTTGAGCTGTTCATGAAATAGAGATTTATTAGTGATAAAGACTCTTAATTCCTTATATACTTATGGTTCTCTCTGTGTGTTGCTGCCTCACATTCTATGTGTTAAAACTGTTTTGGAGAACTTACATATCTTAGGTTGAAAAAAATCCTTAACCCACAATAATATAGCATATATTTCTGAGATAGACACATTTCCTTGTCATTTCTCTTGCTAATTCCAGGATGACTTGATTATTTTGCATTTTGAGCTAAAAGACTGAGTCTTTACTGTATTCTGTTTCTCATTATGGTTAATTTTCTCTTGCCTCTGCATTGTACACAATTTGAAAGTTACTGATTAATCATTACAGCCTTCTTGGTTTTTTTCAGGTATAGTCTTTAAATTATTCAGTTAATAAAGTTCTTTCTTGATTTAGTTTGGTGCCTCATTCATATGGATCAGCAATTAAACATTAGCATTAAAGATCCTTGTTTGAGTAGAGCTGTTGACTACATAAGCAATGCCATTGCTCGGTGCTGAAGAGGCCCCTGGACTTCATTAGGTATTTAGTCAAACACTGACTGTGCCATGCCTTGTGCTGGGCTCTGTGGAAGTTATAAAACTGAAATGCAGTTTCTATCCCTACGTGAATATAGGGAAGATATTTTTATAGGGAAGATAAGATATACAAAACTAAAAATACTGTACATTCTAGATATGAGATGTGTGTTTGTGCTGGTACCAGTAATATGTGTCTGAATGTGTGTGTGTGCTCATAGGAGAGCCCTAGCTCTTAGCAGGGCTAAATACTTTTCTTCCACTTTTGTTAAGTGTTTTCATTATATACATATCAACACTGCTAGCTCTTTATATATTTATAATTTACATACACTAAATTTATCGCTCACTGCAACATTATACAGTAGGTGATATTAGCCAGAGAAGATAAGAAACTTAACTAAATTTGTTTAAGAGACGGAACCAGCTTTCAGACCCAGATATGTCTAACTCTGAAGCTGTGCCCCCAGTTTTAAGACCTTGAGGTAGAAAATGGATTTACATCGTTTTCATAGTTTGCACATATATACCTTAAGTAGTACTGGGAACTCTTAATCTGAAGGGCTTGAATCATCCTGGGTCTCTTTTTCATTTGTATGACTATCTTCTTTTTGCCTATTTTTTTTTATTTTAAACTCACCTTTATTCAGATATAATTTATATATAATAAAACTTGCCAATTATAAGTGAACAATTCAGTGTGTTTTAACTACCACCAGGGATGTGATGGATATTTCCATATTCAGACTTCAAGAAGGTCTCTCTCAGTTTTCTCCTTTTAACCCCAGCTTCTTCCAAACACTGATCTGCTTTCTATTACTATTTTGTTCTTTCCTAGAATTTCATAGACAGGGAATTATAGGAAGTAGTCCTTGGTGTCTGGCTTCTTTCACTTAATATGCTTCTGAGATCCATCCATGTTACATGTATCAGTCATTTTTCATTTCATACTGCTGAATAGTATTCCACTATATGGTTGTACCACAGTTTATCTCTTTACCCATTGGAGTACATTTGTATTGTTTCTAGTTTGGGTTATTATAAATAAAGGTATGGACATTTGAGTTCAAGTCTTTGCATATATTCAATTTTCATTTCTCTTGATAAATACCTAGGAGTAGAATCACTGAACTGTATGGTAAGTGTATATTTAACTTTATAAGAAACTTCCAAACTGTTTCCAGAGTATTTGTACCATTTTACATTCCCACCAGCAACTTGAGTTTGAGTTCTCATCGTTTCACACCCTTTGCCAACACTTCACATCTTGGCTCTTTTTAATTTTAGAATTTAGTGGGGGTGTAGTGGAATCTCAGTGTGGGTTTAATTTATGTTTCCTCGATGACTAATAATGTTGAAGTTTTTTCAAGTACTTATTTGCCATCTATATATCTTCTTCAGCTCTTTTATTACCACTTACCCTTTTAAAAATCAGTTTGTCACCTTGTTTGTTTTAAGAGTTACGTATTCTGGATACAACTCTTTTGTTAGATAGATTTTGTATGTATTTTGTCCTGGTCAAGGCTTATACTACCATGTTTTTAAACAGAGGCTTTTGAAAAGTAAAATTTTTAAATTTTGATGAAGTACAGTTTATCATGTTTTTCTTTTATGATTCAGGATTCACAGGGACCCCCCTCTAGGTAGTCTGCAGCTCTCTTTCTCTTCAGGATTTCCTTTCCAGTAATCTGATCTACAAATTCTAGCTTCCTTACCTGCCCAAGTTGTCTTTTTTCTCAACTCAGGGAGACACTCGCCACTCCCAACTGCATCAGTTCCTCTCCATATGTTGCAGCCTGGAAGCTGCCACCAGGCAGTAGCTGCCGTGGTCTTAGGCCTTATGTTGGAATGTTGTCCTTTTGTCAGAGAGCACCATGATTCTGAGCTGCCTCAACTGTTGTTAATATGTTAAAAACTAGTGATATGCCAGTGAAACTTTGGAAAGCAATTTGGCACCGTCTTTGAAGGTTTAAATAGTTCACTGGTTAAGAAAGAAGCATAGGCTTTAAAGTTACTTCACCAAGGGATGGAAGTTGGTGGAACAAGACTGATTGTGTTTAAGAGTACAAACTTGTAATGAATAGTAAAATAAGCCATAGACATCTAATGTACAGCTTAAAGAATGTAGACAGTAATATTGTACTGTAATTATGCAATGTGCTAAATATCACAATGGCAATCGTAATATATAAAGGTGTCAAAGCAACACACTGTACACCTTAAATTTCCATGTTACATGTCAAATTTCAACAAAAAAATCAAAATAAAAAGATGTAAAATTAATTCAAATTCCACAATGATAAAATATTTATGGCCCTGGAAAAATGGTTACCTGGAAGGCTAAAGAAATTACAAGAGAAGAAAAATATTTATTTGATCTTTCATCTTGAAACTGAAGTATGAGGTTCTTGGATGGCATACTAAATGTGATGTAGACCAAGGAGAATCAAGTGTATTAGCTATGAAGAACACGCACTGTTAAAACAGAGGGTCATGTGTGTGAACAAATGAAATTTAGCACGAGGAAGATACTGGAAATAGCTGGACGCTTGGTTTGTTTTGTGAAGGGTTGCTGATATTACGGACATCTGTTCACTTTTACTTAACTCATTGTAGAAGAGGAAACAGTTTTCCACTAGCAAAAGTAAGGGATATTGTCCCATAGCCTCTTTGAATCCCTTTGCATTTGGTGGTCGAGTTTCTTATTGAGTAGACTGCTATGTATATTTTTATGCCATTTGCCCCTAAGGTAAGTATCAATTAAGGGACATTTCTTTTGCTTTTGAGAACCTGGCACATGGGTTTAATGCCAAAGGATCAGTTAGAGCAGCAATTTTTATACCCAGTTTTCTAACTGGAGCACTTTATCTCCTTTTGAGATTAGGTTGAGTATTTTCCTATGGTAAATCCATTTTGAGTAGCACATTTTCCCTCTTAAAATAGAAAGGTCACCAGCTGCAATTCCTTGAAGTAGGGATGGTGTACATATGAGGTATGTAGAATGAACAGGTTGCTTTTCTTTCATTTATTTTTTTTCTCAATACTTAATTTTACTTTTGCTTAAATGGTTGGTACCTGAAGACACAGTAACACTGGACATGTGTATGTGTATATATGTCCCTGCAGCATTTTAACTCATGTCGATGAGAAGACCTTACTGTATAAACCCAAATAAGTATGTTACATGATTGACAACTACACCTCTTTCCTAATGTTTCCACAGGAGTCTCCCCAAGACAGTGCTATTACTCGGGATATTAACCGGACATTCCCAGCCCATGACTATTTTAAGGACACAGGAGGAGATGGACAAGATTCCTTATATAAAATATGCAAGGTATTCCATGATAGAAAAAGAAAAAAAAGAACTAGGTTCTGAATGATAATTCTGATTCTTTAAAATTATACAAAAGATAACTTTGAAGTGTAGTCTATATTTGATGTTCAGGAATGCAAAAAAGGAAAGGGACCTTCTAAAGAGAAAAGCACATTTCTAAAGAAGACTTTCTAAAATTGTGTTGTTACCTTTGATTTTATACTCATAATGAACAGGAAATAATTAGAAATAAAATGGCAGGGTTTCTTATACCATTTCAGTCAGGACTTCTGTATAATTATCCCCTAACTCCACATTTAGACTTTCAAAAGTTTTATGTTAAGAGCCTCTGAGTCCTGTAACATTGTAAACTCACTTTCAGCATTCATAATATAAGTGATGAACTTGCCATCAAGGACACATCCAACAGGGGAAATGACTGGTGCTCATCCAAGAGGACTTTTAGCACCACAGAGTAATAAATGGTGGGAAATACTGGTGTCTGTCAAAACACCTGTACCTAAAAGCTGTAAAGGAAATGAAAGCCTGTTCAGTTCCAGTAATTCATGTTGTAGTAGATACTGGTACTTGAGAGCCATAGGAAGGAGTTGGAAGCAGGGTTCTTCAACTTTCTTCTTCCCTTAGAACCAGTCTTTAGTCTTTTCACCCCAAACTAATCAAGTGCCTATTTAACATCTACTATATTGAGCATATACATATTACTATAACATCTACCTATTTAGCATATATACATTATTAAGAAGGCAAAACTAATAACTAGTTTTAGGGCAGGCCAGCAGTGGACAGGTTCTCCAGTGATAAACTAGATGTTCTAAACTATAAGGGCAGTTAGGATTTAGAGAAATGTTTCTTGGATTTACTTTGAATTTCCTCAACAGGACATACATACCAAGCTATAATTTCTGTTTGTAATCCTCTTTCCTGATCATTCTTTTTTTAGCTCCTTCTCAGTTGTGCTTTCCATGTAAACAGCCAATCCATCTGTCCCTCACCTTACTGCAGAATTTCCCAGAAAGAAATCCTGTGCTCACTGCCTCTTACTCCTGATCCCAGTGCACGCTGGTTTCTTTCTCATGATGATATTGCTTGCAGCTCCCTCTGCTCTTGATTTCTCATCCTCTGGGTTATGCTCTCACTTTTAGCACAACTTCACTGACTCCCTCAATAATTTCTCTCTCTCTCTCTCTCTCTCTCTTTTTCTCTCCCTCTCTCTCTCTCTACCTTCTTCTGAAACAGAGGCCTTTCCCTAGGTGCTCAGTCACTAGTTCCTGTAGCTCACTACTTAGTCTCCCTGGGTGACCCTGTCTACCCCCAAAGCTTCATCTGTGATCGCTGCACAGATGTCCCCAAATCTCCTTTAGCCTAAGGCCTCAATTTCCAGCTGCCACTTGGTCTTCATGTATAAGTCTGTCAAGTGCATCAAACTAAACAGGCCAAAAAATAGAGTTCATTTAAAAACACATTTTACTATGAACAATTTCAAACATATAGAAGTTGAATAGCATAATGAATTTGTATATATCCCCCACCCACATTTAATATTTATCAACATATTGCCACAAATGCTTCATCTAACCCTTAATAAACTTTTCCTTAAGTACTTTAAAGCAAATCTCTAACATGATACTCCTAAATTCTCTAAAAAGATCATTATCCATCTATAGCATCAGTCATTAATAGCTATTCCATACTTAGATTTCCCTAAATGTCTGTATACATTTGGTTAGAATCAGGATCCAACAAAATACATATTTACATATTATGGTTAGTTGTATTTCTTAATTCTACACAGTCCTACTTTTCTCTCCAATTCATTTTCTTGCTGAAAATAAAATCATTTCTCTGTTGGTTTTCAGTTCCTTCCTTGGCCACAATGTTTGATACGGTTGATGTCTCTTCTGGCCAGACTTCCCTCTCTATTCATAACCCTAGTTCAGGCCTCTACCATATACTCGCTGGTGCTTTACAAAAGCTGCCTTGTCTTCATCTCCCTGCCTTTGGATTCTAGTCTATTTTTTGTTTTCTCTGTGTTGATCCTAGAATTGGATCATGTCAGTGGTCTCCACTAAAACCTTTCATGCTTCCCCATAGCCCAACAGAATGAAATAAAAATCCTTAGTTCATTTCCTGGCCCTAGATTCCTTAGCTTAGCATTAAAGGCATTTTGTAGTACACCCTAGCTTATTCACTGTTTTATGCTTCAACCACATTGAATTTCTCACTGTAATATGACTGATTTGCTTCTCAGACTTGCCACCCATACTGTGGAGTTCTCAAGGGCAGGAATCACTTCTTACAGATGTAAGCATCTGTAGCAGTTAGCAAAGTGCTTGGCATATAGTAGGTACTCATTAAATGTTGATGAACTAATGAAATGCCTTTTGTCCTCATATTTCATTGTAACCCCCATGAACTTTATATTCCAAACATACCACATACTTTCATGTCTGTATGCATTTCTTCAGGCTTTACCACTAGGCTGAAAAATATGCTTTCCTCCATTCTCTACTATAGAAATTCATTTTCATTGTAGTATATAATTAAGCCAGTGTGTACTGAGCACTTAATATGAGAGGTCTGAGAATAATATATCAACTCTATGATATAAAAACTCTGAACTATGATTATTCTCATCTTACAAAAGGAACATAAACAGGCCCAAGCTCCATTCCTAAATGTTAGCAGTTGTGAAATTTTGGCCCAGCTCTTACTACCCCTGAAGCCTCTCTTCTTTCTTGACCAGTCAACTGTTGATTGATACCTTCACAGACATTGTTAAACTGCTTTCCACAGGGCTGTTGGCATATATCACTACTATTTTTTAACACAGTCTTAACTAAATTAGCATTAACACTTGTTAATTTTTACTAGTTTGATAGGTACAGAGTGGTGCCTCATTGTACTAGAAACAGATCATTTCTAAAGCCCTCTGTACATCTTGTCTTCAGAAAAGTCTGTTTCTCATTCTGTAGCCCACTCATCAGATAAACTTTGATGAAATGAGGGAGTATAATGAGATTATCGTGAATTCTACTTAAATTTATTAAAGCATGATTATAATACAAATATATAGTTTTTGAAACTATAGTTTCACCAAAAGCTAATGATAAAACCCATGATATATTAACTTAATCATCATCTAATAAGCTTTGGCATCATATTTTGCTAAATTATCTCAATTCTAAGAATACCCAATTAATTCTAAACTGCTTTCTTGGGATGCAGAGGAACATAGGCACACACACAAAAGTGGAGCATAAAGAGAATTTCATCAGAAATAAATTTTTCAAACAGGGAATAGCATCTTGAATCTAGGAATTCTCCTTTCCACCATAGCTTACATGAGCACTATAAACATTGATCATTAAAAAAAAGATTCTGAAAAACAAAGAACCAAAGAGTAAACCACAAGGAATGTTAGATGTCAATATTCTGTTAAAGATAATGTTGAGAAGAGATGGGTAGTAATCATCTGCTGCCAAGAAAAATACAAAATAAGAATTCCAAAGGAACCCACAAATGGTTTCAGAGTAATCCCTCTTATCAGAAAAGTTATTACTGGCATTGTGGAAAGATTGTATTTTGGTGTCTTTGCCAAAATATTTTTCCCAGAAAGAAAAATGAATAACATTAACAGTGTGTAGTAAGTGCCTGCTATGTGTGAGGTGCTGGCTAAGTTGAATAGGACATCACCCCAGCCTCTAAGAAGCTCACAGTCTAGTAGACAAGATGGATATTTAAAATGCAATGTGGTGACTACTAGAATAACCATACATGGGTAGCAAGTTCCACAAAAATATAGAGAAGAGAGGCTATCATGGGGGAATGGAATATGTTTGGAGCTTGAAGGACGAATACAGTTTTCAGACAGAAAAAGGAAAAGCCTATAAAACAACCTGCTGTTAGTGTTGAAGTGGTTTTTGCTTAACCTTTCCCACTCCTTGGCCACAGCAAGTGACGTAGTGACAGTTTCATTTGTTGTAAAGAAAAAATTAGGATTGGAGAGAATTGTCTACGTAATTCTTGACCATTAAAATGCTGTATGGAGTGTGGATGGCATTTTCCAGGTTCCTGTGTTCAAGGACCTATAAGGCAGCTATGGCCCACATGTAATTAAATTTATTTATACCTCCTGTGTTTTGTTTTGTTTTTTTCCCAGGCTTATTCCGTGTATGATGAAGAGATTGGCTATTGCCAGGGCCAGTCATTTCTCGCTGCTGTTCTGCTTCTCCATGTGAGTAATTAGATCTCTTCATGACTTGAGATGGTTTTGTATTGGCTTTGGTCAGACTTCAGGGCATGAGTTTTAGCTCCTATATCTGGAAACCTTTTCCTTAATTTAATGTCATCATGGAAGAGAAATATGGTAAGAATAAATGACATGTCGAAACTACCGTTTAGAGTCCATTTCATTTTTATTACTAAGGTGATTGAATAGACTTTAGTCTTGGTTGGACCCTTGGGGACATTTTGTTTTCTCTAAAGTAGCCTCAATCATTAGTATTTGTTCTAGGATTTAAGTATTGGGATGGGAGAGAGGCAGAGAAGTTGACTTTTCTTTAGTACCATTTTACGCATTCACTCATTCAGCAAAGACCATTACCTTCTACTTTACATTCTTTCAAATCCATAGTGAACTTGAAAAAATACTAAGGTGACATGCATGTACTTTCACCTAATTAGTATTTTTCCACCCTGCATTCTCCGTCTCTCTCTGCATCTCTCTTTTCCTGTTTTTTTACACACACACACACACTTTATTTTTTACTGAAAAAAATTTTTTGAAATAATTTTTGAAAACTAGTAATCCCAAACATCAAGATACTTTACTTCTAAATACTTGTGCATGTATCTCCTAAGGACATAACCATAATACCATGATCAAATCCAGGAAATTACACACTGATTCAGTAATAACCTACACAGTCCACAATTTTCCCTAATTGTTTATTCAGTGAAGTCCTTTATAGCTTTTCTTAACCAAAATGTGAATATTCAGGCATTGCCTTGGGTTGTCATTTCTCTTTAGTCTTTTAATCCAAACTGCCCCCTTGCCTATATTGTATGTTTCATGCCATTGAAAGATTTTAAAAATTAAAGCAAATCGTCTTGTAAAACGTCCCACATTCTTGATTTGTCTGATCATTTCCTCATGATTCAAGCTAAAATGCTTGGCAAAAATACCACACAGGTGATGTTAGCAAAGAGTGAGCTCCTTTTACACGCTGTGCCGTGCCGGAGGTCTGGAGTGTGAGTAGACACAGTCCCAGTGCTTATAGATACAGAGCCAGTGAAGCTGCCTAGGCTGTAAGCAAAAAGTCACACAAGTGCAGGTGACCCTTGACCACCAACGAGGGTTTGAGCTGTGTGGGTCCACTTACATGCAGATCTTTTTCAATAAATATATTGGAAAATTTGGGGGGATTTGTGACAATTTAAAACAATTTTCTTTTCTCTAGTTTTATTGTAGGAATACAGCAGATAATAAAACATACACAATATTTGTTAATTGACTATTTATGTTATTGATAAGGCTTCTTGTGTAAAGTTGGCTATAGTAGTTAAGTTTTGGGGGTGTCAGAATTTACACATGGATTTTCAACTGCACAGGGGTTTGGTTCCCCCAACCCCTGCATTGTTCAAGGGTCAGTGTAAGTTTTAGTGGCACTGTGAAGGTATAGTAAATCATTTGATGCAAGATTATAACAGAAAACCTTATTTAGATTATAGGCTTCTCTGGGTGAACCCTGAAAAAGGAAAGTACATTTTCTTTTTACTTTTCTGTGTCATTCCACTTTTTTTTTTTTTAACATTGTTACGAAAAATAATAAAGCTATTTGAAAAGCTTGAGTCGAGAGTAGAACATCCGCAGCAGCAGGAATAGTGCAGTATATGTAGAAGTTCTGACCTGGGGAAAGACTGGCAGATGAAAGGGCTGAAAAGGAGGGCAGTGTGGCTAGAGTACCATGTGTGCTGGGGTCAGGCGAGGGGGCTGGACGCCACCAGGACCAGCTTGAGGAGGCCAGGCCAAGGAGTCTGGGTTTTGTTTCTCTGAGCAAGAGAAAGCTTTTGAAGAGTTTTAAGACATTTTGTGTTGCTTATAATTCAAGTAAAACAAACCACTTTGAACCTTCTTACTGCGATCCTGGATTGTTGGTATTGGTAGCCGTATAAAAAAAAGTTAAACCTATGACAGAAGTAAAGAGGGCAAGTTTCCCCCCCCCCGCCTTTTTGAGATATAACTGACAAAAAGTGTGTGTTTGTGTGTGTGTGTGTGTGTGTGTGTGTGTGTGTGTGTGTGTGTACATCTGTTAGTGAACATACATATCTATACATGATGAAATGATTGCCACAATCAAGCTAATTAACAACACATCCATCAAAATCTCAGGTTTGTTCTAATCAGACTTTGTATCTTGAAATCTCACAAGCCTGTGTGGTTTGTCTTTGTTTCCAGCTTCAGTCCAAGGACGTTTATTCCCACTGAAGTATCACATCCCCATTAAAATGGGTTTCTAATGAGATCCAGTGTCTCTTGTGCTGCTTGCCATCGTGTTAGGATAAATGCTGATTTTAGAATAAGGGGGTATATGCTACCTAACATCAGAAATGCTAGTGTGGGTCAGACCAGGTGGTCCCTCAGCCTGTTGAAGAGTGAAGTTGCCTTCCATTACAAAGACTTCAAAGATCTGCTCCTTTGCCCCAGATGCCTTTATTGTACCAACAATAATTTGCTGTGCATTTCTCACTTATTACTTAATCTGATTTACTTTTCAGCTCTTCTTTATTCCTGGTGATTTTTGTGCACAGCCCACCTCCCATCATCTTCCTCCACAGAAGCCTGCCTGTGGTCTTGACATTTACAGGCTTGCTCCAGTCACACCAAGCCTTAAATAACGTTTCCAGTGCTTATTTTCTATTTTGAAAATGACGTTTTACCAGTTTCTCAGAGAAATACTTTTCCATAAAGCTGTGGAAGGTGTGTGTATTATTTTAAATGGGTAACATATGTAAACAAAAACAAGATAGGGTTTTCAGAGCATTTTAAGTATTACTGCAAGTGCTACGTAGTACATTAAGCATTCCTGCAAACCTTAGAATATGTAAGGTTTTTCTGTAACTAGCCATGCTTTTAACAACAGTGAGGGTAAAAAAAACATTTTTACTAGAATGAAATAGCAGCCAAGGAGGTAAAATGATTGAACAAAGGTCTAATGATTTGAGAAAGATGGAACTTCTACTTGTGTATCAGCCTCTTCCTACTTAGTTCAAATCCTGTCCCCTTGACAGTCCATCTATTCATGAGTGCATGCAGACTCATGCTTTCTTGTCCTTGTATTCCCACTGATCTTTCTGCCTAATTCATATTACACTTACTACATAGTGGTCATGTGGGGGCTCCTGGAGGACAAGAACAGTGTCTGACACATAATAGGCATCATTAAATATTTCTTGGTTGAGTGAATGAATGTACGTTACCGCATACCACTACATTTCCTGGTACTCAGATAAGAAACTAGAGGATGAGTTGAACATACTGAGAAAACTTGTGTATATGATGTTTGTGATTCCCCTCCTGCCGTCTGTTACAGATGCCTGAAGAACAGGCATTCAGTGTTCTGGTCAAGATCATGTTTGACTATGGTCTCAGGGAACTTTTCAAGCAAAACTTTGAAGATTTGCATTGCAAATTTTACCAGTTGGAGCGCCTCATGCAGGTAAAAAGAGAAACCACCTTGCATTTGCCAGTAAGGGCATAGGACTGGAGAGAAACAGGACTGCTGAAATGGTGCTCATGAGCCGTGGGGATTGCCTTAGCCTCCCAGGGTTGAGGACGGCTTTTATGTTTCTCATTTCTCACTGTGTGATGGTGAGGCCAAGATTAATACAGTGTGAATCCGATAGGTGTGAGCCAGATTTTCAGTCTCAAAAACACCTAAAAGGTAGATGACCTTGGTTAACATATCAAACCCAGGCAGGTAATAATTCACCAAGGCTCTAAAGCTGACTTGTTAGGTATCATAACAAACTTGAAACAAACTTTCCCAAATATTTCAAAGCTTGGAAAGAAAAATTGTCCTTCCAAATGTTAGCCACCTTTTTGGGGATTCCTCTTTCAGAGCTAGTTTGTGGACTAGAGAAAAGAGAGCTGAGTGCCAGTTGAATACCAGATGATGTGTTTTTCTGAGTACTTTGGAGGTCTTCAGAAAAATACAAATTTGTGACTTTTTGGCCTATTCCTGGCAGATTTATGAGCCTCCTGAGTAGAGTTAAACAGTTGCATATGTGCCCAAAACTAATTCGTTTGCTTATTTCAGGAATACATTCCTGACCTGTACAACCACTTCCTGGATATAAGCCTTGAAGCACACATGTATGCCTCCCAGTGGTTTCTTACACTTTTCACTGCAAAATTCCCTCTCTACATGGTCTTCCATATCATCGACCTGCTTTTATGTGAGGTATGTATCTGGGGCCATCACACTTTGGTTTTTGTTTGCAGTGTTCTTACTGTGTCAGTGCTGTCAAAACAGAGTTTTCCTCTCAGTTATTTAATTTCAGTGCTAGAAAATCCAGGTTTAAGTAACTCTTCCTTGGGCTGAAACTAACACATTTTGTTAAGGTGCTGTCTCTTAAAAAAAAAAAAGCCACATATCAGACTTTTTTATTAAGTAGTATTAGGCTTGGCTACATTTATTGAAAAAATCCATACCAACAATAATGACTACATAAGTTAGGGGGTTATTTCTCTCATGTAAAAAAAAAAAAGCCAGAAGGTTGGCAATAACCTGCCTTCCCTAGAGTACGACTCTCATCCTTGTGGCTGATGAGAGCTCCAGCCACCATGTCAGCCATCATTTAAGCTAAGAGAGTTAGGGGACAGGGGAAGGTGCATTCATTCTTTCAGAAAAGACTTCCTGAAGGTTCTGCCCACATTTCCATGTAATCTCTTACTGGTGAGAATTTAAGTATATGACCACGTGTAGCTTCAAGGGAGATTTTTTTTTTAAGCTTGGGTAGGAATTTGCCAAAAATTGGGGGAAGGGAGTATCTATTACTAAAACAAGATCGATATCCCAGTAAATAACAGAATTTGCCACAGCATAGGTTTGGGTCTGGGGTTGTATGTGTTTTTTTTTTAAATTAATTTCAAAAATAATACATTTATTATAGAAGCTGTAGAAAATATAAGCAAAATATTTTAAAATACTTCTAATCCCATTAATCAGAGGGTAATTTCAATTTCAACATTTTGGTGTATATTCTTTCATCCTTTTTTTGTGTTCATCATATATATATATATATGTGTGTGTGTGTGTGTGTATGTGTATATGTACATATATATTATGTATATGCATGTATAACCTCTCTATGGAGTATTTTTCTTCCATATGGAATATTATATCATGTACAGTATGGTTCCATATGTATATATCTAAAAGTATGATCATGCTATTTGGTAACCTCTTTTTTTCAGTTCATATACTTGAACATCTGTAGACACACAGACATTTGTACCACCTTTTCTTTTGTTTATTTTTATGAATTATGCCATACTCAGAACATAAGAAACCCACTGAAGAATTTGTATCTTCTATGCAGCTTGAAACATTCTAAGAAATAAAAACATAGACCATTATTATTGCTGCCAGGTGTCCCATTCTTTGGATATACCATAATTTTTGTAACCAATTGCTAATCTCATACCTTGTCTTTTTTTTCAGTGTCATACAACCATTTGTTAAGAAGTTATTAGGACTGGTGGCATGCTCAATAATTTATATAAACTTTTCAACTAATTAGCTCAGAAATACTTGTTATGGAAACTAAGGCCCAAAAACTTAAATAGTTAAATTTGATCAAAAGCTGTTCATGGTTCACCTCATCTGTCCTTTGCCCCCACCACTCCCAGAATGGTTAGATGAACAAGAGCATGTCGGAGGGAGCCCTGGGCAGCTTCCACTCTGAAGTACAGGGCCCCTGAGTAGAGTGAGTGCTGCACTTGGAGTGGGCAGCACAGAATAAAGGAAAAGTCCACAAGGAGCGACTGCCTGATAAGTCATAATTTTATGACTCTGAAATTTTGGGTTGGAAAGGCATGTAATACATTGCAAAAGCATTATCTCACTGAATCTGAGAATAGGGCTACAAAAGCTCTTTCCTCAAAAAAATGGGAGACTTGGTCTACTTTCAGTGCTTTTCTAGTGGTGGCCCTGTAATTTTTATTTTCCAAGGTATTTTCAAGATACTCCATTTCTTTACTTACTATTTTCTAATTGTGGGGTATTCTGAGGACAAACAGCTTGATAGTCCAAATGTAAACACTGAAAATGTTCTTTTTTGTTTTCTCTTTTAGGGAATAAGTGTTATTTTTAATGTCGCCCTTGGATTATTAAAGGTACACATTTATTCATAAGATGAGTTATCTGGCAATCCCTGTTCAGCACTTACAAACCTCTGTATAAAGTTTTATTCTGAGTAGCCACTGTGCTCTAGAGCCCCTGACAGAGGGTATGTGCAAGTGGCTCTGGCTAAGGCTAAGAAGTTTCTTGGGATTATAAAGATGCTGGGATTATAAAATCCTTCCTGTGCATCTTCATAGCAGAGAACTTTTTCTGATACATGGTTATGTTTTCTTCAAGACTTCCAAGGATGATTTGCTGTTGACAGACTTTGAAGGTGCCTTGAAGTTCTTCAGGGTTCAGCTTCCTAAGAGATACCGCTCAGAAGAAAATGCAAAAAAACTAATGGAATTAGCTTGCAACATGAAGGTAAAAGAAGTTTTGCAGTAGTTTAGGTTCTTTTGTTCAGGTAATGCTTTGTTATTCTTGATGAAACCATCAACATTTATTATGTAAGAGTAATAATGTTTCTTTTGCGTTGTATAATTTTTTCTTAAATATTTTCATATGTGTTATATCCTATGCATTAAATCTCATTGCCTCCCCCAGCCTTTGAACTCTAGGAAGGATATTATTGTCTCCATTTTGAAGACAAACCCAAACACACAGGTTGTAGCCCCCAGAACCACACAGCTAGTTAGTGGCAGAACTCAGGGTTCATGATTTCTGCTCTGCCATCCTTTTAACTTTCAATGTCTGTGGTTGTAATCAGAAATTCCTTAAAGTGAAACTAATAATACATGAAGGAAACCCACTGAGTTCCATCACTTTCAATGGCACTCATGATTTGTACAATTTTTTAAGGTAAAAAAAATGTATTTCCTTGTGTTCATGTTGTAAAAAAGGTTTGTTTTTAAAGAAGTAGTAATTGAGGGAGTTAGGTGGAATTTGGGGATAAAGGCAAATGGGGGGACAGAATAAGTAGCTGTATTCACATTCTTACAGGGTACATAAAAGAGACTGTTATACTTAATGAAGACTCCAGAGGCTAAAACTGGGATCTGTGTGTCGGGGCAGATGTGGTAGGGGAGAAATTTCACTATCTATCAAATAGAGCATGGAGTTGGAATCAGAGATGCGAATTCACTTATCTAAGGTGCAGTTTCCTTATCTATAAAATAATATTGGACTTGCGTTCTGGTTACATGACAGACTGAGCTAACTCAGGCTACCCTTGTTTAAACACTTGGAGATGCTAAAAAAATAAAATGAAGAAATGTTTAAATACCTGGATAAACTTGAAATGCCCAAGTACCTAAACCAAAGTAACTGAAAGCTAGTGTATGTGAACTTACAAAACAGCATCCCAGGGGAATATGGTACCCTAGGTAGGTATTAGAGTTTAATGCTCATGAATACATACATGATTTCGGACCGTCATTGAAATGGAAATCTCTGCATAAGTTAGAACCTAGGGGTGGCTGTCCTCTCTGAAAGAGGGAATGCAAGAGCTACCTGCTGGCCCAGGAAAGAGTAGAAATCATAATGTAAAATTGGTGGAGGGGGTGGGGGGTAGTGTTGAAGAAAAAGGAAATAGAACTTTAGAAATTAAGACAGTCATTTAAGTCTTCATTCAAATTGCAATGTTCACAGGTTGAAGTAGTTCACAAAAGTATTGCGGAAAACGTGTGACGATAGTTACCATTTGCCAGGTAATGTGTCTGAGGATAACTGCAATATATGTGCAATGCTTGCCATAGTGCCTGGTGTAATTAGTTAGGGTTCCAGAAATGGTGGCTACTACTATGATTATTTCCTGTTTCGTTTTTCAAGCAGATACCAAATGATCACTTTTGGGAACATTTTCATAGATGATGTACACAGAGCATAGAACCCAGTGAGCTTTGAGGTTCTTTGAGTCACTCTTTGCCCCTCAGCCTGGTTCAGCATACAAGAGGATGCTGCCTCTTTTCTTGCTTATGATTCTTGCCATCCAAAACTTGCTCCTTTCTCAGTGTCCCTTCTCAAAATCATGGTACCTGGTTGCTCAGGCAAAGACCTTGCTGTCCTCCTCAACGCCTTTCTCACTCACTCTGCATCTCCATGATCCACATCCAAGCCTTGTCAGCAGAGTATGTCTTGAATCTGATCACTTCCCACCCCCTTCATCACTAACACCTGAGTATAACCATCATCACTTCTCTTCTGGAATATTGTGGTAGAAAACTCAAAAGGTTTTGCCTTGGCCTACAAGGTTTGGCACCATCAGACCTCTGGCCATCTCTCTGATTTCATCTACTGCTTTTCCCCCTTAACGCTTTCCATCTCAGATGCGCTGGCCTCCCTGCAGTTCTCAAGTACGCCAAGCATGTTCTCTCCTCAGGCCTTTTCAGGCTGGTCTCTGCCCATAACGCTCTTCTCAATGTCCAGATGGCTTCACTGTTGGCTCATGCAGTCTTAGGCTCAAGTATCATGCCATCAGAGAGGCTCTCAGATTACAGTGTGTAAAGTAGCAGCCCTCCCAAGACTTTATACCTATATCTCCTTACCCTAACTTGTTTTCCTCAAATCACTTACTGCTACTTAACATTATTTTATGTTTTTGGTTATGATCTGCCCCCACGCCCACCCTTTGGGATTAAACCTGTGACAGATGAGACTTCATTTCTTTGGCTTAGTGCTGAGTCCCCAGCACAACAGGATTTGACATATAAATAGTGGTTGAATGAGTGAATAAACGAATCCACTGTTGAGTTTCTACCGGGTGTTTTACAAAGAAAAGTTAGGATGGTTTGGGAAGGCTTAAAAATGGCTTCCAGCTGAAGGTTTTAATTTTTGGGTTATCAATTAGTATGAAACACCTTGATAATACATGGATCCCTTATTTCCATACTCCATATGGGAGTGTCTAGTGTCTTTTTTCCCTGGCCGGTGCTTTCCAGGAGTTAAGATAGACAAGACTACACAGCAGACGTATTTGTGCTTGGATGTGTAATTCCTTCTGGAATTACTCTGCATGGAGAACTCTGTGTGGCTGGGGTACACTTTGGAGGACCCCCCTACTTGGACATAGTTTCTGGTAAGAAATATAGTAATTTTTCTTGAAATCAACTCACAACATGGAAAGCCTACAGATTCATCAGGACATGAGCAAATAAGATTTTTCTGCTAAAAGGTAGGATATGGTGTGTACAGTTTAGTTAGTAGTGTTAGTTGTACTCTGGCAGCCATACTTACCTAGAAAAAATACTAAGGGAGATATAGTCAATGGTTGAGCTGATTATTGTCAAAGAACCTCACTCACAATGACAGTTTGCCATCTCAGAAATGATAAGTCATTGGTGCGCAGGCATGAACCCTGCATTGTGTAGGCAGCATGAGTTAGGACAGCCTCGGTCCACAGGGGGTATATGTGACAATTGGAGGTTGGAGGCCCCACCACATAAGGAAAAGGGAATGGTTTTGAAACTGGCTTTTGAACTTTTTGGGGTAGAATTTAGAAAGGAAACATTGGCTCTATTACTCATTGAAATCCCATTCCATTATTTTTTAATTTTTTTGTTCAATTATGGCTTGGTTTTCTCAGTCATGCTTCCTGACTGAGATGGGAGCTGGGAGCACTTCCCTCGTGCGCCGGTCCAGGGGCCCCACCTGCTTCTGCTGCTGTTATTGTTGCCATGTTTCAACAACTATGATGTCATAATTTCTGGTGTTTATTTACTTTTTATAAGCACCTCATTTCTTCCTGACCATACCCTGTGAAGTACATAAGGCAGATCCAGTGTGGAATCTGAGGCTTATAGAAGTCAAGTGACTTACCCACCAGGTACTAGCTGGGCAGTGACAGGAGCCCTCGTGGAACTCAGACGTTTGACTTTGACTTCACATTCCTAATGCTTTCCACTCCATTGCACTGCCTCTTTTCATTGCAAAAGTGCAATCAATAGGAATTAAATTTAAATTTGGTGTGGCAGTATCTGAAATGGCCACAAGATGGGTGTATTGCTCAAAAAGGTCTATATTCCTCTCTGCCACGTGTCTTCCTTTCTTCCTCTGTGCCTGTCCTTATTTGCCTCTTTTCTCTTTTCAGCCCTTTTACTTCTCCCCTTCTCTCTTTCTTCTTAGTTTATTAGGGGACTGAAATATTGCATTTATTTCTTGAAGTGTTTCAGATCTCCTTTGACTCTAAAATTTAATATCAAAACTCATTTAGCTGTCTATTGAATTGCTCCCCATTTATAGGTCATGACCTGAGATAGAAGATTGTTTCTACTTTCTATATAATATCTAAAAAGAATTTCATCTTAGATTTTTTTCCAGGTGATCATGAATGGCCCTAGGAACTCCATAACTCATTCTTAACACAAAACTGTGCCATGTATCATCTTGAGAGGGGGGAAATGGAAAAAAATTAATTCTTAGGCCTTTAAAATGTTTGATTCAAGAAATATGTGAGCAACTGTTTATGTCTCTACATAAAGAGTTTTGAGAACAACTCAGATATATATGAGGCTAGTTTAGAAGAAGCAGGAACCATGCAAAAAAGGCAGTGCTCAGTGGGTTTATTAGATCAAACCTAGAAACTTGACCCTTTTGCTGTAGAATCTTGCCTTAGGGCAAATGGAATTTCAGAACCATTACTTCATTGGAATTTGTTATTTCAAACATAAAGCAAATGTGCTAGTCTTCAAACTACCTGTAAGAAAAAATTCTAGAAAAACTAAATAGCAGTCTCCAAATAAATGTAATCCTAACCATTTGCTGTTTGGAATAACAGAAAATTCTTCAGCATTTGGGGATACTTGCCCTCAGGGGATGCTCTTATTCATGAGCTAAAAGCACACTAGTTTGAACTTCATTCTCTGCTCAGATCATGTGTGCAGTCGGCGTGAGAGTTAGGATTTTAAGCTCCAGGATTACAGTGACTTCATCAGTCTTGTCTTGATGTGTTCACAGAATCTTGCAGTGTCTACACAGCAAATTAATCTTTACAATGATTTGACTATACAAGGTCATTTTATAGATATGTATAGTGAAGCTTAGAGAATTCAAGAAAACTCCCACAGGATATGAAGTTAGTGAGTGATGGAGCTGGGATTAAGTCCCAGGAATTTCAGACTCTAAAGTCAATGCTTATCGTCACTGCCCTTTACTGTAAATGAGGGGTTGAATGAATGGGACAAGGGCCACTTGTATTGCTCCATTTTTGGTGATGTTTATCATGTAGTGATGGGTAATTCAGTTTCTCTGTCAGTCTTGAAACTTCCTCTCTGTACACTGCAGCTAAATCCAGTTTTTCTTATAACTATATAAGACTGTAGTTTTACTTTTTTGGCCTGTTTCTACCTTTTAGAACTGGATTTCATGAGGAAACTTCTTAGTGGGTGCTCTTTTTCTCTGCAGGGAATCCTAAATTTTGCTCTTAGTTTCAAGGGTAGCAGCGGTAACTAACTACCTTCTTATTTTAATACACCGTTCTCCTCTGATCCTTATCTGTATTTGGGACCTCTACTACTAATTTGCTTCTTAGATTTTAGAAAAATACGATCGTGGTAGAACCAGAATGTCTGATTCTATTTCATGATCTTTGAGGGAGTTTGAGCCTGAACTGTTTGAACAGATACATAAAAAGGCTCAGAAATTAAATAGATGTTGATTTGTTTCAAGGAGTTACAAGTGTAAACATTGGAGGCTATGGCCCTTGGCTCTCGTCCTGGCTCTGCATGTGCTGCGAGACCCGAGGTAGGTTAGCTATAGCAGGGTTGTAGAGAGAGAGAGAGGTGATGCCTTTAGAGTAGGTGCTGCTCTTCTGATGATGATCTTCGTCATCCCTCAAGCACCGAGGACCTCTTGGCTGCTGTTTGAGCCTCCTCTGCCCAGACATCTACTTGTCTTAAGTCAGTTCAAGTCAAAACACATTTAGAGATTTTCCTATGTGCCAAGAATTGTGCTTGGTACTAAGCATGCTGCAGAGATGGATAAGAAACAAGACTCACCCCAGGTTTGCCTTGTGCTGTTACCACCTAACAGACTAGGTCCTTGACTTTGGACAAGTAACTTTACCTATTGAGGTCTCAGCTCCCCATCAGCAAAACAAGGGTGATAATCCCTACCATACCCATGTCAGCAAGTTGTTCTAAGGATTAAGTAAATAGTGGGTATAGAGGTATCTTCTGATCTTGAAAGCCCCACATAAATCTCAGGTTCTTTTAATGTATAACTGAAAAGTGAAGTCCTTGCCCTTCCTCCAAAGAAGGAAGGTGGACTTGTATCAGATGATTTTGGGGTCAGGACCTCCTTAATGTACCAGACCTCCCCCTACCCACGCCATGTCTCATACAACATCCACCCTGCCATTCAGAGCTCCTTCCTGGACTCCCTGTGAGCCCAGCTGAGATTCTGATCTTTTCAATAGTTTCTTAAGACGAACTTGGAAACCAGCTCCTATTTGCTGTCAGCAGCCTATTTCCTGATCTTCTGTGTTGAGTGGACTTTGTTTACATGGCTCCTTGTTTGCAGTGCATGTTTAGAGGATAGCTGGTTCTGGTTTGGGACAAGAATATGGGTAATAGCAACAGTAATAGTTACCCTTTATTAAAAGATCTCACTGCATGCCTAGCATTCTGAGCTCTTTATAATATGTTTTATGTCATGTGATTTTAAGACTGCTGGGATTTTCACTGATGGGAAACCTGAGGCTGAGATAAGGCATATAGTAGGTCATATAGTAGGTCATAAAATAAGTCATAGGCAGTGCCTGGGCTCAAGCCTTGATCTGTCCATGCACAGAGCCCAAGATCTTAGGGGCAGACTGTGGCACCTCCCTCACCCACGTCTACAGGCACTCTTACTCTTTTCTTCATCTGTATTCCAGAGGCAGGTCGGGGACCAGCTTTCCCAGGGCAAGTAGCACATATCTTAAGAGGGTGCATTATCTGCTTACTATGGTAGATTGATGATGAGTGACTGACCATGGGAGAGGTGTTTTGGACTAAATTTGTACTTCTACTAAAATGTCAAACTGGCATGTTCCAAGTCTCCACCTTCTCTCTAATTCAAGGTTTCTTAACCTGGGACTATGGATGGGCCCCAGGGAGCCCATGAGCCCTCTGAAATGGTATGTAGAATGTTTTATTGCTGGGGGTGGGAAGAGGGTGGAGTTGGCATCTGTGTTTTTTTATGAGAAGGTGAAGAATCCTGAAGGTGAAAAATCACAGTGAATTTTATGAGAACCATGGCTTTCAGGAGACCCTCAAAGTGTTCCTGTCCCTATAACAGTGTTAAGAACTACTGTACTAACAGCACTGGAGTATAAAATCAGTTTTAGCTAAATTACAAACTCAGTCTTTTTCCAGAAAATAGTACATTAAAACAGATTTCAAATTTAATCATCTTTGAGGGCAAAAATACTTGGTATGTGAAGCTGCAATTTCTACAGCCTTCTGATAGGAGTCAGCCAGCAGTGGATATGACTCAGAGCTCAGGGGCATATTTCATAGCTCCTCTGCTTCCTGAATTACATTAAAAATGTTATTGATAGGAGACAAAATGAACCTTGGACTTTGAGAGCGAGGACTGTCTCTGTTCCTCGGGCATTTTCATGCTTACTGTGTGCCAGGCATTACAGCTCTCACAGCGAGCTAGAGTTCTGGTCTGTGCGGAGTTAGCGTCTTGTGATATATGTATACATCTTTGTATCACTAATGCTTAGCAAAGAACACTGTACATAGTAGTGCTTCCCCACCGGATAAATAAATGTTCCTCTGCATCCTTATTAGGTTAAAAGGAAGGCTGCTGGCCCTGATTTGTTCAACATCTGTTAATTGAGTCCTGATTATGTTCCAAGCATCAAGCTAGGCATTGGAGATACAGTGGTAAGCAAAGTGAATGTGGCCTGTTTCCTGGTGGGAAGACAGGCCATCAAGTAAGCATACAAATAACTGAGAGCTTGTGCAGGTGCCATGGAGGAATGTACGTGGTGCCATGAGAATAAAGAATGAAAGGCCTGGCCTGGAAAGGGGAAGAGGATTTTGGGGAAGATTCACTAGAGTGATATTGGAGCTCTGGTATGAGAGGTGAACAGGAGTGAATCAGGGCCACCCCTGTTCAAGCAGAAGGACCGGGCTTAGTGCATGTGCAATTTGGTCACAGTTTCTGTTCAGTAGAGGCATCAGTGCAAAGAAGAAGGGGTCTTTTCTCATTACCTTAGCAAGCATTGGGGTGTTCTCTGTGTGCACAGGCAGGGGACAGTGATGTGTGAGCCACACAGCTGACTGGCAGAGGCACTGATACAGTGCAGGCAAGCTGAGACGCGCTGGTCTGTCCTGGGTGCAGCCTCATAAGGAGGCTTGAACTGCTTTGCTGCTGGTGCCTTTTGGCTCCCTGTTGAGTATCAGGCAACAGACTTTCTCAGGGCTATGCCTCAGAGACAGCCTGAACGAGGTGGCTGTGCCGCACTGCCGCCCATGCTCCGGAAGTCCAGATCGGTGCCAGCCCACTGTGAGCAGTGTTTTTGATCACGGTGGGGGTGAGGGTTAGGCCTTTAAGGAAGGAGAGAGAAACTGAGAACAAGTGAGGCTGAGAAATAGGAAAGGAAGGTAAGCCTGAGCTGGTAAAGAAGGCAGAACTCTGGACCAGCAAGCTCTGCAAAAGACGGAAGAGCTTTGTCTGTTACTGGTCCTGAGGGGTGATCCCGAGGACTCGTTCAGGAACACACTAGAGGCTGTCATTGAGAGAAGTGAGCACAGCTCTTAGAGAAGCCTGGAGTAATTATGAGAATTATTTTTAAACAGCATTTATTTTTTTACTCAATTACAGAAATAATTTATGCACAATACAGAAAATTTAGGAAACATGGGAAACATATAAAGAGGTGCCCATATCCTGTCATGAAAGTGTAAGAACCAAATGACATAACATGTGTAAAGGGTCCAGCATTTATCAGGTACTCATTATACAGTAACTGCTGTTACAATGCTGAGGGAGAATCAGCCCTTTTGCTCTGAGAACAAGGCATTTATAATTAGGGATAATGAAATGTCGTGATCATTTTGTAGTTAATCAGCCTTTTAAAATGTGTATTTATGGGGAAGAATTCTTCTTCCTTACCCCAGCATGAGAATGAGAAGGTGAAAAATCCTGAAGATTTGTGGGCATGTTTTGCAGGCTTTGGTATGAGTTCTTGTTAAAAAGCAGCAGGGAGAGCCCCACATGCACTGCCCTCCCATGTCATTCACCCAGACTGATGGCAAAGAGCACTGGGAGGAAGTGTTTGCTGTCCTCAAGCCTTGTGTATTTTCTTTCCCTCTACTATTGATCTGTTAGGATTATTTATAAATCTGATCACACAGATGTTTTATTTAGGTACTTTCTTTGTGAATCACTTACACAATTATCATTTACCCTGGCATTGGCTTTAAACCGCGGAAGATCTGGGTTTAAAGATGACACTTCCCTGCTTATTCACCCAGACTGTTTAATGGCATCTTCCTATAGACTGCAGCCAGGGCATAGTGCTGTGTTCCTGGCTGCCTCCCCTTCCACATTATTAACCAAACTTCAGGTTAGGCTCTGACTGAGGCAGACCTGTAAAACATCCTAGTGAGGGCCGGTGTCCCTAATCAGTGGGAGAGGAATACCAGGCAGTTCTAGTAAGGTGGAAAGAGAATAATGGAACAGGGAATTGGAGACACTAACAGCAAAATGCTGTAAACTTGGGCCTGTCCCATCCTTTTTCTAGGTCTCAGTCTCTTCATCAGTAGAATAAGGAAGTTGGACTAGTCCATCACTGAGATTCCTAGTTACCTGGAATTGGGGGCAACAGTCAGGCTCATGGCTAAGCACTGTAGTGCTAATGATTGAGGCTTTGGGAAGATATGAGTGTTAGCCTGTTAATCATTCATTCAGTTGCACATACTTGTTTTATCACTTTTCTGTTTCTTACATTTCGTAAATTTTTTTTAATGTAATTTTAAAAACACCAAAGGAAAACGGGCTTAGAGGAAGGAATCAAAAGACTAGGGGTGCATCTTGAAGGGAGACCCTTGGTTATGGTTTAGATCAAAGAAAGAGAAGGGGCTTACCAGGAAAAGAGGCGGGGAAAACCTGTTAGGTAGGAGAGCCAAGAGAATAAAGGAGAAGAGATTTCCCTAGAAGGAAGAGGAGTGGATTGGTCATACATGGAAGTCAAGGAATTTTGAAGTCTAGCTGGAGAGAGGTAGGACCCTCTGGATGGATTAAAAAAAAAACATGAGTGTCCTTCAAAGGATACTTTATATAGAGCAGTCTGAGCAAAAGCTTGATTTAGAGATTAAAGAGGCTGTGAAGCAGTGGAAGTAAAGGGTACAGACCTGTGGTTTACAGTGGTTGGTGGGAAAAAATTTGAGAGAAAGAGAACAATAATTTGATGGGGTGGAAGAGCAGCTAGTGGAGTGGTCGGCAGAACTGTGTTGTGAAGGGCAGTGAGAGTTGTGCCTATATAAAACTGTGCCTTCTACTCACACAGAAATCTAGTAGAAAGAAAAGTGATAGGTGGTAGGACAGTGAAGTGGATACATCTTAGACTTTGGATGGAGCCTAGCTGCCTGGACTTAGTGACCTGTGACCTTGGTCAAGTTGCATAGCCTCCTTATACCCCAGTTAACCAGCCAATAGAATGAGGATGACAGTACTGTACCTTGTAGAGGTGTCGTGAGGTCACAGATGTAAAGCATCTTGCAGCAGTGCTGGTTTGTGCTAGATGAAAGGGTGGGTGATAGTGATGGTATGATTAGGGACAGTAGGACCCAGAATTCAGGTGGGAGGGGCGCTCTGTAGGGTTTTCATTCTAACATTGTTAGGAAAAACCCTAGGAGCCAGTTATTCCCAGTAGAAACCTAGATGCAGTAATAATCATTGAGTAAGAAAGAATATTGGGTCCAGGACTTATGCCGCATTCTGATTATTTCCCTCAAAAAAAAATAGGAAACACTGCTTTCTTTAGTGACTGTGGATGCCCAGGTCAGCAGAGGTCTCGGTTTTCAGTGCAGACCCTGAAGCACCCACCACTTTCTGGTACTTTTTAAATTTGTGCTGTGGTTTATCCTACAGATTAGTCAAAAGAAGTTGAAAAAATATGAAAAAGAGTATCACACCATGAGAGAGCAGCAGGCCCAACAAGAAGACCCCATCGAGCGATTTGAGGTTCGTTTGCATAAGGCCTCGGTGATGTGAAGAGCTTTCACCTTTTCGTGTCATATAATTGTGCCTGTAGCTAGCTTTATTAAGTTCTTTTTAATTCAGTTCCACTCTTTCTAGATTCAAGTTTAATGTGAGTTTATGAATGAGAAAGCAAGATTTGTTTTGCATCAGACCACTGCCACCCGTTTAGTGGCCTTTTGTTACAGTTAATAAGAAGTAGCTGCTTGACAAGGTCACTTGAATCAGTTTAGTATTTCTCTGCGGAGACAGGAAATAAGGAATTGTTGGTTGGTAGTATGTAAGACCGACAATGGTCTCCCATAATTTCCAAAGGACTCAGAAATTAGTATTGGACGTTATCCCTCAGAAATTGTCATTTCAATAAGATTTTTGTGTCTGTAACTGGTTTCTCTCTACCTATCCTTCAGCGGGAGAATAGACGTCTACAAGAGGCTAACATGAGGCTGGAACAGGAAAATGATGACTTAGCCCACGAGCTCGTGACCAGCAAGATTGCACTGCGAAAGGACCTGGATAATGTAAGTCAGACTCGTCTGAAGGGATAGGTTATACTGAGACATTTGACGTCAGCCTTAATCAGTGAAGTCTTTGAATTTTAGTGTTCATTATTCTAGTTACTTAAGAGTTTCCCTCTTACAGTATACCTTGCTCTTGTCAGGATTACTTCCCCTCTTCTTTCAGCTTTACTATCTCATTAAGGCCTCCTTACCATGTTTTTTTCTAATTAAACACACAGACCTTAAACTCCTGTCCAGACATTTGTTGAGAGACCTTTTGGCTAATCTTGTGCTGTCATAATTGGTACAGGCATTTAATCATTATAATTTCCTTACCTCCCCCCAAAGACAAGAGATTGTGTTGTTCTCCACATTATGTACCTGTTGAGTCAGCATTGCCAGTTGTAATAAAGCTCGGCCTCAGCAGCTTATGATTTCAGCAGTAATTTTTGTTGGCAGGTGGTCTGTTTTTCTTTGCTTCTCCAAATCTTAAGAAGCTTGAGATGTCTTACTACACTGATAGACAGTGACGGCAGTGGAGGGGCAGGGGGAGGACTTGATAATGTGGGTGAATATTGAAAGCACAAGGTTGTTCATGTGAAACCTTCGTAAGAGTGTGTATCAATGATATTTTAATTTAAAAAAAGTTTGAGATGATGGCTTTCCTGGCAGAGTGTTTGTCCATTTTCTGTGCTACAAGCTTCCCTTAGAAGTATAGTCTGTTGTTCATGGTTTAGGTCAGAGGCTGGCAAATTTTTTTTTGTAAAGGGATAGATAGTAAATATTTCAGGCTTTATGAGCCATATAGTCACTGATGCAACTATTTAACTCTACCATTGGTGTAGAAGTAGCCATAGACAATAAGTAAGGGAATGAGTATGGCTGTGTTCCAATAAAAATTATTCACAAGAATAGGTGGCAGGCTGGATTAGGGCATGGACTATAGTTTGCCAGCACTTGACTTAGATGTTCCTGTCAGCTTCCCATGGTTGCTTTTCTGGTCATTGGTTTCCTGAAGTTCTAGAGATAGGCTAGGCTGTTCAGAGTTTACAGAGGACTTACATGATATATTGAACCCCTCACAAGGTCCTTGACATCTACCAGTTGTGTATGAAAATATTGTGTACTACTGTATTTCTTTGAAAATCTGTGCTTTTGTTCAGTTCCTGAAGTGGTTCACATGTCAGAGAGAGAGATGGCAGTATCTAGTGGTTCTTACTACTTCTCTTTAGAAGTAGAATAGTGGAGTAAAAAATTTTGAACAGACCTGGATTCTATACCAGCTACTCTACCTTTGATTAAAATATGGGGATGTAGAATATAATAGCTGTTGAGAATTACTGATTTGAATTACATGATGTGGTGTATATGGAAGGACCACCAAAGAAGAAATCCAGCATCAGCAGTGTTAGTTTCCCTGCTTGTACCAATGTCGGCTAAAAATAGCCACATGTAACCAGGAAGGCTCCTCTTCTCAGTTTTTGCAGGGAGGGTGTTTCAAGGTCATTAGCCCTCAGTAACCGGAACTTGGAGGTCTCACTGCTTTTTGGTTTACTACAGTCCTGCTCATCAGGTTTAGGTTTCCTCCCTATGGGCCAGATTCCCCGCACAACCTCTGTTGTCCTTTATGGAAATTGTTCTGACACTGTTGAAGCATTTCTGCCAAGTGTGTGTAGGGAAGTGGGGGCACACTAGCAGGAACTATGGAAGCAGGGCCACAGGGAATGTCTCACAGCAGCTGTAGGTGCTGCAGAAAGGCATTGAAAAAGTAAAAGGAAAGAAAATGGGTCGTGACACGTTATTGATGTTCTACAAAGAAATTATGTTAGGAGGCAACTTAAGCTGAAATTACAGTGGATTTTTAGTTTGAGATGTTCCATTCTCCAGTCTGATGGGCCTGGTAATGACCTTGATCGGTCATTCAACAGTAGGCTAAGGTGGATGATAGGCTTCTTGAAGGCTTCTATATATAGTCTTGAAGCCTGCCCCCAAACAGTGTGAACCTTTTTTTCAATTTGTCTTATCCTGATCAAATAGCTAGGTTCTATTCCTGATATCAGAAGTGAGAGACAGTAAAAGATAATATGAATTCCCACTTACTTGTGATCAGTGTGACCAGCCCTATGATAAGTGCTTTGCTGAGCTCTAATATCTCTTATCCTAATCTCAGCCTTGTAAGAATAGTAACATGAGCCCCTTTAATGGATGGGGATGTTTTCACAATCATGAAATTTAGACTCAGGGGGTTTCAGGTACCTAGGAAGAAACAGAGCCAGAAATCTAACCATGTTGGAAATGCCATGTTGTCTCCAGAATAAATATGGAACAAGAAGCCAAGATTTGATGTCATAACTACATCAAAACCTGAGTTGAGGAGGACCAGTGAGACTGATGTGTAACAGTGAAAGTTTCTTGAGCGCTTGGTTCTGGCCCCTGCCCCAGGTGCTCTGTGTATAGTAGCTCATCACATCCTCAAACAACTCATATTGTATAAGGTGCACCACTGTGGTCCCCATTGAGGCAAGAAAGTGAAATGTCTCCTGGGTCAGTGTTGGTCTGTGGCAGAGCCTTCAGATTGAAACCCAGATGGCTGACACCAAGCTCGCTCTGCTGACTTGGGTCAGGGTCCCTGCTGCCTTTAGAGCTCAGGCACAGCCAGGCAGGCCCTGTCCCCCGGGCATTTACATGTCCGGAAGATGGCCCTTCCCATGCCAGACTCAGAGTCTCTTTCCCGGTTAGTCTTCTGTTTCTTCTGGTTCATCACTGAAAATCACCTAGGTTCTGAAGAAGGCTTAAAGGTCCTCTCACCCTTCTTTACTTCAGGGGCACAGGTTTTTGAAAGAACTTAATTCCTTTCAGCTCTTCCCCTCTGCACCCCAGAGAAAAGCTCTGGTTTGTGACTTAACAGGATTTCCAGAACCTTCCATTGATTTTACATCACTGTCATTCCTCACCTGTTACTTCTCTTACTCATTCCACAGCAGCTGTAGAGAAATTCTGTCAGCCACTGAGTCCCTTGGTGACCCCAACCATGCGTTCTCCTCTTACAAAACGGGAGAAAATGCCCTGATACAGTGCTGAAGGCTGAGAGGGAACCTGTGCAAGGGACCTGGCACAGGGCTGACAGCACCGTATGAGTCCCCTCTGGCATGGCTGCTGTCTACACTGAGACAGAGTGATAGGAGCAGGGTAAAAGGCACAGCATCTGGAGCCCTGCTGCTGGGGTTTGAGGTGGGCTCCCCTCCCTTACCAGTTCTGTGACCTTGAGCAGGTTCCCACTGAATTACTTCAGCCTTGTTAATCAAAAATCAGTTGACCCTATATATATATGTATATGGGTCTCCTCAACTCTGCTCCACTGATCTATACGTCTGTCCTTATGCCAGTACCACACTGTCTTGATCACTGTAGCTTTACAGTTTTAAAATACCAGGTCATGTGCATCCTCTAACCTTGCTGTTCTTTTTAAAAAATAGTTGGGCTATTCTAAGTCATTTGCATTTCTGTGTAGGTACTAGAATTGGTTTGCCACCTTCTAAAATAAAGGCCTTCTGGAATTTGAGTGGGATTGCATTGAATCTATAAATCAACTTGGGAAGAATTAACATCTGAACAATAATTGAACATTCTAATCCATGAATATGTTACAATTTTCATTTATTTAGGCCTTTCAGTTTCAGCATTGTTCTTAAGTTTTCAGTTAACAAGATTTCCACATATTTTAATCTATTATAAAAGGTTTTTTTTTCTCAATTGCTTTTTCCAGATTTTGCTAGTGTCTGGGAAGTACAGTTGATTACGTGACCCTTTATCCTGTGACCTTGCTAAATTCACTTAGGATTCTAGTAGCTTTTTTGCTTATTTTTTAGGATTTTCTACATACACAGTCATATTATCTCCAAATAGAGTTTTATTCCCTTTCAAGCCCTTGTGTGTTTTTTCCCTTTGCCCTCCTGTGTGGACTCGGGCCTTTAGAACAGTGTTGAATGCTGAGAGGACCTCACTGCCTGTTCCAGATGTTAACCTGTAGAATCTTTCATAGGTCTTTCTTCCCATTTGCTGAGAGTTGTTGTCATGAAGGGGTGTTGAATTTTGTCAGATACTTTTCTTGTATCTGTTAAGGTGATTATTTGCTATATCTATATGGTGAAGTGAACTGATTTTTCAATGTAAACCAACAATGGGGTTTCCATTTTTTATTAAAGATTCTTATTTGTGTTCATAAGGAAGATTTTTCTGGAGTTTACTGTTTTTGGTTTTGATGTTGGGGCCTTCTTAAGGAATTTGTGTAGGATTGTTCCTTGATTAAACCTTTTATTTAAATGCCTTAGTGAAGCCACGTGGGCCTGGGATTTTCTTAGCAGGAAATCAGTTGATTTTGAATTCAATTTCTTTCCAGATTTGGCACTATTCAGACTTTAAAATTATCCATATATATATATAATATGTGTTTTTCAAGTAAGTTATCCATTTCACTTCAGTTGTCTAATGTATCGGCATATATAGTCACTGATATTTTCTTAATCTTTCAATGTTTATAGGCCCTGTTGAGACGTCCTTTTCATTCCTGCTCTGGGTCATTTGTGTCTTTTCCATCCTTAATCAGTTCATCAGTTGTATTGATCTCTTCAAAACTCAGCTGTTGGTTTCATTTTTTTCCCTCTGTTTTGTTTCATTGATTTCTGCTTGTTATTTCCTTCTAATTTTCCTTCAGTTTAATTTGCTCTTTTGCTAGCTTTTTAAAGGGGAAGCTTGATCACTGACTTCAAACTTTTCTTCTTTTCTAAAATAAACATTTAAAGTTAAAAATCTCTATGAAGCTCTATTTCAGCTTCATTCCACACATTTAGACATGGTGTGTTTTGTTTTCACTCAGTTCTTGTGATTTCTTCTTTAACCTGTAAATTAATTAGCAGTGTTTTGTTTAATTTTCAGCTGTTAGGGATTTTTCCCAGTAATTTTTCTATTGTTGATTTCTAATTTAATTCAGTTGTGATCAGAATGCATATCCTTTCTGATTTTAATCTTTCGAAAACATGTTTATGCTTAATTTAGGGCCTACCATATGGTATATTTGGGTGGGTGTCCCCCGCACACTTGGAAAAGCGTACGTGTTCTGTTTTTGTGGTGGGAGTGTTCTGTAAATGTCAGTTCAGGCAGGTTGGTTGTTGTTCAAGTCTTACTTAGACTTCTGGTGTTTTCTGTCGACTTGTTCTGTCATTTACTGAGGGAGCAGTGGGGGCATCTCTGACTGTAATCATTTATTTCATCTGTTTTTTCTTTTGGTTATGTTATTTTTTGCTTCTTGTAATTTGAATTTATGCATGCATTTCAGATTATTACACATTCTTAATTGAGGTTATGAAGTATCCTAAGTTGTTCAGAAATGTGCTCTGTCTGGTATTCATACTGGCCCTGCAGCTTTCACGGTACTGTTGGGAGTATATCCTTTCCATCCTTTTACTTGTAAGGTGTCTGAGTCATTGCACCTAAAATGGATTTCTGTAACTGGTACATAGTTGGGTCTTGCTTTTTTCACTCGGTTGGATAATATCCTTTTAATTGGCATGTTTAGACCAGTTACATTTAATGTAATTACTTATATGGTGGATTCAAGTCTGCCACCTTGCTGTCTGTTCTCTATCAGTTGTATTTGTTTTTTCTGTCTTTCCTTTCTTCTTTGGTTTAATTGGGTATTTTCATGATTTCATTTTGTCTCTGTTGCCTCAATAGCTGTTCTGGAACTCTCCTCTCCTGAGCTCTGCCCCCACAGCTTCCCGCCACCTCAGCATCCTTGGCTCTTCGAGGTGGGCTTTGTTTGGAACCCTTCACCCTGTTCCTTGGTCCAGAGTGTACCTCTGTGCAGAGACCTAGGGTGGCAGACTCTCCTTGTTTGTTTTATTCCTCCCAGGAATCACGGTTCTTTGTTTATTTTCAGTGTCCAAAAACAGTAGTTCACATTTTTCTGTTCAGTTTTTTTCCCACAGTGAGAGGGTCTTGAGACAGAAGACTCAGCTCATGGCCTGACTGTCCTGTACATCTTAGAATCAGTCCTAGTATCGATCATCACCTCGTAGTATGACACAGAGCTGAGAGAACATAAGTACGTGCTGTAAGCACAAAAGTCCTGCTCAGAAGTTCTTACTGAGTCCAAGGGAGAGAAGAGAGAAGCAATAGTTCTTCAACTGACTAAAATAAAACAAAACCTTGAACAGGACTTTGCTCTCCTTGAGAGTCATTAACTCTGCCTGTGGGGTCTGAGCTAGAGGAGGAGGAGATAAGCCACTCCTCCTGAAAGGACAGGCCTTAAGTCTAGCACCCCATCTGATTGCCTGTATGTGCAGTTCACAGGAATTAACAACCTTCTGAGTTTGCTTGTCATACTGTTCTTAGGTCTCCAGTTGAGGCCCCAGTCCTCTAGAACCGTTTCTCCCACGAGAGAGACCGTCAGAGAAAATGTGGTGCAGTAGAAAGCACTTCAGTGAGGTGACATCAGGAACGCTGTTGAACTGCAGGGAGGCCACCATCCCTATGTAAGGAGTGGACAGAGACCTTAATGTGTGGTGCTCTGTAACTAAGAGCTTCCACCCCATTTCTCTGCCCATCTTCTGACATGCTGTAGTCACTAAATCTTCAGCTGCCCTTGGAGTGTTCAGTGTCAGGGACTTTTTATCAGGCACAGGGGTATCATTGTCACTTAACCACCTGAGCTTTGCATGCTTTAAAAAAAGCTGGGCTGGAGGATAGCTATTTTGGATAATAAACAGAGAGTGCCTGGAGAGGGGTGGTCTTCTCTGTCAGATGGTGAGGGCAAAATGTAGAACCTGGTTAGTGAAGCAGAGGACATATGAGAGTTTGGAGGAAGAAAACCAGAGTTTTTTATTACTCTCAATGATAATGATAGCTACCATTCCTTGAGTGGTTGCTGTCTTTTAGGCACTGTGCTGAGTCCTCTCCAGACCTCACCCCTCAGAGGAAAAGCCTGAATCTCAGAGAGGTTCTCCGCGACCTGTCCAAGTGGCACAGGGTTAGGGAGTGATGGGCTCTGACTCTGTAGGAGAGGCTGGGCCTGGCGCTTCTGCAGGAGTCCAGTCTTGCAGTGACTGTGGGCGGACCCTTTTCCCTCTCTGTAGCATCTTAAAATGGTATTCTGGTGGGTAATTTAAATCCCTTCCAATTCTCAATTCTTCCTCTGTTATAGCATCTCTTAAATTTTATAGGCAGAGGAAAAGGCAGATGCACTGAATAAGGAGCTGCTTATGACCAAACAGAAGTTGATTGATGCAGAGGAAGAGAAAAGACGGCTGGAAGAAGAGTCTGCTCAGGTGAGGGGCGCTCCCCTCCCGCACGCCCCCCGTGTCTCGCGCATGGCAGTTGGGAGCTTCGCTGCGGCTTCCCGTGGGTGCCAGAGGACACAAGGGACAGCTCACTTCAGCTTCTCTCCAGAGGCCTTTCTTATTAGCTGTGTTAAGCATAATGGCTCTTAACAATTAAAGCATAGGAGGCGGCAGTGGGGTAAAGCCCATCCTTTCTTGGGGCAGGAGGAATGTGTCAGCAATCTGAGTGCGACCAGCAAGAGGGTCAGCCTTTCTGCAGAAGAAGACATCATGTGATGTCTGGCCCTTCCCCGACCTGTCCGCTGACATCTGCCCCCTAGTGCAAACTCTGGAAGGCTTGTCCTGAGCCCGCTCTCCACAGTCACCAGGTCACAGACCTGCAGCCACTGGATAGCTTTGGCCGCTGTGCTCCTTGGGGCAGCCCCTGCATCCCCATGGCTCTCCATCTGGTAACACTCTAGTCTCAGGCAGGACACATCGGAGGCAAACAGTGATGGGCACTGTCCCTGGGAGGTACTGAAGAAGCAGCAGCCTCTGACTAGCTCTGCGGCCTGTGGTGTGTGCAGCCTCCTCAGGTCAGGTGCACAGGATGGGTTGCACTGGCAGGGGAGAACTTGAGCCAAAGCTTAGTCTGAGGTGGGGTTTGCTCTTTCTGGAAGTTCTGATGTCCCTTCCTCTCCTGGCATCAGGAACGGGGTTAGTACTGCCAAGAGTGATGGAAGAAGGGAGGTGAACTAGAGACCTTCCAGAGTTGGGTCAAGCACTTCCTGGAAAGCCCAGCACTAAGCAGCTGGTGCCAGAGTTTCCTTTATATTTCCCTTAAAACGTTGACTTTGCTCTTTTCAATGTGCAGTTAAAAGAAATGTGTCGACGGGAACTCGACAAGGCAGAATCTGAGATTAGAAAAAACAGTTCTATCATCGGTGACTACAAGCAGGTGGGTCCGGGCACCCTGGAATTGAGCCATGCGCTCTGGAAGCCCTGCTTGCCTGGGTGAAGCGCGTCCCCTCCGCCATGTGCTTCCCAGCTCTGCCACTTTCACTGCCAAGTCACCTTACTGAACTGGACGAACTACCCCACTGACTCTCAGCTGTCAAGTAGTGGCCATAACCACTATCTTGTGGAACTGCTGTAAGGATTCCATGAGATGGTGTTTGTTGTAGATCATGCCCAGCATATAAATAGGCACTTAATGAGTGAGAACCACACTGTGTTCTTGAGAGCATCTCAGATTCAGAATTATGGGCTTATGTTCACATATGGTCCTAAGGTGTAGGCCCAGTTCTCTGACCTGGCTGGTAAGTTTTAAAAACATAACTGATTGGTCTGGGATCTCATGCAGACTATGGCAGGTGTTTGCAACCCATGGGCCAGTGGGTGTGGCCCTGGCAGGTTCCTGCACACCCTAGGCTGATAGATGCAGAGACAGCCAGAGGAACCTCTGCTTGTGTGTCGCCTTCCGCCTTCCCCCGACCCCAAGGTAGCAGCCTGCTCAGTGCTGTCTGACTCACAGTCCAGCTTCCGCACAGAATTCATCTCAAGGCCAAGTGACACATTGCACAAGAAGGTGTCATATCTGTTTATTTCCTTAGATTTGTTCTCAGTTGAGTGAAAGACTGGAGAAGCAGCAGACAGCTAATAAAGTGGAAATTGAGAAAATTCGGGTAAGTTTGCCTTCACCCAAGAGATTTATACCATATAGTTCATTTTACAGCTCTGCCCAGCACAACAGATTTTGCAAGGGGGTAGTTCACTTTGATTTCAAAAGAGAGAAGCTGACAGGTCCCTGATCAGGCCCCTGTCGTGGCCTGGCTCGGTAACCAACCACTGATACTATGGCTGTTGGCTCTGGCAGGGAGTGCGGAGGAGACGCACGGGAGCTCTGGCAGTTAGATCCTCTTCCATCTCGATTTGTGTAGCATCCTCCTCTGGATAACTGGTCAACAAAAAAATACAAGTGCCCCCAAATTTCTGATTGGTGTCATTCAGCATCACACTGAGATGAAGGAGCCCTGCAAGTCATCAATTTTGCTTGAGGTCGGGGTGCAGAGGTCAGGACCACATGGTGTGATGTCACTGCCCATGTTCTGTAGAAAGGGGACACTAGCCCCTTAGATCAGTTCCTTCTACTATAGTGGGTCCAAATGCAGTGAGGACTTTAATTTTGAAATGTTTTATTGCCAATTTGGAAGCTTTTTTAACTCTTTAAGCTGTACCTATTTAGAGTACTTGACAAATTTTACTTAGTTGAATAATTTACTGAAATTTGCTTTACTAACACAACTCAGTGGACAGCAGTGTGGGAGAGGCCTCTGTTCATGTTTGCACAAAACAGTGTTTTACTTGGAGCAAGATTACACCTGGCCTCCATCATAAGAGTTTAACCAGCAGTGTCAAAGTTTTAATATAATTTATTTTCCATTCTAAACCTAATGTTCATTGCAGAAAATTTGCAAAATATGAATAAGGAAAGAAAAACCCGTGTCATCTTGTTACGTACCAGTGTATCACCATTGTTAACACTTGGGTGTATATTCTTTCAGTCTTTATTCTGTTTACTTTAACATACAAAATTTCATTCATTCTAAGATACAAATATTTTTCATGTTTACATCTCTGAAACTGGAACATGTTTTATGACTGATGGCTTTCTGTTTAAAACTGGCAAAATCTTCTCTTCGAGGAACATTAAATGATAACTCTTACTGTCAGTGGCATCTTGATGAGATAAAGTGTGTATCTGTACCCATGCTATAAATACATTATTATGTCCTTGTTCACCCAGCATTTAACCATTGTACAATGTTATGAGAAATTCCTCAAAAACACCTAAGAGGCTGCACACTTCCCTCTGTAAGTGCAGCACAGTATGTTTAATTTCTCCCAGTTATTGGATAGTTTATCCCCCTCTTTTTTCTGTCTCTGATTTTGCAATGAATACTCCTTGTATAAATTTTTATTCACTGCTGGTGCTGCAATTTTTTAGGCAAGATTCCTAGAAGTGAGGCTTTTGGATCAAGACAATAGAATATTTTTACTGCTTATCAGGTGGCTTTTCTAATAGGCTCGCTGTGAGTTTACAAAGAGGGCATGGTTTCTCAGAAGGCTGTAGTGCTCAGCCAAGATGCCATCTCTCATCTCCCCAAAAAGGAGATGCTCACATCTTCCTAAAGGGCCAGTTTCTCTTTGCTTCTTCACACCTGACATTCAATTTCAGCAAAAAGTGGATGACTGTGAACGCTGCCGGGAATTGTTCAACAAAGAGGGGCGTGTGAAGGGCACCAGCTCAGCTAAGGAGGTTTTAGACGAGGACACAGATGAAGAGAAGGAGACGCTCAAGAACCAGCTGAGAGAGATGGAACTAGAACTGGCACAGACCAAGTTGCAGTTGGTGGAAGCTGAGTGTAAGATACAGGTAACAGCCACAGCCCCTGGGCCCCCAGTCCTGGGCCCGACCCCAGTGGACACCGCGCTACCTCTGCTCTGGGTGCAGTGGGACTCGGACCCACGTGCAGGCTTGACTGCCTGGTGTGGGCTGGAAACCCCCGAAATGATGTTTATGGCTTGGGCTTTTTTCCCCTCATAGACTTTGGCCATAATCTCCATGGGAAAAAGCCTGTTACTTGTTATTTACCAGTAGGATTTTTAATTAGTATTCATCTTGTCCTAAGGACTGGACTTTACCACACTGACAGTTACCCATCAAGCTTGGAATCCTTTTGGTGGAGTAGAGAGCACACACTTTGAAATCACAGCTGCAGCCCCAGCTCCAGCTCTTTGACCTTGGGGTGGTCGGTAACCCCTTACCCTTCAGATTCTTCATCTGCAAACAGGTGATGAGGTTCCCTATCTGATGGTCCCCTTCAAGGATCAAACAAGATAATGCATGGAAAGGGCTCAGCACAGTGTCTGAGGGCTTCAGAAATTCACACTTTTTGTCCCAACTCCCATCACCTAACTAGCTTTGTGACATTAGGCATGTTACCTAATTTATCTAAGCCTCCATTCCTGATGAAGAAACTGGAGCTTGTGATGACAGCTTTATACTGCACGGCTAGTCCCACCAGCACCCGCACTGAGCGCAAGGGAGGCTCGGCACTGCTTGTGGAAGGAGCCCCGGTCAGGACTAAGACTTAGCCCTGGTCTCCCACACCTCACACATTCGCTGGACTCTTTGCCAGGCCCTGTTCTAGGGTTGAGGTAACACAGCTAAGACAGGCCTTGTGTGACGATCCAGGACAGTCAGGAAATGCATCACCATGGCACCTGTGGTCAAAAAATGAACACGGATTGCAGCTAGAGAGAAAGAAGAGCGAGCATCCTGATGGAGGGAGCAGCATGTTCAGCCACACGCAGGGAGGTGGCCCGCCCAGTGAGGAGCTTCAGGAAGGAGGGGTGGAGGTGGGCACCGAGCTGGAAGAGTCTGTGGCCCAGATTGTGAAGCACCTCAGATGCCTTGCTAGTGTGTCTAGGCTTTGAAGGTTCTTGCTGGAAATTAATGGTGCAGCTAGAGCTTTGGCTCTGTCTGCCTGGTGTGCAGTGGGGGGACGGGAGGGAGACATTCAGTTACGAGGCTGTCTTAATAAGCAGACTAGGCCAGGAAAGAGGAGGCCTTAACTTGGAGAGATCCCAGAGCTTTAGGCATTCCACGTCTTTCTGTGCCATCTGAGACTGGACGATTTTCCAGAGGCCAGTCGGAATAAATAGGCTGAATTCTCATCTTGGCTCAGCTCTGTGCAGACAGTGTCATTGTGACGAGCCCAGCATCCTGACGTACGTTGTTCCTCCTACAGGACTTGGAGCACCATTTAGGCCTTGCCCTAAACGAGGTACAGGCAGCCAAGAAGACGTGGTTTAACCGAACACTGAGCTCCATAAAGACAGCAACTGGGGTTCAAGGGAAAGAGACTTGCTGAGAGGAGCTCCTGCCTCCAGACACCTTCAGAAAACATGACACCTTTTGTTGCCTTCTTTGGCCAGATGTGTGATTCTGTGACATGTCCCAGGACCAGAACGTACCCAAGTCAGATCCATAGAAGCATGTTGGTAGGTTACTGGACTAGAGCTCACGAACAGGCGGCCTTTGGGGTAAGGTTCTCCTAACTACTGATACTAACAGGCCTGCTAGCTCGACTCATGCTCTGGACACATTCTGGAAAACCACTCCTCCGTGTCGGTGTGACCTTCCAGGCCTCTTCCCAGGGTAGGCCAGCTGGTCACCCAGCCCAAAGGCTGATACATGGTCAGAGTTTGGAGATCCTTCAGGCTGTTGGTTTTTTTCTAAAACTTTAATCTTTTTTTTTTTTAATATACATTCTATATATATTGGGTGGGGGGGAAAGGGTGGGAATCAGTAACTCAAATAATTCTTATCTACTTCATTGCCAGCAGAGGGTCCTCCAGGTAGACATGGAGAAGCACTTTGTTTTAAATAGGAGGGTTTCATGGTTGTAGTTGAAGCCACCTTGTTTTGTTAAGCTGTATGATGCACGGGTTTTGGGTTTGGCGTTATTTACATGTTCCTGATCAATTCTATGCAACTCTCATAGTTCCTGTTGTTTTTCAGCATTAGCTGCCAAAATGACGTCTTAGGGCTGGGCTGGCTGACTTGACCAACTATGAGACTGAATTAATCCTAATGTGGACAAATCTTATTTTGCTCAATGTGTCGTGTGTGTGTGTGTGTGTGTGTGTGTGTGTGTGTAAAAATATCTTTCCCAGTGCACCCAGTTGACAGTGTTTGAATCCCAGACTACGGCTGATCTGCACAACTTAATTACGTAGTTCTTTGGACACAATTTCTCAAGGTTTGTTGGACTCTGCTCTCCCTGCCCTTACGAGAGCTGTGAAGAGCGCCCTTGCTTCAAGGTTCCTAGTGTTTTCGCACAATAGGACATCCAAGTGAGAAGACATTGAGCTGGCTCTTTACATAAATGGGAGTATGTGCAGGACACACACACCGACCGGCCTGGGTCCCCCAAAGCAGCATTGTAGACCTTGCTGTTGAGATGGGCTGCAGGTTCCCACTTAAAACATCAAAATGGAGGTATTAGTACCTTTATAAAAATTTAAATAAAACCTTAAGACTTTTAATTGATACGGTGATTGGCAGACAGGCCGTCCCACAGATGATTCCACCGTCTCTTGCGTGCAGTGTGAGGGTAGCTCTTCCAAGAGGCACTGGTTTGTATATAAAGACACTTGGGTGACTTTGTATCTCTTCCTGTCAGCTGTCCTAACGCTTGCTGAGGTTGTCTGTGATGAGGGTGGTGGCAAGCAGCGGCCCGCTGCCCCCAGACCATTCCCTCTGCTGCTTTGTGTCTGTCTTGTTCAAGTCCATCAGGAACTGGGTGCGTGGACTTTGTGCTAGGGTAGTTTCAGTGTGTCAACTTTATGAACTGAAATATAAACCAGTAAAATTGTATTACTATTTCTTTTGTTGGTTTTATTTTAACAGCATATTCATTAAATATTTTGGTACAAACAGCACTGCTTTGTAAAAACCGGCTTTATCATTATGTGACCTGCCACCACAGGCAGTCAGGGAAGACCGCACTCGCCATCCAGCAGGCGTCTGAGTGTTATAGGCCACCTTGCCCTCCATCCAGACACGTCGGGGCAGCCTGGGTGCGCCAGGCCGTGGGCGTCAGAGGCACGGGGTCTGTGCTCCGGGAGGCTGGTCCTGGGCCTTCGCCGGGAATACTGCACCTCTGAGAAGGGCTGAGAGAGCCTGCGAGGCGCTGTGTGTAGGTGAGGGCAGGAGCTCAGGATGTAGGGAGAACGTGCCAGACAAAGCAGCTCCCCAGGCAGAAATGGGAGAGGGAACTTCAAGCCCAATATGTGAATGGGAAGAAGAAACAGCTAAGAACAGAAAGGCAGCCACAGCACCTGGAGTCCAGTCATGCTCTGCTAAAACTCCCAGAACAGTGGTGGCCTGGACAGGCACATATTTTAGAAAACTCCCAGCCCCTAAGCCGCCATCCTTCGCCACCTCACCCTGCCTTCTCCACAGCAGGAAGAGGAGCTGTGCTTCCCCAGCCCTCTGGGACCCCCACCCCCACACACAGCCCTCAAATGGAAGCGGGGCTGGGATGCAGGCTCCCCGGGAAGGTGGTAGTGAGTCGCCCTGCCTTGTCTTCTCTCCTCTGCACTGAAGCTGAGCAGGTGCCTAAGGGGCCGGCGCCATGGCAGGCGCTCTGCAGAAGCCAGCACAAGGGCTCCAGGGCACACTTGGGATCCCTTTACTGTTCACAGGCTGGAGCACTTATTCCTGGGCAACCAGGACAAGATTCCAGCAGGGTCAGCCTGCTCTAACCTTTTCCAGTCCCGAGGGTCCTGGTGCTTAGGAGGGTAGGGGCTCAACAGAAATCCTGCCCCCCCTGCAGCTGTGCCCTGGCCCAGGAGAAGGAGTGCGTTTATCAGCCTTGGCACATGGGCCTAAAGTGACGCAGATGGGGTCCCGCCCTTGGGGAGATTCCCTCGTCCCTCGAGACAGATTGAAAATAGTAATTGCAACACTATGCCAAGTGTGGTAACAGGTATGTGGGGTCCTGGGGAACAGGGAGTCCATATGGAATTGCAGGGGATATGGAGTCTTTTGCACTGACAGCTAGGGGGATGGGTCTCCTAGTTAAGAAGCCAGGTCAGCGTTCAGATGGAAGAAATGGTGGATAGCACTGTAGGCTGATGGGGCCGAGCGATGGGAGGTGACACTGGATGGTCAGATCCAGGCCAAGGAGCTTGAGGGGTGGGGGAGCTACTGGGCAGTTTTAGTTTTAAGCCAACTTGATTAAAAAGGCTTTGGGAAGTTTCCTGTCTTGCCCTTTAAGAAGAAAGGATGGGAGGAAGAGAAATTTAGAGTGATGAGGGGTGACAGAATGGGGAGGGCCAGATTTGAGAAAATTCCTGTATAGTCAGTGAAACTTGTCAAGGGAAAGATACAGCAGGAAGAGGAATTCAGCTTTCAGCGTGCGGATCTGAGACGGGCCGGGGAAGTACCGGTGGGAGGTGTCCGCTGTGTGGGCACTCAGTTGTGTGGGAGTCTCCACCACAGGATTTCTGAGCTCCAACACTCGGTAGTCCTGTGTTGGGACACTGTCCTGTACGCTGTAGCCATGCAGCCACATCCCTGGTCTCCACGTACTTGGTACCACCACCACCTTCATCACAACCAGAAATGTCTCCAAATATTCCCTGAGGGCAAAATCACACCTGGTGGAGAACCCCTGCTCCAGCATGTAAGCTAAAGCTAGGAGAGTGGCTAAGCCTGTCCAGAGATGAAGGGCCAGCTGGGAGGCCATTCAAGTGGGGAGAGAGTGGACATGGAGCAGGTTGTGAGGCTCTAAACCTGCAGAGAACAAGCAAGCCCCACCTTGGGCAGGACCAGAAGAGGCTCAGTGGATTTGGTTCTGGGAAGTTGCTGGTGCCTGGGGTGGACCCGGGAGATGGGGAGGTGCAGCAGAGAGGCCAGACTGCAGTGGGGTGAGAGGTTGGGAGGGGAGGAAGCAGAGAAAGATTTTTAAGCCTTGCTGTGAAGGGAAGTGGGAGAAAAAGGTGGGTGGGTGGAGGAAGTAACTGTGGTAGGAAGAACAAAGAGCCTGAGGCTTGTGCTGGAAAAGCAGACCCTGGTTCTAACCATGGCCACGGGAGATGGCCTAATTGGGGCTGCTCTCAAGGTCGAAAATACACACAGGCTGCGTGGACCATGTGGCACCCTTTTGAACCTGAGCTGATTTCCAGCACACTATTAACTCTCAGGGGGGAGAAGGCACCTCCCAGAAGGTGTCTGCTCTGAATTCAAGTCCTAGTGGCAGGAAAGAAGGAAAGAAAAGTCCACGAGAGCTAAACATAAGCCCAGAACAGCACTCCCAGCTCCAAGCCGACCCAGCAGTTGTGAAAACCAGTCTAAGTCTACATAGGGGCCCCCTGTGACCTGGGAGTCATTTGGCCTCTGCAAGCCTGTACCGTCATCTGACTGGTAGGGGTTTAAAGGATTGTAGTACTTGCCCAGAGATTTGCCCAATTCTGACACTGGGGTTCAGATCTCCTAAGATTTATCTGGGGACAGTGAGCGATCAAGGAAGATGGCATAAAGATCAGGGGCATACAGAATGACTGAGGCACCCACACTCTCTACAGGAGGACCCAGCACTAAGTTCTCTACTCTTCCCCCACCTTGTAGGTGAAGAAATTGGGCCCATAGAGAGGTTCCTGCTCAGGCTACCCGGCGAGGACATCACCCCACATCTGACGCCCCGTGACCCTGTGGGCAGCAGGTGGGTGTCACCTCTCAGCACTCCACTACAAAGAGCACACCTGGGCATTTGGGGCCAGAACACTGGGTTCCAGGCTACGAGCTTGGATGCACACCTCACTAGAAAGTCACCTGACTTTTCCAAGTTTTCCTTGTCTGTGCAGTGGGGTCAGTACCTCCCTCAAGACTTCTGAGCTACTGTTAAGCTCTTGACGCGTCTCGTGGTGGTTTCTCTCCAGTTACTAGAACACCCGAATCAGATTTTTCCCAGGTTGGAAAGTACAGGTGAAAGCCTTGGCCCCATGATCCCAAGACCTGGGATTTCAAGCAGGTACCTCCGCCGCCTCTTCTAGGGCCCATCCAAGAGCAGTAGTGCTCCCTCCCTCTGACCCCAGCTTCAGCTGAACAGGCTCTTCCCTGTGCCAGTCACAGGCAAACCCGGCAGGCCAGTGGGAGCAGTGGGCCAGCTCTTGCAGTCAGTACAAGGGTGGTGGTGAATCCAAAATGACTGACAGTGTGCAGGGAGAAGGTGGGCCCTGAGTTCCCAGTGAAACAAACACCTAGCGCCTTTGTCCACACACCGCTCCTCGTAGCTGGAGGGCAGCACTGGGGTGGGCTGCAGCCTGTCCTGGCCCCTTTATCATCTCTGGAGCCCTCGTGTCCTGATCTGGAATGTCTGGGTAATGCCCACTCTCCTTGCAAACAGATGTGAGGACAGTGAGGTCTGTGAAAGCACGTGGTACCTTCTGAGGTTTAGGATTCATCCCTTCACATGAAGGGCAGATGCTGTCCCGTGTACTGAGCAGGAGCGTCAGTCATGAGGGCCAGGAAAGTGGCTCTGCACAGAGTAACTCAGCCCATTGCTGTTTAAGACGGAAGCTTTTATTTTTATTCATCCAAATGGGGGAAATGCAACATGTCAGGGCATTACAGGCCGCAGCAGCCGGACAGGAGGATCAGTCTATGGCAGAGTCCAACACAGTGCGTAGGAGCCACAGTGTGGGTGCTGCCTGTGGAGTCAGGGTGGCAGAGAGTCCCTTTGGGTGAAGGCCAGGCTTCTCTGGGCGAGGCACTGGTGACAGTCCACATATGCAGGCTGCTGCTTCTAACACGCCGAAGGTTCAACTGTCACAGTCCTACATGTTACCACTGCCCCAGAAAAGGAGGACAAGTCCGTGGTGGTGGTTTTCCAATATTTTTGTTTAACATAATACACAACAGAGAGTTATTGCCAAGGACTTTGCACCGCAAATTATACTATTTACAATTGTGTATTCAGGAAAAAAAACAGTAAGTAGATACAGATATTTTAAGTAGATGTCTAAAAACTACCTTGGCCATCACCAGACCAGAGTGCGGGTAAGCTACAGCCAGGAGTCCACTGCCACGTGCACGACCATGCAACAGGGAGAGGTTTCTACCCACGGCTATGCTCAGCCTTCTCCATGCTGCCTGCGCCCCCCTCCCCCGGCCCGGGCCTGAGCAAGAGCCACCTGACCCCTTCACAAGGGAAGCCCCTCCAGGCAGGAACACTTCCTGGCAGGCAGACCCGGCCCCTCGTCAGCCCCTTCCCCAGCTTGCCCTGCCAAGAGCACCCTTGAGACCAGGCCCATCAGCCTCTGTTCCTGGAAGTGTCCTCACCCCAGTGAGGGCTCCTTCAGGAGCTCTGTCTTTCTAAGATGTGGCTGGGGCCCAAGGAGGCACTTACAGAGATCGACAGGCCAGCAGACGGGTCCCAGGTGAAAGGCCTGACTTCTAAGATAACTTAGGGAAAAACAAGATAAATGCTGCTAAGGGATGAATTATATGAAGTTTGCTCAAGTAAAATGGCTCAGGACTCACTAGAAGATGAGGGCCAAAGACCTGACCAAGTGTTCACTTTGCCTCAAGCCCTGGGGAGGGAGGCGGTCTGGAGGTTGGAGACAGCTCATCAGCCAGCCGAAGCCACCCTAGACTCCCGGGACACATAGTTAGGCCCCTAGTCAGGGGCCTTAGGGATGCCTGCAGTCTGGCTCCCCTGTTTAGTTTCTGAAAATAAGCCTTCCTGTGTCCAGGAAAGGTGGTAGTGAGTAGTCACTGAGCCACCTCCCACTCGGCCACGGCAGGGCCCAGCACTGGCCAGCCACACTAAGTGACTGAGGGGAGGAGCAGCACACAGTGTCCCCCGCCGTGAAGTACAGAGTGGGCCTTGGAGCAGGAGATGCTGTCACGGTCAGGGTCCAACAGCAGCACCTCTGGCGTGTCAGGTGAGAAAAGGGGCTGTGGGAGTGAGGGTTTCCCGGCTAAACTCCCAAGTCCTACCTCGTGTGTGGGCTGCAGCCTGAGGGAGCCAGTGAGATGCGGTACCGGAGGTCACAGAGGCCCCGCTCTGCGTCCCTGTGGCCAGAGGCGTGCTCTCGGGGAGAGGAGCAGGGCTGGCCCCGCAAAGGGGGAGAGCTGGACACTCAAGAGGGCAACTTTCTGAATTACAAGTCTCACCCTGTTGTCCCTATCCTTCCTTTGTTTCTGTGAACGTGGCTTCCTAGAACAGAAATGTTTGGGTTGGAGTCAAAAAAAGAACTTTGCCTAGGCAGGAAAATGAGGCAGAGGGCATGGGGCCTCTGGCCAGGGCAGTGACTGCCATGCCTGCCTGGTGGAAGGCCCCTCTGGCTTCATGGCCGAGCCAGGCTCGCCTCTGTCCTTTCCCCTCCTGTGAGTCCAGAAACGCCTATAGAGATCACAAACCTATGGGTGTCTGAGAGCCCTCCCACAGCCCCGAGAGGCGACCAGGCAGCAAGAGACAAGCCCAACAACAGCGCCAGCGTGCCCCAGAGGCACAGGTCTCAGTGACTCTCCCTCCCAGCACCTTCACTGGTTCCCACCTGGCAAAACAGCTTCCCTTGGCCCAGGTGGCACCAGTCCCTGGCTCTCAGCAATGGCCTGCTGCCCTGCCCAACCACTCAGGGCAGCACCAGACACCTCGCCTCCTGACTGGGACCCCAGAGGACTGGAGTGACACAGGCCCAATGGAAGCTGCTCTCTGCTGGAGGAGCCTGTGTGGAGTTTTGGGCATGTGCGCCCTCTTCCCTGAGCTCCCACAGGCCTGTTGGGGGAGCTCAGTGAAGCGGCATCTGTGCAGGCGCTGGCCTCAGGTCTTTCTCCAGTCCCTCCTGTTACTGTGCATGAAGTGCACATCGCCTCCCAGCTTTCATTCGCTGTAACTGTGTCAGGCCCTCACGAGTGTGCAGTAAACAGCTTCCTTCACCCACCTCTGAATACGGGCTTTTGAGCACAGAGAGCACTATGTTTACAGGAATAGTGTAACTGCCTCACTTTTTCTTTTTCACCACCCCACTGAGCCCCTCGGGGCAGGTCCGGCCTGGAGTGCTGTCTGCTTCAGCCTGGCACACGTGCACATCTCGCCTCAGTAGTCTGCAGGCTTGACAGTCTTATCATTTGCTCTGTGTGCTGGACACAGGCCTGACCGCAGGTGCAAGGCCAAAAGCAACTGGAGACAGGTGGTGCTGTCTTACGTGATCTTTAGGATGACAAGACAGAAAAAGTCTGAAGCTCTTAATCATGTCAAAAACGTGTGGTGCTCACCAGCCCACTGAAGCCAGCGGCCAGAAAACCACCCAGCTCTAGGCCTCTCCCCCGACTCGGGTACCAACAATAACCAAACCCTTAGCTAAAGAGTCCAGGCTAACGTGAAAGATCCCATCTGTAACCACAGACCTGATTTTCCCTTCTACATCCAGAGTGACATTTCCAAGATGTACTTGTTCCTTTCCCTCCTGAGCCCGACATTCACACCATTCTCAGTGTCTGACAAGCTCACACGCATCTTCCCTGGAGCTGCTGCCTTGGGGCCCTCCTGACGCCCCCAGTCCTCTTCTCCTCTGGGCCCTATGACCCTAGACTTCCCTGAGCCCTGCTGTGTGTTTTGTTCTGTCACTGTCCACCTCTCACCTAAAACCTCAGGTCCCTGTGGGCACGGACTGCCCCTTCCTCATCCTCAGTACTCACAAAGCCTTTGGGAAGACGGGTCCGAGCAGCAGATGAAAGTTTCCAGTCATGATTAAGCCAGAGGGTGGTGAGTAATCTCTATAGTCTAAAGCAGGGGTTTGCAGAACATGACCCCATTTCCTGTGTGTTATGAGTAGAGTTTGTTGGACTGCACCAAACCTGTCTGCTCACGCATCGTCTCTGGCTGTTGCTGTGCTGTAGTGGTGGAGCGGCGGAGCTTTGACACAGCAAGGAGTCCAGAGTCTTGCCAACTGACTACCTGGCCCTTTCCAGAAGTTCACCAACACCAGGTCTAAGACAGTGTTCTCATATATTTGCACACTGTGACACAAGAGGTGACATTTGTGTGGCCCACTAGGGTAAACAGAAAAGGCCATTTAGAGGCACCTGACCTTAGGGCTCTGACCAGCCAAAAGATTCATGAGATCAATTGTGCAGAAACCCTCCCTGCCCACCTGTCCAGGATGAACCAGAGGTGGCAGGACTGACACACAAAACTGAGGCCCAAAGCAAATCCTTTAGGAATCTCTCACAATTTCTCATTTTTCCCTCGAAGTACTCTGTAAACAGGTCTGCACCTGCCCTCTGGCCAAGGCCGTGTTCTGCAGTATCCCATGAGCTCCAGCCCTTGCCCAGGTAAAGAAATGAACACGTTTGTTTTTAAAAAGCAGTAGGCGTCTGCATGAGCATCTAGTACCTGTCACTCCTTTGACTGGCAAGCCCTACAGAGCAGAACCTTGGGGAGAGGATAAGGTACTGAGTAAGCAGCCTGCAAATCTTCCTATCACCTAAAGAGGCGAACCCAGAGGGTGCAAGATGGGGGCTCAGAACCTCACATCCATGAGACCTGGGCCAACAAGTTCCCATTTCCAAGCACAAAGGAGAGGGCCCTTGCTGTGCTGCAGCCACTCTCCCCACCACTTCTCAGCATCTTCCTTCCCCAGGCCCCACGTCCCCTCATGGGCGCTGTGGCTCCAGGCCAGCTGCCATCAGGCCCACCTTCCCACTCAGCCCAGAGGAGCCTGGTCTATAAAAAGACGCCATTCCTGCCTCTCCATCCCCACTTTGCTGTCACGCTCAGCCTCCATCACCAATCTGGGCATCCATAGCAACCTCTACCACCTGCCCACGGCCCTTCCCCATTCAGCTGGCCAGGAAGATGGTACTCACTGAAGGGCATGTCACCGAGTGGCCCCAAACTGTACATTCCATCTGCCTCCTCAGCCTCTCGAGCATACAGTCCCCGTTAACAAGTGCCTGCCTGCCACCCTGAGGTCATGCCTCCTCTGCACACCACAGCACCCTTGGGAAGCCACCTCCAGTGTCCTGTCTAGTCTCAGCAGGAAGCCTTTGCCGCTGTGCCAGAGCCCCTCTAACCTTCTGTATGTCACTCTGCTCAGAGCAAGTCTGCCTGGTTTGTCTCCTGAACTGAATGGGAGGCCTGCCAGCGAGCCTGCCAGCCATAGAAGACGCCCTGGTTCCGTCTGAGCCCCCGAGCAGCTTCCCCTGTCCCTGTGCAACCCACAGGGGTCAGTGCTTTCACCTCCTCAGTTGTCTCAGCTGAAATCTTGGCATTTCTCCAGCTGTTCCCGCTCCGCCCCCCCCCCCACGGCCTAGGGTAAACAGTAGTAGGTGACCGTGAATGTTTTTCAATAAATCCCTGTGCCCAAGAGGGGAGAAATGGTCATGGCAGTAAACTCACTTCAGCATTCTGTCCAAACTGACCGCCCATGGAAGAATTTCCTCTGCGCTAACTGGACAGCTGGCTTCTTGCTTAAACTTCCCCAGGCCCCACACCCCCTCATGGGCGCTGTGGCTCCAGGCCAGCTGCCACTTCTCACCATGCCTCATCTCCCACAGAAACCCGGTCTGCTTCCTGGGAGGACACTTCAGCTTAAACTGCCCAGCTGGCTTCCTGTAACTGTCTTTACCCTTCCGGAGCCACATGCAACCAGCACACATAACTCTTTAAATAACTGATTAGGTCCATGGTCTCCCCTTCCCAAGCTCCAGCCAATCTCATTCTGAGCTGAGCTTTCCTCAGATGCCACCTTCCAGGGGTTTTCAGCGCTCAGATTATGGCCACATTTTCCTTAATGTAGCCTCCAAGGGCATGAAGGACATTAGAAAGCTGAGCAGCCTCTGAGACCAGGTATGTGTCGGGAAGGGACAGTGAGATCTCAGCATCAGTGCTCTCTGAAAAATGGGTTGCTGTGACAGTGACTCCTGTGGTGAGCAAGTAAGGATGGCCTAGCCAGGGAGATGACAGCCCATGACCAAAACGTGGATGACACTGTACACAAAAAGGCACACTTCAACAGCACATCCCTTCTCTTTCCAAGCCCCAGGGATCCCTCCAAAGGCAATTACTGGTTTATACTTGACTAGGGTAGGGTCCGATTGCAGTACAGAGGACCAGAGGACCATCTGCGGAAGGGGACCAACCGTGCAGCTCACAGAAAGGCTGCCTGGTCTACGGCTGACCAGTCACCTTGCCCTGGAGCAATCTCACAAACCGTTCTTCCGAAAGAACCAGAGAAAGTGAGCCCTTTTTTTCCCCAGGGGAAAGGAAGGCCAGGTAGAGGTGGGCTGCTTTTTGCTCATTTTCTTGCAAACCACACAGGGAGGTAAGTAGAATGCAACACAAGAGAAGAGAGGAGACAGCTGCCAGATGGTCTGGGAACTAGCCCAGGCAGCCGTCCAGGGGCAGAGAACACCAGGGCTGGGCACAGCGCTCACGGTGGGTGGGCTCAGCTGCGTAGCAGCTGTGTCATTTGAGGCAAGTCATTTTGTCTAAGCCTTCATGTCCTCATCTGTAAAAGAAAATTTCTAGATCCCAAAGTTATGGTAAAAACAAGAAGAAATGTTATTTCTGCTGTGTGGTTTAAAACTTGCTCATTAGGAGCCACAGTGTTTTGCCACAAACAAACTGAGTGGTTTGGAGAAGTCTCTGGGCTTCAGTATCCTTGTCTGGGGAGTGGGGACAAGCCATGCATTGCTCCCTCTCCTAACTATGGGTAGAGCAGGAAATAAAATGGTAACTGGGCAAGAGCTCTGCTGTGTTAGGTTCTGCAGATGCCAGGTACTCACACGTCCTCACACACGTCATCTCTCTAGAACTCGTACAACCTGCATTTAAAAGAAGGTTCCTTCTTCCTGCCCCCCTCCAGGATTATGGCAGGTGGCAAAGAAAAATGACCAGGTGCCAAGATGATGATGCCTTGGAATGAGGGAAGAACGCCCACGTGCCCCTAAGCGGAGACGCGGTTAGGCGTTAGTTGCCAAAGGAGCTCTGAAGCTGTGTGCGGCAGCAGGACACTCAGACAAACTCAGCTGAGCGGCTCACAGGCAACAATTCAGGGCTCACCAAGCTCGGCCCAACCTAGAGGGAAGCCTGCCACCTCCAGGCTGGCCCCCTTCCCTGAAGCCAGGGAAAACTGGCAGTCAGAACAGGCTGTTTAGCAGAGATGCTACGGTGCCCAGGGACACCTCCTGCACTTAGACCCCAAACCCTCCGTGCCCCTCCTTCCTCTCACCCAGTGATCCAAAGTGTCCCCAGTCTTCCTTCAGTCTGTTTCAAGTCATTTTTGAGACACCCCCATCACCATCCTCAGGCCAGACAGATGGTATACTCGCATAGCATTAGCTAAATGAAATCATAATTTCTCACTGATAGTAAAAAACAAGCTTCAAACACAAAAGCTTCCTCTGTTCATATAGCCACACCTCAGTTTTCCAGCCTGTCTTTGCAGTTTATTAAACAACTTTTCCACGTGGTCTGAAGAAAACAATCCTATTTCAGGCCAGGATATCTGCTCTAAAACGACCTCAGGTCAGAGGGCCTGGATTCCAGCACAGGAATCTAGGGCTGGCTTTTGAGCCTGTAGCACAACAGATCCTGTGATCCAGGGGGCGCTGGCTGGCGTGCAGGCCCCTAAGGCTCTGGCCGGGCTGCACCCCCTGCCTGCACAAGGTGCTCGCCTTCACTCCCTGCAGTGGGTAGTGGGAAGAGGCTTCATTCAGCACTGAACAGAGCTGGTTTCACTGACTCTAGCCCTTAACTCTGAGCCTGTTTTTCATCTGTAAAAGGAACCACCTCCACGAAGGTTGTCTGAGGAAGAATGTCCACATGCTTGGCACTGACAAAATACCAACTGGAGCATCATTCTTCCCTTCCTTTCTTCCATTACTGTTTCTTCAGTCTGCCCTCAGGCCAAAGTGACCTAACTGGAAGGCTGTTAATTTTCCTGGGACGTTTAGCTGACACTTGAATGCAGAGACCATCCAAACCATTAAAAAGTATCAAGGCAGGAGAAAGGGAAACAAAGCTGAGAGCCCGGGAGCTTGGGCAGTGCTGAGAGAAACGCCCCCTCAGCAGCCAGGCAGACCTTGTTAGCTCCTCAGTGGTAAAAAGAGATGACTTAGGACCTGCCCTCCAGCTAGGCTATGCTGATCAGACTTGCTTAACTAAGCTGCCTAGGCAGATAGTGGCCATCTCCACACTACCTACCAGCAGAGGCAGCACTGTACAAAAATGGCAAAGTTCTGCTCAGACAGACCAAGGTGCTCCTTAGAATAAGGAACAAGTAATTAAGATTTTAACATCTGACTGGTCAAAGCCAAAAGGCAAGCAAAGAAACAAAAGGCCCTCCCTCAACGTTGGCTCAATGAGGCAGTGATTCTACCCAACAGCCGCAACTGAGGAATGGGGTGACTTCTGCCAGGATGTTACATGACTTACCTCCTGGATTTAAGAAAAGCCTCTTGACTATAACACAAATCTATCTTATTTGCCTTTAAAGATAATACTCAGTCCTTTTCCAGTTTTTATAACCTGAGAGCATCACAAAAATCACAGTCTGTATTTCCCACTGATTTAGCTCACCTCCCACGATTCTTCAGAGGCTCCCGAGGTACATGCAGACAACGTGGACCAGGAAGGACAGCAGGCTGTACGCCCTTTATTCAATCCAACAGCGTCTATTTCACTGTCTACCCATTTTTCCTTTGGCTGAAAGCAGCTTCCCAACTGTGTCTAATTAGATAGAGAAAATGGATGGACAGAGAGATGGATGGCTGGATGGACATGTTTTTTCCAAAGATTAACAGAAAAGGAAGGCCTTGTGGTGTGACAAGTGCAGATTTCCACCCCCCACCCCACCCCCAACCCAAGTGTTGAAGCTAACTGGGAGAGAGAAACTGCAGGAATGCTAGTTAGAGAAGCAGCTGATTCAGTAGCCTTCTAAGCACGCATCTCCTCTTGCATTGCTGTGGTTTATAGTAACTTGCTTTATACCTGCCAACACTGGTGAGCTCTGAGTGTTGGATTCCAGGGCCAGCTGTAATCAAGCACACTCTTTTCTCTTACTATTGCACTGGTGGGAAACTTGGAATCAGCAGGTTGATAGTCTAAGCTCAGCCCTCTTTGAAGTTCTAAGCACACTCACCTCCCAAAGCAAGTTATCTACGAACCCCTGGCAGCAGATGGGCCACAGATTTAACTCTAGCACAGCACAAACGTGAGCAGTTTCATTCAGCAGGGATCCACAGTGCCTGCCCCACACTAGCTTTCTCACCACATTGGCTTTGTGCTTCCTAACCCCCAGATGGTAACAGTCCTCTCCCAAAGCCCAGGAGCACCCCAAACCCGTGAGCACTAAGGAACCAGCGCAGGTCCCCCTGGGCAGAACACACACTTGTTTCTCAGCTACCTGCCAGCACAGCCTGTCCTCCCTCCCATACTTATTAGCATCACCTCAGCCAATATGGTGAGAACAGTTATTTACTGAGTATTTACTAAGCACTATGTGCTATTCAAAGCACTTTATATAGATTAATTCACCTAATTCCCAAACCCCATGGAAATCTGCTGGAGAGAAATACTTTGGCCTGGATTCCCACATGATTTCTACTCTCTATTTCTAGCTGTGCTGTAAAGCTTACATAACCTAATTTGCATTATGGTGCTATTTTTAAAAACCTCCAAAGATTGCTGCTTCCAGCATCAATGGAAGCTGTTAGCTCCTACCTAAAATGATAATGTGGGAAAGGATATCTATTCTTACAAATAACTCAACTTGAATTCTTGACTTAAAGTAGTCTTTCTGGAAGACACTTAAGAAAGGAAAAGACTCATATAAGAAGTATTAGCTTGCGCTTTGTAAATAACTGCTAGAAACAAACACATCAATATTAAAACTCACCTCAGTGGTAAAAAGTTTCTTGGCTCTGCCTGGTTATTCCTTTACCACCCATCTCCCTTCCAGGCCTCCTAGTGACACTGAGAAATCTATGGTCCCTGGGTGGCATGGCGTCAGATCATCACAGAGTACAAGTCTGAATACAACAGAACATTTCTTCTGGATGATGTCAGAGAGACACCCAGCTGTAGCCCCGCCACCACCAAGGTGGCACCAGCACACACTGAATGGGAGTTACAGGAAGACCATTAACAGAGCTGGCTGTTTGCAGCTTTAAGTGCTCTTACTGTCTCTGGTCTGAAGAGCCCTAGACTGTCAGAAATTTAACTGCTTTGGGAGGGGGGAAAACCTCCTTAGTTCATTCCCCTAACTCACCAATGAAGAGTTGCCTTCACTGCAATTATTAATGAAATCTAAGAAACAGATTAGTTTTAATGAGTGATTAAAATTCCCCTCGTTTGTCATAAAAAAAATGTGGTCAGTGTTTGACCACTTTGTTCTTTCCTGTAATACAAAACAGCTTTAAAAGGACTTGAGTGTTGCCATTTCATTAAGTTCATGTACTTGGATAAAGGTCCGTGAACATAGAATAGAGATGGTTTCAGGTTCTCAAAACTGCCAAGGAAATATTTAAACAAGTGAATTTCCAGATGATGCCCATATTTCATTTATTAAATAATTTATAAATAAACTATTAACTAAGTCAATTACCTTTCAGTACTGCTAATGCATTATTTGTCTCCCAGACTAGGACATTTTTAGTAGTCCCAATTCTACCACCAAGGGGACTCTCCGACTTAAAACGCCCCCACTGGGCCGAGCCTGTTTGTTAGTACCCAGAGAAGGACCTGGCACATAATGGGCGCTCGCCATCTGGTCAGGACTGGAAAGTACTTGGTACTAGTCAGCTAGACCTCACTCAATCTTTTACCGATGCCAAAGCCACATTCAACATACATACAGATTCTGTATGGGGAAAAAAGTTGTTCAGTAACCTTCAAAGTTAGTAATAAAAAGAAAACTGCTACTTAGAGACAAATATAAAACAAATTCATTTTAATCTATATATATCAAATACAGCCTTAGCACAGCATCTAACACACATGAAATGCACTTATGGGATATACTAAATGAAGCAAATCCTCAGTAAAATATTTGGCCTAATCTTCACATTTTAAAAATGAGCTTCATAATGGTTAAGATGGGAAATAAATCGGCTACCTACCTAACCTGGAAAAGAGATGAAGTGCCTTGTGTCTATTTGGTCTCTGCAGACTGGGTATTTACCATTCTGAGACTCACCAACATTGGTTCTGCAAATAGCTTAACTCAGTCAATATTTTTCCATAGTTACCTTTAATATTTTGGGTTTTTTTTTCATTTTCTATTGCTTATTTTTTTATGGCTTCTTGCTGCTGTTGTATTAGAGCATACAACACAGATCAAAGATTTTCATTTCTCAAAGAAGTTTCTCTCCTTGAGAAATTGGCACTTTGACCCTTGGGTTGTGGAACACCCACATGGAAATGGGTCCTACCGGCACTGTTACCAATCTTGCTGCTTCTGCAATTCCAGCACTGTGGCCAAAAAAGTGCCCTGACATTAAAATCTTCTTAGGTAAATTCTTCCCACCACCGAGTTCTTTTATTTTTAAATAGGTACATGTGTGTAATTCACATATATAAGTTCCTACACATATACACTTAACTCAGCAAAAGTAAAATGTTTCTCATAAATAGAAAATAATTACAAGGGTATTGAAACAAATGCTGAAAATAACTTATTTTACATTTACATCATAAAAAGTTTAAAGGTGATGTGATGACATAAGACCTATGAGATCAAATACATCATATGTGATTGTCGTATATGCATGTTGTGTTCGATTTTTAATTATTTTTCTCTTTAATCAGAAAATAAAAGAGCTTACCTTTGTATACTGAGACCACAGCTTACAGTCACTATTATCTCAGCCTATTTTATACAAGTGATATGGCTACGAAGGTCCGAAGAGAACGAGAATAAAGTGAGATAAACGTGCTGAAAACTGCTTAAAAGTATTAACCTGAAATACACAGAGGGTCCAACACCAGTTTTAAAAATACATTAACCATGTATTCCCAACTCTTCAATTAATAACGGTGACTGACTGATTCAAGATTTTCAAACATTCATCCAAATTTTAAGAAAAGAAGAAAAGGCTTATACCAGCAAAATCTATCAGTGATCTGTCCTCCAGGGGAACAACTTGAGAGAGACTACACAACCACAGAGCCCCTCACCGCGCCGTGCCATGCAGGGCCTGGAGCCAGCAGGAGGTCTGTGGGGAAGTCTACTGGACCAATTCCCTTGCACGAGAGCTGGGGTGCTCCTGCAGCCTGAAGAAACGCAGGTTGCAGGCGGCTTTGTGGGCTGGGTGCCAACCCCATGCAAAGGATATGGCTTCAAGGAGGAACCCCCCATCTCAGAAATGGTAACAGCGCTACGTGGTCAGAAATGCAACTATTCAATTTGTGCACTAAAAGTTTAAAATCTGTCAGAGGATGTACAGCTCCCACACTAATTCTAAGTTCTACATTGCTACCTAACAAGAAACTATGCTAAGAGGGCTTAAGTACAGATATTGCTATGTTTCCAAAGGAAAACTTTTAAAACAGACACATTGGCTTTGGATAAAATATTGCTCTTCTTTAAAATGCTCAGTCATTGCTTTCCAAAAGAAGGTGTCAGACTGGTGTATCTATCTGAAAGCTGGAAGCCTCAAGGGGTCACATTGCTCTAAGACTAAGACATAGATATTGCCATTTCAAGCCAGACAACCTGATGGTTCTAGAAGTCAGAGAAGAAATCTTGAGGGCCCAAGTGAATAATAAATGGTGCGACGCTCAGAGGCTGGCAATAGGGTCTGTCAATGAAAAAACCACCTACAGTGGAGAAAAGAGCAGAGAAGCAAAACTTTACGTTAATTCCACAGAATTTGGTGAAGCCAAGAGCTTCATTTATATTTCTCTGCTCTTTCAGCTGTAAGTGGAATTTTCATTACAAAATGGAGGGGTGGGAACGGCAAAAGGTGTGTGGGGGGACACTTAATTCATTACAGAATTTGAACAGTTGAACTTGCATGGTTACCACTTCTAACAAAGGACTGACAGCTCAATTATTTTAAGTAAAGCAGAGAAATGTAAAAGTTTGCAGCAACTGGGCAGGTTTACAACATGGTTAGTAACTTCCAACAAACAACAAAATTAAAAAAAAAGGACTTGGTAGAAACCATTTGAAATGACTGCCATCATGTTGGAAAACAGCACAGCTCCCTTTTCGCCATTACAGAGAGGTTGACTTATGAAGCTGAGTCAGCTATTTTAAAAGAATTTTCTAAAGAAATCTCCAGAGAGATTCCAGCTTGGAATGCAAATTTGACTATCAATTTCAAATAACAATACAGCTGCAGCTGCCAATTAATAGTATTCCACCAACAGAGAGAACTATTGTAAATATTTAATTAATAAAAACTGGACACTACCAGCCATGCTTTTTCTTCTCAGTGATGGCTCTGTTTCACCCATAGGTCAGCAAAATGAATCAATGAGACATGAAAACTCCCAGCTGAAATGGGCCCTCTGGTTTATGTCTAGCCACTAATGCACAGGATGAGAATGATAAATTCACAGCTATTTCTAGCAAGTGATGAGGTTTTATTAAAGTATCACCCACCACTAATAAAGACAAAAGGTCAAGGAGCAGAAGTAACAAATAAGCCATTGGGTAATAAATAAAACCTGAGAAGTGACACATTTATTTTGAACTGCCCCTTTCATTCTCATTTAGCAGTTCCCCAAAGAAACCTGTACATAAATTTGCCATATTTTGTGAAGCCCATTCTCACTGATGGGCACTGTTCAGCTCTGAAGAACATAATTTAAGAGGGAAGAGGAAAGCTAATTCCTACTACAATTGGACACTTTAAGGCACAGAAACTTATAAGTATCCACAGGACCACACAGTCGCCTTCATGGGGGTGAGTACCTTAATGAAACCATGACCTTCCAGTAACACCAGAGGCTTTCCAAACAAGGTGAGAGTGCAGGTGAAGGCATAGTCTGCACCCTTTACAGAACAGCGCAATGTTACCAACTGATCATTTGTCACCAGCTTAATCAGACAAATTTTAAGAAAAACTTAAAAATAAATGCTGACCCATGGCTGAAACCTGTCACTTTTCACAGCAGCACTCAACAAGAACTGGGACAATTGAAGAGCAAGTTTTTATGGGGACCCTGTTGCTGCTTTAGATTCTGATGTAATTGAAGAGGAAAAGAGACGCTTCAATGAAGCCCAAAAAAATCACTAATCTTCTGTCTGCATGAAAAAAGCCAGGGCATAAACACAGTATCTTACAGAGTGAAGAAGGCCACAAGAACAAGAGAGGATGATTGATCCGATTAATTTATTGGTTTTTAAAACTTGGAAATTCGGAAACTAATCACATTCCTCCTTCCCCATCTCTGGGTAGTGCCATCATTTTAATAAGCAATGCTCAGATAACAGAATATACCTTTATCATGGGAATGCCCTTGTACAGCAGGAGTACAAAGAGCTTACAAAGTAAATAGGACTGGCTCAAACTAAAAATCGCCTTTGCTTTGTTTTAGCAGTTTGCTTACAAATGAGTGGGTTTCTAGGGCTAAGTTATTATTAATTTTCAATTCGTTGTAATTTGATACCAAAACATATAAAAAATAAAAAGCTAAAACAATATTCAAACCCATATTTTATTGGCTTTAATTACACACTTCAGTATTTACAAAGTTAAAGTTTAAAGGAAAAGTCTATTGTATTAAAAAAAAATAACTACAGCCCAATTAAAGTGCCCTGGGGCAAATACGGATCAGTCAGCTAAGAATCAATTGGCTGCATCAGGAACCAGGCAGTACTCTGTGTTACAACAAAGCAGTTTATTTGTGATCAGTGTTTGAGACTCTATACATCCTTCACAAATTTAATTTTACATAATCTGATACTCCTCTTAAAACTTAAGCTTTAACTGCTAGACTTATTTCCCTAGAACAGAAGGGCTGGTATAAGTTATTTTCCGAAATGAGGTACCGTTTCACAGAACTAGTTTCTTTTTTTGTTTTCAAGTTTTAGAGAACTAAATTTGCATTTGTTAAAATCAAAAAGTAGGAAAGATGTTCTTTACAAATAATTTTGATCAAATATGTGTTCAAAGAAAGCAGAATAAAAAGGCTTTTTCTCTAACATTCTGTATTGTACTGTATTGTTGTTCAATAGGAATTAGCTTCTGTCATTTGCTAAAAGAATGAATAGTGGGGAACAGGGTATGTTGGGAATTTCATAACGGGTAACAGAACCATTCTCTTGGGTAAACCTACAGAGAAAAGAAACGGAGAGGACTCCAAATAAGTTTGATAATCCAATAAAAAATTTCAGGTTAAAAAAAAACAGTAATTATCATTAACCTTTTCCAGATCAGTCAGTCAACATGTACCATTTTGGAAGAGACTCACAAATGTCTCACATATCTCCCATTTTGAAATGGCACTTAATAGTTTGATAATTAGTATCTTCCACTCAAAATTAAGATGGCTACATCATAGAAAGAGTGCTATTCAGAAAATAATTTCATTTGGTGAGCTGCCATTAATTCTAAAGATCAAAAGTAATGCAATTGATTAATATTCTAAAGTGACTCTAGAAATCCATATTGTTGCTCAGTTTGGTGCATTACATATTTCAGGAGAAAAAGGGGTTGTCAAGATTCACAGCACAGCTTTCTGTGCAGCCTCAGCTCCAACTGGAGTCATGACCAGGCATTTACCTTCTTAATGGCTATTGCCAATATTGGCATGGCAAATCTGGAAAGATTAATTACTTTCTTAATTTTGTAATTAATGAGTTCTTGTGGCCTCACAAACTTCTGCATACTCAAGCATGATTTGAAATCTGCTCTTATTTCTAGTCTGATATTTAACCTATGGAGAAATCACAAAGCAGCAACAGCAGGTATTCAAGAGCACCAGATGATCAGAAGGAAATCACCTCACATGCAACAGCTTTACAAAGGCCAAAAGACATATTTACCTTACAGCCAAAATAAAGCATTGTTTTAGTAGGCTGGCATCACGGTAACATTTAAAAACCAAATCTTTTATGTGAAAAATGGGGGCATCAAATTTCACCAGCTTTGGAAGTCAGTTATATGGCACTTCTGCAGTGAGAGCTCGGGGCCCACAGGGTGAAGGTATAGTGTTAGAGGACAAGGAGGAACAAGAGAAAAAAAAAAAGACTGAGGAAAAACGTGAATGTAGTTTAGATATCAAAGTGTTAGAAAAGGAAAAATTAAGCTTTAGCAAAACTGTTCGTGAAATTTCTCATGTCTATGAGAAAGACACAGACTCAAGAACCTGCACTAGGAGGCAGATGCTTTGGTGCTCACACAGGACGTATCACAATGAGTCTGGTGTGTCAGAATGTATTTGGATAAACTGACCAGACCTAATTCACCTGAAGGATGAGGTGGTCAGAGTATCCGGAAGTCGGCTGAATGGTAAAAGCAAATGGTCAAATCAAAAGGAGCTAGAGAGTTTGAACTGAGAAGAACTTCCAGGTGGAAGCAAATTCTTGAATGAGTCCCCAGTTCCTAGTCACCTCACATCTGAGACTGTGGGGAGGAGGGCGAAGCCTCAGTCAAACCTCAGTGTGCCAAAGGAGACCTTCAGGCACTGGATGAAACCCCAGACTCTGCACTCTGCCTCAGAGAAAACTCACCCCAAGTGTTTGACCCTTGCAGCTTCTCCACATCCTTCCAGGATATAAACTATCTATCTTGATGGAGAAAGTGGTCAACTGTTTACTCTCTACTTATTTCTACAGTTATGAAATCAGATGAAGATTAAATTTAGCAGGGCCTTAAGGACCCATAATCACAACAAAATGGAAAAGCTAATGCATGAAGAGAACAAGCATAATGATGGCATGGTACTTTCAAGGTCCGTCCTTCTGTGCACATGCATGTCCAGCCTGGAGTCGCACTGGTACACCTATGCTCAAGTGTGCACATTCACACGCAGCATGCTCTCGCACATGCGTGTACACACACACTTGCTCTCTTCTCTCAATGACAGACATCTTGCATACGGTTAATCCTATCACGTGTAGCACCGGAGTGAGGAAAAATGTCTAAGACGGCATATCACTGACTCCAAACCTATTGCCTCCATTGCCACATAAACCTCATTCAAAAGTTATCCAAAGGGCCAGTAAGGTTTATTTCTGCATTTGCTTTTATGTTTTATTTTCGGAGGGAGAAGAGACACTCCTGTGGCTTTCTAACATGTACTATAGACTTTCTGTAACAAGCACTTCAGTAACACTGCTGGTGACACCCCTCGGTCACCTCTCTAGTACCTGTTCACTCCACTTCTAAGGAAAACTTATGGAAAAGGATGATGGCTACAAAACTGAAGTGAGCATTTCCTATCCCCACCTCAAATCACCCACAGTTCACACAGTTTCAAACCAGAAACTGAAATATAGCTATAAAACTGGCAGACAGCCAAGCGAGAAACTGGGAATGGCCCTTCAGTAGCCTTTGAATGGAGTGTAAGTTGGCTGTAAGAAGAACCACTTAAAATATTTAATTTCAGTATGGTCAGAAACAGGCAATTAGAACAAGCAGGCCTTCAATCAGGCAAAGCGGAGGGAAGAGCAACTCCAACCAAACCAAGAACCACAAGGTTGTGTTACTTTTCAAAGGGAATTTAAGTGGGGTCACTAGAATGAACTGGTCTGAGATCCTCCCATTCACATAAGGAAACCCTAGATACAAGCTGGGCTCTGTATTGCTGGGAAGAGTCACTAAGAGGAGAAATCGGTAAGGCAGTGTACATACCATAGGCAGGGGCAGCTGTGCTGTAACCGTAAGGTGTTCCATAGCCTAGTGCAAAGAAGGAGAGAGCACATCAGTCCAGGACAAGCAGCAGCCGGCACTGGCCCAGTTCGCAGATACCATGCCTAGCACCTCGGGCTCTAAGGGTTCTTCCAGATATTGGATGAATGAGAACTATGCCAATGACCTTTGTCTACATATCCCTCCATGCCTGCTTAGAGCAGAAGCTTCTTACCATGGCCTACAAGGCTCTAACCTACCAGGCCATCCAGTGTCTCTTTCTCACTCCCTTACCACACTGTAATTGACTATTATCGACTCCTTATCTGTGTTCCCCACTAGGGTGGCAGAGACCAAGTCTCACACATTTTTGCACCACCTCAACCTAACAAAATGTCTGGCACAGTTACCACTCATTAAACATAATTTGTTGAACAAAGGGAACACTTAAAGCCACTCAAATTACCAATTTCTCAAAGTTGGAAAACAGAACATTGTAGGTCTCTTTTGAGAAAGTAGTGACACAGCAGGCAGAAGCCTCAACTACCACTAAAAAGGGCATATAGATCAGGTTGTGGGCGTGACGGCAAGGTCCATCCGGATTCCTGGTGCCAACAAAAGGGTTGGTCTCTCAGTAAATGTTGGCAAAAATGACATTAGCATCTGATGCCTATGACAAACACTAATCAATAGAACAAGTACAAAAACACAGAAGATTTGCACTAGTTTCTTCGATGTTCTTAACCACACAACTTCTGAATTGCCATTTTCTCATCTGTAAAATGGGAAACTTTACAAGCTACTTTACAGTATTGTAGGACTTACAAATACTACCATCTTTACTCTTTCAGTAAAACAACTTTTAAAATATCCAAATGCTAAATCACTTGTGTAAATTGCTAGGAAAACTTGGTTTCTAAACTAGAACAAGAGCACAAAATCTACATGGGCCCTTCACACTGCTTACCCAAAACAAATCAGGTTTTTAAATATTACAATCCCCTTTTCTATAATTATTTCTGTTGCTCAGAATTGTTTTTTACCTCCTTCTCTAGCTGACCAACTGCAACTCATCCTTTAGATCAGGACTAAATATCACCTCCTCTGTGAAGTTTCCTAGGCTTGCAGTTCACTCTGTTGCCCCCCAGTGTTATAGCTCACATCACACTGCATGGTATCTCCTCAAGTGTCTGCTGCACTCCATCTGACCCCAAGCGCTCCCTGAGGCAGACGCTAGGTCAGTCATCTTTGAACGCCCAGTTCCAAATCTCTTATTTGAGACAAATACTCAAATGTATGCTGAGTAAGTAAACTGCTTTCAAGGCATAACTGAAACATTTTCTCAGAGACGAAAAATTTCACTCTAAGTCTTAAGGCATATAAAACTGGGGGCAGTGCAACTTAGCCTTGGTGGTTTGTGCTCACTCAATCAAGTATTTCAAAAGGACACAATGCAGTGAAAATAAACAGTAGGAACAGTATCTGAGGCCCAAAGAGAAATCAATGCTTAAGATGGTTGTCTATGAAATCTATTTCAGGAAAAGGTATCTGGTTGGCTAAGGTTACAGTTTCAAGGGTTTCCCCAAACCTCCTTCCAGAGATGAGATGAACTACAACTGCTGAACAGGCCACCAATCAGGTCGCTGGGGTTCTAGCCCAGACCTCACCTTTCACTAGCTAGGTGACTCTGAATTATGCCTGTTAGTCAACCTCTCTGAGCCTTAGTCTTCTACAGTAATTGAGTTGGCAGGGGAATGTAATTAAAATACTACAGTTGCTGCTGCACAGAATACATTCAGCAAATGGCTTGTAACCTGGTCATAATCTAAAGTGACCTAACTGAATCTTCTCTAGGTTATAAAATAACTTTATTTTTAAAAGCTGCAGGGGACAGGCCTTTCACGAAGTCAATGCAATGACATGAGAAGCTACTATAGAGCAAAAGGACCTGGCAACAACAGACGCAAGGGCCCCTTTCATGAGAGCTGCCACCCAATGAAGGCTGCTCCCCACTCCAGTGGAAGGAGACATTCCCAGCCCAAGCAGCCACAGACACAACCAGATAAAGCTCCAAATGATCAAAGGAAAGAAAGTTCATCTCAATAAATTGTCTATTATTGTTTAAGGAAAAACTGCTTCCTTTAAATAACGCATTCAGTGAAGCAAAAAATACTAAGTTTCAGTAGAAACAAACGCACAGAAAAAAATCTTTATTTTGGACACACAAACTGTATCAAACTTACATACTATGAGCTCTTTCTCCCTCATCTCCCTCCCTGCGTGCTCACCCTTCAGAGTCCCTGTTTTCTAAAGCAGCACAATCATCCAACCCAGTTCTTCGAGCTAAAAATCCTGGGACTTATCCTAAAGCTCTCACTTTTTCATCCTCCACATTAAATCCATCAATTCTGCTTCTGAAGTACTCCTTCAATCTGTTCGCTTCTTGCCACCCATGTCCTCCCCACACCTGGTACTGGAGATACCTCCACTGTCTCTTCTAACTTGTCTTGTCACACCTACTTCTGACCCTACAATCTAGTCTTCACCCTATTGTGATCTTTACAAATAATGTCTGATCTTGACACTTTTCTCCTGTTTTAGAACCCTCATGACTTCCCACTGCACTCAGGATTCTAAGACCAAAATTCTAAGACCATGGCCTCCAAGACTGGAACTGAGCCTCCAGCTTTAGCTCAAATCACTCCCACCTCAAACCCCAAACACAGTGCTCTCCACACTACATTGTGGCTGCCTTCTAACTCTTCAAATGAGCCAGATTCCCGACTACCAGCATGAGAGGGTCTCTGCACATGCTGTTCCCTGTGTGCAACACTCTCCCAAGCCAGTCTTTCCTGAGTTAATGCCTACTCATCCTTTAAAGTTCAGTTCAAATGTCACTTCTTCAGGAAAGCCTTCAGGGATCCCACAGCCTAGATCAAATTTCTCAGCTACAGTTTCTCATAGCATCATGTTCCTCTCCTTTGTGGAGATCATCTCAGTTTACAATTGTGATTGACTGATTGATTGGTATGTCTCACCGTTAGACCATAAACTATACGAGAGCAAATCCATGTCTGGTGTGTGCCAAATCAGGCATACAATATTTGAATAAGCAAGTATGCTCTCCATATGACACATCTTTGAGCTATGCACCTATGGGATCAACTTCTACAAATATAATTCCAATGCCATATTATCCACAGAAGTTCCCAATCAGCCTATTCTAATTCTTAGAAAAAAAAACAACAACACAATCTAAGTGAACTTCTTAGGAGTGTTACATAAAAAATAATGATAAGACAAGACCCAATTCTTACAACGATTTCACCTTGATCAACAAATGTAAGTGGTTTCTTGTCAAGTTAAAAGTTCCATACTTTCAATATTGCAGAGAGCTTGATTTTAATGATAGCTGTATGTCTACCGCTAAAATGACATAAGGATTAGACCAGAATGCAAACAGAGAGCATCCTTCCCATCTTCTCAAGCCAGTGGTGAAATGGGAAGAATATAATCTTTGGAACTGCAGACACCTACATTCAAATCTTCGTTCTGCTATTTACTAGATGTCACACACTGAACTAGTTGCCTTATCTCCCTAATCCTTAGTCTCCTCACCTGGAAAATGGGAGTAATTTCTACTTGAAGAAACTGTGAAGATTAAAAACACTTAAGTATAATCATTTATAGTAAGCCCCAAATAAAGAAGTTTTTTTCTCTTTCTGTACTTACTTAGCTTTTGATGATTAAAGAAATCATCTGAGTTAAAGAAATGCTGATAATGCCAGGCCTCACCCTAATTAAGTAGCCAGTTTCCAGCAGTTTTTCTCTCCCATTATATCTAACCTGTCTTCAATGTCCCCACCAGATACACCCTGCTCAGATGTCTGAACTCCTCAATCCATGGAATAGCTTTTAGATTCCTCATTGCCAATATGTCCCCTCAACCAACGGCAATATTCCTCATCTGTCACCTCACTCCAGGAAGCCTCTAGTCACTCAGCAGATTTCAGAAGAAAATCTATGGCATTCTGCAACTCTCTCGAGTTTCTATGCACACCAATCTTATACCTCTGTTATATTTCCAGAGACTGTAACCTAGAAAATAAAGGAGATGCTGTGCTTCAAATGTTGGTGCAGACAAGGAGGCAGACCTCTTACCGGTTGTACTATACCTGGAGCTATGTAGCCAGGAGCAGCTGTGGCCCCAACAAAAGCTCCCCTTGTTAGAGTTCCTCTTCCTCTGCCCCGAACAGCTTGGACTGCTGCAGACACAGCTGTATTCACAACACCCTTTGCCTATTAAAAATAACACATTTTCATGACTGTGAGCAATAAGAACTGTGATCCCATCATCTCTGTAATGTACAACTTCTATGAGAAACTTGAGCCTGTAGATGAGACAATGAGTTGGTCTCTGACCCTGAACTTTCTATTATCATCTATAAAATGAAAATGACACCTACCTTACAGAGTTGTTTTGGAAAATACGCCAGCACATAAAATTATACAAATAACTTCCTCTCTTTTCACTTGAGGGTTACCCAGAAAGAGTTCATTTTCTACACACACATTTCAGCAAATTACATCCAGTTATTTTAGGCCTGACTGAAATAACTACAGACACTTGATACTTAGGTTTGAAATCCACTGAATCCTCCATCTTCAGATGCAAAGTACCACAACAACAAAGCACCTAGATTTAGCTCTGAAACTAGGTGAGATTTAAAGAAAAAGACTTAAGACAGGAAGTCCAACAACATGGATGCCAGTTCCTACTCTTAAGTAACTGTGACCTCAGGAAAGTCATGTGATTTCTTTGAGCCTGTTTCTTCTGCTGTGTGTGTGTGGGGGGTACACATATCAATCACTAAATTAGTAAATAAATGTCCCTTTAAAGTCCCTTCCTGCTCTAATATGCAGTGGGACTGGTAAAGTCACATTACTCTATGGGAGTCTCCCCACTAATTATAAAATGAGGATAATGATACCCACTCTGTTCTCCTTACTGCAGAGCAGAAAGAGCAACTGAGAATATGGATATAAAACTGAAAAGTAGAAGACATAAGTTAAGGAGTAACAGTACAGAGGACTGCTAAAACATCCCACTCTAAACTGAAGTTTTAATAAAATCAAAGGCTATCTAGTTTTGAATTAAGTTTTATGCTGATTTTTAATATAAAGATGCAACAAAAATTCAAGCTAGAAACTACTAAAATTCCCTACTTACACCTACAGTGAGGGGAAGACAGTGCAGAGCCTCAAAGCTCACTGAGAAAGTCACTAGTCCCTCAGCCAGCTTTAACTGTCTGAGCATACACACACTTATCTCACATGGAAAACCATCCCCTTGCACTCCTCACACGACGGCCTCTAACCATTAGCACGACTGGGCAGAAGACAGTCTCAAAGTCGAATGTACCGAGCACAGGAAACTGCCATTTTTCCTTTTTGGTTGAAAAAAGTCCAACCCACACATCCAAAATAGTCTGCTTCTTGGCTGTCAGGCACATTGAACACATGATCTCTAACTTCTAGTATGGAAAATTTCTAAAAATGAGTAAAGTTCATGCAGACGTCTGTTTTTTAAATGCAGCTTAGTCCAAAGGAGTCAGGAAGCAATCTGGCAGTAGGAGAATGACTGCGCCAAGTCAAGCTCACGTTTACCAGAACCAAACCAGACCACCTAATGAGCATCTGCACAAAGGCCTTTCAAACACTAAAATTAACTGACCAAATACAAGATGTAACCCACGGGAAAAACACACCAAAATAAACAAGGTAACAGTTATCTTTCTGCTAATTTAGAACATATTCTAGAAGATTTTGGGAAAAGAAAACCCACCTGTTCTCTCTCTACATGTGCACCACTGCAATTTAAACATTTTATTTCTATTTCATCTCAGTAAAAGTTAGTTATCCTTGTTTATACTTGAATCCTAGAATTTAAGCAGTGTATTATATAGTAAGTACAAGAAGTTTAAATGAACACAAAACAAGTTTCTAAAATGGATATAATATTCAATAGTAGAATGCCATGGTCTTTGGAGGCAGAAAAATCTGGTTTTAAAGGAAATGTCTACCGTTAATTAGTTATATCACTACAGGCAGCATCTTAATTTCTTTGGGCCTCATTTCCTCATCTATAAAATGAGATAATTTCTACCCTTCCATAATGGATTTAGCATATGTAAAATAAACTAAACAAACTGTGTAACAGAATCTTTAATAATCCAAGCCTCATTCTGTTAGTCTAAACATTTTTAATTGATTTGTTTCTATCAATATATTCAGACATTGTTACACCAGAACTCTCCATGAGGGAGAGAATATGTCTTACAATCACTTGTGTATCTCTTTTTCCCTCACAATCATTCATATAGTATATTCTAGAAAATATTTTTGAATGCATAAATGAATGGATGGAAGAATCTGTTGCCTAAAAGCATGTAATAAGGATGCTGTCTTTTCTGAGTATCTTGCCACAATCCTGGGCCTTCAGCAGCACTGACAACTCCCAATGTCAGTAATGAATAGAAGCAATACAGGGTCAAGTTCTGTGCTGTCCCCAAAGAAAAAACCCAAAATGAGTAACACAGGACAAAACAGAGGGGAAACAGAAGAGCATCTGCAAACTCTGATGGAAGTCAACCCCAAGGATTCTTGACAGCGTCCCTAAACTAAACAAGTGATAACATCTCATTAAAGTCCAAACCGCTCAAAACACTCCTTCTCAGCAAGTGACCTAAAACCACTAAATAATGCTAATAGTCTCTTTTTAATACATAATTTACCAAAAAAGACCACAAAATAGGGAACCACTGATCACATTTAGAGTATTCATGATCTAATCCAAAGAAAAGATCGCCAAATCCAAGAGAAAGAAATAAAAAGCTAAAGTGGCACAAAGATAGGAAAGAAATGGTAATTTTTTCAAAGGTATTACAAAGGTTTAATACTTAACTCATACCTGAGGAATAATCTTCTTTTTCTTATTATTTGCTGCATTGGGTCCAGAAAACAGCTTCTCCAGGGCAGCTAACGCTGCACTTGCCTTTGCCACTTTTTTATTTGGACCTGCACCTCTGAATTTCTGTCCATCTACTTCTACCTAAAATCAAGAACAACACGCTGCAATTATCCCATGCCATTCCTCCATGTAGTTTTAATTTAAATGAATCATAACACAGAAAACACCAAAAGTCAAATACTGCCACAAGAATTGACCTAGTCTAAAACTTTTACATATAAGCTCAGGATAAACTACGTCTTTGAAGGGAAAAATGGGCTGGCTTGTGTCTAAGTACACACCTCCATTACAAAGCGCTTGTCATGGCTTCCACCAGTCTCCGAGATGAGTTCATACTTAAGACCTCTTCTTTTTTCATTGAGCTCCATTACAGGATTTTTGCCACTTGCTGTGAGGATAGGGCCCTGAGTTCTTACCTAAAAGGAGGGTCAATCAAGTAAGATTTAAGAGTATTAAATTTATTTTTAATAAAATTACACTATGTCTCTACTGAAAAAGAGGCTCAAAAACTGTACTTTAAAGCATTTAGGGACTAGGATGCATGATCAACTCTAAATACAAATGACAAAATATTTTTAAAGGTATGGAAACTCTACAAGCAGTAAACACTGCTGTCAGTCATCTGGCCAGTCTGCCTTTGAAGCAGGGCTGTCTCAACAGATCAGTATTCTGGAGCAACATAGTCTTGCCATTGAATGGCACTCTAGGGCCTGACCTGTGGAGTCCATGGTTTAAGAATAACACTATAAATGACTAACAAAGTGGACAGAACAGTTGAGGTTCACATGACATCTGAACATGCAACTGTTTTTCATAATCTTTAGGGTTAGGAAGAAATAACTCAATTTAGGAGATGGAAAGAGAATGTTCCTCAACACCTCTCAGTTTCTCTAGAGATTTCAGGGCATCTAAAGTAAAATTAGTATGCTACACACTATGGATTCTGAAATTTTAAAATAATAAAAGCAGTCATTCCCTGCCCTCAAGGAGCTAGAGTCAGTGGGAAGAACAGGTAAAATCACTGTAAAACAAGGTATATTATCAAAACAGAGGTACAAATGGAACACAGCAGAAGGAATCATTTTCTAGGGTAATTAGGATAGCTTTCCTGGAAGTGACATGCAAACTGACCCTAAAAGGTCAGTACCAGACTGTGATAAAGAGAAAACAAAGGAGCTTTCTGAACAAAACAAACAGTGATGCAAAGGCCCAAGAGAAGTTAAGAATATTTGTTTGGGAAATGGCCAGAAGTTCAGTTTGGCTGTATAAGGGAGCTAGGAAAGGAAGGCAGGACCTGAAAAGAAAACCCTTGATGGGGTCAAATCATAAAGGACTTTGTATGCCATGCAAATGAGCTTTGACTTAATCATGGATGATGGGGAGCCACTTAAAGACTTTAATCTGGGAGAAAGCCATGATTAGCTTTTTATTATAGAAAAATCACTCTAGGAGTGGTAGACAGAACTGACTTGAGGAAGGATAAAACTAAATGTAAGGAAGAGAAGTAATTCATGGAAGAGTATGAAGGCTCAAATCAAGAGAGACACTAGCACTGAAAATAAAGCAAACCACAAAATACCACAACTGTAATTTTGAGAAAGGAAAGACCCAAAGATTGAGCGCTTTTTGAGGTTAGAGATCATGTCTGTAATTCCACCACAGTAACTGCTGAAGAAATGCTGAACAAAGTAATGCAGTTACAATTATTATGTACATAGACCTAACAGACACCAGGATTCTCTTCATAAAGTACTCTATGCTGATTTGTTAAGTAGTTGATGCTATGCAGCAGTGAAATATTGAACAATTTTTAAAGACAAGGTTGATAACTATCCCTGGGTCTTTTGCAACAAACATCACTTCTTAAAGAGTTTTTATAATCCACATATTTTAAATTTCGATGCAAATTTAGTCTCCGCCTTTAAAAAGTAATGAGTAATTTTTGAAACTAGGTCAGTGGTAATCTCTTGCTGCTTTCCAAATCTGAAATCATTTTTCTAAAAATGAGTCAAGACATAAAAATATTTGCATTTCTCATCAGTTACTACTATTTTAAGTGAAGAGAAGGGCTTTCTTCCCCTTCCCCACTTACTACATCGTAGAGAAACAAAGCCCAGGTGAGCTCACTACAGAAGCCTCTACATACTCCTGGGGCTGCTGTCCATGCAGCCCAAGCAGCACTCTCCCCAATTCCCTTAGAATTTGACTGGCTGAGCCTCATAATTAATGAGCTCTTTCTTCTCTTTGTCTTTGTAACACTAACAGCAAAAATCTCGCCCACCTGTGACTACCACCTGTGAATGACTGGTCCCCTCAGAAGCGAGGTGCCATGTCTTCTACTGTCCACAGTATCACAGGAAGACTTGGGCATGGCTCTCACAGGCCTTGGCCCACAGCAGCAGCCCCATACCAGCCCATCTAGCACTTCTCAGACATCTACTCTCACTCCAGGTCACTATTACACCTCTTCCTTTGGCCCAGATGCCTTCTTTCTGCCTCTTCCCCACAGAGCAAAATCCTACCCATCATCTAAAACCTAGCTCACATTTTACTTCCTTTGATTTTGTATGTGTGTTAAGTTTCATAATCATTTCCTCCTTTGAGGTTTTACATCACTACACATTTTGCAATCATGGTGCTTAACACATTACCTAGAATTAGTCATGAACATGTCTTTTGCCTTTCTATCCTGACAGTACCTTGAAACTGTGTACACAATTCTGCAGCATCTGGCAATAAGTAGGAAATAAAAGGGGTTTATGGACTGAAGAAATTATACCAAGTCCTTGATACTCATTCTTACAAATGACAAATTAAAAAAAAATTTTAGTGTAAGCCCTTGCTGTTATTTTAAAGCCAATTTTCCTTACATAGAATCCAAAATCAAGGATTTTGGATCTCTCTTATGTAGAGCCCAGAATCAAGGGCTCCATGAACTCCCAAATGTGCTGTGCGTACTTGGTGCTTGGACTTTTGTCCCATTCTATTATGGTAATAAGCTCACAGACCAGGACTTAGAGTCTGAGGAACACGCTAAGTCAGGCTATGTCTTCCTCAGGGCTGAACCAACTCAATAATGAACCACTGCTTCCCAACCACCCCCTCCAACACCTTAACACAAACTTCAAATAATCCTTAATTTCCTCCACTAGATATTTTAGTTTTTCAGTCTTCAGTTATTGTTGATACTCAATACATTATAATTGTACAATAACAGAAGCAACTTCCATGGCCAGCAAAAGGGAAATGCTAGTAAAATTAGGATACATTCATGTGTTGTGCAGTATAGTCACGTTTACAGATACTTTTAGAGTTAAGTGAAAAAAGAAAAAGATGTAGAACTTCATAAGAAAATGATCACCTTCATAAAAATACTCAATAATGGCAGCCTCTAGAGTATGTTTGTATATGCTTTTGATTTTCTTAACTATGTTTTTCCTAGCAAATTTTTTATAATCTATATTTTCTAAGGAAAAAAGTATATAAATATACCTCTAAGGTACTGGAGGTTTCAGTTGTAGAATTTCCAGTATTATTGCTTGAGTTTGAAGACACTGTTTCATTTTTGCCTTCGTTATCTGATTTTTCATCAGAACTCATACATTCAATATCTGCATCAAAGCCCGTGGGGTACCCCATTGCCTGCAATACCTGTACAAATTACATTAAGATTCAGTTTTATTCAATCATGAGAGACCACAGAGGATAGATGAAATATTGAAAACAACAGTTTTAAATCCACAACATTTAAATCCATGAAAACACCCTGAGGAAGAGCAAGATGGTGCTAAGCCTACAAATCTTCCGTTAAACAAGGGTTACCTCCTAGTAGGTAGGTAGATAACCATTTTCAAAAACATCCTCGGAGTAAGAAGGTTTAAATAAAGGATGCCAGAAATGCAAACGTGAGGCCACTCCCCATTCATTTAACTTGGAGGCAAGAGAAGAGCCCAGTTCAACCAGTGGGGTGAGGGGAGAAGTAAACAAGCGCACTGAAAAAAGTACACAGGACTAGAAAGGCAAACCCCTGATGGTCTAGTCCTCGGTTTGTCCTCTGGTTCTCAGTTTTCCAATCTGCAGAACAGGAAACTGATTAGTTGACCTGTAAATTCTATGATTCAATCCACTAGCGGAAATGAGCACAGAAAGGGAATCAAGAAGTTTTCTTTACCTTGGAACCAATCTGCCTGTTAATTATAAAATAACCTATTAAGCTTTCTACTACTGACCTCTTTGCTTTCAACTTAAACCATAATCAAGACTTGAAAGATTCAGTCTCCAGGTTTATACTCTATACTAAGTGAACCAGGAACAATTTCAGGTTTGTATTTCCATCCCTGCCTCTCAAGGCCTGGGTCCTTTATAGCTTCCTCCTTCTTCTATAAGAAGAACATTCATTCTTCTTATAATCCCACTCAATGCCTGACATTTCTCATCAGTGTGTGTGTGCATGTGTGTGTCTTTGCCTTTTACTACCTCCTTCCTGGTTATACTGCTTTTCTGAGGTTTACAAGAGAGTATGTTAACAGCATTCTTAAAGTCTCTTTCAAACATGTTAATATTGCATTGTCAGATACTAATTTTAAGGTTTATATCAGAAGACAGAGATAGGTTCCGTAAGATCACTGTACTTGTTTCACCTTTTCACTAATGTTTTAAGTTGAAGTGTGTAAAAGCAATATCTTATTTCCTTATAATCCCAACTCTACCTAAGAGGTGTTTCAAAAACTGTTATGGTAGCACACAAATGAGAAGCAAGGCCACCCAGCCTTTACAAACAATAGCATCTTATATAAAGGATTCTGCCAATATATACAAAGTAATATTACTCTAAACAAAAAACGGGTCCAAGTAGAACTCCATACCAAGAGAAACTGAAATTCACCCAATTCATATGGAGAACTTGGTATTCTGTTAAACATTTCAAATCATAGATTCTTTGTATTCATTAAGAGTAAAGTCAAGAACGCTTTTTTAACATCTTAAGTTCTAAGAGTACTCAGGTAGCACTTTACACCCTAGTACACTAACATTATGTGGTTATATCCTCATCAATATTTTACAAAGAAAACACCTTCTCCAGCATCTGCTCTCCCTGAGAAACATCTCCTCTGAAAGAATAGTTACAGTCTGACATTAACACTAGCTAAAAAAGGCTGCAAGTAAAAAGCAAAGTCGCAAATAAATTTGTTTATTCCAATAAAAACTAAAGACATGCAGCTTTTCCCAACTTAACACGTGCAGTTAAAATAGTCAAATGTGAATTATTTAACACTTCTCTCTGCCATTTTCTCACATACCAGATTCATTTACTTACTTGCTACTGTAGCAACATATTTCAATACATTTATAAATATTTTATATAACCTAGGAACAATCTCAAGGCATACAGTGTACTTGTAATACAGTGCAACTAAAAAAAAAATTTCAAATTAATTTTTCTATGAACATATATTCTAAGATTATCAACTACTACATGCTACAGTTAAAAAAAAAAAAAGTAATGAGTTCTCAGACCTCCAGAACTATAGTTTATCTGTAATCAGTATTAAGACCACAAAACTAGTATATCAAAGAAAAGTGAGTTTCAAGGGTCTGGCTGAGCTGAAAAATCAGAAGACGACTCCTGGAAAGAAGGTGACTAGGAAATCCAATGTAATTGTGCCTTTTTTCTCCTGGAAGGGTATTGAGGATAAGAAAACTGTTATCCTCAAAGATCGGGGGCCAAAAGTGAAAAGAAAACACATTGCACCCCATGGCTCTCCACTCAAACGGAAGACACAGTTACAGCTTGTGTGTGGCAGAGGGCTTGATGGCTCCAAGAACCCCTCCAAAGAGCCTTCAGCCCTTGTTGCCTCCTAGCTGATCTTTTCCCCATAATGACTAAGATTCTTTTCATGGAATACAGCTGATTATGACCCCAATGGTGTCCTCTGTGAAGGACTATGAGGAAGAAGAATTGGAAGAGGAAAGGGAAAGTTAGCCACGAATCACCACTTCAGGGTGAACTGAACTCTTCCTACTTTGTTTTGATTTGATTCTCTAGTGTGATTTGTCTTAATAGGTACAGACGCCTACACCAAGATACTGAGTATGAAATCCAAGGATTTTTATCTAGCGAGACTCACTTTCATGAGCACATGTTGGACACAAAACACTCAAACTCACTTTTAAAGAAAACCTGTAAAATGTGGTATAACCTTTATAGGTGGCAATTGGTAATATATACCTGAAATATAATAGGAATCCCAATACATATTTAATAAACTAATGGATCATTCAAATGTGCTTTCCCCTTAACTTCGTGATTCCACCTCTACAAAACACCTTAAGGAATAATCAGAGTAATTCAAAAAGATGTAAAGCAATCAAAGTATCTAAATCTAAAAAGAATAGTTATATTATGGTAGATTGATAATAATGAAATATTAGGCCACCACTAAAAATGAGAGCAATCTTTGTGATAATTATAAAGAAAAAGCTCACACTATATTTTTAGATGAACACAGAAAAAACATGATCCTATTTTAAGTACATACTTTGTATACACATTATGTTGGTCCCACCATGCCTTATGTGAAATCCTTGGGGCCAGACTGCTTTGAGAATTCATAATTTTTCAGGGTTTGGAAAACTAATATATTTGCCATGTATTTTCCAAATCTCCAATGGGTTCTCAGGTGCAAACCCATGTTTGTGAAAAGGAACATACAAACTAAATAAAATAATAAAGACTAAAAATAGCCCTACTTAATTCAGGTCAGGTTTTCCCATCAAGTGAGTTTACACCAAACTTGGGGAAATATTTTTCACTTTCAATGCTTTTTGGATTTTGGAGTTACAGGTAAAAAAAAGAAGTCTTGGAAAAATACATACCAAAATGTTAATGGCTATAATGAGAAAAAATAGCATCTAAATCTTGTCATATTGCAGTTTGCCACTATACTAACTCCCCCAAGTTTTACTGAATTGCAACTTGCTATGCAGTCACTAGTTTATATTAAATAAAGTTCATCATAAGAACCACCCCACTGTGTCACTGCATCATAGATGCCTGTAAGAGATATAACTGCCATCTCTCTCTGTGAAGACCTACCAAGGAGAATGCTCACCTGAGCTTTATACCAAAACTCCGACTCTCATCATTAGCTGTCTGTTAAGTCTTAGTGAATTGGTATTTCACAAGCTTTTTGTGTCAAATGCCAGAAAACTTCAATCTAAAGTTGTGACTCATTCCAGCATACATTACTGCTCAATTATTACACTGTTTGTAGCTTTATTCCTGCATTCACTTTTCCCCTCATTCTTTGTTTTGCTTTTACTGCCTCATTTTAAACTCAGACTATTTCATCATACTTGAGGTACTCCTTTTCTAAACTAGATACAAATAAATACTGTTTTGTTTTTACAGCTTAGCTATTATTTTTCTGCATTACTACTACCTGACATATAATCTATTCACTTGTACATTTGTTATCTGTCTCCCTGTCCTATCCATACTAGAATACAGTTCCAGGAAGACAAGGACTATTTTGTTCACTGCTGTATCCTTAGTATCCAGAATAATGTTTGCATCTACACGAATAATACTGAAGAATGGAATGATCATGAAAACAGACCAATTATAGCTTATATCATACTGTTACATAACAGAGCTTAAGTAAAAATTGATCTTCAGTCAACATGATCTTTGACATTTTTGCATTTGTCTGCAAGAGATCAGATGTACTCGTGAAAAGATTCCAGTATTTAGCAATTTTCTACAAACCTAAAGTGCATAATTGATTGGTTCAATCCTGGACCTTATTCCCTATGGAAACATTCTAAAATACAGAAAAGGCACCATATGCACAAAGATCATGATTAAATATATTTATGACAGAAAAAAATCCCCAAACACCAAAATATCCGATGATAGAAAAATGGGAAATTTTAAACAAATAGTATATCCATATCATGTCAATCATACAGCCATTAAAATTTATTTATGATTTTAATAACATGGAAAAACACTGATAACATGTTAAGTGAAAAAATTCAGAGGATAAAATTGCATATACATACACTGGGAGCTCAACGTAAAAAAAAAAACAAAAAAATTGGAAGTAAATAAACCAACATGTTATAAATATTAATCATCTACCTCAGAGATATGCAAGTGACATATTTTTATTTCTTTACTTTTTTCTGTGCTTTCCAAATGTATAATCAACACATTATTCACAACCAAAAAATAATTTTGTGATCCAGAGGTGGCAAAAGTCTGTATGTTATTGTCATTAAAATCTTGAAAATTTCTATTAATTTACTATAGGAAAATAAGGACCTTATTTACAACATAAAACAACAAAGCACTGCTTTCTGAAATAAATACTGTACCTTGACTGCTACGTGAAGTTTTGCTGTTTTCTTGGATGGTCCTGAGGCTTCATATGTTGTACCATCCACATCTACAGACATTGTGAAGACTGGGGCATGGACAGGGCCAGACTGAGATAAGAGCTTATACTGAAGCCCAGGCCTGATCTGATTTAGCCTCATTAGTGCATTCATAAGGTCTATTGCTTTACTATCCAGAACTGTTAAAGAAAGAGGAATGCAATCAGAAATTAAATAATTTTGCTCTAATCTATGCATTTACATGTTCTTAGTGACCAGTATAAATTCACCAGGTTTTAAAAAAGAAAGAACTTCAAAACACAGATACAAATTAATAATAATTAAATAATTCTAAAATTACTTCTTAAATTATGTTAACATCATTGTAAAATTAATATATATTACTATATGTATATAATAATTTTAGTTATATATCTTAAGCAATGAAGCTGGGAAACAGAAGTTATTCAATCACCAATTTCTCATTTAAGATCTATTCTTAAAACTCCAAATCAATCAAATTCTCTACTTTGTAATTTTTATTTTCCTGTCTGACCATAAATTCTTTCTAACTCACATCTATAAGAATAAAGATTTTACACACTTTTCCTTAAATTTCGTTTCATCTTCTTAGTGGGATCTTTATCATCCCCTAATCCATCTTCAAATGGCCTCTTCAGAGCTGAAGACCCAGCACCTAAAAAAATTATAAGACATGAGTGATCAGTCAAAACAATGATACTACTTACTCTACCAAAAGAATCCAGTATGTCCAGGAAGGAAAACTCTTGGGAATCACAAAGGCCAATTAAAGTACCATATAAATAATTTTACAATAGCAAAAAACTCTTGAGTGAATCTTTATGAAACAATTTAATATTATCCCTTTATATAAATATTTATTTTCCCATTTATATATATGCATACAAATATTTATGTATATATTTATATCTGCATCTGCATGAACAGAAAAAAGCCTAGGAAGATGTATGTTGAAATGTTAAAGTTAGTTATCTCTGGTATTACAATTTATATTTACTTATGTCTTCTCAAAATTTCTATAATTTAGCATTTATTACTCATATAAATTTTTTTAAGTCCATGTTAAATCTTATGCTTTTGAAATCTGATTATTTGTCACACCAGAAAATATTCTTCTATCTGCCTATTCAAATCCTACTCAGGATTTTATTTATGGTTCACCTCCATGAAGTTTTCTTTAGCTTTTCTCTCACCTCAAGTTTCTGAAAGAGCTTCTATGGTATTAGAAATATACAGTACCACATATAATCTTGTTTCACTGCCTATTTCATATATAGAGAGTTACAGTTCTATAAAGGTAAAAAATATTTTCTCCATGTCTTTTACCTTAACAAGTATCTTACATAAGACTTAGAAACAACATAATGGGTATGAAACAATAACTGAACTGATAATAATCCATTTTTTGAGTAAAGCTGCCAATTCATAATGCTGTCAGGCATTAGGAAGGAGCTTTGCTGTCCAAATTAACAACAGTCAGAGGGAAAAAAAAGCTCATAAGCCTGTCCAAGGACTTTAAAGAACAATCTGTGTCTTCAAGTTAAAAGTTGGTTTTTGGGTTTTTCCTAAGGGAAACATGCTCAAGAGGCTCATGCCAGAAGACTTCCAGATACTTCCAGTGAAACTTTATAATAATAATGAGATTAGCTACATTTCTCTGATCATCAAGATTGATTGTCCCTTGGGGTATGCACTGACTTCAACATTTGCTTGAGTCAATGCTTACCACTCAGGTCAATCAGTCTTGATGTTCTCTTCAACAGAAGGCAGTATCTGCTTATATCTGCTTAGTATTGTCGCATTACATAAGACTGTGAGTGTGCCAGTCTCTGAGAATGCAGTATGTAAGAAATAAAAGTTAAAAAGGAACTACGTCTGTTCAGTCCTCTACCATTCGTTACATTACATTAAAAGCTCTTCCTTGATTACCATCCTCTACCAACGTGAACAGAGTTTCATGGGTTAAGCTTCATTCTACCATCCCAGCCACTGGCAAAGCACTATAAAATATGGGGTTAGTTATAATAGTAATCCACGGGGGTGGGGTGGGGAATAGGCTTGCTTTATGAAAAGCAAGTTCTTTACAACCTCGACAATATCTAGAAATGAGAAGTGATCATTTGAGAGGCAACAATTTTTTAAAATAGTATGTGAGTGCTTATAATATACCTGGCACTGTTCCTAATACCTTTCATGGATTATTTAATCCTCATAAACATCCTATGAAGCCTGTACTTTCATCATCCTCAATATAATTTCATTCATATATTCATTCAGCAACAAATATTAATTAAGCATTTTCTAGTGCAGGATAATTTTAGGTGCTGGACATAGAACAAAAGAGCTTAACACATGGTGGAGGAAACTAATCACAATACGTAATATGGTCATGAGCACAGTGGAGAAAACCAAGAGTCTTAAGGGGGAGGAAGTGTTGCTATTTTATATGTGGTGCTCATCAGAAAGGTCAGAAAGGTCTCACAGATAAGGTGACCTTTTGATGAGCACCTGAAAAAAGTGAGTGTGAGCTATTCAGCTATTTGGAGAAACAGCCCTATGCATAGAAAAAAGCAAGTACAAAGGTCTTAAGGCAGGAATATGCTAAGAAACAGTATACAGGTCTGAGTAGCTGGAATGGCCTGAACAAGAAGAGGAGGGCAGCAGAAGATGAGATGCAGTGGTTCCAGCTGCCACAAGTTCACCAGAGGAACTTACACAAAATATCGAAGTTCTACTTCTAGTATGATAAAGTAAAGTGAAAAAGCCTTCTTGACAATAGCAATTAGAAAAGCTGGACAAAATGTAGAATAAATACCTGTTTCTGTACAATAAATAACTATTGAGTCAGTATCTGGGAAATGAAGGAAATCCTGCACTGGGTGCCATATTTCTCCTAGGACATCCAAAGAAGCCACCAAGAACTAAACAGAGTGCTTTTAATAGGCACACAGGTCTCTGGGGTCAAACTAAAGTTCAAGGACCACCAAGGACAGGCCTGGTGAATCCCCCACACTGTGGGTTGGGCCTCTGCAATGCCATACACTAGAAGTAGAATGAAGTAAAAACAGTCCAGATCTTAAAGGACTAAATAAAATCCAGCTTCAAATCATCTTAATTCGTGGTAATATTAAAATGGTCCAGGATTGCCAATTCCACTAGCCATCTCCTAGAAACAAATACAAATCCTTCCTGGAGGAAGACACCATCATTCTAAACTTTAAATTCTCCACAGTTTTTTCATTTTTAAGTCCACAACACTCATAATAACCAGGTACATGAGAAGATAAGATACTGTGATTAAAAATCAAGAGAAAGAATAGACAACAGAAACAGACCCATAAGAAATCAGGTGACTGAGCTTTCAAAAACAAACTTTTTAAAATGATTACAACAAGAATTTCTGGCAGAAAATCTGAAATTATGAAAGAGCCAAAATTCTAGAAATAAAAAATACAGAGGGGCAGAGCCAAGATGGTGGCATGAGTAGGACAGTGGGAATCTCCTCCCAAAAACATATATATTTTTGAAAATACAACAAATACAACTATCCCTAAAAGAGAGACCAGAAGATACAGAACAAAAGCCAGACCACATCCACACCCGCGAGAACCCAGCACCTGGCAAAAGGGGTAAGATACAAGCCCCAGCCTGGTGGGACCCAAGCGCCCCTCACCCTAGCTCCTGGCGGGAGGAGAGGAGTCAGAGCAGGGAGGGAGAGGGAGCCCAGGACTGCTAAAAAGCCAGCCCTAGCCATCCGCACCCAGGCATGGGGTGCTGGATACTAGGGAAACAGGACAGAAAGACCCGTGAGCGGGTCCCTGGTGTCAGCGCCCCTGGGACAAAGAAAGCAAGTGCTTTTTGAAAGTCTTAAAGGGACAGGGACCCCACAGCTGGATGGAAGCATCCTGGGACACTTAGCCCAGCAGCTGGGAATCCTGGGGAACTCCAGGAACCCTAACCCCCTGGGCAGCAGCTCTGAGACCCCTCGCGGCGATAAACAGCACCCCCTGTCTGTTCCCACTCCTGCGTCCTGCCATAGCAGAGCAGCAGCCTGAGGCTGGCCACGCCCACAGCAAGGGAGCTTCCTCCATAGCGGCTGGGCAAGAAACAGACCCAGTCTATGCGCAATTGCCCAACACAAGAGGCTAGGGGTCGCCACTGTCCCAGTAAAGAAAGGCCAGGAGCAAGTGGAAAAGGTCTTGGCTCTCCCAGCTGACAGATGAATCAATAGCATACCACTGCATCTATCAACATGAAAAGGCAAAAAAATTTGATCCAGACCAGGGTAACCCAGACACCTTCAATATCCTCTCCTGAGAAGGAATCTGGGGAGGTAGATTTAACCAATCTTCCTGAAAAACAATTCAAAACAAAAGTCATAACCATGCTGATGGACTTACAGAGAAATATGCAAGAACTAAGGAGGGAGAATACAGAAATAAAACAATCTCTGGAAGGACCTCAAAGCAGAATGGACAAGATGCAAGAGACCATCAATGGACTCGAAAACAGAGAACAGGAATGCATAGAAGCTGAAGCAGAGAGAGATAAAAGGATCTCCAGGAATGAAAGAATATTAAGAGAACTGTGTGACCAATCCAAAAGGAACAATATTCACATCATAGGAGTACCAGAAGAAGAAGAGACAGAAAAAGGGATAGAAAGTGTCTTTGAAGAAATAATTGCTGAAAACTTCCCCAAACTAGGGGAGGAAATGGCCTCTCAGATCACAGAAACACACAGAACTCCCATGACAAGGGACCCAAGGAGGGCAACACCAAGACACATAATAATTAAAATGGCAAAGATCAAAGACAAGGACAGAGTATTAAAGGCAGCCAGAGAGAAAAAAAAAAGGTCACCTACAAAGGAAAACCCATCAGGCTATCATCAGACTACTCAACAGAAACCTTACAGGCCAGAAGAGAATGGCATGATATATTTAATGCAATGAAACAGAAAGGCCTTGCACCAAGAATACTGTATCCAGCACGATTATCATTTAAATATGAAGGAGGAATTAAACAATTCCCAGACAAGCAAAAGTTGAGGGAATTTGCCTCCCACAAACCACCTCTACAGGGAATCTTAGAGGGACTGCTCTAGATGGGAGCACTCCTAAAAAGAGCACAGAACAAAACACCCAACATATGAAGAATGGAGGAGGAGGAATAAGAAGGGAGAGAAATAAAGAATCATCAGACCGTGTTTATAATAGCTCAACAAGCGAGTTAAATTAGACAGTAAGATAGTAAAGAAGCTAACCTTGAACCTTTGGTAACCACAAACTTAAAGCCTGCAATGGCAATAAGTACATATCTTTCAATAATCACCCTAAATGTAAATGGACTGAATGTACCAATCAAAAGACACAGAGTAATAGAATGGATAAAAAAGCAAGACCCATCTACATGCTGCTTACAAGAGACTCACCTCAAACCCAAAGACATGCACAGATTAAAAGTGAAGAGATGGAAAAAGATATTTCATGCAAACAACAGCAAGAAAAAAGCAGGTGTTGCAATACTAGTAACAGACAAAATAGATTTCAAAACAAAGAAAGTAACAAGAGATAAAGAAGGACATTACATAATGATAAAGGGCTCAGTCCAACAAGAGGATATAACCATTATAAATATATATGCACCCAATACAAGAGCACCAACATATGTGAAACAAATACTAACAGAATTAAAGGAAGAAATAGAATGCAATGCATTCATTTTGGGAGACTTCAACACACCACTCACCCCAAAGGACAGATCCACCAGACAGAAAATAAGCAAGGACACAGAGGCACTGAACAACACATTACAACAGATGGACCTAATAGACACCTATAGAACTCTACAGCCAAAAGCAACAGGATACACATTCTTCTCAAGTGCACATGGAACATTCTCCAGAATAGACCACATACTAGGCCACAAAAGGAGCCTCAGTAAATTCCAAAAGATTGAAATCCTACCAACCAACTTCTCAGACCACAAAGGTATAAAACTAGAAATAAATTGTACAAAGAAAGCAAAAAGGCTCACAAACACATGAAGGCTTAACAACATGCTCCTAAATAATGGATCAATGAACAAATTAAAATAGAGATCAAGGAATATATGGAAACAAATGACAACAACAACACAAAGCCCCAACTTGTGTGGGACGCAGCGAAAGCAGTCTTAAGAGGAAAGTATATAGCAATCCAGGCATACTTAAAGAAGGAATAACAATCCCAAATGAATAGTCTAACATCACAATTAATGAAACTGGAAAAAGAAGAACAAATGAGGCCTAAAGTCAGCAGAAGGAGGGACATAATAAAGATCAGAGAAGAAATAAACAAAATTGAGAAGAATAAAACAATAGAAAAAAAATCAATGAAACCAAGAGCTGGTTCTTCAAGAGAATAAGCAAAATAGATAAGCCTCTATCCAGACTTATTAAGAGAAAAAGAGAATCAACACACATCAACAGAATCAGAAACGAGAAAGGAAAAATCACGACGGACCCAAAAGAAATACAAAGAATTATTAGAGACTACTATGAAAACCTATATGCTAACAAGCTGGAAAACCTAGGAGAAATGGACAACTTCCTAGAAAAATACAACCTTCCAAGACTGACCCAAAAAAGACACAGAAAATCTAAATAGACCAATTACCAGCAATGAAACTGAAGCAGTAATCAAAAAGCTACCCAAAAACAAAACCCCTGAGCCAGATGGATTTACCTCAGAATTTTATCAGACATACAGAGAAGATATAATACCCATTCTCCTTAAAGTTTTCCAAAAAATAGAAAAGGAGGGAATACTCCCAAACTCATTCTATGAAGCCAACATCACCCTAATACCAAAACCAGGCAAAGACCCCACCAAAAAAGAAAACTACACACCAATATCCCTGATGAACGTATATGCAAAAATACTCAACAAAATATTAGCAAACCGAATTCAAAAATACATCAAAAGGATCATACACCATGACCAAGTGGGATTCATCCCAGGGATGCAAGGATGGTACAATATTCAAAAATCCATCAACATCATCCACCACATCAACAAAATGAAAGACAGAAACCACATGATCATCTCCATAGATGCTGAAAAAGCATTTGACAAAATTCAACATCCGTTCATGATAAAAACTCTCAGCAAAATGGGTATAGAGGGCAAGTACCTCAACAAAATAAAGGCCACATATGATAAACCCACAGCCAACATCATACTGAACAGCGGGAAGCTGAAAGCTTTTCCTCTTGATTGGGAATGAGACAGGGATGCCCACTCTCCCCACTGTTATTCAACTTAGTACTGGAGGTCCTAGCCACAGCAATTAGAAAAAACAAAGAAATACAAGGAATCCAGATTGGTAAAGAAGAAGTTAAATTGTCACTATTTGCAGATGACATGATATTATACATAAAAAACCCTAAAGACTCCACTGCAAAACTACTAGAACTGATATCAGAATTCAGCAAAGTTGCAGGATACAAAATTAACAGACAGAAATCTATGGCTTTCCTATACACTAACAATGAACTAGCAGAAGGAGAAATCAGGAAAACAATTCCATTCACAATAGCATCAAAAAGAATAAAATACCTAGGAATAAACCTAACCAAGGAAGTGAAAGACCTATACCCTGAAAACTGTAAGACAACTCTTAAGAGAAATTAAAGAGGTCACTAACAAACGGAAACTCATCCCATGCTCCTAGCTAGAAAGAATTAATATTGTCAAAATGGCCATCCTGCCCAAAACAATATACAAATCCGATGCAATCCTTATCAAATTACCAACAGCATTCTTCAGTGAACTGGAAGAAATAGTTCAAAAATTCATATGGAAACACCAAAGACCCCGAATAGCCAAAGCAATCCTGAGAAGGAAGAATAAAGTGGGGGGGATCCCGCTCTCCAACTTCAAGCTCTACTACAAAGCCACAGTAATCAAGACAATTTGGCACGGGGAGTAATCAAGACCAATGGAACAGAATAGAGACTCCAAACATTAACCCAAACATATATAGTCAACTAATATTCGATAAAGAAGCCATGGACATACAATGGGGAAATGACAGTGATCCAGTTTCATTCTCTTACATGTAGCTGTGCAGTTTTGCCAGCACCATCTGTTGAAGAAACTGTCTAACCCCATACACAAAAGTAAATTAGAAATGGATCAAAGACTTGAACGTAAGTCATGAAACCATAAAACTCTTAGAAGAAAACATAGGCAAAAATCTCTTAGACATAAACATGAGTGACCTCTTCTTGAACATATCTCCCTGGGCAAGGGAAACAAAAGCAAAAATGAACAAGTGGGAGTATATCAAGCTGAAAAGCTTCTGTACAGCAATGGACACCATCAATAGAACAAAAAGGTATCCTACAGTATAGAAGAATATATTCATAAATGACAGATCTGATAAAGGGTTGACATCCAAAATATATAAAGAGCTCATGCACCTCAACAAACAAAAAGCAAATAATCCAATTAAAAAATGGGCAGAGGAGCTGAATAGACAGTTCTCTAAAGAAGAAATTCAGATGGCCAATAGACACATGAAAAGATGCTCCACATCACTTGTCATCAGAGAAATGCAAATTAAAACCACAATGAGATATCACCTCACACCAGTAAGAATGGCTACCATCCAAAAGACAAACAACAACAAATGTTGGCGAGGCTGTGGAAAAAGGGGAACCCTCCTACACTGCTAGTGGGAGTGTAAATTAGTTTAACCATTGTGGAAAGCAGTATGGAGGTTCCTCAAAATGCTCAAAGTAGAAATACCAGTTGACCCAGGAATTCCACTTCTAGGAATTTACCCTAAGAATGCAGCACTCCAGTTTGAAAAAGACAGAAGCACCCCTATGTTTATCGCTGCACTATTTACAATAGCCAAGATATGGAAGCAACCTAAGTGTCCATCAGTAGATGAATGGATAAAAAAGATGGGGTACATATACACAATGGAATATTACTCAGCTATAAGAAAAAAACAGATCCTACCATTTGCAACAACATGGATGGAGCTAGAGGGTATTATGCTCAGTGAAATAAGCCAGGCGGAGAATGACAAGTACCAAATGATTTCACTCATATGTGGAGTATAAGAAAAAAGGAAAACTGAAGGAACAAAACAGCAGCAGAATCACAGAACCCAAGAACGGACTAACAGTTACCAAAGGGAAAGGGACTGGGGAGGATGGGTGGGAGGGGAGGGATAAGGGCGGGGGAAAAAGAAAGGGGGCGCTATTATTAGCATGTATAGTGTGGGGGGGCAGGGGGAGGGCTGTGCAGCATGGAGAAGACAAGTAGTGATTTTACAGCATCTTACTACACTGATGGACAGTGACTAGGAAGGGGTATGTGGGGGGGACTTGGTGAAGAGGGGAGCCTAGTAAACATAATGTCTTTCATGTAATTGTAGATTAATGATACCAAAATTTTGAAAATTAAAAAAATTAAAAATTAAAAAACCCCAGAAGTATACACAGATATAATATTACAAATAAATGACAAGTAGTATCAAACAATCAATAATAAAAATTTTAAAAAATACAATATAAATAAAAAACTAACAGACCTGCAAGGGGAGACAGACAATCTACAATAGAGGGGAACTGACATACCTGATTAAGAGAACAAGTAAAGAAAAAAATATGGTACAGATGAATAAGATTTGAACAACCCAATGAACAAATGTGATCTAAGATGTAAAGCAGACTCACTACAAACTGCAGAATATATATACGCTTTCAGAGTACAAATCATTTACAAAAACTGAACATGTGCCAGGCCATAAAATAAGTCTCAAGAAATCAGAGGATAGGAAATCACACAAAGCATGTTCTCAGATCACAGAATAGGGGAGAACACAAAATTGAAGAGATAACTGGAGAATCCTCTTTTGTCTGGCTATTACACAATGACATCTAAATGGTTCATGTGTAAAAGATAAGGGAAAATAAAAAACAGTTTAACTAAATGATAATGAAAATACTTATATCAAAAGAACAAAAGAACATAATGCACATAAATCTGGGCTTCAAGGAAAACTCAGAGTCTTAACAGTATACATAGTAAAATAAGAGCCTTTAAACAATAATGTATTCATCTATCTCTAAAAGTTAAAAAATGAACAGCAAATTAAGCCCAAAGAAGATAGTGAGGAAAAATGGAAGGATAAGAGCAGAAATCAATGAAATCAAATATAAGCATATACCAAAAATGATCAACAAAGCCAAAACTTAGTTTTTTTGAAAAGACTAATAAAGCTAATAAATCTCTAGTGAAATGATCAGCAAAAAAAAAAAAAAAGAAGAGGCACAAATGTATAAAAGAGGACATCACTACAGATACTGCAAACAATAAAAAGAGAAGATCTTATACACCACTTTATTTTTAAATTTAGATGAAATGAACAAATTCTGGAAAAACAATTTACCAACATCTCATAAGATGATGACAGTCCTTTGCCTGTTAAGGAAATAAGGGCAATAATTTAAAACCTTCCCACAAAAATACATGCCCAAATGGTTTCACTGATAAATTTTTACTTCCAAACATTTAAGGAAAAAATAACATTATTTTCACAGAAACTCTTCAAACAAACAGAAAAAGAAGGAACATTTCCACTTCCTAACTCACTTTAGGAGTTAAGTATAACCTTGGGAGACAAAACCTGACAAACATTACAGCAAAGGAAAACTGCTGTTAAATCTAACAAACAAAACTCTGTGTTTTTGTGAATTGCACATAAAAACCTACACAAGATTGTTCACAGCTGCTTTATTTGTAATAGCCAAAAACTGGAAATAAACAAAATGCCTACAACAGGTGCACCTGTCTCATCCATGCCATGGAATATTACTCAACAGTAAAAAAAAAAAGGGTGGGGTGGGGTGGGGAACAAACTATTGATGCTCGCAACAACTTGGATAGGCCACAGGTCATCATTATGCTAGGGGTGCGGGTACTGGATTCTTAAAAGATCACATACTGTTCAACTCTATTTTATATAAAATCCTTGAAATGACAAAAATTAGATGGAGAAAAACCAGTGGTTTCCAATGCTTGCAGACAGTTGAGAGGAGAGAGGTGTGACTGTAAAGGGGCAGCATGAGGGAGACTTTACTGGTAATGGAAGACTTCCTTATATACTGTTATGCTGGTTACACAAACCTACACAAACATATCAGCACACACTCTACCAATGTCAATCTCCTGGTTTTAATACTGTACTACAGTTACATAATATATAACCATTGGGAGAAGGGTACATGGGACCTCTCCTACTACCTTTGCAATTTTCTGTGAATCTGTAATTATTTTAAGATAAGAACTGCTGCTTTGTTCAGAAAAGACAATAGGAACAAAGACAGAAGTGGGAAGACAGGACAGGAAAGATATTACAACAACCCAGGTGAGAGATGATGGGAGGCATAAGCCAGGATGGTGGCAGTAAAGACCTTAAGCAGCTGAATCCTGGACATACTTTGAAAGTTAAAACAGACAGGATCTACTAATGATTTGGGCATGGGTAAAAGAAAGAGAGGATTCAAGGGTGAAGTTTTTGGCCTGAGTAAGTTTCCAATCCTTGGGATGGGAATAACTATGGAAAAATCAGATTACAGATAAAGGATAGGAATTTGGATTTTACACATCTTGAATTTGAGATATCTGTTAGATATCCACATGGAGACACTGAGGAGGCCTTTGGACATCTGGGGTTGCAGTTAAGGGCTGGTACTCTATAGTGAAGATACAAATTTCAGAAGCTTAAGTGAACAGGAGGTATTTCATGGGAAGACACTAGATGAGATCTCCTAAAGAGCTGGTGTGAATAAAGAAAAAAGTCTGCAGACTGCACCCTGAGACACTTCTAATATTCAGAAGCCAGGAAGATAGACAGAAACAACCAAAGATGGTGAGGAGAGGCAGTGGAGCTAGATGAACCAGGAGAAAGCAATGACCTAAAAGTCAAATGAAAAGTAGCATTTCTGTCAGAAAAAAGTATCTCACAATACCAAATGTTCTTGAGAATACAGGGCAGCAGGAATGTTCACACACTACTGGCGGGAGTGTAGACTGGTATACAGGCCATTTACTATTTTATATACTAGCCTATAGTAACTCCTGGATATATAACCCAGGAGACATGTATGAGAATGCTCATAACAACATTATGGGTACTACCAAAAAATGAACCCCAATGTCCTTCAAAAGTAGAACAGATAAGTTATAGTACATTCATAATGAACATTATATAGCTATTAAAATGAACAGACAACATGAATGTATCCCAGACAATGCTGGACAGAAAGAAGTCACTCACAAGGGATTAAGCTTAGTATAATTCTCTTTCTATAAAGTTCTAGATATCAAATTAGCTTAGGAAAGCATATATAGGTTGGAAAGCTGCAAAGAAAACTGAGGAAGTGATTATCAAAAAGTCTGGAAGGGTAGTTCATGGGCTACCATTGGTTTAATGGTCGTTCAATAGTGGTTCAGGAAGTTGATGTGGAGAGATAAATACATGGCTTCTGAGAAGCTGACAATGTTCTATTTCTTAACCAGGGTGGTAATTATATTAAATTTTTTAATAATTATTTTTTAAATGGTACTTGGAACTTTAAAAATACTTTTTACACTTTTCTATGTATGTGCTCTATCTCACAATAAAATTAATACGAAAAAAAAGTGCCCGACTATCTCAAATGTTGCCAAGTTGGCTATGAGGACTGAAGACTAACCACTAGACATAAAGGCATGGACGCTGTCACAAGACAGAATTCTGTAGAGTAGCGAGGAAGAAAGCCTGATTAGAGTAAGTGTAAAAGAAAGTGAGGAAAAAAAGAAAGAATAGGCCACTCTTTCCAAAAGCACTGCTCATAAAGAGAAGCAGAGAAATGGGCATCTGTTGGAGGGAGCTGCAGAATCAAGGGGGAATTTGGTTTTGTCTTTCAAACAGGAGATATTACATCAGATTTTTATGCTGATGAGACTAATCCAGTAGAAAGGGAGGATGTGATGGAACAGTCAGTTAGAATTGAGTAAGAACTGAAATGCTGATAATACTGACCCCATCATACTGGCGTGACCCCAAGTAGAAGGGTTGGTCTTAAGAGCCTGAACAGTTTTGTCCATAGTCAAGGCAGGGAAAGCAAAGTACATGAGTACTTTCAGCAAACAAGCTCATCAGATGAGAGTGAAAGGTTGGAAGAGGAGGTATGAGAGAAGATGTGAAACAGGTATCAAGGAAAACTGTAAAACTCTGGAAATTATAGGATTGCCAGATGTCACAAACATGTACTTATGGTTAATGTCCGAGACTTAAAGGCAAAATAGTCAAGATGACTGTGCGATTTTTCTCCCAACAATGTTCAACAATCTTGGTATAGACACAGAGTTGGATTTTAACCACAGTCAGAATTGGAACTCGGATTATACTGACCCCAAAGGCTGTCATCTTTCTGGTGAAACTCTGAGTGCAGAGTGACTAGTACAAATTGAACATAGTGCAGAATTGTCCATTTACTTTCCTCCTCCTCTATATTTTGGTTTTCTCTTTCTTGGTTATGTAACACTTCCAAGCATGACAAAGAACATCATTCTGATCAGTGGCAGTGATGTCGTCTTCTATCTTACCTCAGTTACCCATTTTGTGGACACACCCTATACCTTATCTAAAGTAACAGTACCTATAACCTCTCCATACTCGTTTTCAAGAATTACACTTTCTAATCTCAACTCTCTTGTAGAAGAGGAAGTCAGAGAATTAAGAAGTCAGAATTTTGAAAAAAATCATCTGAATGCATATTGAAGTCACCAAGAATTACAAGGTTAAGTTTTAATACCAGGAAGCTGGGTGTTGAAAACATGAAGAAGAATGAGGGAGGGTCAAGGTTAAATGATTTGCCTAGGTCATACAGCTAGTAACTGATAGGGTTTGAATGAAAACAATCTGGGTCTATTTTAAGCTATAAATAGATAGACCAACAGTTCCTAAACTTTTAAGACCTCTAAAGCTAAAAAATCAACAACTAAGTCATGTAACTAAGTGAATCTTTATGAAACAATTTAATATTATCCCTTTATATAAATATTTATTTTCCCATTTATATATATGCATACAAATATTTACGTATATATTCATATCTGCATCTGCATGAACAGAAAAAAGCCTAGGAAGATGGATGTTGAAATGTTAAAGTTAGTTATCTCTGGTATTACAATTTATATTTACTTACGTCTTCTCAAAATTTCTATAATTTAGTATTTATTACTCATATAAATTTTTTAAGTCCACGTTAAATCTTATGCTTTTGAAATCTGATTATCACACTACAAAATATTCTTCTGTCTGGCTATTACACAATGACATCTAAATGGTTCATGTGTAAAAGATAAGGGAAAATAAAAAACAGTTTAACTAAATGATAATGAAAATACTTATATCAAAAGAACATAATGCACATAAATCTGGGCTTCAAGGAAAACTCAGAGTCTTAACAGTATACATAGTAAAATAAGAGCCTTTAAACAATCATGTATTCATCTATCTCAAAAAGTTAAAAAATGAACAGCAAATTAAGCCCAAAGAAGGTAGTGAGGAAAAATAGAAGGATAAGAGCAGAAATCAATGAAATCAAATATAAGCATATACCAAAAATGATCAACAAAGCCAAAAGTATGTAAGAGCACATACAAAAAAAGACATATTTTTACTATCTTGTAGTGAAAGAAAAAATACAAAGAGTTGCTATGAATTCAATGACTGGAATACAACTTTCCATACTAATCATAAGAATCTCCAAATATATTTGAAAATATTTGACCATTCATTCATAAACAGTGCTTCATGTCACATGGCAATGTGAATCCCTTTAAAAAATTCTTTACCACTGTGTGAGCAACCTCTAGAAGAAAATGGCTTTCATTCCATAGGTACTCACTGAGCACTGGTATTAACAGTTGTAGGGTAGGATCTGGAGGGTTCCTTACCTGGGGAGTTTACAGTGTAAGGCAATGATTCTCAAACTTTTTTGTCTCAGGACTAAAAAAATTATTGAGCACTCAAAAAGCTTTCTTTATGGGTAATATCTATCAATATTTAGCATATTTGAAATTAAAACAAAAATTTAATACAGAATATTCAAAAAAACATTCCAATAGCCGTCAGAGTAATGATCCCATCACATCACATGTATCTTATGGAAAACTGTACATTCATGAAAGAGTGGAAAGGTAAAAAAAAGCTAGTATTATTATGAAACTGTTCTGATTTTGAGGACTTCCTGAAGTTTTAGACTCATTAGAATTATGTAATCTAAAATAGACTGGGCCATTGTACTATTTTTGTGACATAAAAATTATGAGAATAATATTAATTGTGGGATGTGCACTGAGTCCTAGGTAAACAAAAATAACTGGTGTTAAACATCCGACCTTCTAGTATAAGAGGAGACGAAGGAAAAGGAAAGGAAATGTTTCTTATGGCATAACAAGGAGAGTAAATGGCTGTATTGCAGGCACTGAGTCAAGCATTTTAATCAAAGAATAGTCAATCAAGTGGGGATAACATTCCTACACAGAGATGAACTAATTGCTCAAGAGCCAAAACTAATAAGTAGTAGAGGTATGACTGGAACTCAGGTCATACTGACCCCAAAACCTGCCTCTTTCTGGTGAAATTCTTTTGAGTTCAGACAGAGTAGTACAAATTGAACACAGTCCAGAATTTTCCATTTACTTTCTTCCTCCTCTATTATTTTGGTTTTCTCTTTCTTGATTATGTAACACTTGCAAGCATGACAAAAATCATCAAAGTGATCAATGACAGTGATATCATCTCCTCCTAGCTTGTGGCTTATCTATTCTCCTTAGACCAGGGTTTCTCAAAGTGCAAGAATCTGTGCAGTAATGGAATCTGGTCAACACAGTCAAGTGAGTTGGTCACTAAGAATAAATGATAGCAAGGTGATATTACTGATGGGACAGAGAGGAGGACAAGCAAAAAACTGTCTTGTATATACTTGCATTAACAATTATTAAGTTTCCTCAGCTCTAACAAGAGGTGCATCCTGTGACATCTCCAATACTGCCCATGACCAGCCCCAAAACAAAATATTCACACTTACCTTCTTTATCAGTAACTGACCAGGAATATTTCTGAAAAGGTTTACTAGATGGAAGGGGGTCCATCTCCAGCACTTTATAAATCTGGCCAAAGGCTGATAGTCTGAGCGCATGCTAAAGAACAAAAGATGTATTTGTTCAAAGTTCAATGACCATTCATAAAAGCCCTTAGAACAAGTAGCTAAAAATACATTTATTAAATGCTATCATGATGGCAAAAGTCCCTACCAACTGGCAAGAAAAAAGTGTTTAAACAATTCAGAAAATGAAGTTATGATACCCCTCTAATAGATGACAGTGATATACCCCCATCTTCTACCTGTGCACTGTGGGTAATATCTTCTTTTTGCTGGATGGTCATATAGCTCAGAGCATCTGTTGGGTCTCGCTCACAAGGATCATGAAGACCAGGACCCCCTTTGGCAAAGGCAAAAGAAAAACATGAGTGCCATTAAGAACTGAGTTTAGAATTCAATAAACTAACACAGAAAAGAGACAGGGAGAAAAGAACAGAAAGAAAAGGAGGAAAAAAAAACCCTGAGGAACTGGGTTAAAAGTTTTGTTGATTAAATGGAATAAAAAGGACACACTCTCATTTTCAATGTAGCATTAAATGTCCTTAATTTATACATTGTATATAGGCACTTGTATATCTAAAGTCAAAACTGGGTCTACTCTGAGAATTTAGCAACAGCATGGTGAATCATCCCAAAACATTAAGGGAATCACATAGGTAACATAAGACCAAATTTATCTTTTCCACATTAAACACCAGACTGCAAACAGAATAAACTTCATACATTTTAGCTGACCATCTGCATTTTCAAATTCAGAGCTCTAGGTAAAGCGAATTCATAGCAGACACAGTAACGTATTAGTAGCTTTTATGTTAGAACATATAAAACATAAATTACAATTATTAAAGAGAGAGTTTTATAGCACTTTTTCAACTTAAAATATTCTAGTTGCTAACATTCCAAGCAAAACAACTCCTATATATCATTTTCCTTTGCAGAGGACAAATTTAGCACATATTTAGAAAAATAAACTAAAATGAGACCTTTCTGATTCTTCTTCCTCCAGTTTGGAACCCTTACCAGGAAGTAGTATTCCAGATGCCAAACACTCCATTACTCGTCTCAAGGCCTCCCCAGCGCCCAAAGGTCTATTACAAGTACCTATAGACTTTTCACATATAAGCTCTAGTGGCTAGAAGATATTAAATTACAAATTAGTACATGCACCAAGTGTTAAAAGGATTCCAGTTAAACGTGAGCTGACATTTCTATCTACAATGAAGACCAAAAAAGGTGAAAGTCAACTTAACATTGAGGCCCAATTAACTTTTCCCAGCTTGTATCAACTTTTACCCCAACCAGGGTTTTTAAACCAATCATTTTTGAAACAACATATTCAGAAGACATTGTGTTACAAAAACTTTACTTGTGTTACAAAAAGTTACCCAGAAAGGATCACTTGAACTGTGGTTTTGTAATTGATTTGACAAAGATTTAACAAGTCTTCATGTAAGTTAGTAGTAGCTAATAACTAATCAATGTTCAAACCCAGCCCACCTATCTCCCACTTAACCTAGGAAGCACCTGAACCAGAGTAAGATTTCATTTCAGACAGCCTGCACAAGTACTATAACTGGAAAAAATGAAGAACCAAATCCCCCTATTTAATAAACTAAAAACTCATATGATACTCTATCAAAGTTGTAATTGCTATATTAATTTTAAATTACTGTTTATACCCTTTTTTCTAATGTTCTTCACTATGGTCTTGATTAGATCAAGCATAGTAATTTCCAAATTAAGTAAGTTTTGCAATATATACTATAAACTATGTCCTTAATCAGGTAAGCATACTGTTTACCTGACTTTAACTACTAACATGGACTTACTTTTAAATGTCTACACACAGAGAAAGAAAAAGAGGGTATGGAAGTCTTACACCGGCACATCAGATTATTTTTATTTTAAATGGAAGTAGCACTGAAAGAGAAATGTGCCAGTCAGAGAGGCTTTCATGGGCAGTAGGTGAACAGTAATCATCCACTGGTATAGTGAAGTGCAAAAAGGCATTCACTTCTAACAGGTATGGGACCTTTTTGTCAGAAAAAATACCTCAGGCTCTGTAAAAATATAATGAGGCAGAAGAGACAGGTTACATGCATTAAAAAGAATTCATATAAAAATTCTTATTTTCTCTTGAACAGAAAGATAAAACACATCTTAGCTAACTATGACTATAGCCACTTTACAGTAATGTAATTTCCACAGGATTTCCTAACTACAGTTTCAAAATTTGCTTTTAACCATATATAAGTACTTACCCAGCCTTTTAATGGTGCCCATGTGGGGACTCTGTTGCACAAATCACGCAGAATGCGGAGGACAATTACACATGATTTTAATCCATTTGCCCTTGCCTAAAATAAACAAAATTATTCCAATACCCCTGTTGAAATCCATTGTTCATTTTAAGCACACTGATCATGGATAGGTTCTTTAAAATGAATACTAATTAGCCAGTCATTCATCAGTCATCAAGCAAACCAAAAAATTATTAAAAGTAGTAAAATTGTGATTTAGAAAAGGCAGATTTTAAGGTAAAGGAAGCATATTATTAAAACTGCTTTTATAAACATGGCAACCTCATTCTGGGCAATTATGTACCTTAACTTTTAGCTTTTCTCACCCATGTTTGCAATTTATAAATCTTCATTTGAAATTCAGAGTGCTAAACCAAAAAGGGTTATATGATAATGAAACATTGTTAACTATAATAGATGCTATAACTAAGCATTTCACCTAAATTAACTCATTTACTCCTACAATAACCCTCTAGGATAGAGAGCACCTCCATCTTATACATTATGTACAGAGAAAACACTAACTGGCAGGTATTCCAAATAAAGCCCGCACAAGCTACCATAACAGTAATATAATAACAAAGAGCCAACCTGAAACCATTTGGCATGTCGGAGAGACGCCAAGGCATTCAGGCACTTCTGCCTGTCCAGTAAGTCTGGAGGATCTTTCATCACAACCTTTTCTAATGGGAAAATGGGATAAAGAAAGACAATTTGACCAAGGAGTTCCTGTCAAATTACCAAACAATAAAAATAAAAAGAAAGCAGCGTCTGAGTGAACCACTAAGACTCCCAGAAGATTTCATGATTCAGCTTTGTTGCTTTCTTCTTAGATTATGTGTACTATGATTACTTAAATAAACAGTCTTCAAAGCCATTCTGTGCACAAGTACAACAGGAGCACAAAGGCATTCACTCAGTTAACAAATCAATGGCCACAGCTACATACAGTCTGGGATTTTATTAAGCATGTATATAATATATAACATCACAGGGCACAAAATAGGTACATAGCACTTTTTCCTTTGGCAGGGAGTAAAAGTAGTAATCTGGGACCAATGGCAATCACAACTTTTCTCTACAGGGGGGATTTTACTCACTAATCAGTTCTCAAGGAACTGATGTCATCAATTTGAGATATACTATGAATACAATGAATATGGCAATTTTATTTTTTGACAACTAAACAAACTCATCTAACAAGACAACCATTAATAGAAACTTGACCCCACTGAAGAAAACTTGTCAAGTGTCACCTTGGATTCTCCTGTTATTTCTTTTCTAAACCAAAAGTATTAAAATGAAAAATATGAAATATTTTGAAACATTTCAAATTTTATATGATTTTTTAAAAGGCAGCAAAGAATGTTATCTAATTACAGCTATTTGACTTGCCTCAACATTTTAAAGTTGGATTAGATGGCCCAGAGCAACAAAATTAAGAATTCAAACATGTGATTAATGACAAATATCCATATTTGAAAAGATATCTCATGATAGCAAATTCAAGTTTAGATAGCCAAATTTATTTCCTATAAGCCACTAGGAAGTGGGTTTTTAAACTTTTTGAAGACTTGGTGCATTTTTAAATGCATACAACATACATATGTTCCCTGGGGAATAATTCTTTTTTTGTTTTTTTCCACTATATCTCTTTTAAGAACTCTCTCATACATAGAAAAGTCCACTAACACTTATCCCTAGTAAAATCATGACAGTCACAGACTCAATAGTATGTTTGTGTGGGCCAATTAACAATATTTAAACATTTTTAAATAAGAGACAAGATCACGGTTATTATTTAGTTTCCTCAGTAATTACAAGACTATCTTATGGCAAATCCACTACATATTCTAAATGATAGCTTGCCATTAACTACAACTGAAGGCATAATGCCCAATAGAAAATACATCTATTAGAGAAAAAATGGTGTCCCTTTACTGGCTGCAACACTAAAGTATGAAGTACTACATACTTATTTTCTGACCAGGTGAGCTCTACCGCAGATATCTGCACCATTTCACATGGACTTCTGCCAACAAATTCACAACACAGGGTCTCATTTCATTAGCTCCTTACACTCATAAAATGAGAAGCCTCAAAAAAATTATTAATGTGGATTTATTTATAAACATAGACAAATACACCACAGGTATTCACTTTATAGGTGATCTAGGTCCTGAACTTAATTCTGTCTTTTTATGACACAAAACACACAATTCATTGTAATGTGTTTATGTTTAGTCAAAATGCATAACTGGGGGCAATACAAGCATCTGCTGTGTAAAGCTCACATACCAGCTAAAACAAACTACTGTAAATGAATGATCTCCTCTAGTTAGACATGACACAGGTTGACTGACTGCTAAGTACTGTAATCCCAAGAAAAGGTATAGACTGTACTTATGTTTTAAAATTTCATTATTTAAGAGTAAGCCAAACTAAGTCTTAATTCTCTCACCAAGTAGGAGTGTCAGGAAGATGGAGTGGGGCAAAGGAAGAGAGGAGTAAGACGGAGGAAGTCTGGATAGGAATCAACATGGCAAACCAAAACTCTTTTTGAACTTTCTGGTACTTTCTTTCATCCAGTGGTCAGAGCTTGTAAATAACATTTTACACTCATCACAACACAAAGATTTTTAAAGGGGGACAATGGCAAAAATATTTAACGACTTCTTTCATTCCCAAAGTCAGATTATAACCACAAATTCTTATTTTAAAAAAAAATAGAGACATCAGCTTGCTACAGACAGTCAACATTTGGAGGCAGTATATTCTACAACAAAGAGATGAAAGGGACAAGCAGTGAACAGAAGCCTTGCACTGGATCCCCTTTTATATCACCATTGGGATGGCCATGTTTTTTTCATGCTCTGATGGTCAAAAGTCAAAAGATCCAAAGCGTCTGAATATTCATGAGATGGGAGACAGCAGAGATGTAGTAATCATCTCATTTTATCTTCTTCCAAGTTTCTTATTTTAAAACAATATAGAGCCCTATGGTACTGCAGTGCTACTTATAAACCCTGCTCACCTATTTCCTTTATATAATTAGTAAAACAGTTTTATATATTTTCATTAAGAAAATAACTTAATTAACGTAGCAACCAGAGAATTGCTGCTGGAAAAACACTACCACTTCTCGTAGCAGAACATCAAGCTTAACATTTCTGTATGAACTTTAATGTAGGAGTTTCAATTTTGTAGTAAAGAAAAGCTTTACTGATTAAAAAAAAGGCATCCTATAATCTTTAAATTATTAACAATGGAACTGTGAGACATTTCATTTCTTCCTACTGTGACCAGCAAACAGATAAGAAACAGCATGGGGGATGGGCTTAGAGAGTGACAAAAATGCCAAAACCAAAGAAAAACAGCTTTTAAAAATTTATGGCTCAATAACTGAGCATTAGGGCATGAAGGTACATAAAACACTGAACAACAGAAACACTGGTAATAAGTCTATTATATCTAACTTCCATTTCCGTGACCAGAAACACCCCATACTGCAGGAAATGTTGGTCAGTTTCTCTCAATCCCTTAACATGCAAGCTAACTCGGCCCATTCACAAAAACACTAGCCTGAAGATGGGACGGGTAAAAGCCAGAACATGATCCTGCTAAGTAGGAGTTATTTGTCAGGAACCTGGGCTCTTTAAAGGTAAAATGATTGAGCTGGGTTGTCATGAAGGTCTCCTTGACAATTTGGATGAAACCCAGGTATTGAGTTCATGCTGACAGAATTTTCTGGTTAGCCTGAAGATATCCTGGCATTGCCTTCTTTCAATTCCTTGAGGCTTTGTAGCCAGCAGACATTATGCTTCAAGCCACTGTCCATGCAAAACATCAGGCCACAATAATGTGGACAGGTAAATGTAGCACTAAGGTAGAATGGAGAGTACACTGTTCTCCTAATTTACCATAGAAATGTCACTCAGTATGACTTTTCTTCAATGCCTAAGTAGGCAATCAGCCACTGGAAAAATAACAGCTAAAGGTTTGCACTGGCGAGTAGTGGTCTAGCAGCTGGGGAAGGCAGGAAAATAAGGCCTGCAGCATCGTTATAATCCCAGTTGTGATCTCTGGACTGCGAGAATCTAATGTCTTCCACCTAGCAGAACTCATGCTAGTGAACTTCTGCCAAGACACATCAGAAGTTTGCACTGGGACCAATACAAAAGGGACTCTTGGGAAACTCTGTGAACCTCTGAAAATCTACCCCAACAATGAGGACAGAGGTTTGTCACAGCCTAAACCACAAGAGTCTCTGTAGTTTCTCTATCCTCCTGGTTTCAAATTGCATTATAAATGAAATTAACAGCTGATTTATCACCCTCAGAGCAAGTATACTTCTGTTTTAAAATCACAACCACCCAAAGGAACTAAGACTGTGTGATACTCAGAATAACTAAATCAACTAAGAGAACTCCCACCCTCATCCTAGACAGCAATGAGTGGACAGCACACTGGACTTAGAGGAGCTGGGTAAAATGTTAAGACACTCCTCAATTATAAAACAGGGCAATTATCTACCTCAGAGGGTTTGTGAGGGTTAAAATAAATCATTTGTGAGAAAGTGGTTATAACACAGTAAGTTATAAAATAGCTTAATAGAGCTAAATCTTCAATGCATATTGTTTGAATTCTGAGATGCCTATTGTTAATACCTCTCACACACCAGACAGTCCTTGTTTAATTGCACAATATGCTGGCTATGAGAATTCATTTAATACTTTTTTTTTTTTTGGACTGCCTATGATGTATTAGGTACCATTCCAGGTGTTAGGGATAAAGGACAGGGTAAGAAAAAAGATACCTCCGTCACTGAATCATCAGCTATACAATAAACCAGCTCATTATTAGTACAGCAGCAGACACAGTATACTGATTTTAATACTACACTTCACTGGATACTTAAAGAGTTTAACTGTGTTTCAGTTCACTTCTTCAGACCTATCATGTGCACATTATTTTCACTGTGCACTCAAGGCAGTTTGAGTAGGTAAGTTTGCACCAGAAATCTTTTTAGTAGTAAGCTCAGTAACTGCCACTACATACTGAGCAATTACTTTGTACTGGGTATTGTACAGGTCGCATTACATAAACTCTCTCATTTAACCTCGTATTATAATTAAAATGAAGAAACCTGTCCAAGGTCACACAGTGATGGGAACTTGATAGAAGTGAACACTTGGCTGCCAGGCACCAAGGCCTGTACTTTTTCCCCTACACCTTCTCTGGCGGGAAGCATGCGGTAATGGGGAACACTTATTCTACAGGGCCTTTGAGTAAAAAGTTAGAATATGGACAAAAGACTGATAGCAAAAGAGGACTCTCACCTGTGAAACAGAAAACAATGCCAAAATGATCACTATGTACTCTGGCCACTGAAAATGTAAATAGTGACTTGAAATGTATAGTTAGATCCACTTTTGCAGAGACAACCCTGAGGAGGTAAGTGTGGTGCTCTCACCTGCCCCAGTCCTCTGGTTCTCCCTGCTCTCAACCATGTTTCTTCCCTTATTTAGACTTTACCCAAATATGTGGTAAGTGAAGAGAGGGAAGAGAAAGACATGCGGTAAATATATATTGTGAATAGTCTGTTTGTTTGGTGGAGAGGGGAGAAGTTGATATCCTATAAGAAAATGTCTCTGCAAGAAAAGCTACCATGCCTTTTTTTTTAACTTTTAGAAAGAAAATAGGTGGAGACTTTTAAAAAGGGATATATATATATATATCTCAGTCTTAAAGATTTCTGTAACTCTAATAATAATCTTATGCTTCCACCCTATGCAGTTGAAAAGAACTGCATCAAGTGAGGAAGAGCTGTCAGTGTGTGGAAAAAGTCCTATGATTGTGTAGCCAGGGTTTCAAATGTTGTGATTCTGGATCCTCAGAGTTGTCCAGAAATAGGCAAGAAGGTGAATGAAGATAAAAAAACTGTCTTTGATAAAGGCCAGGTTGGACAAAAGGAGCCAATTACAGGAGATAACAAATGAGGCAACAGCGCTGGGAGGTTAAGGTCAACGGCAAAGCCAATCTTTCTGCTGCCATTCAAAAGGAGAAGGAGTAACAGGTAAAACATTAGATCCAAGCTGACTCCTCCACCTCACCTGATCCCACACGATAATGCTAGTATCAGCTGAGATTCAGCTCATAAGGAAAGCCCTGGGATCCTTGGTAACCCAAAATCTTGAACAGAGACTGTGACTCTCCTACTTTACTAGAAATTCCACTCTATAATAACTAGTCTTCTAGTAGGTGTGTAATACACTAAAAATCTAAGCTTTAGAGTATCACTGAAAAATATGACAAAATCCAATGAAAGTAAAACCATGGGGGAAAAAAGGGTAATGTTCTCTTAATACTTTCAAAGAAGTAAAGGATGCCTACAACTATAAGCAAACATAATGAATGTAGTCTTTGACAACTTCAGTCTTTTTCTCATCTCTCTATACTCAAGTAATTTTTAATAATAACTGTAACTATAACTATACTTAGAAAGGATTTGTTTTAGAGGGTCAAGTAGAACACAGCTTACCAGAATTAACAGAATTATCTTGATACTTCAGAAATCATTTTATAGTTCTACAGTTAATGGTGAGATGTAAAGCTGTTAAAGAAATTAAGCCATTTAAGAGTGGTTCTTCAGAGGTGTTAGAGATACTATATACAGCACCCCCCAAAACAAGTACAGCCATAACCCCAATTATAGACTGGATACCTTTAATTTTAAAATATGACTCATAAATGTGTCTGGTTTGTATCTGTTGGGTATGGGATCACTGATTTTAGTTACTCCAAAAAACGTTTTTTAAAAGGAGTCTATCACTTTTACTTTAAGAGATCCTATGAGTCATATCTACAAAACATTCTGGTGTCACTGGTAAACGTGTTTTTTTCTACCTTTATCACCAACTTGAAATAAGAAACTGACCAATATTTCTTACTGCACTGGTATTTCAGGTAGGAGACTAAGCAATGGGACTCGCTGAACATCTAGTGATGAACAAACAGCACAGGGAGTCCCCATTGGCCCAGACACCACACTGCCTCTGAACTGTCATGACAGAGAGAAGCCAGTTGGGCAAGGGTCTGACATGGGAGAAGTATCATGTGGCAAGTTTCAAGTCTCTAGAAATATCACATGGCAAGACACAGAAACACAGTAACTTGACAGGATAAAAACATCAGAAAAGGAAGCCCAGCACTAACATTACTTCTCAAAATTGAATAGATTCCTCACTCTACTTTTGTAAGGATGATATTGCCACACAGTAATTCTTAACTATAAAAAAAAGCTAGTTTAAAACATGATCCCACATATATCATATTCACATGTTAACAGGATCAAACTTCCCAGAAAAAAATATACTAAGATTATGTACTTAAAAAAACATTTCCCAATTTATCTCTTACATTGTAAAACATATTTATACATGGGCAATTAGGTAAAGCATAAATTCTACAAGGTTACATAGTTATTAGGAGTCAAGAGCAATGTGCAACAAATGAATAATTTCAAACAGCAAGTGAATAAATTTGAAAACAATACTGCTCTGGACAACATTTTCTCCTAAAATCAGACCTGACAGCCAGCCAAACTACAAAGAATAGGTTAGCTGATACCAGTAACAATGCAATACTAAGACAAGGTAGGACACAACACCAAAATATTACAAAAATGAAGACCAGAGTTAAGACCAACGAAAGGCATAGGTTTTTGAATTAACATATTTTATATTTCAACTGTATACATTTTTATAAAATATAGTGATTATGTAGAAATAAAACTGTTTAAAATACTATGAGTGGCATAAAACAAATGAAGATTATTATTTATTTTATGGAGTTAGTTCTTAAACCCATAAAGCACAGTCGACATTCAAGAGAGATCTTATATAAAAAACAAAACAAACAAGTAAAAAATATATATACACATGTGTACCTCCATCCTTCTTCTCCAATTCGTCCCTAATTACAGGGGAAGTAAGTATCACCTTCAAAGTGAGCGTGGGCTCTTTTGTATTTCGAATTATAATAGATGCCTCATCTACACATTGTTCCACCTGATACTTCTCTTCTGTGAGTTTCTGAAAGTCATCAAGATTTCAAAAACACCAATTAATTAAAATCTCAAAAAAAAAAATACTGCCTTAGTTTTCAAACGTCATTAACTCTTAGTGTTACTGTGCTGAAAGAATAAAGTCTTTAGCTAGTTTGTTAGTTTAGAGATAATATCTCTCTTTCCTTCCAACTTACCAGCAAATCCTCTTTCCATTCCTCAAAAAGCAACCACAGTGTCAACCATACAATCATTAAACAAAATTTATAAGCACTCTTTCCAATATTTGAAAGACACCAACAGCATAATTATGTGATAAAGAGTAAATTATTGTTCTTGAAACTATTATGGAGAACTATTGCAGAATCATAATAACAAATTGGTGGGAATGCTCTCTAAATCAACACCTTTCTTGAGATGACAGACTAAACAGGAACTCCTACTTTCTAAGGACTTACAAATACAAGATCATGTAGATTTTCAAAGACAGTTAAATCAGAATGAATGAAAGGATCTACCCACACTCACTCACCAGGGGAAAAATATAAACAGTTTACTTTCCTAAGGATAGGTCTGAGTATTCCATGAGACCTATCATTATGGGACAAGCCATCTGCCACCCACAGGGAAATGTACATTGCTTCTTTTAACATAGAATTACACACATATAAGGGCCTTCCATAAAATAATCACCAATTAGAATCATATACTAAGTTATATTTAAATATATTATTATACATTCAATATATAGTTTATTAACTTATACAGGGCCTGCCTTTCTTGGTGGTGAAATTTAGTAACCATTACCTGACATAAATAGTTGAATGGTAACATTACTGAGTCTCTGCTCATCAGTGTGTATTACAAGTCCTCAAAGCCTTTTTTCAGAAAAATAGCATTTTACACTTACACTTTCCAAAAGAGACAGTAAGTAGAAAATTCATTATCCTAAGTTTTAATAGATGAAATCTTGAGGAAAGGAAAGATGATATAGTGACTGGAAGTACCAGAACTAGAATACAGAGAAAAAGCATAAAACTGCTCATATTCATTATGCCACTACAAGAGCATTAAAGATGTCCGTGAGAGAATGAGTCAAACTAAATTTCCAATTATGCATGCAAATCACTAGAAGACATATCTAAAGTAATAAATATATGGTATGATTTAGAGCTAACCTAATTATAAGTGATTCCTAGCTTAGGTCAATTCTTTTCCTCCCTTGCTTAAATTAAGGAAGTTCTAAAATCACCCTAGAAATGAGTATTTAGAGAAAAGGTATGGTACAACCTTAATTAATTAAGGTCCTTAGATAACTGAAGGTTTTGCTGTGGTTAAGAGCTAAGGAAAGAGATTTTTAATTCTTAAGAAAATAAGACATATCATGTTATATCAGAGATTGGTTTTCCACAAAAACACCAAGAAAACAAGGGTGAGGCCAGAGTGAAAGTAGAAGTCACTTAAAATTATTTGCTGAAATATTAGTAATAATTATGAATAAAAAATAATGCATGTGTGTGCTTGTATGTATGTATGTATATGGGCATATACATGTATGTATATGTGTACAATTTGATCTGAGGGGGCACAATTACATCCCCATTTTATTTGGGTACCTTTATCCTAACACCTATAGTAATGGATCTAACAAGTCAAATAAGGCAGCAGGTTTCACTGTTGGATAACTCTACTGGCTATATTCTATTGAAACATGTTCCTCATAATGTCCACCATTGGTCTCAGGAGTAGTCTACTTATATCTTTCCAAGAAGGCTTTCAAAGATCTAAAGATATTTATGTCTTTTTTAGTCTTCTCTAGCCCAACCTTTTCAAATCTGAATGATTTACACAGCATGCACACTCTACTAGGTCCCTCCTTCAACACCTGTTAACTTGACAAGAACATTTTAAAACTGTGGTTCCCAGAAATAAAGACCCTCACTAAGGAGAGAAAAAAAATGCATAGTTCACACAGTTGTGATCTGCAGAGAGAAAGCTCTATTATTGCATACTGAAGCTTGGCAAAATTTCCTGCAACTTCAATACTGGAGAAACGTGATAGATTTTCAGAATAAGAACTCTGATTTATTACAGGACTGGTTTTCAGCCCTGACACACTTAGGGAATACAACCACTCTCTTAAGAAATTGGACTCACTAAAGTGAACAGAAAGGAGATGAGATGGTTGAAAGATCATTTATGTCCAACCTTTTTAAGTATTGTTTTATTATAGACTTGAGTATCAATGTTCACTACAATAGAAGCAGAAATACAGATTAAATTTTAAAATACAAAAACAGAAACAAGAGGAATTTTATTAATATTCTAATAGTTAACCATAAACCCCCGTTACTGAGCTCTCCATTTCTTAAACTTTACTGTACTCCATGTTGCCTACCACTTCTCCCTCCCTAAATGATCACAAAAGGATTTAAAGTAATTTTTCCAAAGAAATAAAAATTTAACCCTATGAATATGAAAGACCAGAAACATTTCTTCATCAGAATTGAAAATAGTAAAGTCAAATGTTTGTTAGGTCACTCAGAAAACCGTATCTTACTATCTACAGCAGAATGATAAGTAAATAAAGTAGCACTCCAAAAATTAATATAAGGAACTGTGTCAACAAGTAACACAAATTTGAGTGCCAAGAATGGCAGGTAAAAAAATCAGGAAGATGGTTTTGAAGAGCAATTGGTGAATATGAAAGAAAATGGTCCAGTAGCAAAACTTAATAAAAACCAATTCAGAATTCATACTACTTGGGGAAAAAGAGCCTTTTAAGAAGAAATACAGATTTAAAAAAATCAACAAAAGAAAAGAGAGCATTCAACAACTTAAAGTCTGGATCTTGGGCTGATACCTATTTATTTAACGTGGATATAAGGACAAACTGATATGAAATTATCAAAAATCTATAATCTAAATTATACCACAGATAACACATCCAAAACTGAAATATGATCACAGCTTCCCAGTCAGGGATGCAAATGGCTCTTGGAGGAGTCTGGAAGAGCATGTCCCAAGGTGATCAAGGCTCCAGACCAACTGGCAGCCTTCAGCCCTGAGAAGCCTTCAGCCTTCAGCCTTCAGCAGGATCCTCCAGGAAGCATGCCAACATGAGAATTTTCTAAATGTATCCCAATGTGAAAAAAGTTTGGAAACAAGGAATTAACAGTGACTTTCTATTAACAGAATGAACAGGCAACTGTTAAATTAACAGACTCTTCAATTTTACAAGGTATCATCTATGCAAGTCTCCAGTCACCTAGGCTCTTTTTGCTCTTTTAATTCTTTTCTGTGTTTTACCAACCTTTCCAAGCATTTTATAATGCTGAGACACCTAGTCTGGAAAACATGAAGACTCTCAGCAAGATCTACCTGAAAAATTTATGACTGTACCTTAATAGACCCATCTTAATTTGGTGGATACCTCCTGAGTACTTAGTAATCACCAGAAGTTTGCTTTAAATGGGATGGATGAGTCACTGACCCAGAGGAACAGTGTTACTTTTGTCTTTACCTACCCTTTACTATATTCATTACCAATTTCTTGTTAATGAATTCATCAGGGTCGCTACCTATTTTCACCTTTTTACAAATTCTCCTAGAGGTGCAATTAAACAGTACTCACCTGAATCTGAACAGGAAGATTATCTTTGACTGTATTTAACAGAGTCTCCGTGGGTTTGTCTTTGCACATTAAAACCAGCTCCAAGTCCATATCATCTTTAATCAGCAAGCCTTTTGCAACTAGGCCAATCCTCATTACACCACACAATGTCCGACCACCTTGATCCCTAAAAATAAAAGTTTGAATGATTACTTTTATAACCTACTTCCCAAACCATAACTTAATTAGCACACTTTTCTTCCAGGATATCCATATGAACTCATAAAGGAAGTATATATATATCCAGATATTCAAAATTCCACAAAATTAAGTCTCAGATTTTAGGCTCATAAGTATCTATCTTCCCTAAAGAATCAATAGAGAGAGAGCATATATTTCAGGCTATAGATCTCTTAATTCTTTTTTATATCTATTTTCTTAAGAAAACCCAAAAATACTATATCGCCTTAAACATCTTTAAAAAATTTTTAAACTTCTTCCTATTATCTTTCTATTAGTAATTAAAGAACTTGTGAGAAACATGAACAACATGTTAGTCTCTGAAAGAGCATGAGGGTGGAAATCTAACAGACTTGAACTCTACTCCTGGTGGTACCTGTGTGCTCCATATCCACCACTGCAAAATGGCTATCAGCTAGGGGAGCCTTATCATCCTTCAGGGCATACCATTTTAGGAACCCACAAAAGTGTATGGGAAAAAGCAAAATAATGTGATAAAAGCAAAGAGTTGAGGAAAGAATGAACAGACAAAAGATACTCTGCTAGTATATGCATTCCAAATCCAGTAGTAGCTAAAAGAACAAACATTCAAAGAACATCAAGTCATGAATGGTGCATAAGTGTAATGTTAACATCTATCCTTGATTTTAATATTAAGTTTCTTACTTATTCATTTCTCTTAACCACAAGTGAAAATGCAACTAAGCTTAGCAGTCATTCAACAAGCAAACAAACATTTGAGTATGGAAAACATACTAAAGGAGATCCAATCTCTCCTGCTCCTCAGACTTACAATACAGTTAAGCAAAAAGCAGTAACCTGCTTAAAAGGGGAAAGGAAAATAACATCTTAGAACAAACTCTCATGACACAAATTCTCATTTAAACATCACAACAAGCCTGCATTTGAATCACAAGGAATGTGAATCTCAGAAAAGCTAATTAATTTTTCAAGTTCACAGAGACAGCAAAAATGGCAAAGCCTCCATTCAAAGCCAAGCTGATTTGACCACAACACTCAGTTATTATGGTTGCTTCCCAAGTTCAGAAGAGGGAAGGTCAAAACTAGAGAAGTCAAGCAAGGCAATGTGAAATTCTGACTTCAGCATAGTCTTGACTAGGTTAGACAGAAAAAAGGTCATTCTAACTGTAGGCAAAGAATCAACAGAGCTAGGCAGAAGTCAGCGGAGTGGAGAATGAACTAGAGAAAGGAGAAAAACAAACTGTACCAGTGAAAACAGGACAGGAAGTTATAAATAATCCAGCCACTGGTTCAGTGCCTGGCACACCTTAGAGCTTAATAAACATTAAATCAATGAAAAACGTTAAGGATGGAACAAGTACAGAAAGAAAGTGTTTTAAAGTAGGTAACTGTGAGGAAAGAGTATAAAACCTAAATGTGATTTATTCCCACTAGGATGTTTAAACATTTTAACAGTAAGGTATTAACAAAGGGCCACGTAGTGGAAGCTGCTCAGGCTGAGAGTGGGGGTGGGGGAATTGATAAGGGCCTGGCGATACCTGTTTGAGTTTTTTAAACCTACCAATAAAATTAAGACAAAAGTAAAGGAAAGATATAACTGGCTTAGGCAATGTCCAGGAAAGAATGTGAACCCTGTAGTACTCAGCCAATGAGGAACCAGGGGAGGGACTTGCATACTAGGAGATAAATTATTGGCGCCAAACTCTGCAGGTGTGCCTGCCCACCAGACACCCGATCTTGCAAGACTGTCATTAAAGCCTCGCTCCGCTGTTCTCTTTGTCTCCGTGTCCACTTATTGAATTTGGACCAGTGAGTGTTTCTCACAGTAACCAAGTGTAAGGAATTATTTGATAGTAATAATAGAGTCAGTCATCTTTGATTCTTTCTTCTTCTGTATCCCTGTCCTCTCCTCTTCTCATTCTCCCAAATCCAGTAATAGTTTATATATATTCTCCTTCCATAATTACTCTCAAGCCATTGCCTTCCAACTAGTTTCTTTTTAGGCACTTAATGCCTCTTGCCTAGACTACCTTACTAACCTCCTCTTTGCTGTCCTTACTGACAAGCTCTTCCATCTGCAATAGGCCATATAAAGCATACTGCAACCAGAATAACCAGAAGCACCACATGGATGGCATTCCACCTGTTATTTTTCCTGGCAGCCCACTGAACACTTAAGACACTCAGCATACTGAGAGGCAACTTAGGAGGCAGCATGACTTCCTGGTTCGAACCCTGCCTCCGCTAATTACTGTGTGACATTGGACAAACTGCAAAGTACTTGACGCCTCTGAGCCTATTTTCTCATTTGAGAAAAAAACAAAACAGGAATAACACCTTTCTCACAGTAGTACTGAGAATATAATTAATTTAATATAAGTAATGAGCTTAGCCCAGAGCCTGACATATAGTAATAGCTCAATAAACAATAGCTATTATTCCTCAAACAGTCCCTATGCTTTCTCACATCTAGACCTTTGCTGAAATTGTCTCCCACTTTCAGTGCCTGCCAAAACCCTACCCACCTTCTGCAAATGCTACCTTCTTCATAAAGTTTTTTTCTAATCCCTAGAACCAGCAATCTCTCCCTGCTCTTTACTTTTCACATTTTAGTCATGAGAAACTCAAGAAAAGATGCTAAGAAAACTGGACCTGGAGTCTGACAGACTTAAATATGAATCTTGGCTCCACCACACACACACATTCAGTGACCTTAAACAAGTTAAAGTTTATTCATGATTCTATTTTCACAAGCAAATTTGAAGCAATGGAAATTCCACAGGTAAAATAGGGGTGGTATATATGGGGATAATAATAATAGAGACTAGTAGGTTTCTATGAAAAACAATCTGGTACAGTTACTGGCACTCAATAAATGGCAGCTATTAAGTAGCCACTACTAGCTCTCTTATTAAATTCTATATCATAATTATGACATCTTGGTTTTATCATGTAGAAGACAACAAGCATAACTGAGTAGAGAAATGAAGTCCTAACTCAGTCCTGAATTTGAGTATAGGAGGTATTGTAAAGGAAGCAACCCAAATATAGAGAATTACTTAAAATTAAGAACAGAGTTCAAATATTCCCAATAATACAAATAGTGGGACCTTGTACAATTTGAATTTGAGTCAGTCTGTAAAAAGGTAAAATAAGAGTGCACAAAAGCTACCTAATGGTGCCCAGCAAAAGAAGGTGCTTAATAAATAGGAGCTGGCCCTCACCCACCCTTGTGCCCTCCCTAGTACTTAGCATACATCAGGCGCACAATAAATTTCTTATTACCAGAACACAGCTCTGTTTTTAGATGTCCCTATCTCTGTTTTATACAAAAATAAGGACACAATCATTCTGCACTCTTGGAGTTCCACCACATGGGAAGAATCATAGACAAATGCTCAACCTGGGTTGTTTCACAACTGGAAAGATTTTACAGAGACACTCAAGAGTATCCATACATAGAGCTATATTTAAAATTTCAAACAGAAGTGCAGGGCACATTATCTTTTAAAAATGTTTAAAACACAGTGACTTGATCTGGTTAAGCAAAAGCCTACTGGAACACTTTCCCAAAAGTCTGCCTAGCTTTGTGAACAAACAACAGAAGATATACTAAAAAGGCCTGAACTTCACTGAAAATGAATCTCCACTTAAAAATGACAAATTTTGTTATATATATTTTAACACAAAAAAAAGTTTTAAAGGGCATAACACGGTCCAAAGTGTAATTTAAATATCTGGAATGCATGACTATTTAACTTGCACAGGGACTGAGCATACAGATAGCTGGATTATTGGATATTACTAATTACCATGAACCCCAAAATCTGGCAGTTATCTTTTTTAAAGTCATTACATGCAACAAAGTTACTGCCAAGAACTATAAAGCCAGTAAGACTATGACTAGACACAATGTATATATACACATAAAGTTACTAAAGTTAAGGAATAATGTTCTTGAGCTAAAAACTGGTAACTTACTATCTTTCAACTGAAGATGAAAAGATTACTCTATCTTTCACTGAAGAAAATCAATTTATCAATAGTTTCCCACTATTCTTTTTCAACTTATCACACTGATTGAGAATTGAAAACTGTAATACTATAAACACTTACCTTTAATTTACAAGCTATAGTCAAAGTAATGCTTTTAATCCTACTAATACAGTACAGTCAAATGAGCTACAACTTTCGAAGTAAATCATACCCTTATTCCTGTCATAGTGACATTGCTCAAAACAGTAACTCTAAGTTTAGCATGGCATAAAAAGTTTCATGATCTGACTCCAGTTATCATTCAGCTTCATCTCACTAATCCCTTACTATTCTTATAGCACTGAGAATATTCTATTGTAATTGCTGAAGGTCTGGCTCCCATCAGGCCTCATTCATTCCATAAATATCCAATGAGCATAAAGAAAACGGTGTGCTGGATCCTAGGAACCAACAAGGTAGATACAGTCAAAAATACCTTCAGAATACATTTTCCTGCACTCTTTCTTCTACACCAGGATTTTAAAATACCTGACAAAAATAACATTTTATGATTCCCCCAGAAACCAAAAACACTATTTCTGAATTTAGGGGGCCAAACCAACACACGATAAAGATGACATATCATAGCCTCCAAAAGAGAACATATTAAAGGACTTGGTGCACTCTCAAAAGACATCCTGAAAAGGTGCATCCTTTTTTTCTCTGGTCTAACCATCATTCTTTCCCTGTTTTACTTTCAAAGTTAACTCACAAAAATTCCACCAACATTTACTTCCTTGTTTACAGTCATATAAATGAGAAAACCCAAAGAACACCAATGCCAAAGGTAACCCAGGAGGACAGGGCCCTGGGCTTTTCTGGGCACTACAGTATGGCATTACAAACATCAGGCCACACTTACTTGGAATAATTGTCTACAGTCTCGTCCTTCTTCACTTCTGTCTCGCCATCTGTTTTTGTGCCTTTATTTGTTTCATCCAGCCAATCCGAGACATGTTTAAGAGCACATTCAACAGTAGACACCATATTCTGAACAGCTTCGAGTTCCTCCGGAGATGGATAGATTGTTGAATGTTTCACCATAACATGGCGATCATCATTGGCAAAAGATCTAATAGATCTCTGTCGGAAGGAGAAAGAAAAACAACTTAAGTGAAAGAAATATTGCCTGAAAAGAATGGCCTACAAATATATTTAAGTCAAATCATAGCATAATTGTCAAACACCTGTGAAACAGTAAGTTGAGGCAATAAAAAACTGCCTCAGGAATGAGAAGTAAAACCCCATTCTACTGAACTCCACAATAGAAAATTGGAGAGCTTTCAGTCGTATTTTGGTAAGATTCACCCAGGTCACACTCAGTATTATGTATATGCTACCTTTCAGCTGAACCTATGTTTTGAATTACACTTCAAAGAAGGTTATCTTTATCACAGAACATCTCCAAGAAACTGATACAGTTGACCCTTGAACAACGAGGGTTTGGACATGCTGTGCGGGTCCACTAACATGCAGATTTTTTTCAGTAAATATACTGGAAATTATTTTGGAAATTTGAGATTATTTGAAAAACATTTTCTTTTCTCTAGCTTACTTTATTGTAAGAATATAGTACATAATACATATATCATACAAAATATGTGTTAATCAACTATTTATGTTATCAATAAGGCTTCCTTGCAGTCAGCAGTAGGCTTTCAGTAGTTATGTTTTTGGGGTGTCAAAAGTTACATAAGGATTTTTCCACTGCACCCTTAAACTCTGCATTTTTAAAGGGAAACATATACTTCCTAGCTTCAAGAGGGTATTTAGAAATGCATGACACTGACTTGTAATACCCAATCACTCCTTTTCAAATTGCTAGAAACTTTTGCACCTTGAAAAACTGAGATTTCATAATGCAGTAATAATACAAAATACAAAGTTATGTGTGAACACTACAGAAAAACTATGAATCCCATTAAAATACTGCTTATCACTTGGAATTCAAATCTTTGGTGCAAGCTTTAATTTTTTAAATAAATTAATAAATAGGAGACACTCCAAACACCAGAATCAGGAAAATACATGCTACAAAAGAATCAGCTTCCCAAAGTAATTTATAAACGTGTGTTATAGCCTTAATCAAAACCCCATCAGGAGGCTGCTCCCTCTTTCTTGGAGCAGCCATTTTCTCTTTCAGATAATAAAATCTCTTGCATGGGCCCTTGTCTCCTGAGTCATTCTGAGGGCTATCAAGGCCTTCTCACAAAGAATAAGGAAGCCAGCTAGATGACATCACAAATCATCTCAGGATGCCCACCCTTCCCCAACTCTACATCAGTGGCCTGGCTAACCCCAGAATCTATGCCCCCTTCCAGCAGGAAGTAGCTAGAGAATGAGATTCTACGCCCAGTTCCCCAGAGACCCAATTAAGAAAAGAAAAAGATGGGAATGAAGGCAAATTCTGGCACACTAAGACCCCCACCCCTTAAAAGCCAATCACCATCAACCAGATGGTCGCCCACCCCTTAAGATCCAATCACTAATGCAGAACACACCCATCCCCTACTCCTTAGAAACACGCTTCCTCACCCATGAGCTGTTGCTCCCTCTCTCTGGGGGCAGCCATTTTCTCTTTCAGATAATAAAATCTCTTGCGTGGGAAAAAAAAAAAACCCATCAGGATAGATTTACTTAATACTCAACAAAAATAAATTTAAAGCTTATTTCGGGGGCGGGAGGGTCAATGAGACCATCAAGAAATATACTACAAAGATTGATGGGTGGTACCATTATGCTAAAACAAAATATCAGAAACTGGAACAGCAGTAATTAAAATGACATGCTGGCCCAGAAATAAGTGCAGCAGATTAGAGTCTAGAAATAGGATGAATTTCATGAAAATTTAATAAAGTAGATCCTTCACACTCATAAGACACACATCCAAAAACCTTTGACTGTTTCCAAATTTACAAACACCATGAAGACACTTGTAAAATGAACAAGGATAACTTGGTAAGTTTCCATAAAGCCAAATGTATTCCATTTAAAGGGGGTTACAGTGTCTTCACTTTCATGAAGTTATGTGCTAGTAGATAATAAATATGTCGTTTTAAAGTCTTTACTGCAAGATAAAATCTTTGCAGTTTTATCAGTCTTGACTCTTTTGTTTTTGTTTGGTTATCAATATTTAAGAATCAATTTAGACTTCTCTTGAATATAAATAAGCAACTTTTTCCCAACTCTTGAATATAAATAAGCAACTTTTTCCTGAACACATCTCCTTGGGCAAGGGAAACAAAGCAAAAATGAATGAATGAAAGGGACTACATAAAATTAAAAAGCTTCTGTGCAGCAAAGGACATCATCAGCAGAACAAAAAGGCACCCCACAGTATGGGAGAATATAATTCATAAATGACTTAATCTCATTAGGGGTTAACACCCAAAATATATAAAGAGCTCACATGCTTCAACACCCAAAAAACAAATAACCCAATTTAAAAATGGGTGGATGATCTGAACAGACACTTTTTCCAAAGAAGAAATTCAGATGGCCAACAGGCACATGAAAAGATGCTCCACATCACTAATCATCAGGGAAATGCAAATTAAAACCACAATGAGATATCACCTCACACCAGTTAGGATGGCCACTATCCAAAAGACAAGAAACAATAAATGCTGGCTAGGATGAGACGAAAGGGGAACTGTCCTACACTGTTGGTGGGAACATAAATTAGTTCAGCCATTGTGGAAAGTAGTATGGAGATTCCTCAAAAAGCTAAAAATAGAAATACCATTTGACCCAGGAATTCCACTCCTAGGAATTTACCCAAAGAAAACAAGATCCCTGATTCAAAAATATACATGCACCTCAATACTTATCCATCACTACTTACAATAGCCAAGATATAGAAGCAAATTAAGTGTCCATCAGTAGATGAATGGATAAAGAAGATGTGGTACATATACACAATGGAATATTATTCAGCCATAAGAAGAAAACAAATCCTACCATTTGCAACAACATGGATGGAGCTAGAGGGTATTATGCTCAGTGAAATAAGTCAGGTGGTGAAAGACAAGTACCAAGTGACTTCACTCATTTGTAGAGTATAAGAACAAAGCAAAACTGAAGGAACAAAACAGCAGCAGACTCACAGACTCCAAGAAGGAACTAACAGTTACCAAAAGGAAGAGATTGGGAAAGGTGGGTGAGGAGGGAGGGAGAAGGGGATTAAGGGGCATTATCATTAGCACACAAAATGCAGGGGTGTCATGGGGAAGGCTGTATAGCACAGAGAAAACAAGAAGTGACTCTATAGCATCTTACTATGCTGAGGGACAGTGACTGCAATGGGGTGTGGGAGGGGACTTGATAATATTGCAATCACAATGTTGTAATCACAGCATTGCTCATGTGAAACCTTCATAAGATTGTACATCAATGATACCTTAATTTAAAAAAAAGAAACAGAAGAAAAAAAAAAAACCCAGAGTTAAAAAAATACAATAAATGAAATGAAAAATACACCACAGGGAATCAACAGCAGATTAGAGATTGAAGAAGAACAGACCAGCTACCTAGAAGACAGAGTAATGAAAAGCACTCAAGCTGAGTAGCAGAAAGAAAAAAAGAATAAAAACCCAAACAAGATGACCCTGAGGAGGTCCACACCAAGACACATAATAATAAAAATTTCAAAGATTAAAGATAAAGAGAGAATCTTAAATGCACCAAGAGAAAAGCAATGAGTCACATACAAGGGAAACCCCATAAAGCTATCAGCTGATTTTTCAGCAGTAACTTTACAGGCCAGAAGGAAATGGTATATTATATTAGCAGTGCTCAGGGGGAAAAAAACCTACAACCAATACCCAAAAAAAGTTATCATTGAGCATTAAAGGAAAGATAAAGAGTTTCCTGGATAAACATAGTTAAAGGAGTTCACCACTACTCAATTGGCCCTACAAGAAATGTTAAAGAGGCATCTTTAAGGAGAAAAGGAAAAGCCGTAACTAGAGGCAAGAAAATTATGAAGGGGAAAATTTTCACTGGTAAAGAAAATAAATAGTAAACGTAGTAAATCAATCACTTAAATGGCTTCACAGGCAAATTCTACCAAATATTTAAAGAAGAGTTAAGATTCATCCTTCTCAAGCTGTTCCAAATATTAATTGGAAGAAGAGCTTCCAAATTCATTCTACAAGGTCACCATCACCATGATACCAAAATAGACGAAGACACTCCAAAGAAAGAAAATTACAGAGCACTATCTCCCTGAAGAACACAGATGCAAAAACTCTCAACAGATTATTAACAAACCAAATTTAAAAATACATTAAAAGAGTCATTCAAAGCAACCAAGTGAGATTTATTCTGGATGCAAGGATGGTTCAATATCCACAAATCAATCAATGTGATACAACACATTAACAAAAGTAAGGATTAAAACTGTATGATCATCTCAATAGATGTGAAAAAGCATTTGACAAAATTCAACATCTATTCATGATAAAAACTCTCAACAAAGTGGGTAGAGAGGGAACATGACTCTACATAATAAAGGCCATATATGATAAACCCGCAGCTAACATCATACTCAATGGTGAAAAGCTGAAAACTTTCCCTCTAAGATCAGGAACAAGGCAAGCATGCCCACTCTCACCACTTTTATACAACATGGCCAGATATTCTAGCCACAACAATAAGACAAGAAACAGAAACAAAAGGCATCCAAACTGGTAAGAAAGAAGTAAAACTGCCACTATCTACAGATGAGATGATACTATATATATAGAAGACTCTAGAGACATTACCAAAAAACCATTAGAATAAATGAATTCAGTAAAGTTGGAGGATAAAAAATCAATATACAGAAAAATGTTGCAATTCTATATAATGAACTAGCAGAAAATCAAGAAAATAATCCCATTTACAACTGCATCAAAAAGGATAAAACATCTAAGAATTAGCACTGAAAACTGTGACATTGATGAAGAAACTGAAGACGACAAATAAATGGAAAGATAGCCCATGTTCATGGATAGGAAGAACTAATATTGTTAAAATGGCCATACTACCCAAAGCACTCTACAGATTCAATGCAATCCTTTCAAAATACTAATGACAAATAATCCTAAAATTTTTATGGAACCATAAAAGAACCCAAAGAGCCAAAGCAATCTTGGGAAAGAAGAACAAAGTTGGGGTCCTATCATGCTTCCTGATACTAAGCTATACTACAAAGCTATAGTGATCAAAACAGAATGACACTGGTACAAAAACAGACACATAGAACAATGGAACAGAACTGAGAATCCAGAAATAAACCCACACATAATATGGTCAATTAATATATGACAAAGGAGGCAAGAATACACAATAGGGAAAAGGTCTCTTCAGTAAATGTTGGGAAAACTGGATAGCTACATGCAAAAGAATGAAACTGGAACACTATTTATACTATACACAAAAATAAAATCAAAATGGATTAAAGACCTAAATATAAGCCCTGAAACATAAAACTCCTAAAAGAAAACATAGGCAGAAGCCCTTGAATATCAGCATTGATAATAATTTCTGGTTATGTCTCCTCTAGAAAGAGAAACAAAATCAAAATAAACAAGCAAGACTACATCAAACTAAAAAGCTTCTGCACAGCAAAGGAAACCATCAACAAAACAAAGACAGCCTACAGAATGGAGTGTATTTGCAATGATATATCTGATGAGGGATTAATAACCAAAATAGAGAAAGAAATCAAAATAAAGAAATCATTCAACACCAAATAATCCAATTAAAAAAAACAGGCAGAGGACCTGAACAGACTTTTCCAAAGACATACATTTAGATGGCCAATAGACACATGAAAAGATGATCAACATCACTCATCATTAGGAAAATGCAAATCAAAACCACACTGTATGATAACACCTCACACCAGTCAGAATGACCAGTATCCAAAAGACAAGAAATAACAAGTGTTGGAGAGGATGCAGAGAAAAGGAACCTTAGTAAATTGTTGGTGGGAATGTAAACTGATGCAGCCATTATGGAAAAGAGTATAGAAGTTCCTCAAAAAATTAAAAGTAGAACTACCACATGACACAGTAATTCTACTTCTGGGAGTTTACCTAAAGAACACAAAATCACTAATTCAAAGATAAATGCACCCCTATGTTTACTGTAGCATTTTTTGGAGAACAATCTCATTTACCCAAATAAGCTCCAAGTGAATTTTAAGAATTAAAAAATTAAATGGGAATATACATAAAGTTCTCATTCTGGGATCTAAGAAGCACAACAATAGGAGAAATGGAAAACACCTGTCAATTAAATTATATAAAAACAAAAAAATTTCTGCACCAGAAAAGCTAAGCTAAATTTAAAATGAATAAACTAGAAAATGAATTTTCATCAACTATAACAAATAATATATAGAAGATATTTCTTTAAGTTGTAAGACTATCAAGACTCTAATAGATAAATGAGCTGAAGAGACAATTCATATGGGAAAAAACACAAGTCACTGTCATTTTTCATATCTCACCATAAAACTAAATGACAAAGAAAATTCTAAGTTAACATTTTTCCCCCACAATCCAGAATTATTTGAATTGCTTCTCTAAAGAGCAAGTCAATTGAGTTATAACCCCTAGAACCAATTTTTAAAAATAATGCTTAAATCTATCAGGCTTGCTAAACATATTTCAAACATACTGATGATTAATATTTTTGTGCTTTTTCTCCCACTGATAACACTTTTTTAAGGCTCTTCTCTCTTATACTTAGGGAAAAAATTCACACATCCTCCAGAACCAAAGCACTCAGCTTTGGGGAAAAAAAACTCAGCACATTTTACCAATTAAACTAGGCACTAAAGATTATGACCTCATCTAACACTTCAAATTTAAGTATGAACATTCCACAAAAAGCAAGGTTTCCTTGACATTCAGTTCAGTGTCCCGATTACTCTCAACACTTGGCCCTATTATTTCAAAACCATGTGGGAAAAATGACTTTTTGAGTGAAATACACATACATTTTATAAACTACTATACCATTCATATCTCTAATTAAAGGATTGGTTCAGTATTTTCAATTTTCATGGGAAAAAATATAATTTCAAGTTCAAGGTCACCTTAGCTATCTTTTTATCACTTTGCTAATGCCAATTTTATTAGAAAATATTTTTTAGAAGCATTCTCTCCTTTGTATTTAATAATTTATGGCCTGCAGGCTCATGGGGCTCCATCTTGTGGTTTAAAGGGCTCATAATAAATCTGAACTCATTTGCTTTGCTGAAATAGTAGAATAGAATGCCATCTTTATCTGATGTACTAGAGCCAAAAATTAACACCATTGTTTTCTTTTTCACTTCCTCTCACTGTTAACATTTCCAATTTTAAACTATGGGAATTTTTGTAACTAAACATAAATGATAACCTACCATGGTTTTCTATAGTGTTTTAGCTTCTTTTTCCGATCCTTTCCCCTCTTTCTTGTCGTCTTCACTAGACACTGTTTTGTGTGACAGTACTTCCTCATAAGCCTGAGTCCCCTGACAGCTCAAAGTCAATATGGTAAAGATGTTTGAAGACTTGTTCTCTGGAATACACCTGCAAGAGAAAAACAAAAACTTTTCAAAACTGCTTAGCCACAATTTCAGTTTCATATCTGAGTGTGGAGCCCATAAACATGTTACTGACTAAAAAGAAGCAATCTTTATAGAGGAAAAGCACCTCATTTCAAACAAAAAGCTAACACATCATTTGAAGGCCTGGGCCCAAGGCCCAAGTGACATGGTCAGAAAAGCAATCCTCTTAGTAGCCACAATGTGGCAGCTAGCTGACTTGCACTCAATGAGATAAATACATTAACAGACATAGATTCAGTAAAGAAGCACCACCTGAAAAAGTAATTACCAACTATTGGTGGCAAAAATGTTGCAATTAACCACAAGATTTTTCAGCTAGAAATTGGCATTACACCTACCCTAAAAGTAGGTTAAGACACCCAAAAATATACTACCATTGCTTATAACCATAAGGTTTTTCCACTTGATATTGCCATCAGACTGACAGTACATGTTGACACAATATTCCTTTGGTCATTTTTTAGGCCTAAAATTCAGAATGTTTTTTTGGTTCTGTTCCCCTAACTCCTAAGAGACTCTACTCCCCCCTCAACCTATATGAGCTATTTTGCTAGACTCCTAAATATTCACCAGATCCTAAATTCATTACCCATTGATGACTCTCATGGTATATTTCTGCCCAGAAGCTTAATCACCACTCAATCACCTCTTTGTTCTACCTTTATAAGATTTTATCCCAGGTAGCTAAAAGTAAATTCTTCTAAGCATTGCTGAAATCCTTATATAAGCCCAGACATGGAAAAACAAAACAAAACAAAACAAGAGAGTGACCATCAAAATAGAACACATGCTTTAACAACTGGAGTAATTTACACAAAGACTATAACAAAGAAACAACTTCCCCTTCATCTCACAATATCTTTCCTTTAAATTTCTTTTAAATAAGGGAACCACCTTATATTTTTGTCTATAATTAAATTTCCTAATACTATCAGTGGTTTTCTTAAAGAAAAATGTCCTTTTTGAATTTTGGGGGACCAGAAAAGTTACAGGTGTGACATTTAACTCTCCCCAATACTGCAAATGAAAAAGCAGAGCCATGGTTATAGTCAAATGATACTCAGCTGTGACCTACATGCAAAATTCTTCATATCCTGTAACCAACTTCTCTGACTCTGGTTTACAAAAATCTACCAGAAATAAGCTACTGAAGCTTGATTAAAAAAAAAAAAAGTATTATGTAACTGAACCAATAAATGGAACTTAACTTTATTACACATGTCACATTAAGGTAGAGAGGGAACATACATATACTGCACTTCATAGAGCCCTTTTATACAACAAAGATTAAGAAACTAGAACATGACCCCATGGTAAAACATCTCAAAGACCCTCTCATGACTAAAATTACACCCTCTGTATAAAGATCGTACTATACCATTTTTTGGTATTTCCCAATTCCAACCGTACTCCATTCTAGGGGATTCAAGCATCGAGTACTTAGTTGTGAATCCAGAAGCCAAAAAAGATTGCTGTATGTTCAGTTGAGAACTAAAAGCAAAGTCTACAACTTCACTTTGTAAAAAGGTAAAGCTAATAAATCAACATATTAAGAAAGTAGACTGAAAGCAAAAACATGGGAAGAATGCTTAGAAAAAGCTGATGCGGGGGGCGGAGCCAACATGGCGGCGTGAGTAGGACAGTGGGAATCTCCTCCCAAAAACATATATACTTTTGAAAATACAACAAACACAACTAGCCCTAAAAGAGAGACCAGAAGACGCAGGACAGTGGCCAGACTGCAGCTACACCAGCGAGAACCCAGCGACTGGTGAAAGGGGTAAGATACAAGCCCCGGCCCCGCGGGACCCGAGCACCCCTCCCCCCAGCTCCCGGCGGGAGAACAATAGGCAGAGCGGGAGGGAGACGGAGCCCAGGACTGCCGAACACCCAGAACCAGCCATCCGGGCCAGAGCGCAGACACAGTATATGCCCAGGGGGCCCTGGATACTGGGAGAACAGGGAGTAAGACCTCTGAGCGGGTGCTGAAGCTGATGCCCCTGTGACAAAGAAAAGCGGGGGCTTTTTGAAAGTCTTAAAGGGACAGGGACTTAACAGCTTGACGGAAACAACCCAGGTCACAGTACAGCAGCTGGAAATTACAGGGAAAACCGGGTGCACTAACCCCCTGGGCAACAGCTCTGAGACCCCTCACGGAGGCACACAGTCAAGCAGCCCCCCCATCCATCACCCCACCGGGCGCTGCGAAAGCAGAGAAGCAGCCTGAGACAAATTCCGCCCACAGAAAGGGAAATTTCTCCCTCCCGGCCAGGCAAGACACAAAGACCCAGTCTACACGCAATTACCCAACACAAGCCACTAGGGGTCGCAGTTGCCCCAGTAAAGAAAGGCCAGTAGTAAGTGAAAATTTTGGCCCTCCCAGCTGACAGTCAATAGCACCTGTCAACATGAAAAGGCAAAAAAATATGATCCAGACAAGACTAACCCAGACAGCTTCGGCATCTGCTACATCTTCCCCTGAGAAGGAATCTGGGGAGATACATTTAGCCAGTCTTCCTGAAAAAGAATTCAAAACAAAAGTCATAACCATGCTGATGGACTTGCAGAGAAATATGCAAGAACTAAGGAAGGAGAATTCAGAAATAAAACAAGCTCTGGAAGGACTTCAAAACAGAATGGACGAGATGCAAGAGACCATTAATGGACTAGAAAACAGAGAACAGGAACGCAGAGAAGCTGATGCAGAGAGAGATAAAAGGATCTCCAGGAATGAAAGAATTTTAAGAGAGCTGAGTGATCAATATAAAAGAAATAATATAAGAATCATAGGCATTCCAGAAGAAGTAGAGAGAGAAAAGGGGATAGAAAATGTCTTTGAAGAAATAATTGCTGAAAATTTCCCCAAACTAGGGGAAGAAATGGCCTCTCAGACCACAGAGGTACACAGAACTCCCATGACAAGGGATCCAAGGAGGGCAACACCAAGACACATAATAATTAAAATGGCAAAGATCAAAGACAAGGACAAAGTATTACAAGCAGCCAGAGAGAAAAAAAAGGTTACCTACAAAGGAAAACCCATCAGGCTATCATCAGACTTCTCAACAGAAACCCTACAGGCCAGAAGAGAATGGCATGATATACTTAATGCAATGAAACAGAAGGGCCTCGAACCAAGACTACTGTATCCAGCACGAATATCATTTAAATATGAAGGAGGGATTAAACAATTCCCAGACAAGCAAAAGTTGAGGGAATTTGCCTCCCACAAACCACCTCTACAGGGCATCCTACAGGGACTGCTCTAGATGGGAGCACTCCTAAAAAGAGCACACAACAAAACACCCAACATATGAAGAAGGGAGGAGGAGGAATAAGAAGGGAGAGAAATAAAGAATCATCAGATTGTGTTTATAATAGCTCAACAAGCGAGTTAAGTTAGACAGTAAGACAGTAAAGAAGCTAACCCCAAACCTTTGGTAACCACAAACTTAAAGCCTGCAATGGCAATAAATTCATACCTTTCAATAATCACCCTAAATGTAAATGGACTGAATGCACCAATCAAAAGACACAGAGTAATAGAATGGATAAAAAAGCAAGATCCATCCATATGCTGCTTACAAGAGACTCACCTCAAACCCAAAGACGCGCACAGACTTAAAGTCAAGGGATGGAAAAAGATATTTCAAGCAAACAACAGAGAGAAGAAAGCAGGTGTTGCAATTCTGGTATCAGACAAAACAGACTTCAAAATAAAGAAAGTAACAAAAGACAAAGAAGGACATTACATAATGATAAAGGGCTCAGTCCATCAAGAGGATATAACCATTATAAATATATATGCACCCAATACAGGAGCACCAACATACCTGAAACAAATATTAACAGAACTAAAGGAGGAAATAGAATGCAATGCATTCATTCTAGGAGACTTCAACACACCACTCACTCCAAAGGACAGATCCAACAGACAGAAAATAAGTAAGGACACAGAGGCACTGAACAACACACTAGAACAGATGGACCTAATAGACATCTACAGAACTCTACATCCAAAAGCAACAGGATACACGTTCTTCTCAAGTGCACATGGAACATTCTCCAGAATAGACCACATACTAGGACACAAAAAGAGCCTCAGTAAATTCCAAAAGATTGAAATCCTACCAACCAACTTTTCAGACCACAAAGGCATTAAACTAGAAATAAACTGTTCAAAGAAAGCAAAAAGGCTCACAAACACATGGAGGCTAAACAACACGCTCCTAAATAATCAATGGATCAATGACCAAATCAAAATGGAGATCCAGCAATATATGGAAACAAATGACAACAACAACACTAAGACCCAACTTCTGTGGGACGCAGCAAAAGCAGTCTTAAGAGGAAAGTATATAGCACTCCAAGCATATTTTAAAAAGGAAGAGCAATCCCAAATGAACGGTCTAATGTCACAACTATCAAAATTGGAAAAAGAAGAACAAATGAGGCCTAAGGTCAGCAGAAGGAGGGACATAATAAAGATCAGAGAAGAAATAAATAAAATTGAGAAGAATAAAACAATAGCAAAAATCAATGAAACCAAGAGCTGGTTCTTCGAGAAAATAAACAAAATAGATAAGCCTCTAGCCAGACTTATTAAGAGGAAAAGAGAGTCAACACAAATCAAAAGTATCAGAAATGAGAAAGGAAAAATCACAACAGATCCCGCAGAAATACAAAGAATTATTAGAGACTACTATGAAAACCTATATGCTAACAAGCTGGGAAACCTAGGAGAAATGGACAACTTCCTAGAAAAATACAACCTTCCAAGACTGACCCAAAAAGAAACAGAAAATCTAAACAGACCAATTGCCAGCAACGAAATTGAAGCGGTAATCAAAAAACTACCAAAGAACAAAACCCCCGGGCCAGATGGATTTACCTCGGAATTTTATCAGACATACAGGGAAGACATAATACCCATTCTCCTTAAAGTTTTCCAAGAAATAGAAGAGGAGGGGATACTCCCAAACTCATTCTATGAAGCTAACATCACCCTAATACCAAAACCAGGCAAAGACACCACCAAAAAAGAAAACTACAGACCAATATCCCTGATGAACGTAGACGCAAAAATACTCAACAAAATTTTAGCAAACCGAATTCAAAAATACATCAAAACCATCGTACACCATGACCAAGTGGGATTCATCCCAGGGATGCAAGGATGGCACAACATTCGAAAGTCCATCAATATCATCCACCACATCAACAAAAAGAAAGACAAAAACCACATGATCATCTCCATAGATGCTGAAAAAGCATTTGACAAAGTTCAACATCCATTCATGATAAAAACTCTCAGCAAAATGGGAATAGAGGGCAAGTAACTCAACATAATAAAGGCCATCTATGAAAAACCCACAGCCAACATATTGAATAGCGAGAAGCTGAAAGCATTTCCGCTGAGATCGGGAACTAGACAGGGATGCCCACTCTCCCCACTGTTATTTAACATTGTACTAGAGGTCCTAGCCACGGCAATCAGACAAAACAAAAAAATACAAGGAATCCAGATTGGCAAAGAAGAAGTCAAACTGTCACTATTTGCAAATGACATGATACTGTACATAAAAAACCCTAAAGACTCCACCCCAGAACTACTAGAACTGATAACGGAATACAGCAAAGTTGCAGGATACAAAATCAACACACAGAAATCTGTGGCTTTCCTATATACCAACAATGAACCAACAGAAAGAGAAATCAGGAAAACAACTCCATTCACAATTGCATCAAAAAAAATAAAATACCTAGGAATAAACCTAACCAAAGAAGTGAAAGACTTATATTCTGAAAACTACAAGTCACTCTTAAAAGAAATTAAAGGGGACACTAACAGATGGAAACACATCCCATGCTCATGGCTAGGAAGAATTAATATCGTCAAAATGGCCATCCTGCCCAAAGCAATATACAGATTTGATGCAATCCCTATGAAACTACCAGCAACATTCTTCAATGAACTGGATCAAATAATTCAAAAATTCATATGGAACCACCAAAGAACCCGAATAGCCAAAGCAATCCTGAGAAAGAAGAATAAAGTAGGGGGGATCTCACTCCCCAACTTCAAGCTCTATTATAAAGCCATAGTAATCAAGACAATTTGGTACTGGCACAAGAACAGAGCCACAGACCAATGGAACAGACTAGAGAATCCAGACATTAACTCAGACATATATGGTCAATTAATATTTGATAAAGGAGCCATGGACATACAATGGCGAAATGACAGTCTCTTCAACAGATGGTGCTGGCAAAACTGGACAGCTACATGTAGGAGAATGAAACTGGACCATCGTCTAACCCCATATACAAAAGTAAACTCAAAATGGATCAAAGACCTGAATGTAAGTCATGAAACCATTAAACTCTTGGAAGAAAACATAGGCACAAACCTCTTAGACATAAACATGAGTGACCTCTTCTTGAACATATCTCCCCGGGCAAGGAAAACAACAGCAAAAATGAACAAGTGGGACTATATTAAGCTGAAAAGCTTCTGTACAGCAAAAGACACCATCAATAGAACAAAAAGAAACCCTACAGTATGGGAGAATATCTTTGAAAATGACACATCCGATAAAGGCTTGACGTCCAGAATATATAAAGAGCTCACACGCCTCAACAAACAAAAAACAAATAACCCAATTAAAAAATGGGCAAAGGAACTGAACAGACGGTTCTCCAAAAAAGAAATACAGATGGCCAACAGACACATGAAAAGATGCTCCACATCGCTAATTATCAGAGAAATGCAAATTAAAACTACAATGAGGTATCACCTCACACCAGTAAGGATGGCTGCCATCCAAAAGACAAACAACAACAAATGTTGGCGAGGCTGTGGAGAAAGGGGAACCCTCCTACACTGCTGGTGGGAATGTAAACTTGTTCAACCATTGTGGAAAGCAGTATGGAGGTACATCAAAATGCTCAAAACAGACTTACCATTTGACCCAGGAATTGCACTCCTAGGAATTTACCCTAAGAATGCAGCAATCAAGTATGAGAAAGATCAGTGCACCCCTATGTTTATCGCAGCACTATTTACAATAGCCAAGAATTGGAAGCAACCTAAATGTCCATCGATAGATGAATGGATAAAGAAGATGTGGTACATATACACAATGGAATACTACTCAGCCATAAGAAAAGGGCAAATCCAACCATTTGCAGCAACATGGATGGAGCTGGAGGGTATTTTGCTCAGTGAAACAAGCCAAGCAGAGAAAGAGAAATACCAAATGATTTCACTCATCTGTGGAGTATAAGAACAAAGGAAAAACTGAAGGAACAAAACAGCAGCAGAATCACAGAACTCAAGAATGGACTAACAGGTACCAAAGGGAAAGGGACTGGGGAGGATGGGTGGGTAGGGAGGGATAAGGGGGGGAGAAGTAGGGGGGTATTAAGATTAGCATCCATAGCGGGGTGGGAGAAAGGGGAGGGCTGTACAACACAGAGAAGACAAGTAGTGATTCTACAACAGGTTGCTACGCTGATGGACAGTGACTGTAAAGGAGTATATAGGGGGGACCTGGTATAGGGGAGAGCCTAGTAAACAAAGTATTCGTCATGTAAGTGTAGATTAATGATTAAAAAAAAAAAATGCAGTTCCTATGTGGTGACCTCTAATGAGTTCTACACAATGATATAAAGGACATATAAAAGTGTAGGCAAAGGGTCTGTTTGTGTTTATACAGAGGATCAAAGCCTAATTTGGCTACCCCGAAAATGAACTAAGAAACAATATGAAAGAGAACTTCCAACATCAGCACTCTCGGGAAGACTCATACCAGAAGATGATCATCAAAAAACCCCAACAAAGATCCACGCACTGCTACAGCTGTAGATGCACTCATCCCACCAGCTCCTGGACTTGCCATGGGAATGAAGGAGATATCTAAGCTGGCCTGTGCATACAGTAAAACAACAAATTTGACTGGATCTATACTGTTGGAACTCAACCAAGAATTAGGAGAAGTGCAAATTGTAGCGCTCCAAAATCTTACAACTACAGACTATTTACTGTTAAAAGAACATATGGGATGTGAACAGTGCCCAGGAATGGGTTGTTTTAATTTGTCTGATTTTTCTCAAACTATTCAAATTCAGTTAGATAATAACCATCATATCATTGATAAGTTTTCACAAATGCCTAGGGTGCCTAACTGGTTTTCTTGGTTTCACTGGAGATGGCTGGTAATTACAGGTATGCTTTGGTTATGTAACTATACTCCTATTATGTTAATGTGTGTGCGCAATTTAAGTAGTAGCTTAAAATCTATACATGCTGAAGTTACTCTACAAGAAGATATGTCAAAGAAATAATCAATCTTCCCATGTTTTCTCCCGCCTGCTACTTCTATAGCTTTTCTTCTTCCTTCCTAATTACAACGAATTCTTAAATAGAATTCGTGCCTCATATCAAATTTACCGAGTATCATAACTCCTCCAAGTGGTAAAGATACCTCAAGACAAATGCTGGGCATAGAAGCCACAGGGCATAAATATGCAAAGAAATAAAAAGCTAACCATTTCAAACAATAAGGCTTCTCTCTCACTTACCAACTTAACATTTCCCTGTATGGCCCCGGAAGATGACTGGTTAGCCAGAGACGGGTAAGATTCCTCAAGGGAGGAACAACCTAAGACAGGCACAGTCGCAGGGGGGTCATCAGGTGAGAAATTGGGGATCAACAGAGGTGAGGCTTAGAACCTCACCCCCCCTGTTCTGAGAGAAATCTTCTGCATATGTGGATGTTTTATTGCCCTTGTCTAGCTTGGATTAACACATAGTCTACAGGCACACACCTGATCATCTACATTTGCTCTCTTACAACACTAAACTATGTTTTCTACCTTTATGTTGTATCTACCTACCACTTCAGCATCTTATTAAAAATAATAAAGAGAGAAATGTGGTATCCACATATAAATCAAGTATAAAAATCAAATGTGTATTCATATTTGAACTGACTGTTTATAGTTCATAATGCATGAGCAAAACCAAAAGTTTCTGTGATGACTGCCCTTGTACTGTTCACCATGTAACTTATTCACTATGTAAGAATTTGTTCTCCATGTAAGAACTTGTTCGTTATGCTTCAGAAGATTGGAGACTGACGAAAATTAGGCTTGGGGTGGATTAATGATTGTGCATTGAGCATTGACTCCCCTATACAGAATTTTATTGTTGTTAACAACCATTTGATCAATAAATATGAGAGATGCCCTAACAACAACAACCAAGAAAAAGTACACACTTCCAATTGTAAAATAAATAAGCAACCGGGATGTAATGTATAGCATAAGGAATATAGTCAAAATATTGTAACAACTTGGTATGGTGATAGCTGGTACTTAGAATTATCATGTATATAAATGTTGAATCACTGTGTTGTACACCTGAAACTAATGTAATGTAATACTGTGTGTCAACTACCCTTCAATAAAAAATAATTATCTAAAAAAAAAAAAAAAAAAAAAAAAAAAAAAAAAAAAAAAGCTGATGCAGCAGAGTGTAAGGTTGAAGGCACTGGGCACATCAGACACTGATGACATGCCGAAGTCCCCAGCTGCTGCCCCCTCCCAACCTGAAAAATGTGCCTTAGGCTAGCCAATCCTCCTGCAGCTGTAAATCTAAGCTCTCCCTCCCCCTACCTTCTCCCTCCTCCAACCTTCTTTAAAAACTTGCTGCCTGCCCTGCTGGGAGTGACTTCCCCAGCCTCCATTTCCGTAGACTAGGGAACCTCACCTGGGGTGTTCAAATAAACTACCTGGCCCTTTGTTACCTCTCTTCGTCTGCTTATTTCGGCTAGAATTTATCTTACACAGAGAAATTACAGATCACCAATATAAAAGTACAGCAGTCTTCAGTCATTTAACAGAGTAACCACACTACACATACATCAAGAAGCTCTGGGAACTTCAGGATATTAGAGCATACTGCAATAAATAATGAAAAAAGCAGCATATCTCAGAATCATATTCCATGGTACTGTAAAAGGAACTTACATCTCCACCTACCTCTCCATACAACTCATCAGAGACAAGACCTGGTCCAGAATTTAAATGACAGCCCAATACCTTTTCCCTACTATATCAATGTGATTGAAAAGAAAAGGTATATTCTATTTGGTAGACTGTAAGCAGGTAGGAAGAAACTGCAACACATTTTTAGTTTATTTCCCACTTTCCTAATGATTATTTCACATCTTCTCATATCTTCATTTATACTTCCTTCCCCTATCTGCACATTCGACTGGTCAGCTTGCTTTCTATCTCACACAAAATATCAGCCTTGCTGCATCTTTTCGCATATATTCTTTCTTCCTTCCTTTCATCATGAATGAATTGTCCCTACTCCTATCTAATGGAAATCTTTCAACTCAAACCCTACTAGATCCCATCCCCTTTTGCCCACTCAAGGGTCTCACTCCAGTAATCACCCTCTCCTCTCTCCTGCATAACTTTCCTTAACCTGTTGCCTCCCCAGCCCTTTCTCTGACCCTTTAAGGGCATTATTCTTTGAGTTTACACTTTTGGTTTCTCTCTCCTCCCCTCCCATTCTCTCTTTAAATTCACCCCAATCAGCCTCTCACCCAAATGCTCAGTTGAACAGCTCTTATCAAAGTCCCTTAGGACTTCAATGGTGTTTAATGCTGTGAACAATTCTCAGTCCTCATCTTAATCAACCTCTCAGCAACAGGTGACACAGTTGATTCCTCCCTACTTGAAACATTTTACTTCCCTTGGCTTCCATCCAGTACACCACTTAGTTACCCTACTTCAGAAATTACTGTCTGCTTTCTTTCTTCTCTCCACAACCTGTAAATGCCTCAGTGCCTCAGGACTCAGCCTTCACACTTAATCTCTTCACTATTTTACACACACTCGCTTGGCAATCTCATCCAGGCTTGGGGTTTTAAATGCCATCTATACACTGAGAATTCCCAAATTTATACAGCCCTGAGTTTCAGACTTACATTCAAATGCTAATCAAAAATACCCATCTGGATGTCCAATTAACATGGTAAACTTAATACTCCCAAACCAACTCCAGGCCCTGCCCCTCCAAAAAATACCCAAAAGCAAACATTGCTCCTCCCAGTCTTCCCTCTCTAAGCAAAGATAACCCCTCCATTTCTCCAATAGCTCACACCAAAAACTTGAGTCATCCTTGACACCTCTCTTTCTCTCACTCACCCCACATCTAATCCATCACCAAATCATCTAATCCATCACCAAATCAATCATCGTTACCTTATTCTCTTGCATCCCCACCAGTTTATACTCAGCAATAAATAGTATCCAGAGTGTTCCAAATTTAAGTTACTCAAAATCTTCCAATGTCTTCTGGGCTCTGAATAAATACTTCATAATGGGCTATAACTCTCCAATAATCTGATTCCCTTTAACTTCTTGACCTTATCCCCCAACACTCTGCTCCCCTCCTCACTCACTGCGTTCCATCCTCACTGGTAACCCTTCTGATCTCAAATAATACATGCATTTCCCCTCACCCCTTTGGAGCCTTTACACTTAATAGTTTACCCCAGATAGCCATATACTATTTCTCTTATTTTTATTTTTTCAGGCATCTGCTCAAATGTCATTATCATGAGCCCAAATCTGATCACCCTATATACAGTGGTAAAACCTACCCCAGCACATCTCTGACCATGTTGTATTTCTCTCCATAGGATTTACCATTGTCATATGATATCTTTATTTTGCTCACTCTGTTTTGTACACCTAGAATGAAGCCTGGCACAAAGGAGAACTTCAAATGAATTTCTCAACACATTTTCTCATACAGCACCACATTCAATGCTCACAACAGCCCTGAAAAGTAGTGAAAAATAGAATGGAATAAATTTCTTTTATAATCATTTAATGTAAAGTAGAAATATATAAAGATATTAAATGATTTTTCTATGATCACACACCAGCAGACTATCCCTAGAACTGGGTTCAAGTCTCTAGCATCTCTTCCATCACTGTGTCCATGAGCAAATCAAAGAACAGGGGTATATTTAATTTTACACAGTGATCTTTAAAAGCTCAACTTGAGATCTAGTCCCTTAAATTATGATCAAACATGAAGTAGTACCTGAACTGTACATGCATCAGCAGCTATTTATTTTCTTCACACTAAAAGGGTATGATAGAAGTCATCAGACCACTTTTAAAATAAACAGATCTTATGCCAATTCTGATCAAAAGGAAAAAAATGGGTAATGATGTGCCAAGAAACAGTTAAGCACTGGAGTATTCCCTGTCCTGCACCCACTGCAGAACTTAACACAAGAATACACTAACAGCATGGTGATCAAACTTCAAATACTGTCTTTGGTTCTCAAAAGACTTTTTGTGGCCATGCTATACATAACAGAGCAAGGCAAAGAACCTTACTCAGACACAGAATGGAAACCATTATTTCTCTTAATTAGTAAGGTTTGCAAAACGACCTTCAGAACATACAATCTAGTTACAAATAAGGAGTAAATGTTAAAAATCACCAATTTTAAAACAAATCAGTTACTTTGTTTACACCTTGGCAAAAAAAAAAAAATGTTTTGACTGCAAAAACTGCATAAATTCACCAAATACTACATTAATAAAGAAAAGTTTTCATATACAACAATGCTAAAAATTAATATATTAGATCCCTCAATATAATAATTTGATATCCAGGCTCTTGCCAACACTCATTCCCTTTCTGGCATCCTGTCAAAGTTGGAAACTGGGTATCTAGGTAAGAAAAGACAAGTAGCTTTTCAGAATAGCTCAATATCTTCAGCACAAGTGTTGATATTATAATTCAACCCTTTCAAAATTCCTTTAAAATATACCCTGATGTAAATCACAAGATTCAGTGCTTTACTGTACAGACAGTAACTACTCTGATATTTATGAAAAGCCAAGGGAAAAAAAATAAAAGGTAGATTTAGAAAGCAGAGGTTAGTAACAGACTAATGAAAAATATGACTAGGTAATACAATGTAATTAGTGTAGGAGTCTGAAGATTTGCCTTCTGTTTCTAGCTCTGCTACTAGAAAACTGGCCAATTCGAAACAAGTCTCTCACAGTATCTTTGAGACTCAATTTCTTCATTTATAAAATAAAAAGATTAGACTACATCTCGGTTATTTCAGGTACTATCTGTTTAAACATGATTCTATGATGAACCAGAAAATTACAAGTACATTTTATATGAAACAGATTGAATTTATTCTTTAAAAGTATACTTTTTGGTAATCAAAACAATTTAGTTCTGGCACAAGAACAGACCCATAGATCAATGGAACAGAACAGATGGCCCAAATATAAACCCATGTATATGGTCAATCAATATACAATAAAGGAGCCATGAATACATAATGAGGAAAAGACAGCCTATTCAACAACTGGTGCTAGGAAAACTGGACAACCACATGTAAGAATATGAAACGGGATTACTGCCTTAACTCCATTCACAAAAGTAAACTTTAAGTGGATCAACAACCTGAATGTAAGTCATGAAACCATAAAACTCTGTTAAGAAAACATAGGCAAAAATCTCTTGAATGTAAGTATGAGCAACCTTTCCCCGGACACATCTCCTCGGGCAAAAAACAAAATAAAAAACAAACAAGTGGGACTAAATCAAACTAAAAAGCTTCTCTACAGCAAAGGACACCATCAGCAGAACAAAAAGGCACACCACAGTATGGGAGAATATATTCATAAATGACTCATCTGCTAAGGGGTTAACATCCAAAATATACAAAGAACTAATACACCTCAACACCCAAAAAACAAATAATCTGATTTAAAAATGGGCAGAGAACCTGACCAGACACTTTTCCAAAGAAGAAATAAAGATGGCCAACAGACACATGAAAAGATGCTGCACATCACTAAACATCAGGGAAATGCAAATCAAAACCACAATAAGATATCACCTCACACCAGTTAGGATGGCCAACATCAAAAAAACAAGAAGTAACAAATGCTGGCAAGAATGCAGAGAAATGGGAACTCTCCTACACTGTTAGTGGGAATGTAAGTTGGGGCAGCCATTGCAGAAAGCAATAAAGAGGTTCCTCAAAAGACTTAAAATAGAAATACCATTTGACCCATAATTTCACTCCTAGGAATTTACCAGAAGAAACAAGATCCCTGATTCAAAAAGACATATGCACCCCTTTGTTTACTGCTGCACTATTTGTAATAGCCAAGATATGGAAGCGACCTAAATGTCTATCAATAGATGAAGGGATAAAGAAGATGTGGTATATATACACAGCAGAATATTATTCAGCCATAAAAAGAAAAGAAATCCTGCCATTTGCAACAACATGGATAGATCTAGAGAGTATTATGCTCAGGGAAAGAAGCCAGGTGGCGAAAGACAAGTACCAAGTGACTTCACTCATTTGTGGAGTATAAAAACAAAGCAAAGTTGAAGGAACAAAACAGCAGCAGACTCACAGTCTCCAAAGAAGGGACTAGTGGTTACCAAAAGGGGAGGGGTTGGAGAGGGTGGCTGAGGAGAGAGAAAGGGATTAAGGGGCACAATCATTCACAATAACAATATAGGTTGGTCATGGAGATGGTAGTAGAGCATGGAGACTACAGTTAATGATTCTATAACATCTTACTATGCTGATGGACAGTGACAACACTGGAGGGGGTTAGGACTTGATAATATGTGAAAATGTTGAACCAGTCTTGTATATTTGAAACCAACATAAGATTGTATATTAATGACACTTTAATAAAAATAAATAAACAATAAAAAGTATGTTTTACCATGTAATCATACTTTGAATGTTATAGATAAAACTAAAAACCAGATAACTGAGGAAATTTGAACACTGTTTAATATAAAGACATTAGGAAACAATTGCTGGATGGTTGTAATGGTATCGTGTAACTTTCTTTTGAGGAGGTATTCACATCTTTTAGAAGACCATAATTTTAGAAGTACATACTAAAGTATTTACAGATGACAGCATACAAAAATCTGGGATTTTCTTTAAAGTAATCTAGTTAGGGGGAAGAGGGAGAATGAAATAGTATGGCCATATGTTAATATTTATTAAAAATTGATGATAGAGGGTTCTCTATGGTTCAACAGGAGTTCTCTGTACCTGTACATGTTTCAATATTTCCATAAGATTTTTTTTTATTTTGTTACCATTAATCTACAAATACATGAAGAACATTATGTTTACTACACTCTCCCCTACCCCAAGTCCCCCCCACAAACCCCATAACAGTCACTGTTGATCAGCATAGTAAAATGTTGTAGACTCACTACTTGTCTTCTCTATGTTGCACAGCCCTCCCCTTTCCCCCAACCCCCACATTATACATTCTAATCATAACATCCCCTTTCTTCTTCCCCACCCTTCTCCCTCCCTACCCTCCCATTCTCCCCAGTCTCTTTCCCTTTGGTAAATGTTAGTCCATTCTTGGGTTCTGTGAGTCTGCTGCTGTTTTGTTCCTTCAGTTTTTCCTTTGTTCTTATACTCCACATATGAGTGAAATCATTTGGTATTTGTCTTTCTCTGCTTGGCTTATTTCACTGAGCATAATACCCTCTAGCTCCATCCATGCTGTTGCAAATGGAAGGATTTGTTTTCTTCTTATGGCTGAGTAATATTCCATTGTGTATATGTACCACATCTTCTTATTCCATTTATCTAATGATGGACACTTTGGTTGCTTCCATTTCTTGGCTATTGTAAATAGTGCTGCGATAAACATGGGAGTGCATCTGTCTTTTTCAAACTGGAGTGCTGCATTCTTAGGGTAAATTCCTAGAAGTGGAATTCCTGGGTCAAATGGTAAGTCTATTTTGAGCATTTTGAGGAACCTCCATACGGCTTTCCACAATGGTTGAATTAATTTACATTCCCACCAGCAGTGTAGGAGGGTTCCCCTTTCTCCACAACCTCGCCAACATTTGTTGTTGTTTGTTTTTTGGATGGTAGCCATCCTTACTGGTGTGAGGTGATTTCTCATTGTGGTTTTAATTTGCATTTCTCTGATGACAAGCGATGTGGAGCATCTTTTCATGTGTCTGTTGGCCATCTGAATTTCTTCTTAGGAGAACTGTCTGTTCAGTAGCTCTGCCCATTTTTTAATTGGATTATTTGCTTTTTGTTTCTTGAGGTGTGTGAGCTCTTTATATATTTTAGATGTCAAGCCTTTATCAGATCTGTCAATTACGAATATATTCTCCCATACTGTAGGGTACCTTTTTGTTCTATTGATGGTGTCCTTTGCTGTACAGAAGCTTTTCAGCTTGCTATAGACCCACTTCTTCATTTTTGCTTTTGTTTTCCTTGCCCAGGGAGATATGTTCATAAAGAAGTTGCTAATGTTTATGTCCAAGAGATTTCTGCCTATGTTTTTCTCTAAGAGTTCTATGGTTTCATGACTTAATTCAGGTCTTTGATCCATTTTGAATTTACTTTTGTGTAAGGGGTTAGACAGTGATCCAGTTTCATTCTCTTACATGTAGCTGTCCAGTTTTGCCAGCACCATTTGTTGAAGAAACTGTCATTTTCCCATTGTATGTCCATGGCTCCTTTATCGTATATTAATTGACCATATATATGTATGGGTTAATGTCTGGAGTCTCTAATCTGTTCCACTGGTCTGTGGCTCTGTTCTTGTGCCAGTACCAAATTGTCTTGATTACTATGGCTTTGTAGTAGAGCTTGAAGTTGGAGGATGAGATCCCCCCCACTTTATTCTTCCTTCTTAGGATTGCTTTGGCTATTCGGGGTCTTTGGTGTTTCCATATGAATTTTTGAACTATTTGTTCCAGTTCATTGAAGAATGTTGTTGGTCATTGGATAGGGATTGCATCAAATCTGTATATTGCTTTGGGCAGGATGGCCATTTTGACTATATTAATTCTTCCCAGCCAAGAGCGTGAGATGAGTTTCCATTTGTTACTGTCCTCTTTAATTTCTCTTAAGAATGTCTTATAGTTTTCAGGGTATAGGTCTTTCACTTCTTTGGTTAGGTTTATTCCTAGGTATTTTATTCTTTTTGATGCAATTGTGAATGGAATTGTTTTCCTGATTTCTCCTTCTGCTAGTTCATTGTTAGTGTATAGGAAAGCCATAGATTTCTGTGTGTTAATTTTGCATCCTGCAACTTTGCTGTATTCCGATATCAGTTCTAGTAGTTTTTGAGTGGAGTCTGTAGGGTTTTATATGTACAATATCATGTCATCTGCAAATAGTGACAATTTAACTTCTTCTTTACCAATCTGGATTCCTTGTATTTCTTTGTTTTGTCTAATTGCTGTGGCTAGGACCTCCAGTACTATGTTAAATAACAGTGGGGAAAGTGCACATCCCCATCTTGTGCCCAATCTCAGAGGAAAAGCTTTCAGCTTCTCGCTGTTCGGTATGATGTTAGCTGTGGGTTTATCATATACGGCCTTTATTATGTTGAGGTACTTGCCCTCTATACCCATTTTGCTGAGTTTTTATCATGAACAGATGTTGAATTTTGTCAAATGCTTTTTCAGCATCTATGGAGATGATCATGTGATTCTTGTCCTTTTTGTTTATGTGGTGGATCATGCAGATGGATTTTCACATGTTGTACCATTCTTGCATCCCTGGGATGAATCCAACTTGGTCGTGGTGTATGATCCTTTTGATGTATTTTTGAATTCGGTGTGCTAATATTTTATTGAGTATTTTTGCATCTACGTTCATCAGGGATATTGGTCTGTAGTTTTCTTTTTTGGTGGGGTCTTTGCCTGGTTTTGGTATTAGGGTGATGTTGGCTTCATAAAATGAGTTTGGGAGTATTCCCTCCTCTTCTATTTTTTGGAAAACTTTAAGGAGAATGGGTATTATGTCTTCTCTGTATGTCTGATAAAATTCCAAGGTAAATTCGTCTGGCCCGGGGGTTTTGTTCTTGGGTAGTTTTTTGATTACCACTTCAATTTCTTTGCTAGTAATTGGTTTGTCTAACTTTTGTTTTTCTTCCTTAGTCAGTCTTGGAAGGTTGTATTTTTCTAGGAAGTTGTCCATTTCTTCCAGGTTTTCCAGCGTGTTAGCATATAGGTTTTCATAGTAGTTTTTAATAATTCTTTGTATTTCTGTGGAGTCTGTTGTGATTTTTCCATTCTCGTTTATGATTCTGTTGATGTGTGTTGATTCTCTTTTTCTCTTAATAAGTTTGGCTAGAGGCTTATCGATTTTGTTTATTTTCTCAAAGAACCAGCTCTTGGTTTCATTGATTTTTTTTCTGTTGTTTTATTCTTTTCAATTTTGTTTATTTCTTCTCTTATCTTTATTATGTCCCTCCTGCTGACTTTAGGCCTCATTTGTTCATCTTTTTCCAGTTTTGATAATTGTGATGTTAGACTATTCATTTGGGATTGTTCTTCCTTCTTTAAGTATGCCTGGATTGCTATATACTTTCCTCTTAAGACTGCTTTCGCTGCGTCCCACACAAGTTGGGGCTTTGTGTTGTTGTTGTCATTTGTTTCCATATATTGCTTAATGTCTATTTTAATTTGTTCATTGATCCATTGATTATTTAGGAGCATGTTGTTAAGCCTTCATGTGTTTGTGAGCCTTTTTGTTTTCTTTGTACAATTTATTTCTAGTTCTATACCTTTGTGGTCTGAAAAGTTGGCTGGTAGAATTTCAATCTTTTGGAATTTACTGAGGCTCCTTTTGTGGCCTAGTATGTGGTCTATTCTGGAGAATGTTCCATGTGCACTTGAGAAGAATGTGTATCCTGTTGCTTTTGGATGTAGAATTCTATAGATATCTGTTAGGTCCATCTGTTCTAGTGTGTTGTTCAGTGCCTCCGTTTCCTTACTTATTTTCTCTCTGGTGGATCTATCCTTTGGGGTGAGTGGTGTGTTGAAGTCTCCTAAAATGAATGCATTGCATTCTATTTCCTCCTTTAGTTCTGTTAGTATTTGTTTCACATATGCTGGTGCTCCTCTGTTGGGTGCATATATATTTATAATGGTTATATCCTCTTGTTGTACTGATCCCTTTATCATTATGGGATATCATTTATCCCATTATCATATGTCCTTCTTTATCTCTTGTTACTTTCTTTGTTTTGAAGTCTATTTTGTCTGATACTAGTACTGCAACACCTGCTTTCTTCTCCCTGTGGTTTGCATGAAATATTTTTTCCATCCCTTGACTTTTAGTCTGTGCATGTCTTTGGGTTTGAAGTGAGTTTCTTGTAAGCAGCATATAGATGGATCTTGCTTTTTTTATCCATGTGTCTTCTGATTGGTGCATTCAGTCCATTTACATTTAGGGTGACTACTGAAAGATATGTACTTACTGCCATTGCAGGTTTTAGATTCGTGGTTACCAAAGGTTCAAAGTTAGCTTCTTTACTACCTTACTTTCTAACTTAACTCGCTTACTGAGCTATTATAAACACAGTCTGATGATTATTTCTCTCCCTTCTTATTCCTCCTCCTCTATTCTTCGTATGTTCGGTGTTTTGTTCTGTACTCTTTTTAGGAGTGCTCCCATCTAGAGCAGTCCCTCTAAGATACCCTGTAGAGGTGGTTTGTGGGAGGCAAATTCCCTCAACTTTTACTTCTCTGGGAATTGTTTAATCCCTCCTTCATATTTAAATGATAATCATGCTGGATACAGTATCCTTGGTTCAAGTCCCTTCTGTTTCATTGCATTAAATATATCATGCCATTCTCTTCTGGCCTGTAAGGTTTCTGTTGAGAAGTCTGATGATAGCCTGATGGGTTTTCCTTTGTAGGTGACCTTTTTTCTCTCTCTGGCTGCCTTTAATACTCTGTCCTTGTCCTTGATCTTTGCCATTTTAATTATTATGTTTCTTGGTGTTGTCCTCCTTGGGTCCCTTCTGTTGGGAGTTCTGTGTACTTCCATGGTCTGATCGATTATTTCCTCCCCCAGTTTGGGGAAGTTTTCAGCAATTATTTCTTCAGAGACAGTTTCTATCCCTTTTTCTCTCTTCTTCTTCTTCTGGTACCCCTATAATTCGGATATTGTTCCTTCTGGATTGGTCGCACAGTTCTCTTAATATGGTTTCATTAATATAAGTTCTCTTAATATTCCTTACTGTAGGATGCCTTTTTGTTCTGTTGATGGTGTCCTTTGCGGTACAGAAGCCTTGTAGCTTGATGTAGTCCAATTTGTTCATTTTTTCTTTTGTTTCCCTTGCTCAAGGAGATGAGTTCAGAAAAAAGTCCTAGTGTTTAAATTCAGGAGATTTTTGCCAATTTGTCTTCTAAGAGTTTTATGTTTTCATAACTTACAATTCAGGTCTTTGATCCATTTTGAGTTTACTTTTGTGTATGGGGATAGACAATAATCCAGTTTCATTGTCTTGCATGTAACTATTCAGTTTTGCCAGTACCAGTTGTTGAAGAGGTTGTCATTTCCCCATTGTATGTCCATGGCTCCTTTATTATATATTAATTGACCATATATATTTGGGTTATCTGGGCTCTCTAGTCTGTTCCATTGGTCAATGGGTCTGTTCTTGTGCCAGTACCAAATTGTCTTGATTACTGTGGCTTTGTAGTAGAGCTTGAAGTCAGGAAGCGTAATGCCCCCAGCTTTATTCTTCCTTCTCAGGATGCTTTGGCTATTCAGTGTGTGTTGTGACTCCATATGTTCTCCATTTTTAGAACTATTTTCTCTAGTTCGTTGAAGAATGCTGTTGGTATTTTGATACAGAATGCACTGAATCTGTAGATTGCTTTAGGCAGGATGGCCACTTTGACAATATTAATTCTTCCTATCCATGAGCACAGGACGTGTTTCCATTTATTGCTATCTTCTTTAATTTCTCTCATGAGTGTCTTGTAGTTTTCAGAGTATATGTCTTTCAGTTCCTTGGTTAGATTTATTCCTAGATATTTTACTCTTTTAGATGCAATTGTGAATGGAGTTGTTTTCCTGATTTCTCCTTCTGCTAGTTCATTGTTAGTGTATAGGAATGCAACAGATTTCTGTGCATTAATTTAGTATCCTGCAACTCTGCTGAATTCAGATATTACATAGTAGTTTTGGAGTGGATTCTTTAGGGTTTTTTATGTACAATATCATGTCATCTGCAAACAGGGACTTTAACTTCTTCATTGCCAATCTGGATACCTTTTATTTCTTTGTGTTGTCTGATTGCCATGGCTAGGACCTCCAGAACTAAGTGGGGAGAGTGGGCATCCTTGTCTTGTTCCAGATCTTAAAGGAAAAACTTTCAGCTTCTCACTGTTTAGTATGATGTTGGCTGTGGGTTTATCACATATGGCCTTTATTATGTTGAGGTACTTGCCCTCTTTATCCATTTTGAGTTTTTATCATGAGTGGATGTTGAATTTTTAAAATGCTTTCTCAGCATCTATGGAGATGATCATGTGGTTCTTGTCCTTCTTTTAGTTGATGTGGTACATGATGCTGATGGATTTTCCAATATTGTACCATCCTTGCATCCCTAGAATGAATCCTACTTGATCATGATGGATATTTTTGCTGTATTTTTGAATTCGGTTTGCTAATATTTTGTTGAGTATGTTTGTATCTATGTACATCAGGCATAATGGTCTGTAACTTTCTTTTTTTTGTGGGGTCTTTGCCTGGTTTTGGTATTAGGGTGATGCTGTCCTCATGGAATGAGTTTGGTAGTATTGCCTCCTCTTCTACTTTTGGAAAACTTCAAGGAGGATGGGTATTAGGTCTTAACTAAATGTTTGATAAAATTCAGCGGTGAACACATCTGGTCCAGGGATTTTTTCTTAGGTAGTTTTTTCATTACTAATTCAATTTCGTTGCTGGTAGTTGGTCTCTTCAGATTTTGTTTTTTTCTGGGTCAGCCTTGGAAGGTTGTATTTTTTTAGAAAGTTGTCCTTTTCTTGTAGGTTATCCAGTTTGTTAGCATATAATTTTTCATAGTATTCCCTAATAATTCTTTGTAGTTCTGTGGTGTCCATAGTGATTTTTCCTGTCTCATTTTTTATTCTGTTTATGTGTGTAGACTTTTTTTCTTGATAAGTCTGGCTAGGGGTTTATATATTTTGCTTAGTTTCTTGAAGAACCAGCTCCTGCTTTCATTGATTCTTTCTATTGTTTTATTCTTCTCGATTTTATTTCTGCTCTAATCTTTATTATGTCTCTCCTACTGACTTTGGGCCTCATTTGTTCTTCTTTTTCTAGTTTTGTTAATTGTGAGTTTAGACTGTTCATATGTGATTGTTCTTCTTTCCTGAGGTAGGCCTATATTGCAATATACTTCCCTTTTAGCACGGCCTTTACTGCATCTCACAGATTTTGCAGTGTTGAATTACTGTTGTCATTTGTCTCCATATATTGCTTGATCTCTGTTTTTATTTGGTCATTGATCCATTGGTTATTTTGGAGCATGCTGTGAAGCCTCCATGTGTTTGTGGGCTTTTTCTTTTTTTTGCGTAATTTATTTCTAGTTTCGTACCTTTGTGGTCTGAGAAACTGGTTAGTACAATTTCAATCTTTCTTTAAAAATTTACTGAGGCTCTTTTTGTGGCCTAGTATATGATCTATTCTTGAAAATGTTCCATGTGCATTTGAGAAGAATGTGTCCTGCTGCATTTGGGTGGAGAGTTCTGAAGACGTCTGTTAGCTCCATCTGTTCTAATGTGTTGTTCAATGCCTCTTTCTCCTTACTTATTTTCTGTTTGGTTGATCTCTCCTTTGGAGTGAGTGGTGTGTTGAAGTCTCCTAAAATGAATGCATTGCATTCTATTTCCTCTTTTAATTCTGTTTTTATTTGTTTCACACATGTAGGTGCTCCTGTGTTGGGTGAATAGATATATATAAAGGTTATATCCTCTTGTTGGATTGACCCCTTTATCATTATGTAATGTCCTTGTCTCTTGTGACTTTCTTTAAAGTCTATTTTGTCTGATATAAGTACTGCAACACCTGGTTTTTTCTCCCTATAAGTTGCATGAAATATCTTTTTCCATTGTTTCACTTTTAGTCTGTGTATATCTTTGGGTTTGAAGTGTGTCTCTTATAGGCAGCATATAGTTGGGTCTTGTTTTTTTAATCCATTCAGTGACTGTGTGTCTTTTGATTGGTGCATTCAGACCATTTACATTTGGGGTGTTATCGATAGGTATGCACTTATTGCCACTGCAGGCTTTAGATTCATGGTTGCCAAAGCTTCAAGGGTAATTTCCTTATTATCTAAAAGTCTAACTTAACTCACTAAGTATGCTATTACAAACTCAATCTAAAGGTTCTTTTTTTTCACATTCCTTTTCTTCCTCCTCCATTCTTTATGTATTAGGTATCATATTCTGTACTCTTTTCCTATCCCTTTTTATTACCTCTGGTGACAGCTATTTAACCTTAGGAACACTTCCATCTATAGCAGTCCCTCCAAAATACACTGTAGAGATGGTTTGTGGGAGGTAAATTCTCTCAACTTTTGCTTATCTGAAAACTGTTTAATCCCTCCTTCAAATTTAAATGATAATCTTGCCAGATAAGAGTATTCTTGGTTCAAGGCCCTTCTGCATCATTGCATTAAATACATCATGCCTTTTCTTTCTGGCCTGTAAGGTTTCTGCTGAGAAGTCTGATGATAGCCTGATGAGTTTTCCTTTGTATGTGATCTTTTTTCTCTCTGTGGCTGCTTTTAATAGTCTGTTCTTATCCTTGATCTTTGCCATTTTAATTATTATATGTCTTGGTGTTGTCTTCCTTGGGTCCCTTGTGTTGGAAGATCTGCGCACCTCCATGACCTGAGAGACTATCTCCTTCCCCAGACTGGGAAAGTTTTCAGCAATTATCTCCTCAAAGATACTTTCTATCCCTTTTTCTCTCTTCTTCTTCTTCTGGTACCCCTATAATATGAATATTGTTCTGTTTGGATTGGTCACACAGTTCTCTCAGTATTCTTTCATTCCTTTTTTCTCTCTGTGCCTCAGCTTCTTTGTATTCATCTTCTCTACTTTCCATTTGATTTATCATCTCCTCCACCTTATCTAATCTGCTTTTAACACTCTCCACTGTGTTCCTCAATGACTGGATCTCAGTCCTAAATTCCTCCCTGAGGTCTTGAATATTTTTCTATACCTCCAGAAACATGTTTATGATTTTTATTTTGAAATCTCTTTCAGAAAGATTGAAGAGATGTTTCATTTGACTCTTTTTCTGATATTTGTAATGATTTTGGTTTGAACCAGGTTCCTTTGATCTTTCATATTTGTATGTGGTGCCTTCTAGTGCCCAGAAGCTCTACTCTCTGGAGCTGCTCAGTCCCTGGAGTGATGTCACAGGTCACAAGGGAGTGGTGATGGTGCCTGGGGAGAGGAAGGAGCTGTTTCCTGCTTTGTGGCTGCTATGCCTGTCTTCACTGCCAGAACCAGTGGGCCGAACACACAGGTGTAAGCCTCTATGCTTAATGTTTGTAGGTGCTGTAGGAGCCTCCCTCTGGCTGGTCTGACGCCAGGGGCAGGGTTTGCGGGTTTGCGAGCCAGGTACAGGGTGGTTGGGAGGAAGGTGCAGCAGGCTGCATATCATGATGGGGGGCCTTGGAGCTGCATAGGTAGCCAGGGGGATGGAGCGCCTGATGATCGTGAAAGTTCCCAACCTGCTGGGCAGAGTGCACGCAGACAATTTTTTAAAATCTGTCCTGTCTCCTGAGCAATAAGCTCTGTGCAATCCTTGCCCCTTTAGCAACCCTCTCACTTTTAGTAAGTCTCTCAGACAGCCTGGCCAGATCAGCTGGATATGGATCCCTGTTTTCCACAAGTAGCTGGAATCTCAGTCTCTCCAGGTATTCCACCTGTCTAAGCTTTCCAACCCCCCTAATCTCCAGAGCACCATCCAATGTAGGTTTGTGCTCCCAGAGTAGATCTCCAGGACTAGGTGCTCAGCAGTTCCAGGCCTCCACTCCCTCCCTGCTCTGTTTCTCTTCCTCCTGCCGGTAAGCTGGTGGGGGAAAGGCTTGGGTCCCACCGCATCACAGCTTTGGTATGTTATTCTGTTCCGTGAGGTCTGTTCTTTCCTCCAGGTATATGCAGTCTGGCACAGCCTTCTTTTCTGTTGCTTTTTCAGGATTAGTTGTATTAATTATATTTTCATATTATATGTGGTTTTAGGAGGAGGTCTCTGTCTCACCTCTCACACCGCCATCTTTAATCCTTCCAGGGAATTCTTATCAAGGGCTACTGTTTCTTAAGAAAATAATCTGAAGCAAATTTGGCTAGAGGTTAGCATGTGAAAATGTTCTGCATGGTGAATACACAGTTATTATATTTTAGCTACATGCGTAAAACAACTTATAATTTCAAATGTTTTAAAAATTATTTCCATGTGTGTAAAATATTCAGAAAAAAAGGAGTCTTGGTTTTTTAAGCAGGAAAATATTTTGGCTCTAGTCTTAGCCTGTGGAGATGAGCAAATTTTTCAGTTCATACTAAATATTAATATTGGGTGGAAAATACAAGAAAGCTCCTCCATCACAGAAAGTCTTCTGAGTGGAATGAGACATAGTCCTACATAAAATTACCCCAAAGACTTTCAAAATATTAGAGCATATAGGCTAAAATTACTGTCACTGTTATGAAAGTTATCCTAAAGCACTAGAGGAGGTCACACTGCTCAGAAAAATTCTAATTTTAAATTTTAAATAAGTCAAGTAATACTATTGTTAGGGCACATCTAAAGAAAGCCCAGCGTTTCCCATGTCTCTCTGACCTGGCAGAACACAACCTCCAATTTCTGTCTCCCCTGTAGATTTTGTCAGGATTTGATTATAGGCTTTGTTATGGAAAGGTCTAGATTATCCTTCACTCTACAACAGAAGTCAGAAAACTTTTTCTTAAAGGGCCAAACAGTAAATAGAGTAGGCTTACAAGCCCTACAGTCCCCATGGCAACTGCTAAATTTTGCTATTGTAGGGTGAATGCAGCCAGACTAGGTAAATGAATGGGTACAGATGGACTTAAATAAAACTTTCCTGACAAAGTCTGCCAATCCCTGCTTGCAATCTTTCTAGTGTTTCACATCTAGGTGTTGATCAGGTCTCTCAATTCTGCCTGACCCAGAGCTCCAATAGTCCCAACAGTATAACCCCCAGTATCTCTGGTCCAATCCCAATCCTGGGGTGCACTCTGCTAAACCTTCCAGTCTTTCTCCCTAATAGACAGCCCAACCTTTTGCCAAGAATTCTCAAGGGATGCACATACAAACATTTGGGAACCCCTATGATTCAGCTTCCTCTTCTCTACAATCCTACTCTGAAAATGTCAGCCATTTCAGCTGTCCCAAATTCTGTGCTCAGCAGTTAGGCCACCGTGCTCTGCTGAAGATACTGTTCTTAGGCAGAAAGCAAGGGTAATTATGGGGCTCAGTCCATGAATTGCAAGATAACAGATCTGTTGCTCAAAGCCTGGAAGAGTTGCCTCATATATTTTGAGCAGTTTCATGGTTTTTTATGGCAAGAAGGCTAGTCCAGAACCAGTTACTCCACAAAAGCCAGAAGCAAAAAGTCATAGTCAATAAACATTCTAGTTTCTACTAGATATCCAGACCTCTGCTGGGACATAGCTACATCTCAAGCAATGGTGTGATCCTAAGGACATTAGGGTGAGGAAAATTAGCCATTCGTTCATTCATTCATCTATCTATCCAACAAATACTAAGCATCTTAATGTACCAGGAAAGTGCTGACTTCATGTCTTCAAGCCTCATTATTATCACAGGCTGAAGTAGGCCTACAATCAACCCTGCCAATCACACAAATTCTAGGTAAGGATTAAAGCTGAGAAGATGCATGTGAGAGCAATGGATTAAAGCACTTCACAAACACAGTTCATTTTTGTAATGCCAACAACCATACGCTTATTAATAAAGTACAAAAATTCTCCGTGTATACCTTCCCAACAGCAGACACGGCATGTGAAAGGATGGCTGTGAAAGAGCAGGGGTGTGTGTGGGTGGGTGTGCATGCATGCACACATGCACGCACTCTGGAGGGAAGGGGACTTCAGAATTCAAATTCACTAGAGAACAGTGTTTAAATAGAAATGACAGGAGATTTGGGTCTCTGCCACACAAGTGCTGTTGATAATCTGAATAAATAGCAGAATAGTATTTAAGTGAAGTACTCTTTTGAAATTTTAAATCAGGGTATAGAAAGATAATTTTTGAAGATGCTTCGTTACAAAATGCATTAATACAAATTTCTCTAGGTTAAACGTTGTCCCAACTAAAGTCCAAGAACAGAATTTCTAATATAAATTATATAGTAAATATATATTCACATACATGAATATAAAATTTATATAATTTAATGTTTATCTAAATGGATCACAAAGGTCATAAACATTTTCTCACTAACAGTCATTATATTAAAAATCTGACATAGTAAGATGACTCCAAAGAAAGGGTAAATCATTCAAGAAACTGATGAGAGTTTAGGGAATAATCATGCTAACAGAACAGTGATCCCTACTTAGGTACCTGAGTTTAAAACACAAATGAGCATCCAGATTTTAATCAAGGCCTTATTTTCTACTCGGGGCTAGGGATGAGCAATGAGTAGTTATACATTCATTTCTTCTGAAATACTTCCCATTCTGTTTTCATTTGTTAAACTTATCTTCTTCCTTCCCTTTTGTTCTACCACTGCACTCAGGCCTTTTAATAAATGTCAGCTGTAACGTTAACAGATGGAGGCATATAAAGTGAGAAAAAGAAAGGCAAACAATTATTTAAAGACATAAAAAGTGCTGACAATAAAATAAGATAATTTGAGTATATTAAAATTAGAGATTTTTGGTCTTCAAAAACACCCTAAAAAACTGAAAAGACAAGTTGCAAACTGAAAAGATTGTTAGAATACGTATATCCAAAGAAAGTATCAGTATACAAAAAGATTATTTAAAATCCAAAAGAAACATACCAACAACCCAGGAGGAGAAAAAAAAATCATGAACAAGCATTTCACAGGGAAAAACAAAAGACCAATAAAAATGCAATACCATTTTACGCCTGTTCAAGTTGCAAAAACTTAAAAGTCTGACAATACCAAATGTTGGAAAGAATATGGATCCATAGTCTTTTATAAACTGATGGTGGGAAAAAAATGTTTGGCATAATTTTCACAAACTGAATAATTCCACAATATTACCAAGGGATTTTACTCCTAGAGATACACAAAGAGAAATACACGTGTATAGGAGACATGTATTAGAATGTTCATAGCAAAACTGTTCACAGTAGCAAAATCCTGGAGAACACCCATTCATAGGAGAATGAATGAATAAACTATGATACATGAATGTAATGGACTACTGTTCAGCAAAATGAAGGTTCTCCAGTGATATACAATAATATGGATAAATATAAGCAATACATTAAGTAACAATACTAAGTCCTAAATAATTACATATAGAATTAAAAATGAAATATAAAGACAAACTTTATAAGAATCTATAAATATGTGATAAAGCTATACACAAAAAAGAAAGCAAGGAAATGATGAACACAGAATTCGGGCTGTGAACTCTATAGAGGGAAGGCCAGGGGACGGGCTATGGGAATTTAGAAAGTCAGATGTATGTTATATTAAGGACGCACTTTTTGTTCTGGTGCAGGTTCACAGCAGCTTTTTCAAGTTTTTAAAATAAAAGTAAAACAGGCTATACAGGGGCCAATGAGAGTATGCATAAAAATGGATTATGTCTAATAAATTATCCAACTCTATGCACATTATATCTGATATTTAAAAAAGCTTCTTAGCCTATGTTAAATATTTTACTAAATGGAGTTTGGTCTTCCCAATTGGAGTATAATTGTTTTACTTAAGTCAAATCTACTCACCTGGAAACAGCTGTTACATGATTTTCCTAATGTGGAAAACTTAAAAAATAAGAATTGCTGATGTAGTATCTATCCTAAATTATCTGTTCCTATGTTTGAATTTAAGTCATATAATTATAATTTGACGCATGGCACATTCAATACAACAGGACTCATGAAACTGCAATTTAATAAATACTCTTATTATTTACCAGTATTAACTTGCTACATACTGAAAAAGGAACAAAAATTTGCGTGATTCATATAAAATAATCCTTTTTACAAAATGTTTCTTACCTAACACTTAAAATACAGATGCCAACTCAAAAACACTCGCCTTACTCATAAATGACCTCAGTATTTTTTCTGAACCTTCTGTTCAGAAAAAGAACAATTAAATACAAAAATATTTCCTTAATGCAGATTTTGTTATTAGAAAACTTTAAATTAAGGTTTTCATAATTTCACAACTCAACCAGTTAATAAATGCATATGTATATATATTCAACACTTTCAGAAAAATATAAGACTATAAAAACAATTTCTTCTACGCAATGTCTTCATTTTGTAATTTCCAATTAAAATGGCTTTTTGTGAACTGTATGTTCACCTCTGACAGAGGTTACTGAGGAAAAGAGTACCAAATAACTGATAAGCAGAGATTGGCTTAAATATGCTGGCATGAGAGGTGAGACAGAAACCTCCTCTCAAAACCACATATAATACAAAAATATAGCAAATACAACTAATTCTGAAAGAACAACAATAAAAAAGACTGTGGCAAACTGCCTACATGTGCAGAAAAACAGCACACCTCACAGAAAGGGTAAAGTAGCAAAGCCAAGATCCAGCGGGACCCAAACCATTCCCCCAGCCCAGCTCACCATTGGGAGGAAGAGAAACAGACTGGGAAAGGGGTGGAGGCCTAGGACTGCTGAACACCCAGCCCTGAAGATCTGCTCTGGGAGCACAAACCTACATTACATGGTGCTCTGGAGATTAGTGGGGTTGGAAAGCTAAGACAGGCAAAATACTTGGAGACTGTGATTCCAGCCACTTGTGGAGAACAGGTACCCAGCCGTTCTGGGAAATAGGAAAAGCAGGCACCCTGAGAGACTTGCCAACAATGAAAGAGCTGCTAAAGGGGCAAGGATTGCACAAAGCTTGCTGCTCAGGAGAAAGAACAAGTGGAGAAAATTGTCCTGGCGCACTGAGCCCAGCTGGTTGAGAACGTTCAGGAGCTTGAGGCACTCCATCCCCCCTGGCTGGCAATGCAGCTTGAAGGCTCCCACCGTGATATGCAGCCTGCTGCTCCTTCCTCCTGGCCCACACCAGCTTGCAAATGTCCTATGCCCACCATTGTGCCAAGCCACCCAGAGTGTGGCCCCACCTATGGCAGCCACAAGGGCGTACTATAGAGGCTTCTGCCTATGTGCTCAGCCCATTGGCCCTGGCAGTGGAGGCAAGCACTACACCAGTAAGCAGGAAAGAGCTCTTTCCTCCCAGCAGGCTCCAATGCTGCTCCCCTATGAACCCCACCACCGCTTCAGGGGCAGAGCAGCTCCAGAGAGTAGAGATTCTGAGCACTAGAAGATGCCGCCTACACCAAGTTATTATTATAAATACAAAATGCCAAAAGAAATTGGTGCAAACCAAAATCCCACAAGCACCAGGAACAGGGCCAAGTAAAACTGAACTCACCAATCTTCCTGAAAAGATTTCAAAATAAAAATCATAAACATGCTAACAGAGCTACAGAAAAATATTCAAGACCTCAGGGAGAAATTCAAGAAAGAGAAACTTAAAAAATACAGTATCTGAAATGAAACATACAACGGAAGGATTTAAAAGCAGATTAGATGAAGTAGAGAAGACGGTAAATGAAACAGAAATTAGAGAACAGGAATACAAAGCCAAGGCAAAGAGAGAAAAAAGGATCTCTACGAATGAAAGAATATTAAGAGAACTGTGTGACCAATCCAAATGGAACAATATTCACATTATAGGAGTACAAGGAGAAGAAGAGAGAGAAAAAGGGATAGAAAGTGTCTTTGAGGAGGTAATTGCTGAAAACTTCCCCACTCTGGGGAAGGAGACAGTCTCTCAGGCCATGAAGGTGAAGAGATCTCCCAACACAAGGGACCCAGGGAAGATAACACCAAGACATAATAATTAAAATGGCAAAGATCAAGGATAAGAACAGACACCTAAAAGCAGCCAGAGAGAGGAAAAAGATAACAAACAAAGAAAAACCCATCAGGCTACCAACAGACTTTTCAACAAAAACCTTACAAGCCAGAAGGGAGTGGCATGATATATTTAATGCGATGAAACAGAAGGGCGTCGAACCAAAAATATCCTACCCGACAAGAACATGATTTAACTTTGAAGGAGGGGTTAAACAATTTCCAGATAAGCAAAGCTGAGAGAATTTACCTCCTACAAACCATCTCTACAGTTTACTTTGCAGGGACTGTATAGATGGACGTGTTCCTAAGGCTAAATAGATGTCACCAGAGAAAATAAAACCACAGTAAAGGAAGTACAACAATTAATTACTAAGAAAATGCAATATTAAATCAACTACCCAAAAGTCAGTCAAGAATTAGACAAAGAGTACAGAATATGATACCTGATATATAAAGAATGGAGGAAGAAAAAAAAAAGAACCTTTAGATTGTGTTTGTAATAGCATACCAAGTGAGTTAAACTAGACTGTTACATAGTAGGAAAGTACCCTTTAACCTTTGGTAACCAGGAATCCAAAGCATGCAATGGCAATAAGTACATACCTGTCGATAATCACCTAAATGTAAATGGACTGAGTACACCAATCAAAAGACATAGTGTTACTGAATGGATAACAAAACAAAACCTGCCTATACGCTGCCTACAAGAGACTCACCTCAAACCCAAAGACATACACAGACTAAAAGTGAAACGATGGAAAAAGATATTTCATGCAACTTACAGGGAGAAAAAAGCAGGAGGTGCAGTATTTGTATCAGACAAAATAGACTTTTAAACTAAGAAAGTCACTAGAGACAAAGAAGGACATTACATAATGTTAAAGGGCTCAGTCCAACAAGAGGAATAACCATTGTAAATATCTATGCACTCAATCTAGGAGCACCTACATACGTGAAACAAATAATAACAGAATTAAAAGAAGAAATAGAATGCAATGCATTCATTTTAGGAGACTTCAACACACCACTCACTCCAACGGACAGATCCACCAGACAGAAAATAAGTAAGGACACAGAGGCACTGAACAAACACTTAGAACAGATGGACCTAACAGACATCTACAGAGCACTCCACCCAAAAGCAGCAGCAGGATACACATTCTTCTCAAGTGCACATGAAGATTTTCAAGAATAGATCATATATTAGGCCATAAAAAGAGCCTCAGTAAATTCAGGAGGATTGAAATTGTACCAACAAGCTTCTCAGACCACAAAGGTATGAAACTAGAAATAAATTATGCAAAGAAAATGAAAAAGCCCACAAACATATGAAGGCTTAATAACATGCTCCTAAATAACCAATGGATCAATGACCAAATAAAAACAGAGATCAAGCAATATATGGAGACAAATGATAATAACTCAACACCACAGAATCTGTGAGACACAGCAAAGGCTGTGCTAAGAGGGAAGTATATTGCAATACAGGCTTACCTCAGGAAAGAAGAACAATCCCATAGGAACAGTCTAAACACACAACTAATGAAACTAGAAAAAGAAGAACAAATGAGGCCCAAAGTCAGTAGGAGGGACATAATAAAGATCAAGGCAGAAATAAATAAAATCAAGAATAAAACAACAGAAAGAATCAATGAAAGCAGGAGCTGGTTCTTTGAGAAAATTAACAAAACAGATAAAACCCTCGTCAGACTTACCGAGAAATAGAGTCTACATACACAAACAGAATCAGAAACGAAAAAGGAAAAACCACTACAGATACCAAAGAAATACAAAGAATTATTACAGTATATTATGAAAAATTATATGCTAACAAACTGGATAACCTAAAACAAATGGACAACTTTCTAGAAAAACATAACATTTCAAGGCCCAGGATGAAACAGAAAATCTGAACAGATCAATTACCAGGAACAAAATTGAATTGCTAATCAAAAAACTACCTAAGAACAAAACTCCTGAACCAGATGGCTACACCACTGAATTTTATCAAACACTCACTGAAGACCTAATACCCATCCTCCTTAAAGTTTTCATAAGCATAGAAGAGAAGGGAATATTTACAAACTCATTTCATGAGGCCAGCATCACTCTCATACCAAAAACAGGCAAAGACACCAGAAAAAAAGAAAATTACAGACCAATACGCCTGACGAACATAGATACAAAAATTCTCAAAAAAATATTAGCAAACTGAACTCAAAAAAACATCAAAAAGATCATACATCATGACCAAGTGGGATTTATTCCAGGGATGAAAGGATGATACTATTATTGAAAATCCATCAACATCATACACATCAACAAACAGAAGGACAAAAATCACACGATCATCTCAATAGATGCTGAAACGCATTTCACAAAATTCAACGTCCATTCATGATAAAAACTCAACTATATGGGTATCAAGGGCAAGTACCTCAACATAATAAAGGCCATATATGACAAACCCACAGCCAACATTATACTCAACAGTGGAAAGCTGAAAGCTTTTCCTTTAAGATCTTGAACAAGACAAGGATGCCCACTCTCCCTGCTTTTATTCAACAAGGTACTGGAGGTCCTAACCACCACAATCAGACAACACAAAGAAATAAAAGGCATCCAGACTGGTAAGGAAGCAGTCAAACTGTCACTGTTTGGAGATGACATGATATTGTACATAAAAAACCCTCAGAATCCACTCCAAAACTACTAGATCTAATATCTGAATTCAGCAAAGTTGCAGGATACAAAATTAATACACAGAAATCTGCTGCATTCCTATATACTAATGATGAACTAGCAGAAAGAGAAATCAGGAACCCAATTCCATTCACAATTTCATCAAAAAGAATAAAATACCTAGGAATAAACCTAACCAAGGAGGTGAAAGACCTATGCCCTGAAAACTACAAGACACTCAAGAGAGAAATTAAAGAAGATACCAATAAATGGAAATCTATCACATGCTCATGGATAGGAAGGATTAGTATTATCAAAATGGCCATCCTGCCTAAGCACTTTACAGATTCAACGTAATCCCTATGGAAATATCAATGGCATTCTTCAACCAACTACAACAAATAGTTCTAAAATTCATATATGGAACAATAAAAAGACCCCAAATAGCCAAAGCTGGGGGGATTACACTCCCTAACTTCAAGCTCTACTACAAAGCCACAGTAATTAAGACAATTTGATACTGGCACAAGAACAAACTAAGAGCAACAGAACAAAATAGAGAGCCCAGATATAAACCCAAGCATATATGATCAATTAATATACAATAAAAGAGCCATGGACATACAATGGGGAAATGACAGCCTCTTCAACAGCTGGTGTTGGCAAAACTGGACAGCTACATGTAAGAGAATAAAACTGGATTATTGTCTGACTCCATACACAAAAGTAAAATCAAAATGGATCAAAGACCTGTAAGTCACAAAATATAAGTCATGAAACCATAAAACTCTTAGAAGATAACATAGGCAAAAATCTCTTGAATATAAACATGAGCAACTTTTTCCTGAACACATCTCCTTGGACAACGGAAACAGAAGAAAAAATGAACAAATTGGACTACATCAAACTAAAAACCTTCTCTACAGCAAAGAACACCATCAGCAGAACAAAGAGGCATCCTACAGTATGGGAGAATATATTTGTAAATGACATATCTGACAAGGGGTTAACATCCAAAATGTATAAAGAACTCACATGCCTCAACACCCAAAAAGCAAATAACCCAATTGAAAAATGGGTGGAGGATATAAACAGACACTTCTCCAAAGAAGAAATTCAGATCGCCAACAGGCACATGAAAAGATGCTCCACATTGCTAATTATCAGGGAAATGCAAAATAAACCACAATGAGGTATCACCTTACACCAGTTAGGATGGCCAACATCAAAAAGACTGGGAACAACAAATGCTGCCAAGGATGCAGAGAAAGGGTAACCCTCCTACACTGCTGGTGGGAATGCAAATTAGTTCAACAATTGTGGAAAGCAGTATGGCGGTTCCTCAAGAAACTAAAAATAGAAATACCATTTGACCCAGGAATTCCACTCCTAGGAATTTACCCTAAGAAGGTAGGAGCCCAGTTTCAAAAAGACATATTCACCCCTATGTTTATCGCAGCACTATTTACAAAAGCCAAGAAATGGAAGCAACCTACGTGTCCATCAGTAGATGAATGGATAAAGAAGATGTGGTACATATACACAATGGAATATTATTCAGCCAAATCCTACCATTTGCAACGACATGGATGGAGCTAGAGGGTATTATGCTCAGTAAAATAAGCCAGGCAGAGGAAGACAAGTACCAAATGATTTCACTCACCTGTGGAGTATAAGAACAAAGACAAAACTGAAGGAACCAAACAGCAGCAGACTCACAGAACCCAAGAATGAACTAACAGTTACCAAAGGGATGGGTGGGAAGAGAAGGATAAGGGGGAAAAGGGGCATTAAGATTAGCACACATCATATAGGAGGGAGGCACAGGGAAGGCAGTATAGCACAGAGAAGACAAGTAGTGACTCTATAGAATCTTACTACCCTGATGGACAGTGACTGTAATGGAATATGTGGTGGGGACTTGACAATGGGGGTAATATAGTAACCACAATGTTCCTCATGTAATTGTATATTAATGATAACAAAAAAATAAAAATAGTATTCAACCCAGTAATTCCACTCCTAGGAATTTACCCAAAGAAAACAAGATCCCTGATTCAAAAAGATATATGCCCCCCCATGTTTATCACACTACTCACAATAGCCAAGATATGGAAGCAGTCTAAGTGTCCATCATTAGATGAATGGATAAAGAAGATATGGCACACATACACAGTGGAATATTATTCACCATAAGAAGAAAACATATTCTACCATTTGTAACAACATGGATTGAGCTTAAGGGTATTATGCTCAGTGACATAAGCCAGGCAGAGAAAGACAAGTACCAAATGATTTCCCTCATTTGTGGAGTATAACAATGAAACAAAACTGAAGGAATGAAACAGCAGCAGACTCACAGACTCCAAGAAGGGACTAGTAGTTATCAAAGGGGAGAGGTGGGGGAGTGGGGGATGGTGGGGAAGTGGGGGAGGGTGTGGGAGAGGGAGGGAGAAGGAGCATTATGATTGGCACACATGGTATTGGGTGGTCATGGGGAAGAAAGTGCAGCACAAAGAAGATAAGTAGTGACTGTGGCATCTTACTATGCTGAGGGACAGTGACTGCAATGGGATGTAGGGGGGACTTGATAATATGGGTGAATGTAGTAACTACAATGCTTTTCATGTAAAACCTTCATAAGAGTGTATGTCAATGATACTTTAATATAAAAGATAACTGATAAACCCTCATGAAGTATGATCTGCATATGTAAAAAGGATCTCCCATCTTAATTCCCAGTAAGGAAAAACTTCAAACTTCTAAAATGATATATTTATTAGCTAGAAAACTTTAAATTGTCCAACCAGCCAGTAATACTAAGCACCACCCCCAACCCCCACCCCAAAAAAAAAAAAGAGAAAGAAAAAAGGGAAGGACCAAGCAACACACTGTGTTGAAAAATGATTGTCATTTTGTGAAGAGCTATTATTCACCTGTCAGACACTTTCAGATCTCCTGGTTTTCCCAAGACAGAGCCTCACATCACTGTCAAGGATATGACCCTCAAATAAGCAGGATAAGAACATTAAAGGCAACACAGAAATAGGAATATCTAATAAGATATCTCATTATCACTAGGGAGATGAGATACCAATTAGTGAATAAACTCACTAGGGAGATAAGATACTAATTAGTGAATAAACTTGCATCTTAATACACATTCTCCTACAACATTACCCAAAGCTATTCTTATAAAGCTTTACACAAAGTAAATTTAGCATCACAGACAATCCTGTGTGGTTCAAAGTCTCATCATCTGACAGAAAAACAGACTCAAAAATTAAGTAACTCCTACAAGATTAAACAACTAGTAAATTGCAGAGATTAAATGTAACCTGAGGTCTCCCGATGGACTTCTGTTCACATAAAACTAAAGAAAATATAGAATATAAGCTAGGAGATCAGGGGTATAATGTTGGGATGTCCACTAAGAGCTATTAAGGTCCTTCCCCTGGCCTTGTGGATTCTGCTTCCTGAAAAATAATAACCTCCTGCCCTATGCACTTCACAAGGCTGCTGTGAAGGTCAACTGACTAATGGTTGTGGAAGTATTTGGAAAAGTACAGGGTTATACAAGCAGAGGAGATCATTACCCTTCCAACCTAACCAATGACAGGGAGTCCTGAACTCAAGGGACAGCAGTATAATACCATAAGCTTGTGACTGGTTGTTTTTTTGAGTCTGCAAGGAATTATTCAAGAAGAATCCTGACTAAATCTCAATTATTAAAGCTGTGATTCATAAATGGAAAAATACAACCATTAGGTTCATTTATCAAAACTTGATAGATTGAGAGAGAACAGAATAGACTGACTTCTTCCATCAGTAATAATGATGCCACAGCAATACAGCAAGTGCTTACTGTATGCCAAACACTTGGCTAAGCATTTTAAATGCATTACTTCATTTAATCCTCAAAAACCATCTGTGGGAGATGAGATACGATTATATCAATTTTCCAGCAGAAATACGGTCTAGAGGAGTGCAGTTACTTATCTTAAGACCAAACAGCTAGTCAGCAGCAAAGTCAGGATTCGAACCCGACCACCTGGCTACAGAGTTGAAGCTTTTCGAGACTCACTCTGCTATAAAGCATCTGCCAAAAAAGCCCACCTATCTCAAATGCTACCTTATCAGGAAGACTTCCTTCACCTCAAGTGTAAAACGAATTCTCCTTTCAAAGCACCATTTCATTTCCTCTCTGGTGACAGCTCTCCCTACCTATTTATACAATTATGAATAAATAAACATGAAAATCTATTATTATTATGAATCTTGACTTATACACACACAATATACACACACATGTATGTTCAAAAGAGCAAGCATGTAACTTATCTGAGTCTTGAGTTCCTCAACCCTAAGGAACCATCTAGTTCAACAAGACTTGTTTTGGAACTAAACAAGAGTGTCTTTAAAGTGCTTAACAGAGACATTAAGTTATTTGCCCAAGCCCAAAGGGTGAGTGACAGAGCCAAGATATGAATTCATGTTTATTTACATTTAAAACCTATGTTAGTAAGTCAGCTGTCTGATTCCAAAGCCCAGTGTTTATGGTATTATCTACATAGCTCACCCAATCATTTAGCCTCTCAGATCTTCATTCTCAAGCCTGGAGGTAGAATAGGAACCAGAACCATGCCAATCCTAGTTGCCATTCAGTCAACAAATATTTATTGTAACAAAATTGTAAAAACTCAGTAAATGCATTGTTGGTAATGTTCTAAAACTCCATGAAAGAGAAGGTACTCATCTTCCAAGTGAGATTCTGGACTCCTGTCTTTCCAGAGCACAAAGAACTTACTACCAATCCCCAATAACCATGAGAAAAACAAAGGATTTCTGAGATCTGACTTCCCACTTTCCTGTTGGAAATTAGACTCAAGCATGCTTCCTCAGTAAACTATTCTCAGAAATAAGACCCTGAACTCTTAGAAATGATATTTTACAAAATATCATCCTTGACTTCTTAACCTTCTCTACTGACACTATGCACTCGGCTTAGACAGCACCTCACCGAGAAAGACTTCGCTGATCTTGACCTCTACCTCTACCTCTACCTCTACTCTTTCTCCACCCTTTGCCCAGCTTGGACTAAATTAATTAGCCCTCCCAGATGCTCCCACTGTGCTAGCTTTGCCTTATGTTTCACCATTTACCAGTTCTGTAACTACATGTTCCTTGAAGGCAGATACTGTGTTTTGTTTCCTGCTGTTCCTAGTATACATCATAGTGGCTGGATAGTAAGCTCTCAAATATTTGTCAAATGAATAAACAAATGAATAAATGACAGATGACCCAATTATGACTCTGTCTTAGCACTCCTGGTGGAACATCGAAGTAGCTCCTCATCATTCCCCACAGCTGCAGCACAGCCAGACTAAACAATCTGCCTTCCCACAAGGCTGTTCCTTTACCAGACTCCATGCAAGTAGGTGCTATGGCCACAGCTACCATGTTTTCTTTGGCTGCTGAGAAGCAAACTCAAGCTCATAATGGTGTGCTTCAAATGAGATACTGACCACGATTCATTCTGAAGATGTTTTATTCCCAGATAATTCATTTAAGGGAGCTGCTCATATAAACAGCAAACACTGCTGTCATGTCATATGTAATTACATGACTGATCTTGTAAAAGGATCAGCTTGGCAGTCAAGCCTTTGTCCTATCTCCTCCCTCCCATTCCACGGAGTGTGCAAGACACTTGACACTAATCTTCTAATTTAAAATTTACATCTGCCATATATATACATATACACACAAACACACACACACAAAATAGCATATGATCAGTCTCCATTTTAAGGTTGAGGAACTGAGACTCAGATGGTTAATTTAAGTAACTTGCCCAAAGGCACCACAAGGCGAAATCCACAATTTGAAGCTAAATCTGTTAAGTACCCAAACCTGTGGATCCCTGGATTAAAGTGCCCTCAAGTAAAAGATACTTGCCGTATTTGTTTCAGAAGGTATTGCCAATCAATTAAAAATTGACCTAAGGGGTAAGGAAGATACAATCATCCAATGACTTAAAATGTAAGCTTAGACTTTCCTTTCAGCATTATACATAGATACAAACCCAAAAGATAATAGGAGCTTCAAGGCTCAAAATTTTCAAAATAAGTAAGAGTTATACAATCTTAAATGATGCTATCATAACAAAATTTAAGTCACTGTTAGAAGTTGGCCTTTTTCAGAAGTTTTTCAAAATGATTGAGTACAGGAGTAAATTCAACATCTGTTAACAGAGTGGTTACAGGTTAGAAAGCAGACCAGAAAGACAGAGAGAAAAAAAAGTCTCTTACTGCAAGGATAGCAGGCCATATCCGCAAGTTACTCCCTTGTCAATTTATAAATAACACAAAGAATAGGGAAAATAGGAAAAATATAACAGTACTTACAGGAATTTTTTTTTTTAAGTTGCCAATTAAAACAAAAAGGTTCAAATCATTAGTAATTAGACCACAGAATATCTGTAATATAATCTAAGAAACAGAACAATGTGTTTAGTTCCTCTAGGCTTACACCATGCGCAGTAAAAGTCAATTTCTCCAGTGAAATCATTCCAATCAATGCACATCTACATGACTGTTAATAAAGTCACCAGGTAAACCTAAACCCCACTAAATATTATAATTGGCCCTTTCTGATCTGCCATCTGCAGTGGAACTGCCACCAAGATGCAGATTTTCATGAAAACCCTTACCGGGAAGACCATCACTCTCGAGGTTGAACCCTTGGACACAACAGAAATGTAAAAACCAAGATTCAGGATAAGGAAGGAATTCCTCCTAAACAGTGAAGACTGACTGATCTTTGCTGGCAATTAGCTGGAAGATGGACATACTTTGTCTGACTACAACATTCAAAAGGAGTCTGCTTTTCATCTTATATTCAGACTTTGTGGTAGTTCTAAGAAAAGAAAGAAGTCTTACACCACTCCCAAGAAGAACAAGCACAGGAGAAAGAAAGTGAAGCTGGCTGTTCTGAAATACTCTATAGAGTGAATGAGAATGGCATAATCAGTCACCTTCGCCAAGAGTGCCCTTCAGATGAATGTGGTGCAAGAGTTTTTACGGCCAGCCACTTTGACAGACGTTATTGTGGCAAATGATGTCTGACCTATTGCTTCAACAAACCTGAAGACAAATAATTGTACATGGATTAATAAAAGACATGAACTTAAAAAAAAAATACAATTAGCTATATGTTAGGTTACTGTTAATAAAGTCAGGTGATTTAATGCTGAACTAGAATATTCTAACCTTAAAATAAATAAATCAGTGGTGTCCATTCTTAAATTATTTCCCATTCTCCTTTACAACAATATTTTGAAGACACTGGCATTTTAACATTACAAATCCACACTACTTCTCTGACACATGCTACTTTTCAACTTCTTAAAATATTAATGAACCCCCACTTAAATGCATATCTAGTCTGTCAGTCCTGATACTTCAATGGCTTTATACAATTTTGCCTGGAATAAAATTTTAACAGAGAAGGTAGTTTTTTATTCTTTATACCTATGGCCAAAGCTTGGGCAGCATCCTCAGATTGCACAGAATTTCCTGAAGAGACCAAATTAAACAGAGCCCAGAATTAATGTTTCTAAATTCAACAACCAGCATAATTCCTACCTTTTTCTTAGGGCATCTTTACAACTTCCTTTTATACAGCTTTCATCACATATTTAACTACCACCACCTCCTTCCATCTCTTCTGACTACAAATTCTTAACAGAGAATGTTTTCTTCACTATCATTTTTATTGGTAAAAATGAATTAACTAGAGGAATGGCTTAAGAATGACATATAATATGTAATCACAAAAACAATGCAATGAGGAAATGACCTAAGTGAATTACATGGCTGGTCTATATACATTAATACAACTTTAAAGGTTTCACATTCCCTAAATGAGATACAATAGATAAGAAAATGTAATCTGGTTAATAACATGTATCCTAAACACACACTATTGTGTCTAGTAACTAGAATTGTTATTAACCATGGTTAGTAAATACATCTCATTTAGTGACAACAATAAAAAAATTATGCTTAATACTTAAATTGTGTTTACTACACTCCAGACACTGTTCTAAGTATATTGCATATATTAATTTATTTAGTCCTCACAACTCTGAGGCAAGTACTATTCATTTCAATCTCACAAATAAGGAAACTGCAGCTTTGAAAAGAGAACAGTGTAAGTAAGGAAGTGACTGGACCATAATTGAAATTTAAGTTGGCATACAGAGTCAAGTCAAGCACTTACCATCTAGTAATATTTTCCACTCCATTGTATCACCTCAGCCCAAACAACTCTTCAGGGACTCCTACAGAGAATATTAAGTAACAGTTCTCCATAATGAGGCACCACCTCACATATAATCCTTATCTCCAACATTTATAAACTTCAGCTAGAACCAAATCAACCTTGTTGCCCTCTCCTAAATCCATCATTCAGCCCTACGTGTGTTTTTCTGTGTGATTTACTCCACCTAAAAGAGCCTCTACAATCCCCACCCTCAACAAATTCAGCTAGAGTTCAAAGTTCCACCTGCTTAAAAGGACACTTCCAGCCAACTATAAAATTCCTTTTACATAAACTCAGTAATTCCTGCAGGCTATCTTCATTTTAGCTATTTATTAGTCATATACCATCTCATACTGCAACTTCAATGTTTTTGACATGCTTTTCTCCAAACTATAAATTGAAGGTCAGAATTCTGTCTCAAAATCTGTTTCTACCTCAATCCACAGCACAGCATTATACATAAAACAGAAGCTGTTCAATAAATACTGCTGACTAGATGAAAATGTACTTTTATTCAGTAAGAGGCAGTGTGACAAAGTGGGGAAAGTATAAGCTCTGATGTCTGACAGACCTAGATTTTAATCTACCTTTTGCTGGCTGTGTAACATTGGCAAGTTGTCCTGAGTTTCTATTCTCATCTGTATAAACAGAAATAAAAACTACATTTCACAGGGTTGTTATAAAATTTAAATAAGAGAAAAAAGATAGATTACCTTCAAAGAAGAGACAGTGACTGCTCTCAGTATTTAAAATGGAAGTCAGAAAATGGAGGAATGAAATCTTCAATGTGCTTAAAGAAAATAACTTCCAATACAGAATTATATACCCAGGGAATATATCTTTCAAGAATGAATGCAAATACAGGCACTTTTAGAAAAACAAAAGCTGAAAGAGTTTGCCACCATCAGACCTGCACTAAAGGAAATTCCATTCAAGTAGAAAGAAAATTACCATAGATAAAATATCAGAGTCCAGACAGGAAAAGAGCAAAGAAAGTGGTAAATACAAGGGTAAATCGAAATGAACATTAACAGTTAAAATGTTATTTAAGAAAAAACAAACACTATTAACTTGTGTGGTTTAAATATATAGACTAAAGCACACAACTATAATAACATATAAATTCAGATGAGGGTAAAGGAAGTTAAAGTGCCCTAAGAGTCATACATTGTCAGGATAAGGGGTAATGGTATCAATAACAAGAGATGACTGAATTTTCTAAGAACACCACCAAAAGAATTCAAAGAAACTATACAACTTTGAAAGTAAATGAGGATGGGGGAAACTGGTTTATAAAAAAAACACCTCAATCTCCTTACCTTTGTTTTTGTTTTTCACATCAGTATCTTTTTTAGGAGTCCAGGCCAATTAACAAATGGAATATCCCACATTACTATCTCTCTTATTATTTCCTCATTTCTACCAATAATACAACCAGAGGTGATGTTACATAGTTCTCACTGCATCAAGTCAGGGAGCACCTGATGTCAGCTCAGCAATTCTAAATCTAATCACTTGATTAAGGTGGTAAATGCCAGATCTCCATATTGCAAAAACTTTTTTCCCTTTTGTTAGTAGTATGTAATCTGTGATGTAATACTTTAAGACTGAGAAAATATCTTTCTTCCCAACAACTTAACAGTTTTTTGCATTGACTAATGATCCTTGCCTGAACTAAATTATTAGATTGGGGTGTGCAAAAAGGTGGTTTTCTAATTATATCAACACTTTTACATTTATTTCCTGGCAATCTTCTGCAAAGAAGAGCTGAGTTCTGTCTTTCTCCCTCCCTCTCTCTCTCATAAGCCTTTAGAGGCAAGAAGCTTCATGCCACTTTATAAATGTTAAGATTTTTTTTTACTTCTGACACAAACAGAACAAAGGTGCTAGAGTAGAACAACAAAGCAGAAGAGGAGGCAGGCAAGCCACTCTGGAAATACTACAATAGTCAGTCAAAATTCCACATGGATTTATACCGGCAGAAGCTGAATTTCCTCTATTTCAAAAATTACACTCCACAACACACATTTTTAAGTTCTGAGTCTTGGATTACTACAGAATAAAATATGCAGAGAATAAGAAAAAAAACTATTCACATTTTCACATTAATTCTAATCTTTACAGAGATAGATGTGAGCTTCATTTATGGACAAATAAGAGATGAAGCTGACCAAATAAACACCAACCCATGACTTGTCGTATGTGTCCAATCACGGGCCCAATTTTTTTTGTAACCATTTCCTAAGAGATGGGCATACCTTTAAACAAAAATACAATTCTTCACTCAAGAACAAAATAGCTTTCATTAACTCTCTCCCAATTCAGGAACTGAAAAGGGCTATTACCTCCAGAATTCAATCATATTCCATCTGCCTTAATTCAACCCTATCACCACTGTTTCCAATACATCATTCACTTCTAATTACAGTCAGATCATCAACTTCTCTCTCCCAAAAAAATACCAAGATTAATCTGTCCTACAGATTCTTTATTCACTTTTTTGATGCAACTTTCACTGAGCATTTACTATATATATATGCTGTTTTTTTTTACTATATATATATTTATTCTGCATTTAAGACTGAGAGGGTATATATTCTAAATATATATACATTTACTATATATATATATATTCTGCATTTAATACTGAGAGGATAGAGATAAAACATAGAATCTTATATCAAAGAGTTAATAATACGATAGAGAGCTACATCCAACTGCTTATGTAGAATTAAACAAGTATTATTCTGGATACAAAGTCCTACTGAAAGGACAAAGACGTCATAAACATGTAACCAACCAGAACTCACATGTATGTTGATAGGAGTATAAAGGGTGAAAAACTACTTTAGAAAACTTTTGGCATTCTCTGCTAAAGCTGAATGTAATGGAATCCATGACTAAGATTCATACATTGTCAGGATAAGGGGTAATGGTATCAATAACAAGAGATGACTGAATTTTCTATGAACACCACCAAAAGAATTCAAAAAAACTATACAACTTTGAAAGTAAATGAGTAATTCCGCTCCATGTTACTTACCTACAGTAATGTGTAAATAGGTAAACTAAAAGATATATGCAAGAATGTTTATAGCAACACCTAACTTGCATTATTCAAAAACTGGAAATAACCCATATGTCCATCCACAGAACGGATAATGTTATAATCAAACAATAGAACAATGTGAAATCAACTCCTGCCAAATATAAGAACATGAAGCTCACAAATGTGGAAGGAAATCATACAAACAACATAGTGCACAATTCTGAATATATAAAGTTTGAAAACAGGCAAAACTAGTCAAAGTCAGTATAGTGGTTATGTGGTGAGGCAGAAGTGAGTAGTTTCTAGAAGAGGGGTAATGGGAGGTTTCTGGAGTGCTAGTAATGCTTTACTTCTTTTAGGTACTGGTTAAAAATATATTCACTTCATGAAAATTCATTAAGCTGTATGTAATTAAGATCTATGCACTGTTTTACGATACATCAACAGAAAAATTACAAAGCCAGAAGAGAAAAAAGTAGACAAGGAAGTGAACTGGCATTTATATCCTACTAACTTCCAGAACCCTAGTAAGTTCCAGGCACCATGTGGAAATTACTTTATCTAATCACGACCACCTCTGGAGGTAGATATTTGTGGTACACATGTATCATTTCTTTTAGCAGCGCCATCAGAAACCCTTTCCTATATTTGGGGACTCCCATCTTATGAGGCAGAGCCCACCTCCAGAAGACAATTCAAAGTAATGACTCAAGGATGCTAGGTCTCTAGAAGACAATTCAAAGTAATGACTCAAGGAAGCTGGGTCTCAGAGAATACATTCTGGCAAGTGCTAAAAGCACAGGCAGCTTCATTCATTTGTTCCTAGGGACAATAGTTGTATGTACGGTGTCTAGCATACCTGATAGTGTTGGCAGTTCAAAATCTAGTGTCTGTGCCTAAGATAATGTTCCTGGATACAGAACTTCTGAGCCTGCCTCTCCAGCCCTCCAAGAGCCATATCCTATTCATAACCTTTTTTGGGTGTACAATTCTATGAATTTTGATAGACTTTTTGATCATGTAACCACCATCATAATCAAGATAAAAAATATTTCCATCACTGCAGTAACAATTATCTTGGGTCCTTTTGTTGTCAGTCCCCTCTTTTCACCTCCCACCTGGCAACCACTGATCTAATTTCTATGCCTATATTTTTGCCATAACAATATCCTGTTCATAAGTTCCCTTGTCAGAGTCAATTTCTGATGTTTGCAACAAAGAGTCCTAATAGCTGATTTAATAAAAGTGAAAAAAAGACCCACCACCTTGAAAACCAGTTTGACAAATTTTTTTTGCTTTTCTTTATTTTTTATTTTTTATTTTTTATTTTATTTTGGTATCATTAATCTACAATTACATGAAGAACATTGTTTACTAGGCCCCCCTCTTCACCAAGTCCCCCCGACAAACCCCTTCACAGTCACTGTCCATCTGCGTAGTAAGATGCTGTAAAATCACTACTTGTCTTCTCTGTGTTGCACAGCCCTCCCCATGCCCCCCACGCACTATACATGCTAATGTTAATGCCCTCTTTCTTTTTCCCCACCTTATCCCTCCCTTCCCACCCATCCTCCCCAGTCCCTTTCCGTTTGGTAACTGTTAGTCCATTCTTGGGTTCTGTGATTCTGCTGCTGTTTTGTTCCTTCAGTTTTCCTTTGTTCTTATACTCCACATATGAGTGAAATCATTTGGTACTTGTCTTTCTCTGCCTGGCCAGTTTGACAATTTTTTGTAAAATAAATCTACTTACCATACAGCCCAGCAATCCCACTCCTGGGATATACCCATGAAAAATGAAAACATATGTCTACCCCTAAAAAAATATTTTAATATACATGTGATACATGAAAATGTTCAAAACTAGGAACCCAAAAATATATCAGCTGGTGAATGAAAAACCCAATTGTACTATAACACTGTGGTTACACAGTGGTTACATAATCAGAAAGTCTATCAAAATTCATAGAATTGTATACCCAAAAAAAGGTGAGTTTTACTATATGTAAAATATACCTCAGTGAAAATGACTTTTTTAAAAAAGACTCAAGAGTGGCATAAATCTTGCTCAAGATCATATATAGTAAGCAGCAGATTCAAACTCAGGTCCGAAATCAAATACCCATGCCTTGAAGAGTAAGAAGGTTTTGCTACAGGCACAAAGAGGGGAATGGGAGCGAAAATAGATTCCAAGCTGTTTTCTCCACAAAACTTTTGATATCACAATATTTGCTTATCAAAATTTTTCAAAGCCTGACTCTCAGACCCTGCCTCCCCTATGTAGCCATCCATTTATTTACTAATTCCATAAGTATTTCTTGAATGGCTAGGATGTGTGTTCCACTGTTCTGAACACTTAAAGACACATCAGTGAACAAAACAAAAATCTCTGCCCTCATGGAGCTTCAGCCTAGCAGAGGGTTGGGAGGGAGTATGGAATATCATAAACATAATAAGAATGCAGTCAATCAATTTCAAAGTCAAGTACTGTGCAAAAATTTAAAAGAAGCAGAGTAAGAGAAACCCAGAGATGGGAAGAACAAGTTGCAGAATTAAAAATTAGAGTAAGTTTAAGGTTTGAGCAAATTTGAAAGAGGTGAAGAACAGCAAATGCAAAGGCCCTTAGTCTGAAGCATGCCTTACCTATTTGGAAAACAGCAAGGGGGAAAATGGAGTGAACCAGGGAGAATAATAGTAGGTGAAGTCAGAGAAGTAATAAGACAGATGACATAGGGTGTTGTTTGGCTACCACTGAGTGAAGTAAGGCATCAATACAGCATTTGGGCAGAAAATGAATATGACCTGACATTCATAAAGGATTATTTGGGCTATTGAGCTGAGCTAGACTTGTTGGCAGTAAAGTAACACAGAGCAGGGGATCTGATGAGGAATTTTCTACAGAGATCTATGTGAGACGATGGATGGTCAGATCAAGAAGATGGTTGGGAGATTAAGCTCCCTGACTTCAAGCTCTACTATAAAGCTACAGTAATCGAAACAGTTTGGTACTGGCACAAGAACAGATCTAGATCAACGGAACAGAATAGAAAACCCAGATATAAACCCATATATATATGGTCAATTAATATACAATAAAGGAGCTATGAATATACAATGAGGAAAAGACAGCCTCTTCAACAACTGGTGCTGGGAAACCTGGACAGCTACATGCAAGAGAATGAAACTGGATTACTGCATAACTCCATACACAAAAGAAAACTCAAAATGGATCAAACACTTGAATGTAAGTCATGAAACCATTGAAACTCCTAGAAAACATAGACAAAAATCTCTTGCACATTAGTATTAGCTATTTTTTTCTGGACACATCTCCTCAGGCAAAGGAAACAAAATAAAAAATGAACAAGTGGGACTACAGCAAACTAAATAACTTCTCTACAGCAAAGGATACCATCAGTAGAACAAAAAGGCACCCCACAGTATGGGAAAATATATTGGTAAGAGACTCATCTGATAAGGGGTTAACATCCAAAATATATAAAGAACTAATATACCTCAACACCCAAAAAACAAATAACCCTACTGAAAAATGGGCAGAAGATCTGAACAGACACTTCTCCAAAGAAGAAATTCAGATGGCCAACAGGCACATGAAAAAATGCAAATCAAAACCACAATGAGATATAACCTCACACCAGTTAGGATGGCCACTATCCAAAAGACAAGAAATAACAAATGTTGGCGAGGATGCAGAAAATGGGAACCATCCTACACTATTAGTGGGAATGTAAATTAGTGCAAGCGATGTGGAAAGCAGTACGGAGGTTCCTCGAAAAAAACTAAAAGTAGAAATACCATTTGACCCAGTAATTCCAGTCGTAGGAATTTACCTGAAGAAAACAAAATCCCTGATCAAAAAAGATACATGCACTCCTATGTTTACTGCCACATTTACAATAGCCAAGATATGGAAACAACCAAAGTATCCATCAATAAATAGATGAATAGATAAAGAAGACGTGGTATAATATATAGACAGTGGGATATATTCAGCCATAAAAAGAAAAGAAATCCTGCCATTTGCAACATGGATGGATCTAGAGTATTCTGCTCAGTGAAATAAGCCAGACAGAGAAAAACAATTATCATAAGATTTCACTTATTTGTGGAATATAAAAACAAAGCAAAATGAACAAAACAGCAGCAGACTCCTAGATACTGAGAAGTGACTAGTGGTTACTAAGGGGTGGGTGGGAGGAGAGGGTGAGGGGGATAAAGGGGCATAATAATTCACAATCACAGTGTAAGGTGGTCACCGGAACAGTAGTACAGCATGGAGAATATAGTCAGTTATTCTGTAACATCTTTCTACATTTATAGATAGTAACTGCACTAGAGGGGATGAGGGTTTAACAATATGGGTGACTGTTGAACCACTGTGTTGTACATTTGAAATCAATATAAGATTGTACATCAATGATACTTCAATTAAAAAAAAAATGATGATGGCAACAGTGGAGGTGGTGAGAAGTGTTGGGACTCTGTGTAGACTGCGAAGGGAGAGCCGACAGGACTTCCTAAAAGATTGGATGTGGGATGTGAGAAAGGAGGAGTGAAGGATAGCGGCAAGGTTTTTGACCTTAACAACTGGAGCGTGGAATTTTCATTATCAGAAATGGGGAGACCTATGGATGAAGCACATTATGAAGACAGGAAATGGGGGTTGCTTTTAGACATGTTCCATTTAAGATATCTATCAGACACCCTGGTGAGGATGTTGAGTAGGCAGCTGGATAAATGGCTTTGAAGTACAAAAAAAGAGATCTCAGCTAGAGATATCAACTTGGGACCCAGTATACAGGTAGTATTAAAAAATGTGTAAGTATAACTAAGATCCCCAACGGGAACTCCAATTTTAAAAAACATGGAGAAAGGAAGAAACAGCAAGTAAACTGAAAAGGATTGACCAATAAAATTGAGGGGGTGGGGCAAGAATGTATGATGTCTTGGAAGCCAAAAGTGAAAAAAATGTACGAAGAATGCATAATCAATTGTGTCAACCAATGTTTATAGGTTAAACACAATGAGAACTGAGAATTAACTTTGATTTAGGTACCTTGATGTTACTGATGTCTTTGTCAAGGGTAGTTTCAGTTGAAAAGTAGGAATAAAAGTCTGATTAAATTGGCTTAAGAGAGAACAAGATGGAAAAACTGAAACCCTCATACATTGCTGGTGGGAATGTAAAATGCAGTCAAGGGCAGTTTCAGTTGAGAAGTAGGAATAAAAGTCTGCTTAAGCTGGCTTAGGAGAGAACAAGATGGAAAAACTGAAACCCTCATACATTGCTGGTGGGAATGTAAAATACAGTCTTTTGGAAAACAGTTTGAGAGTTCCTCAAAATGTTAAACGTAAGGTTACTATATGACCCAGCAATACTATCCCTAGGTATACACCCAAGAGAACTGAAAACATATATCACACAAAACCCTGGATACAAATGTTCATAGCAGCCAAAAAGTTGAAACCCAAATATCCATCAATTGATGGATAAAGGAAATACAATACATCCATACAATGGAATACTATGGAATACTATTTAGCTATAAGAAGGAATAAAGTACTGATACATGTTACAATACTTATGGACCTTGAAAACATTATGCTAAGTAAAAGACAGACACAAAAGGTCACATACTGTATGACTCCATTTATATGAAATGTCCAGAAAAGGCAGATCCATACAGACAGAAAGTAAATTAGCAGCTGCCAAGGACTGGGGGACAGAACAGTAAGTAACTCTAAGGGGAATGGGGTTTCTCATGGTGTGATGAAAATGTTCTAGAATTAGCAGCAACAGTGCACAACTTTGTCAACATACTAAAAGCCACTGAACTGTACATTCAAAATGCTGAATTTTATGGTATGTGAATTATATCTCAATAAAAAGACATCAGAAGAGAGAGAATGGGAGGAAACAAATTAGAAACAGTTGAACAATTCTTTTCAGAAGTTTTGCTACGAAAGAGGGCAAATAAATGGGACAGTATCTGGCAGTGAAAGTGAGGTCAAGACAAAGTATTTTTAAAGTGGGAAAAAATAATATGTTTATATGCTGATTAATGATCCAAAAGAAAACAAAATAGTGATAAAGGAAAGTTATAGGTGGGGGGATTCTTGGAGCAATATCCTAGAATAGCTGAGGGGATAGTATCTAGTACACAGTGAAGGAACTGTCTCTGATAGCTACACAAATAGTTCATTTATGATTAACAGGAGTGAGGGTTGAATGCATAGGTACAGAATATTTCTGTTTTCTTAGTGAAGTAGGAAGCAGAGCCATCAATTGAATGGGAGAGAAGGTTTAAGGGTTCAAAGGGAAAGGGGATGTGCAAAAGAGCTGTCTAGGAGAATGACAGGCATGAATGGGCTAGGTATGTGTAATTGCTTGGCAGCATGAAGAACCCACTTAAGCTTCAAGGTCATGAATTTAAAAATATGATCAGTCAGCATGGGTGTAAGGGAGTGGGAGTGTGTGTGTATGTGTGTACTCAGACACGTTTTCCAGCTCTGTTCAGATGCATGGGTACAGATACAAAGGAGGAGAGTTAGACTGAATCAGCATGATAAGTTTTGCCAAGTTAAGTACAATAATGTAAAAAGAGCATGGGATTTGAGGGTATATGTGGTGGAATTTGTAGTGACTGACTGGAATTTAAACTGGGCAACGAAGGGGTAAGAACATCATGAAGATAAAAGACAATGAAAAAGTGGTAGAATCGATGGATCTGTTGGAGGTCCATGGAAAACAACACCACTAGAGGGGGAGAGTTCAAGTAACTAGAGACCAGTATGTTAGAAGAATCATTTGTATATAAGTCACCCCTCAATGCTCAAGCCCAAGAAATCATTCCAGTTTCAGAATAGCAAATGGATTCTTATAATTACCAAATAATTTTAGATTCGACTCATTTATATGCCTTCCCCAACTCAAACATTGCCAGGTCTAGTGCCAAGTCCCATATATTTTTATCTATTTATTCATTTAGTAATTTACATTAATTTCCTAATATACTCCTGGGCATATCCCAGGTGCTAATAAATACTTATTGACATATTCAGGGCCCTGAATTACAAAGCCATGCAGTACCTTTTACAGATGTCCAGCTCTCAGACCACATCACACACAGAATTTATTTACCAGTCACTGTCCTTCATATTTATTATTCAGAGACACTGCAGCTGATGAGACAATTTTCTGTGTTTGGCTGCAAAGACTATATACTTTGTCATTGAAATATATATACAAAGTCATTGAAATTAGGGAAGGGAAGATACAGCCATTTCATCAAAGGAAAGCCTGTGATTTATAACTGCTTTAACTAAAACAGCTTGTATCTTCACATATTTTTCTTCAAGAATATATGCATAATTATTTTTAACAAAAAGCATACTTTTTAAAATTCAGGTATTAATGGGGGGAAACACAAGGCATAAGAATGCTGTGCAAAAAAAAATGATAAACCTATACTGAGTTCTAAAGCAATTACAAAATTCTCTTTCCACAATTCCACCTCTCAGTCACAGAATGTAGGAAATAAGTGATCTTCCTGTAACCCTGTGGTTCTCATGTCTGACTTAAAATAAGAAGCACAAGCTAGACGTTGTACCCTCACACCCCCAGAGACCGATTTAATTGGTCTGGGGTGGGATCTAGGTTGTCAGTACTTTTTTAAACTACCCAAAAGATCCTAATATACAGCCAGATTTGAGAATTAGACCTAATCTAACCCTTTCATCTGTGTCAGTGGCCCATACTTCTCTTCTGTACTTCAGACTTCATATCCAACTGCCTTCTATACATCTCCATCTGGAGGGTTGCATGGACACCCCAAATGTAAATGTCTGATCCTAAAGTCAGCATTTTTTCCCCAAATGTATTTTTTCCTGTATTTCTTTTTGTTCTTTAACATTTTAGATTGTGAAATATAATTTACATACAGGAAAATGCATAAACCTATAAGCACAATTTAAGAGTCCTAAAAAATGTCCTTGCAATTATCAGCCAGATCAAGATTTTATACCACTAACAGCACCTCAGTATCTTGTATTTCTTATCTTGGCTGGTATCCCAATGCATCCAGTCACTCCGGTCAAAAGATCAGGGGGCATCATCTTAAGATTTCACCTTCCCCTACATCCAAATAAATCCCAAGTACTGAAGATTTTTCTGCCTACATATTTCCCTTTCTTTTCACTTCCATTTTCTTAGTTTAGACTCTCAAGAGGATGAACTTGCCTCTAGTTCATCCAATGAAATGATCTCTTCAGGAAACAAATCTGCTTGTCACCTACTCTTTCTGGCTTCCCATATCTCAGCAAGATAAGGTTCTCTATGAACTGGCCCTGATATCCATCTCTCTCTCTCTAGATCTCTCTCTATAGCACTCTGTCTGTCTGTCTCTCTGTCTCGCGCGCGCGCGCGCCTCTAAAAAACCTGCTCCACTTACAAAATTTTCCTCCAAATGTATTAATGTGCTTACATTTACCTAAATACGCTATGCCATTTCTTATCTTCCCACTGCTGCTCTTCCGTTGGCCTATCCTTCCTTCACTCTGCCATACTGAATTTATCTTTCAAAAACTAACTCAGCCAATTTCTCCAGAAAGCTGCCCCTGACCTCCACTCCATCCCTAAATAGTGATTCATTCCCTCTCTATGCTATTTCTGTACTCTGCTCTTGTCTATAGAATTATTTAATCACACTTATAGTTAGAAACATTTTTCAGTGTCAGCCTCACGTACAATATAGTCCCATACTTGCCCTGGGAACTGTCTCTTCTATCCTCTCTACTTGGCTCCATCCACAAAAGCAGGCTTCCAAAAGGAGGTATGTACTTCAAAACCCTGCCCTCAAGCATACTGAACCAGGGTTATGCCAATCAGATTCTATTTCCCAGAAATTTAGAATTCAAATTGAAATAAAAATTGGTGTCTCTGTCAAATAGTGATTCTATAGCATATTACTACACTGATGGACAGTGACTGCAACGGAGTTGGAGCGGGGGGACTTGATAATATGGGTGAATGTTGTAACCACAATATTGCTCACGTGAAACCTTCATAAGATTGTATATAAATGATATCTTAACAAAATAAATAGATAAATAGATAATAAATAGATGGATAGATAGATAGGTAGACAGACAAATAAATAAATATCACAAAAAAAAAATTGGAGTCTCTGTGTGGCTAAGAACTGTTTAAAAAAAAAAAAAGGCTGAGTGTGGGGAGGGCAGCCATATTCTACCATATGTATTACAAAGAGAAGGAAGCAGAGCTTTAAAGAGAAAAGAAAAAACAGATGGGTAGAATTAAACAGAGGAGACAGTCCTGTGGGCCTTCCAGTCCTTCCTAAAGCCCGCCTGAATTCCTGCCCTAAGTTCTGAAAGCAAGACCTCTATCTTCAGATACTGCTGGTTTCCATTATTTGCAACAAAATGTCCAAGTACAATACTGAATTTACTTCTTACACATCTCTCTCCTATTTATCCTACTAGCACCATGAAGGCAGAGGCTGTGTCATCTTCACCCCTCTATCTGCCAGCTAGCACAGACCCTGAAAAATGTCAGGTGCTCAATGACTGCCATCAGTGGCATACTGAAGAGTTGTGCATTTTTACATATGAAAATTTATCTTAAAAAAGAATAAGCAAGTACTGAACTCTACATGCATGTCCAAGTGTTTAAGGGTAAACTACATAGATGTCTGCAACTTATTCTGAAGTACACCAAAAATAAGATGGGTCGATATAGATGGATATTTAATAAAGCAAATAAAATGTTAACTGTTGAACTTGAACTAACTGTAGATTATATAGGTAGTCACTGTACAACTCTTTCAACTTTTTGCATGTTGGAACTTTTTTATTAATGAAATGCTTAGAGAAAAATGTCACAGCAATGCATTTATATTGATTTATATGGAAAAGGTCCATTCACAAACATTAACTGATTTTATTGCCTTCTACCTTAAAACGGAAATTCAAAGGACTTCAATAGGCACAACAGGTACCTAGGTGATTTTCTTTCATTGATTAGGTTTTCAAAGTGTTTTTTTCTGTCTTTCAAAGTGCTTGTTTTATAGTTTTCAAAACATGCTTGTTTTATAGTGACAGCAGTGAAGCACAAATAAAATGTAAAACTAAATACTTTCAATTTCATGCCTCCTTTAAAAGTAGTTTCAGAAAACACATTAAGTTAGATAGGATAATTCAAATCATGTTTTCTATTATCAAGACCATTCATTGGAAGAAAAGAAAAAGAGCTAGCAGCTTTCTACTGTTAACTTTCTCTTGACAAGACAAAAACACTCACTAGGAGAATAGGGAGAAATCAGAGACAAGAACTAGAGAACAACAGACCGTTAAAACTGGTCAAAAGACTCATACAAGACCCTTATTTCTAAGAGAAAACTAAGATCCAAAGGGGTGAAGTATCTTGCCCATGGTCACCAAATTAACTTTTTAGCAAGCTCAGACTCAAACCCTGGACTCATGACTGACTGGAATAGTCCAGGGCTATTTCTATCCTCCTTTGTAATCCTAGACCTTTTCTTAATTTTCTTTTCTTTTTTTTTTGGTAAGAGTAATATCACCTAAAGTGCCTCATCTCAGCTAAATCTTTTTTATTTGTCCAACTGCTTTAATTTGTTTCGTACTAGACATTCAAGTTACAAACACAAGCGAATACAAGAATCATACATTATGACCAGGATTCAAACAGCATACCTTACAAATCACTGTAACTGAACTTCATCAAAATGGCCTCAAAGTCTCATAGTTTTAGGCAAGTAAAGAGGCACTGACAGAATCTTAGAACACTTGCCTGTGTTCCTTGTCTGTGGTTGGAGGCCAAAATTTTACATGCCCTTTTCCAAAAAGTGAGTAGTTCAAAACTACAGAAGTTGGAGGATAAACCTCTTTTAAAAATACAGTCTATTTTTAGCCTATTTTTTAAAATTCAGAGTGTATGTACTGAAATAACGGATTATAGATCTGGGTAACTATTTATGCTTCCAAAAGCATTCAAAGAATGGTAATCTGTGTTGTATAAAGACCTCAATTAGGCTTCAGAAAATTCATGATGCAACCAATACATTTCTCTTGATATCTTGTCAGACAACTAAAAATCTAAGAAAAGAGTACAGCACTTAAGACACAACTCCAGCAAAATACAATTATCCCAGAAAGCTCTAAGTCACCAACCAGAAAAAAACAGATAGTATTTCTTCCTCTGAACTTTGTCCCTTTCATGGCAAAACTAAAGCTGTAAGGAATGTCGACAGGGTAGTTTGCTATATAGAAAAGAACTTTAAATTATGCTGTTTCTATCTATGAAAATTCAGCTGTACAAAAGTTACCTCTTCTGAAATAATCTAGGAATAGTGCTCAACAAAATAGGGTTCCAAAATAATCAAAAATAAGTCAACAGAATGAGTTTGCTGTCCTTGTTATATTAAAATGGAATGTGTAAGTAGTCTCCACCTGTATTAATTAATAATCCATCTGTACTAATACTTAACATTCTGCCACAGTCCACAGTTTCCAATCCATAAATCAGATTACCAAACTCTTTCTCTGATGAAGCACTTCTCCAAGACTTTCAGCTTTGATAAAAATACTCAAAATACTAAAGCACAGCACCTTACCACCTCCTAGTGTTAGCAAGGAGAAAGGAAGGACTCCTCCAGCTGCTATAAAACAGAAAAGATTCCCTGTTTCTGGAATAGCATGTACTAAGACAGTTTTTGCCACAGAGTAAGTACAGCAAAATTATCAATGAAACTACATAGATAATTAAGCACTGCATTTCATAAGAAACACATTTTACTTACTAAGAGAAAACTGCTCCAATTTTTTTATTTCCTTTGCTCAATTACACATCATTTTATCTACCAGAAATGAGACTATACAATGCGACTTCCAAGGAGAATAAAATCTTTTGTTGCCTAGTATTCCATTAAATGGCATATCTAATATAGGATGTCATTTATGAATGTAATGATGACTATGAAGCAATGCAAGTTCTTAAAGTACTTTCTGAATCTTCAAAATAATATCAAACGATGCCAGTAATTTGTCAGTATATTGGGCATCAGTAATGTACTGAACACACTGTTAAGGAAATATATAAAAGTAGTGATAGTGATGACATAAAAAACAAGGATAAAAACTGCTGGATAGAATTTTCTGCACCCAAAAAACTGTTCTACACACTGCACTGACTTTGAAGCCATGAGATCTAAACTTAAGTCCCAGTTCTGCAACTTCCTAGCTGGTTCCCTTCGATGTTGAATCACTCAAGTCTCTGTTCTTTTGTTTACAATGGGAATACCACTACTTGCTTTTATCTACTTACCTCACAGGACTGTTACAAGAATCAAGAGTTGAATGTGTGCAATCAGACTTTGTAAATGTAGCACTGGTCTGTTCTAGCACTCCTACTGAAATCTACAGCATTACAACTGTGACGAGACTGCTAACTGTCCACCAAAACCCACCTTCTATTTCTTCAAAAGAGAGCTATTGATAGGATGAGGCTCCCCACCCTTACATTCTGTAGCTGAAAATGGACTCCTAGGAACATTTCAACAATGATGAAATACTCAAAATATTATAGAACACCTTACCTCCTAGTGTCAGCAAAGAGAAAAGACATTACATTTCCCAATTCTTCTGCAGCTAGATAACACAATGAAACTAAGCCCTCAGCAACAGAAACCAGCAGAATTATATTTGCAACTTTCACTTCACTTGCTTATGAGAAAATCTCTTGTGCTACACTTTGAACAAGAACCTTGGAAGCCATGCACTGAAGATGGTAAAATCCCCATAAGCCACAATGCCTAAGGTGCCCTAAATGCTTATATAAAGGAGAGCCACAGGCTGATGTAGACACCTGCTCTGAACTACTGTGCACTTTATTTTGGATTTTAGTCAATGTATTTTAGGGTTCTAATGAGCAGCTAGGGTTAGCCCCTAACACAAAGGTGATAGGTACAGCAATAAAATCCATAATGGCAACTTAGCTTCTAATGTCCTCATACAAAGTAACACATAAAAGGTAAAAAAAAAAAAATGCCAGATGTGACAATTTCCCAAAAAGACATTATCTGAAAAGACTGTAAAGCATAGTGGAAAAGAGAACAGACCATGAAATCAGACTGTCTAGGTTTGTTTATATCCCTGCTCCAATCACTTCCTAAGTGTGTAACTTTGGAATAGGAAATAAACCTTTCTGTCTTGAATACAAAGTGAGAATAAAAGGCAATACTCACCTCATTGAGTTTCTGTGATGTTGAAATGAAAAAATTCCATGCTTTAAAGCTGCTTAGCAGAATATATGGCACAAGAACACTCAGTAAATGTTAGTTTTTATTACTAAAATTATAAAATTCATCTTAATACTGCACAATTTCACTGAGCTGATCATGTATCTTATAATAAGGAAGGCTAGTGGAATGCTATCAAAGATTCGCTTTACCTAGCTAGTGGTGCAAAGTATTCTAGTAAATATGCAATTAAACCTAGACTCCCTTAAAGGCAAGTTAAGGGCATCTAATAACTTCCAGCAAGTAGAAAGACAGCTGCGCAAAGGAAGCATGACCTAGGATCTGGCTATTTACAAATCATTACAGTAACCAAGAGAGAACAGGGCATTGTACTAAAACAACTCAATTTCAGCACAGGCTGTACAGGGACTCTGATGGCACTGTTTTCCAAAACAAAGAGTCATCCTACCATCCCACATAGGCACAGGAATTTATAAATAGTTGAGACCCAAATATAAAAGTGTGAAAAGAGACTACCCAAGCAAATTTCAGAAATTTACCCTGCCTGTCTAACAGTGAATCTTACAGCATAAAATAGGAAGAGCTTTGTTATTTATACACATAAAAGTAAAAACCTGTAAAAGACATTAAACCTACGTATATCATAAAAGTAATTCCACATTTTTAAAAAGACACTCCAAAAATAAACTACAATACAATGCCATCTGGACAGTAGGCACAAGTCAATAAATTGTACAGGGGGAAAGGTACATTCAATTATAACATTACAGAAGTTGAGAATGAGAATCTTTAAATATTAGTAATTATTGCCTCAGAAGAGGCAGTAACAGTTATGCTTTGCTACCCCTAAAATTAAGCAATACATAAAATAAAATACATAAAACAAAACAAAAGCCCTCTTAGTATGGAATGCCTAGGCTGTCTTCCCTGCCTATCCACATCTTACCTTTTTCTCCTGGGCCACATTTAGTCTCATTGCCACAATGATGCCCAATGAAGACACCTATCCTGACCTTTTTATTTGTACCCATACCGCAAATGTAGGTATCTGGGCACTGAATGCCTTGCATTCCTATGGGTACAACACCACAGAGAGGAGAGCAAAACTCAGGGAAGGGCAGAGACTGTCATCCCCTTTTGCTATGCTATTCTTAGAGCCAGAATAGAGTAGTAATAATGATTACCATCGAAGGTTTAGTGAATGCCTCACAGTGAGCTAGTAAATAATTGTAATAGAAATTTACAATATTTGATAAATACAAAGTACAAAATGAAACATGTTAACTTAGGAAGCATGTTAATAAAATGATTATATTTGAACCGGCCTCCACCATGAGAACTAGTATATTACCATTACAGTTGAAGCAATTCATACCATCTTCATCTTCACAGCAGCTCTATGAGGCAAGCAGGTTTTTGCTCCCAGGGGGATACAGGCTCAAAGCGACTCAACCAAGGTCACAAAGCTGTTAAGTGACAGGGCCCACATTCAAACCAGGTTCTCTTAGTGAAAATCCAATTTTCTGTCCACCATACCTTGTTATATTATTACCTGCATTTGCTCTTCTCTGCCTACTTAGGTCCTCCTCAGTTTTCAACCTGCAACCCTTCCAAGAAATCCTCCCCAAATACCATAGTCGACACATTTTTTTTTTTTACTTCTTTACAGTTTTTTAAAGTTCTCTTTTAATAAAAGTTCAATGAAAGCAAGGTCTATTATTTTACACTTCTGTTGTCTCCCCCAATTTTAGCACTAAGCTAGACCCAGAGTACTCACCTGCTGTGTGTGTGTGTGTGCTTTCTTAATGAAACCGTTACATTGTTACATATAAAAATTTCAAGTATTGTCTGCCCACCACACCAAAATCTAGGGATACTGCATCTTCTCTGATGTTATCAAGTCTATGAATTCAAGGGGGCCAAACTAAGAAGAGCCAGGCACCAGTGGCTAAACCTTCTCAGTATTTACAAGCCCTACCTCCACCTCTTTCAGACCTTATGTCCCAGAATTCCAAGGCTCTGTCCTAGGCCCTCTTTTCTTTTATCACATTTTATGACTCTTAGTAATGTCTATGTACACACAGATCACCATACTACACCTAAAGTCCTGGCCTCCAGCTGGAATCTAGACTGTCTACCCATTGCAGACTGACATTACTGAAAACAGCGATCAAGACAAAACTGATTTTTTTCCCTCAAAACCTACTCTTCTCCCAAGTTTTAACCATCTCATTGAAAGGAAAAAATTCAGCCCTGCCATACAGACTGTCAACATACCCTATCAACTGCAAAATATACTGAATCCTTTCCTAGCATCATCTTTCATCTGAACTGAAATAGCCTCCTAATTCACCTTCCCACTTTTATTCTGATCCCTACACACAACCCTTTTTCCATACAATAACTGAGTCATTATTTAAACATCAAACCTTTTCATTCCCCTATCCAAACTCTTCCAGTGGCTTTTCATCATCCTCAGAATAAAAACCAGCTTACAAAACCCCAGCTAATTTGGCCCCTGCCTCACCAAACTCATCTATACCTACTTCTCTATATCTATCTGAACCCCTTCTTCCCTCCCCACCCTTTTTTGCTTCCTTCCACATACCAATTGTATCCCTGCACTGCTCTATCTGTCCTGCACAAATAGAATAGTTTTCTCCCTAAAGTTGACTCTTAATATTCAGAACAAAACATAAATGAGATCCTTTCAGAGGCCTTCCCTGATCCAAACAAAAAGCCACCCCATCACTCTCCTATTTTAGTATCAACTTAGTTTAATTGTCTGCATTGTACTTAACTGACATATTTCTTGACTATTTGTTTATCATTTCCTCACAGGAACAGAAGGCCAATGAAAGTACCCTGCCTTTCATTTACCACTGTATTCCAGTGCCTAGAACAGTGCCTGGCCCACAACAGATACTCATAAGGATGTTGAGTGAATATATTTAGGAATAAATGAGCAATTGCTTCCATTTCTTCTACTCGATTAATAGTGTGTTTTTAGCACCAGAAACTGTGTGGGAAAAGGGATTAAAAAGTTAACATTTTACTAGTTATAAACAAATATCTCTGTCCAATTTAAGTAATTTGAGTACTTTCTCTACAGAACTTCTCTCTCATTCCCATCTCTTAAAATCCAATGGCAAAGATGCATCACAGTAAAGCTGTCAATTCTCCCCAAATTGATCTCAGATTTTATGAAATTCCTATCAAGGTTTTTTTTAAGACACAAATTTATTCTGAAATTTATATACTGCTAAAAAATTAATTTAAAATGCTAAAAATTTTTGAAAAAGAATTGAAGGGGAGTAATCACTCCACTCAATTTCAAGAGTTATTACACAGCTACAGCAATCAAGACTGTGCAGTACTGGCAAAAGACAGACACAGATCAATGGAACAGAATAGAGAATGCAGAAGTAGATCCACATAAACATGCCCAATTGAGTTTTTACATAGGTGCAAGCAGTTCAGTGGAGGAAGGGTAGCCTTTTTTCAACAAATGATGCTAGAGGAACAGGACATCCACAGACCCAAATAAAAAAAGAAAAGAAAGAACTTTGAGCTAAACCTCACATCTTATACAAAAAATAATAATAATTCAAAATGGATCACAAAAGTAGAGTTATAAGAACTATTAGGGAAAAACCACAGGAGAAAATCTTCAGGACACAAAGCTAGGTCGAGTCCTTAGACTTGACATGAAAAGCAAGATCCATAAAAGGAAATGTGATAAACTGGACCTCATCAAAATTTAAAAGCGTTTTTTGTTCTATGAAAGACCCATTTAAAATTAAAAGATAGGCTAAACACTGAGAGAAAATATCTGCAAACCAGAAACCCAATAAGACTTCTGTCTAGAATATATGAAAAACTCTCAAAACAGTAAAAACAAACAAACAAAAAACAAGCGGTTCAATTAGGAAAAAAAGGGAGAAGACATGAACAAACATTTCACTGAAAAGGACATACAGATGGCAAATAAGCACACAAAAAGATGTTCAATATCATTAACCATAAAGCCACAATGAGATATCACTACACATTGATCTGACTGGCTAAAATAAAAATAATTCCTTGCTGGTAGGAATGTAAAATAGTACACCTGCTCTGGAAAATTTGGCAGTTTCTTACAAAACTAAGTAACGTCTTAGAATACAATCCAGGAATCACATTCCTAAGGTATTTACCCAAATGAACTGAAAACTTATGTCCATACAAAACCTGCACATAAATGTTCACAGCAGTTTTATTCATAATTTCCAAAAACTGGAAGCAAGATGTACTTCAATAGGTGAATAAATAAGCAAACTGATACATCCATACAGAGAAATATTATCCAGCAATTTAAAAAATGAGCTATCAAACCACTAAAAGACATGGAAGAACATTAAATGCATATTGCTAAATGAAAGAAGCCAACCTAAGACGATTACATAAGATTCCACTTGCATGACATTCTGGAAAAGGCAAAACTGTATAGAGACCGGAAAAAGATCAGTAATTACCCAGGGG